>NC_133332.1:222673372-223276299 GCF_042186555.1 Aquarana catesbeiana | reverse complement strand
ACAACCCTTGTTTATACATATATTGGAGGGTTTGTGTTTGTCTGTCTTTGATCACAGGATGTGTATTGCATTGGAGGGTTTGTGCTTGTCTGCCTTGGATCACAGGATGTGTATTGCATTGGAGGGAGGGGGGATTCTTCCAACAGCTCCCCCTGCTAACACTGTGTACTGATAAGACGTTAAACACACCTGACCTGTGTGTCCATTGTCATTGGACAGTTTAACCCGCCCTCTTTTCCAAGGGTGGGGGGGAAGAGTCTCTGAGTTATTTTATGTGTTGGGTCCTTGTGTAATAATAAATTAGTTGATTCCTGCTTGACCCTAAAGACAGAGCCGTGTCTCGTTTTTGGGGTGGATTATTTGTATGGGTTCATTGTTCGGCTGATTGAAGTGTTCGGTAGCTGCCTTTGTGTTTGGGTATGGAATGTCCTAAACGACTTTAACCCCTTTCATACTCGGGGTGTCGTTACACTGGTGGCTAGCAGCGGGATCATTCCCACAGCCCAGAAGGACAGCTACAAGAGGACACAGGACAATGGAAGCACAGTATGGACGGCTAAAGCTCTCTACCCTCAAGGACTTACTGGAGAACCGGGGCCATCCGGCCAACAACCTTAAGAAGAGGGACATTATCGCAGAACTAGTCAAAATGGATAGAGCTGAAAGACCCAACATAACCGAAAGGCCCAGCGTAACAGACAGGACACCCGAAGAGGCAAGTTTTGATCGGGCTGTTAACATAAGACTGGCACATTATGGCCCTAACCCTACAGCGGAGATCATAGACCGAGTTATAGCGGCTGTTGATGCAAATTGGCTACAGCAAAGAGGTGCTGCAACAGCGGGAGACACAACAGCACCAACTGAAAGGAGAAAGGTACATTTTGCTGCTTTTAAAAACTTCATTGAAGCAGAAGGGGAGATTGATGGGTACCTTGCAGATTTTGAACGGCAATGTGCCCTACACCGGGTGCCCACAGAGGAATGGGTTACCATTTTGTCTGGGAAATTGTCCGGCCGGGCCAGTGAAGCGTTTAGGGCCATCCCAGACGAGGATATTATGAACTATGGGCTGGTAAAAGAAGCACTTTTGGCCAGGTATGCCGTCACACCGGAGGCATACCGGAGGCAGTTCCGAGAGACGAGCAAGCGGACTGGAGACTCATATACCGAGTGGGCATGCCGCCTACACCTCACGGCATCCCACTGGGTCGCTGGATGCCAAGCAGTATCCGGGGAAGAGGTGCTGCAGCTGTTCCTGCTGGAGCACTTCTTTGACAAGCTGTCCCCGGAAGTCAGAGAGTGGGTCCGGGACCGAAAACCTTTCACCTTGCCTGAAGCAGCTCGCCTGGCGGACTAATACACAGACGCCCGCAAACTGGATAACCCTGTGGTCAAGACAACAGCTCGGGTGGATTATCGATCAGCGGCACCCCCTCCAACTGGTGCCTACAAACCACAGTTGTACCGCCCTACAGCACCACCTCCAGTGGCCACTTATTCTCGGCAGCCCAGATTCAACTGCCAGGACTACTCACAACCCCTCAGGTGTTTCGGGTGTAAACAGCTAGGGCACAAAAAGCCAGACTGTCCGTTGAATCCAGCCAGGCAGTCCCACTCGTGGAGAAAGCCAGCAGGGGGGAATCCTCGCACATCCATGCCTGCGGCTCACTGCATTGAGGAGGAAGAACGTTGGGGTGTCCTGCACGAGGCTGATCTAGTACAAGCAGCTAACCAGGACAACCGGCAGCAACACAGGCAGACCATCCGGGTTAATGGAAAGGTAGCCAATGGCCTACGTGATACTGGCGCCGCCATGACCCTACTACGGAAGAACCTCATCCCAGAGAGCCAACACACCGGGGACACTGTAGTCGTAAGGGTAGCGGGAGGCACCATTTTCCGGCTACCCGTTGCCCGTGTTCACCTGGATTGGGGGGTTGGTTCGGGACACGTGAATGTGGGGGTGATGAAGGATTTGCCAGCGGATGTACTACTGGGGAATGATTTGTCCCCCCCTCATTTCTGCTTACGCCCCGATAGGCCCCGCTGAAGCCAACCCAGTGACTATCCGTGCCCAGATCCCCAACAGCATGATGGCGTGAGCTCAGTCACCCTGTCTTCTCTCCAGCGGCTGAAAAGACTACAGGGAGAAGGGCCAGTCCAGGCCTCTCCCCAGCGGCGGGCGTGTTCTCCGAGAGAGGCAGAGGTTGGCTGGGTAAGTAATGATCTGTTTGGAACAATTTGTTTGGGGTACGGTGTGGATACCAGCATTAGAGGACTGGAACTACTGACTAACTTCAGAGTCAACCCGTCTGGGGTCTCCTCCTGTGTTAGTCTCCTGCCGAAAGGGGAGAAATGTGACAGACTTAGACGGGAGAGAGAGACTTTTGGAGGGGACTGAATGCCAGCCTCCTGCAAACCAATGTTCTATTATGTTTGTCTGCCTTGGATCACAGGATGTGTATTGCATTGGAGGGTTTGTGTTTGTCTGTCTTTGATCACAGGATGTGTATTGCATTGGAGGGTTTGTGTTTGTCTGCCTTGGATCACAGGATGTGTATTGCATTGGAGGGAGGGGGGATTCTTCCAACAGCTCTCCCTGCTAACACTGTGTACTGATAAGACGTTAAACACACCTGACCTGTGTGTCCATTGTCATTGGACAGTTTAACCCGCCCTCTTTTCCAAGGGTGGGGGGGAAGAGTCTCTGAGTTATTTTATGTGTTGGGTCCTTGTGTAATAATAAATTAGTTGATTCCTGCTTGACCCTAAAGACAGAGCCGTGTCTCGTTTTTGGGGTGGATTATTTGTATGGGTTCATTGTTCGGCTGATTGAAGTGTTCGGTAGCTGCCTTTGTGTTTGGGTATGGAATGTCCTAAACGACTTTAACCCCTTTCATACTCGGGGTGTCGTTACAAAATCCATCAGAGAGATAGCAAAAACATTAGGTGTGGCCAAATCAACTGTTTGGAACATCCTTAAAAAGAATGAATGCACCGGTGAGCTCAGCAACACCAAAAGACCTGCAAGACCACAGAAAACAACTGTGGTGGACGACCGAAGAATTCTTTCAGTGGTGAAGAAAACACCCTTTACAACAGTTGACCAGATCAACAACACTCTCCAGGAGGTAGGCGTATGTGTGTCAAAGTCAACAATCAAGAGAAGACTTCACCAGAGTGAATACAGAGGGTTCACCACAAGATGTAAACCATTGGTGAGCCTCAAAAACAGGAAAGCCAGATTAGAGTTTGCCAAACAACATCTAAAAAAGCCTTCACAGTTCTGGAACAACATCCTATGGACAGATGAGACCAGGATCAACTTGTACCAGAGTGATGGGAAGAGGAGAGTATGGAGAAGGAAAGGAACTGCTCATGATCCAAAGCATACCACCTCATCAGTGAAGCATGGTGGTGGTAGTGTCATGGCGTGGGCATGTATGGCTGCCAATGGAACTGGTTCTCTTGTATTTATTGATTATGTGACTGCTGACAAAAGCAGCAGGATGAATTCTGAAGTGTTTCGGGCAATATTATCTGCTCATATTTAGCAAAATGCTTCAGAACTCATTGGACGGCGCTTAACAGTGCAGATGGACAATGAACCGAAGCATACTGCAAAAGCAACCAAAGAGTTTTTTAAGGGAAAGAAGTGGAATGTTATGCAATGGCCAAGTCATTTACCTGACCTGAATCCGATTGAGCATGCATTTCACTTGCTGAAGACAAAACTGAAGGAAAATTTGCCCCAAAAACAAGCAGGAACTGAAGACAGTTGCAGTAGAGGCCTGGCAGAGCATCACCAGGGATGAAACTCAGCGTCTGGTGATGTCTAAGCGTTCCAGACTTCAGTCTGTAATTGACTGCAAAGGATTTGCAACCAAGTATTAAAAAGTGAAAGTTTGATGGATGGTTGTTAATCTGTCCCATTACTTTTGGTCCCTTAAAAAGTGGAAGGCACATATACAAACTGTTGTAATTCCTACACCACTCACCTGATTTGGATGTAAATACCCTCAAATTAAAGCTGAAAGTCTGCAGTTAAAGCACATCGTGTTTGTTTCATTTCAAATTGATTGTGGTGGTGTATAGAGCCAAAAAAAATTAGAATTGTGTCAATGTCCCAATATTTATGGACCTGACTGTACTCCTATTTGGGACAATGATAATCTGCAGGAGCTGAAGGGGTTAAGCATGCTTAACATCAGAAAGAGCAGGTATCACAAGACTGCACCAATTATATACTAATACTATGCTATAATCTTTTCAGTATTTTCGAGCGGAATATGCCATGACTATTTAGGTCTTTTACTAATAGATACAATTAAGACCTATCCACCCAGTTTAGAGAAGCCCCTTTGCAATGAGGTGTTGCAACCTTATTTCAATCTATAGCGTTCGTTAACAATACAAAGGGTCTAATTTCCAATCTCTACTCCAGTAGTCATCTATCTGCTTAAAGCCTAGTACACACTATCAGTGTGGGTTGAACGAAAATAAACTGGCAGCTTTAGTTGAAGCTACTGTACTAACAATCCGACGTTAGTACAGCGATCTCCCTCACTGAGCTGTTGTGTTCTGACAGGGGGACAGCCCCCCCCCCCCAAGGACAGCCCCCCTGCCAGAACACTCCGGTCAGTGCTCTCAGCCAATCGGGAGCCGGTCTGCTGCTGCTTTTTCAGCAAGCACGTCCGTCAGAAGCCGGCCGAACGGACGGTTTTTATTGAACCGCCCAATGTTCAATAAAAATGGATGGAAAACTTAGGCGATTTAACATATGAACAGTGGACATATATACCGGAAATACTTCCCCAAATATCCCTATCGCCCTCCTAAAAACTAGCCTAATTATTCATACTTCACAGGTCACACTGTGCAGCCTAAAAGCTATTTCAATTTGGCCATCACCCAGATGCCTCGTGCCTGAGATGTGGGCTGTCTACATGCACCTTTTTGCACATGCTGTGCCCACAGTTACATACAGATACTGGACAGAAATTCTATCTACTATAAAATATTGTCTTCCATATGTGCTTTCAATTTGACCCAAAGTTATGCTGGTTAGGCCTTATGAATGAGAAATCAATACCCTCCACAACTCAGATACCAATACATTGTTGCTTATTTTTGGGTCGTGAGCTAATCACACAGCAAAAGATAGCTCCTTTGCTCCAGACTCATTTTATTTGGTTGAAATAATTAATGACACTTTAACAAGAGAAGAATCAACATATGCTAAACGTTGTTCTGCCAAGTTTGATAAATTATGGGGAGTATGTTTAAATACTCCAGGATAGCCTTTTGGGCAGATTACCTACCGGAAATTGCTTCTCATGTATTTATCCTTCCATAGTTCATTCTGCTAAAACAATAGTAATCTTGTGACACTTGACTGTCCTTACTGGTTCTTCAAGTGGGATAAATACCTTTGAAATGTGGGTATGGCTAGAAATATGAAATAACACTCCCATATGTAGACTGTTCAGATAACCTAAAAATGACACAAGAACTTTCCTTTTTGTACAAACTTATTTTATTGTTAAAGCATACATTTCTTTGACAAACATTATTCTTATGTAACAATTCTTTTTGTCTTATAATCACCTCATGCAGTTTTACCAGCAACTGTTTGTTACCTATGTGAGTAACCCCGTTGTTGGGAGTTTGAAAATTGTAGGTTTCTGTTTGTAAACCTTATAAAACACTTAATAAAAATGATTAAAAAAGTGGCCTAACCCTTAAAGGTGTCAGTACTGTATATCTATATACAATTCATGCACATATGTTGCAACCTACATATATTTTATATGAGCCAGTTACAATATTTTTGCCCTCCCCCAGGATGGAATCTTTAGAAATAAATATAAGTAGACCCATAAATGCCATTTGTTTGTTGTTCCAGTATGAGTCAGACATTATCTTTTACACCCCCCCCCCCCCACCCCGCCCAGTTATGAACTTTAGATATAAAAGGTAAGTAGACCTCAAAACGCCAACTCTGCCATTTGTTCAATGTTCATTCAAAAACTAACAGGGTCAAGCTTTCTGTGGCGCATGATAGATGTCCCTGGAGGACATCAGTCACACCTCCTGGCTGTCAGTTACACAGATTGACACAAAGGCAGCCATTTTATAAGCAGTGTGTACAATATCAAAGTACAGTACTATCATAGCAAAGTATAGGATGTTATAAATAATTTTATGAGAAAGCATTAATGCTACAGAAGATGTTGTAGTCCCATTACCCCCGATACATATGCAGATCTTTCTCAGAATCACCTGGAGAAGAGGTAGAGAAGGTGGAACATATATATGTTATTTAAGATTCAAATGCCAAAAAAACATTCCTGAGGACATCCAAGTTATTGCACTGGAAGAGCTTATGAAGACTGTAGGAACAGAGAATGCAGGTTTTTAAAGAATCCAGATGTGAACCTTGGAAATGGGGCTCTAAAACAAAGCAACTAAGGAAACAAAAGACTTTACAACTTGATCAGTCCAAGAATAAAGCCACCTAGGCAATCTTCTTTGCCACAAATCCCAGAAAGTTCCATCAGTGCTTTTTACACTAACATGCATATCAGCTATTGAAGTCTATTATTTCCAAGTCATTAGACCTCATGACCTATATTTGTTGTGAACCCCATCTTTTGTTGATGCAGTTTTGCTGTGGAACAGAAGGTCCAGAAGACTTAATCCAGGGACAGTAATATAAGCATGGATATTGAGAGCTATACAAAACTACAGTAATCAAATCGAGGAGACAGCCAGTGGTTACAAAAGTTAAGTGACTTTGCTCTTCTTGTAGGTCATAAGATAACATGAAGCACCAAATTACACATTTCATCATTATATTACACATAATGGGATAAGGTTTGCATAAACCAATAGCATCAGAAGATAGAGGTCCTGAGTTTTCATCTGCAAGAAAGTGGTTTCTGCTTTTTTCTAGGACATTTACTTTACCCTCATTGTAAAGTTTTTGTTCCTCCAGCAGCTAAGACACTCAGAACAATGAGGATAGCTGATGGTAGCAAAGTGTGAGCACTACTATATTTGAGGTTAAGATCTGCCTCCACTGGATAATGATCACTGACTTTCAGGGCCTGCAAGATAACATAAAAAGGGATCACTGAAGAGACAAACAACATAAAGTACAATGAAAAAAATGAGTGCGCTATCCCTTTAAAATGGATAAACTAACCTGTGCAACCAAATATATTACATATACAAAATTGCATACAACTGCATCTCATAAATTCAAGTGCATTGCTAAAATACATAAATGTGCAAAATAAATAACCATATGATTAAAAAACGCCATAATTAGTGAATTCATATTAAATGTCCAAGTGCTTTCAAAGTGCTCAGTGCTCCGAACGTATATATAAAGTGCCCCAGTGCAAATAGGGTGCTCTTCTAATAAATATATTAATGTTGGCCTCTTACCAGACAGGGGAGATCCTAAAACAGAGTTTAACATATCTCCTGGATAGCACCATCAGGCATCTGGTTAGCCAAATAACCCCATCATAAGGTATAGCTGCAGTGTCCCCACTGCTGGCATGTATGTCTGATATTTTGCTCCACGTTCAAACAATCAGCTAGGCATATTAAACATAAGAAGGAAAAGCCACATAGCGTAAAACTAGTTCAAGTCCAAAAAAAATTCCATTGTTCCATACAATGTTCTTTTCTGAGAACAGCAGTAGTCCATGTAGCAGGCTCTAATGGCACTGGCCAACGTACAGTATAATCATACAAAAAACAAAACCGTGGATGGACATAAAATTGATCTGTCATCTACATAGATAAGGCAACAATTTAGTTACTAGACATTGCAGATGAGAAAATGTACCTAATTAGGAAACAGAGATAGAGATGAGAATATGTAGCTTATCAGATCACAAGTGGCCAGTGATTTAATTAAATCTTACCTGAAGCTGAATTCTAGGTGTTTTTTTTTTTTTTTTTTGCAGTTATATTGGGGCAGCTTGGACTATGTTCTATAAATATACATATTCTATACTTGGCAGATCCCTGTGAAAAGGGAATATCACTGTAGCTGCTCTTACTACAATGATCCTAGCTATCTTCCAGATACTGTGCTGAGCAGCTGCCCTGCTGCGTAGAAACCACAGGGAGTTGCTCATTAGCCACGGGCACCAATCAGAGAATGCCTTGTATTTTTTCAAGGTGTTCTCTGATTGGATGAGGCTGAGATTGTGATGCTACTGCCCCACCTCTCCACCTCATCCAATCAAAGAATGAGAAAATACAAAGCCTTCCTGTGCCATGTGAGTGACTGCCCTGTGCTATGCAGCAGGGCAGTCAGCAGCTACTACAGTGAGTCTCTGCATCCACGGGAATCGGCCAGGTATGGAATATGTATACTTACATTGGTCCAGCTTAGACCAATGTATGATGTAACTGTATGTCTAAAAAAACAAAAACATTCAATAAAAATTATTGGAAAAAAAAAGTTACACGTTACACCCTGAATACGGGTGTAACATGTCACCAGCAGCATCTAAAGTAAATATCTCTTAAATGGTGCACGTTTAGGAGAGATTTATTGTTAAAAAGGCTTACCTATAGATAGAAACCATACAAGGGAGTTTACTCCCACTTTAATTGGTTGATTGGGTGATTGAGTTGCTTTACTTTACACATCACCATTCCTTTTCATGCTGCCATATAGAATATGCTGGTATTGCTATTACTGGAATAGTAAATGTGAAATGTAGTAGGCTCTAGTGATAACCAAATTAACTAGCTATACAATATGTGTCTCATTTAATTTTATAAATTTATGAAAATATAGTACCACAATTCATAAAGCATGTGATCCAAGAAATAGATGTGAACCAAATAGAAATATTCTACAATTATATACATAAAAAATGTGCATATTCAAACCCTTCTGATTGGAAACAATCATAAGATCAGTGAATCCCATCACAATTTAGTGAAAAAGAGGAGAACTTTTAAATGAATGCAATATAGTCCATAAATTCATCCAACTTGAATCTTCCTTTTCGCGCAAAAACACCCAGTGACTACTGTGCACACTAAACACAATTATAGGATACTCCTTCCATATACCTCACACATGTAACCAAATGGCCCAGGAGAAGAAACATTTCTCATAGTGTAGTAAGTTTATTTATAAAAGCATAAAGGACATAGAAAACAGATAAATGGCCTCTTACATTATCCAGTGCCAGATCGCATCTGTAGATTTTTTTGGGTTTAGTTCACATTTATTTCCTGGATAACATACTTTATGAATTGTAGTCCTATATATTCATTAATTTATAAAAGTAAATGAGATACATATTGTATAGCTAGTTAATTTGGTTATTATTACTAGCGCCCCCTACATTTCACATTTACTATTGCTTTAAGTGTTTTGGTAGCAAGTTTTTAAATTTATCGTTTATTGTTTTTTTCATTTACCGTAGTTATTTATTTTTTTACCTTTAACATAGTGTTTTGTGGTGCACAGATTTAGTAATTATTTGCGATTACTGGACCTTAGTGAACCAATAGATAACTAAGCTATGCCTAGCCCATAGAATGGCTATAACAAGCATGTTCCTTATGTATTGCCTTTCTATTGAAGATTAATGAATCAGAAAGCTGAATATGCACAGTTATTAGTTTACACTAAAATATGGTTACTGACACTGTGTGGAAGCCCACTTTAGGTAGAGTGCCCAAAAAAGTTTGGTTTAAATAAAACAAGTACAGGTTAGAATCTCTAATAGGATTTATTGCTGTCTGTGTACCCATTGTGGAGATTTATTTCTTTGAGGACAGGATGTGAGGATAAATTCCCCCCATCAATGAAAAACTGCCATACAATCTAACCCCTCTATACCCTATCCAAAACTAAAACCCTAGTCCTCTAAATTTGTCAACACATAGATACTTTATTGATCTCATAAAGTCTCCTAATTTTTACTCCATACCTCAGCCTCTGTGAGTCCCAACTCCTTTGTGAAATTATAAATTCCAGCAGAATTCACCAAATTTGCCAATTCCTCACCATACACCACTATCCTGGAGAAGAAAAATAACATCAAGTTAGAGACTGAAAAAAAATGCTTTCTCCTGCCTGCAGATTACTCATTATTACAGTACAGTTACAATACAAATCAGTACAGGAGGAATAGGAGTGCCCTGCTCGTTAGAGCTTACAATCTAGAAGGGAGGGTCAAGTGAAACAAAGGTAATAGCTGTGGGGGATGAGGTGATGGAGAAAATGAAAATACAGTTGTTAGGTGTGTATGTAGGATGGGCTTCTCTGAAGAGAAGTGTTTTCAGGAATCAGATAAAAGCTAATAGAGTAGCAGATAATTGGACAGATTGGGGTAAGGCGTTCCATAGGATTGGAGAGGCTCTAGAAAAGTCCTGGAGGAGAGCATTGGAGGAGGTGACGAGGGAGCTAGAGAGCAGGAGGTTTTGAGGGGAATGAAGAGGATGAATAAGTTGGTATTTTGAGACTAGGCTAGTGATATAGTTGTGGATGGATTTGTAAGAAGTTGTTAGTATTTTGAATTTAATTTGTTGGGTGAGCAGAAGCCAGTAGAGGGATTGGCAGAGAGGAGTAGCAGACACAGAGCAATTGGTAAGGTGGATGAGTCTGGCAGCAGCATTCATGATGGATTAAAGGGGGGATAGACTATGTAGAAGTAAGCCAATGAGAAGGGAGTTACAGTAGTCGAGGTGAGAGATGACCAGGAGGGGAATGAAGAGCTTTGTTGTGTCATTGATTAGAAAGGGGCATATTTTGGAGATGCTGCGGAGGTTGAGGTGGCAAGATTAGGACAGTGATTGGATGTGGGGCTTAAAAGAGAGTTCAGAGTCCAGGACTACAGCTAGGACCTTGGCAAGCGGGCATGGACTTATAGTTGTGCTATCAATTTTGACATAGAGATCAGGGGAAGGGGCACGTGGGGGAGGCAAAATTAGGAGGAGAACCAGCGAAGAGTACAGTTACGGAGACCAAAGGCATGGAGTTTTTTGAGGAGGAGGGGGTGGTCAACCGTATCAAAGGCAACAGCGAGGTCCAAGAGTAGAAGTACAGAGTAGTGTCCATTGGTTTTGGCCATTAGAAGATCGTTTGTTAGTTTTAGGAGAACAGTTTCTGTGGAGTGTTAGGGACTAAATCCAGACTGAAGGGGACCAAGAAGGCTATTATCAGCAAGGCGGTCGCCCAGTTGGTTGTAGACCAGACGTTCAAGAAGTTTGAATAAAAAGGGGAGCAAGGAGATGGGGCGTAGTTTGTTAAGAATGGATGGGTCCAGTGAGGGCTTTTTTTAAGTATGGGGCTGACAAATGCATGTTTTAGGGAGTTGGGGAAGATGCCAGAAGAGAGGGAGAGATTGAAGATGTGGGTTAGAGAGTGTAGAATAGAGCCAGAGGGTGAACGTAGCATTTGTGAGGGAAGAGGATCCAGAGGGCAGGTGGTAAAATGGACGTTAGCAAGTAATTTAGCAACCTTGTCTATAGTGGTGGGGTTGTAAGAGGGAAGTAATGATTGTACCTGTGGGCATGAGGTGTAAAGCGTGGAGGGTATCTGAACAGTAGAGATCTCCTCGCAAATTGTATCAATCTTCTGTTTGAAGTGATTGGCGATCTCCTGGGCAGTGAGTGAGTTAGTGGGTGGAGGCAGTGGAGGACAAAGTAGAGATTGAAGGGGATGGGATGATAAGTTGTTAAGGAGAGTGATAAAATAGGCCTGCTTGGCAGTGAGGAGGCTGGAATTGTATTTTTGGAGGGCAGATTTATATTGGTTGAAGTCTTTCTGAGACTTATGCCGCGTACACACGAGCGGACTTTCCGGCATACTTGGTCCGGCGGACCAGAGTCTGCCGGACAATCCGACCGTGTGTAGGCTCCGGCGGACTTTTCCGGCTGACTTTTTCCCAAAAGCCCGCCGGACCTAGATTTGAAACATGTCCTAAATCTTTCCGTCGGACTCAGTTTCTGGCGGAAAGTACGCTCGTCTGTGTGCTGGTCCGACGGAAAGCCCGCTCGTCTGTATGCTGGTCCAACGAACCAGATACGACGCAAGGGCAGGGTATTGCATTTCGCGCTCACTGCAATAGGAAAAACACATTTTCCTATTGCGGCGAGCGCTGGGCATACCAGGCCCTTAGGTCTGGTATGGATTTTAAAGGGAAGCCCCTACGCCGAGAAAACGGTGTGGGGTCCCCCCTAAAATCCATACCAGACCCCGATCCGAGCACGCAGCCCAGCTGGTCAGGAAATGGGGTGGGGACGAGCGAGCGCCCCCCCCCCCCCCTCCTGAACCGTACCAGGCCGCATGCCCTCAACATGGGGGGTGGGTACCCCAAAGCACCTTGTCCCCATGTTGATGAGGACAAGGGCCTCTTCCCGACAACCCTGGCCGTTGGTTGTCGGGGTCTGCGGGTGGGGGGCTTATCAGAATCCGGGAGCCCCCTATAATAAGAGGGCCCCCAGATCCCAGCCCCCCACCCTATGTGAATGAGTATGGGGTACATGGTACCCCTACCCATTCACCTAGGGAAAAAGCGTCAATAATAAAACACACTACACAGGTTTTTAAAATAATTTATTTAACAGCTCCGGGGGGGGTCTTCCTCCGGCTTCGGGGGTCTTCTTCCGGCTTCGGGGGTCCCTCCGGTTCCTCTTCTCCCGGTGTCCGGTTGGTTCTTCTCCGCTCTCTCCGGCCTCTTCTCCCGGTGTTCCAGTTCTTCGGCCGGCTCCTCCGCTGTCTTCAGGCCGCTCTTTTGCAAGCGGAGGTCCGGACTTCTGGGCTTCTTGTCTTCTTCCCTCTTCTCTTCTCCAGATGTTGACACAACGCTCTCTCCGGCTGGACTGCTCTCTGAGCGCTCCGTTGTGACTTATATAGGCGGAGACCCCGCCCCCTTATGAGGTCACAGTCCCTGGGCATGCTGGGACTGTGATGTTTTAGGGGGCGTGGTCACCGGGTGATGTTGACCACGCCCCCTAAACCGTCACAGTCCCAGCATGCCCAGGGACTGTGACCTCATAAGGGGGCGGGGTCTCCGCCTATATAAGTCACAACGGAGCGCTCAGAGAGCAGTCCAGCCGGAGAGAGCGTTGTGTCAACATCTGTGACATGTGACACTGTGACATCATAAGGGGGCGGGGTCTCCACCTATATATGTCACAGCGGAGCGCTCAGAGAGCAGTCCAGTCGGAGAGAGCATTGTGTCAACATCTGGAGAAGAGAAGAGGGAAGAAGACAAGAAGCCCAGAAGTCCGGACCTCCGCTGGCAAAAGAGCGGCCTGAAGACAGCGGAGGAGCCGGCCGAAGAACTGGAACACCGGGAGGAGAGGCCGGAGAGAGCGGAGAACAACCAACTGGACGCCGGGAGAAAAGGAACCGGAGGGACCCCTGAAACCGGAAGAAGACCCCCGAAGCCGGAGGAAGACCCCCGAAGCCAGAGGAAGACCCCCCCGAAGCTGTTTAATAAATTATTTTAAAAACCTGTGTAGTGTGTTTTATTATTGATGCTTTTTCCCTAGGTGAATGGGTAGGGGTACCAGGTACCCCATACTCATTCACATAGGGTGGGGGGCTGGGATCTGGGGGCCCTCTTATTATTATTCCGATAAGCCCCCCACCCGCAGACTCCGACAACCAACGGTTTGGGGTGGGGGGGCCATGCAGGGTGCCCCCTCCCCCAAAGCACCCACCCCCCATGTTGAGGGCATGCGGACTGGTACGGTTCAGGAGGGGGGGCGCTCGCTCGTCCCCACCCCCTTTCCTGACCGGCTGGGCTGCGTGCTCGGATCGGGGTCTGGTATGGATTTTAGGGGGGACTCCACGCCGTTTTTTCGGCGTAGGGGATTCCCTTTATAACCCATACCAAACCTAAGGGCCTGGTATGACCCGCGACGGGGCTCGCAAGGTGTCAATCTCGCCGATAAAAGCGGCAAGATTGACTTCCTTTTCTAGTCCCGTCGCACCTGAGTCACGTTCAAAATGAACGGACTTGTCCATGCCCATTCTGAAAGTCCGCCGTAACTCCGGCGAAAGTCCGTCGGAAAGACGGGCGGATTTAGCCCGCCGGAAAGTCCGGTCGTGTGTGGGCAAGTCCGTCCGTTTTAAAGTCCGGTGCACCTGGCGGACAAAGTCCGTCGGAAAGTGTGCCGGACCAAGTATGCCAGAAAGTCCGATCGTGTGTACGCGGCATTAGTCTTACACCACAGACTATGTTTTTTCAGACTCCTAGTATCATCTGTTTTTTCAAGGTTGAAGGGATCAGGGCCTGATACTGTGTGTAGTGAGGGGGGCCAGTGAGTCCACTGAGGCTAGTGGCGAAGCGTTGTAGACAGAAGTGCTTAGGTCGGTGCAGGATAGGGGTGAGATTTTTTCATAGAGGGCGTCGGTAGCAGAGAGAAGATTTGAGGGTTGAGATGACGTAGGTTTCTGCGGGTAACTTTTAAGCGGTTGGAGGGAGAGGAGGTGGATGAGAGGGAGAGAGTGAAACTAATAAGGTAGTGATCAGAGAGGGGGAATGGATAGTTGGAGAGGTTGCATGGGGGGCATAGGTGGGAGAAAACAATGTCAAGGGTGTTGCCTTCAGAGTGAGTAGGAGCGTGTATCCATTTCTTCAGGTCAAGGGAGGAGGTTAAACTGAGAAGTTTGGAGGTGGCAGGAGTGTTAGAATTAATAGGGAAGTTGAAGTCACCCAGAATGATTGCGGGGATTTTGGAAGAAAGAAAGTAGGGTAGCCAGGCAGAGAAGTCATCAAGAAAGGTTGATATCGGTCCAGCGGGCCTGTAGTTCACAGCTATCCTTAGAGAAACTGGAGAGAAAAGACGAATGCAGTGTGTTTCGAAAGAGGAGAGTGACAGAGAGGGAGGTTGGTGAAGTGCCTGAAAGGCGCTGTGTGGGACTAGAAGGATTCTGACACCCCCTCCCTTGCGTCCACTGGATATGGGGGAGTGAGTCCAGAGTAGACCACCATAGGATAGGGCAGCAGGGGATGCAGTGTTGGATTCATGAAGACAGGTTTTGGTAATAGCGAGTAGATTAAATGAGTTAGCGATAAAGAGGTCATGGAGAGAGGTGAGTGTGTTACAGACAGAGCGGGAATTCCAAAGGGCACAAGAGAAAGGGAGTCTGGTCTTGGGGAGAAGAGAAATGGGAACTAAATTGTGTGGATTGCAGCTGCTGCCAGAGGGTGCGGGGTAATGGGTGCGTTGAGTACAGTTAAATGATGGAGGCCCAGGGAAGGGTGAGGGAGGTAATATGGAAGTGGGATTTATATTTAGTGGGATTTATATAAAGGGACATGCCCTAATGTCCTGGAGATTTTTTTGTGTATGTGGATTTAGAATGAGCAGGAGTTGGTGGGTGGAGTAATAAGGAGAGGACATCATCTGAGCCCAGACAAAAATCACCTGACTGGAGATGTAGGACTGGTTTGTAAAAGTGTCCAGTAGGCAAGCGGTTAATAAAAATAGGTGGAGCTTTTGTGAAAAATGAAACTGACTGTATAAAAAAATGAAACTGACTGTATATTGTGACATAAGGATTTTATTTGCACACTCTTGTATTTACTGAAAGGACCACTTTAAGATAAACTAATTATTACTTAAGCCATGCTATGATTAAATGCAGTAATATTGATTGTGATGGCATTTTAGCATGCCTTAAGTAGGTTTTATACACACAGAAGAATTCAAACACTCCAGCATTCAGGCAATACTGCATCCAATGGTATCACTGTAATGCTTCCCCAGATGCAGCCCTTCTCAGATCGGATAATGTTCAAAACTGCAAAAAACACACACAAACGGGGCACAAAAGCCTAGTGCATTACCACCAAATTGTTTATTGAGCCAAAAGTCAATAGTATACTCACAAACATAATAGGAAACGAGCGTGTCAAAAATCAACTCCAGCCATGAGGCGATAACGTCTCGCCATGTATACGACAGTTGGAAGGCTAACGCATTTCGGGGGACACATCACCTTCCTTAGAGGTAATTATAACAAGTGAAACCCCACATCCTAAATGATGCATTAGCATAGGTACACATGCATGTCACAGCTACAGCAGCCCATTCATTTGAATGGGCTGCTGTACCCAGGGGAAACATGGGGAAAGAGGTCCCAATCCTTTTTATTTTTTAAAACGTGCTACGGGGGGGGCGTGGCTTGACTATGGAGGAGTGAGGACGTGCATTTCCTCAGCTCTGTACCCACCACCGCTTAATCACCAGCACAAAGGGGAGATATCACCCCCAGAAACACAGAGAATATGTCCCAGGGACGGCGGGCACTCTCCCAGCAGTCGAGGGTGAATGGGACCAGGCAAGCACAGCTGGACGCTTTCTTTAGTGCGACCCGCGGACCGGGACATGAGGCCTCCAAGATGCCGCTGACACCGAAAGCTACGAAAGCTGCAAAGGCTGCACAGTGAGCCGTGGCCCAGCAGCAGCATCTCGTGGAATCCCAGATCCCATCTCCGTGGCTGGTGAGTGACTCTGCCCCTCCAGTCTCCCCGGGATCCTCTGCCTCACATGATAAGGGCTCTGACATGGCGGACTTCCTAGGGGATGAGGACATAAAATGCCATATCTGGTCCCTCCCCACCCGGGATGACCTAGAGAAATTTGCCACCAGGGTTGAGAAGGCCTTTAAGGAAGACATCGCCCAGCTCAAAACTGATAGCAATCAATTGGGGGTCAGGGTGGAAAACTTGGAACAGAGACTTGATGAGGCCCTGCCTGCCATCTCTATGCTCCAGGACAGATGCAATACCCAGGAACAGAAAATTGAGACTTTACTGTGTCAGTTGGATGACTTTGAGAACAGCAGCAGGCGGGCAAATATCCGCATTCGCGGCCTTCCTGAAGCCATGGCTCCTAAAGATATTGACCCTACTCTGGAAGACATATTCTGGGAAATCCTAGGGTTGCCTGCTTCAGCACCCATAGAGATTGATCGTGCCCACAGGGCCCTCGGGCCTCCTTCCCAAGATGGGGACAATCCTAGAGATGTCATTTGTAAGCTTCACAAATATACGCTAAAGGACCAGATCATGCAAAAAATGCGTGGGAAACCGTACTTTGATTTTGATGGGGCGCACCTTTTCTTCTACCAGGGCATTTCCAGGCGCACCCTCATGCAGCACAGAGCACTCCATCCCCTGCTAGAAGCTATCCAAAAAGCAGGCCTGCCTTACTGCTGGGAATTCCCCTTCTACCTGCAGGCCACCAAAGATGGCAGACAAGTTACGCTGTGCACCAAGGATGACCTCCCACACTTCCTGGCCACCCTGGGACTTGAACCAGTTGACTTTCCGGACTGGAGGGGACCGCAGAAATACCCCCTTGTTCAACTCCCTCAGTCCTGGCTCTCAGCCAAACGCAGAAGTCGCAAGAGAGACCACAGGCGTCCGCCCTCTGCCTCTCCCCTAAGCCATGCATCCCCAAGGGACTGAAAGGACACTCTCCAGCACTCCTCTCCCCGTACTTGTTCTTACCTTTCTTAATTCTCTAGTTTTTTGCTCTTTGAGAGAGGTCTAGGTCCTCAGAGGCTGCCCCTTGCCTTGGGCCCGGATATGGACTCCGCCAAGATGTGTGCCTTTGTGTGACTCCCTAGTGGAACACACGATTCTACTACTTTAACAGACAATGATCTTCCTTGTTGCCTTTTGGAGATAGCCTGGGGCTTCGGTCCCTGTCTTTCACACCCCTTAGTGGCTGACCTAGCTTAAAACAGAACCCCTCAGTTGTGCAAAATTGTTCTCCCCCCTTGTCAACAGACAAACAGCTGAGGGGTGGTGGTGGACTGGGGCTGAACCTCACGACCTTCCCTCTCATGTTGGTCTGCGCTCCCCACCTAGGCCGTACCTTACTAGGTATATTTCCTTTTTGGGACATGGGGTCAGGTTCCGGGGGCTTCTCCATAGCGGGATCGAGCCTGGCACCCGCCCCCCATGTATTTCAGGATGTGGTACTGTTAATGACATGTTGTGTTTTTTATGTCTGTTCTAATGTTTCTCACCTCTTTTTCTTCTCTCCCCCTCGTTTCCTTTCTCTCGCTACATACCTTTTTACAGGAACTGCCTCCTGCTCCACCTCTCATGCTGTGCCTACCATCGTAACACAAGACTCACCTGTCCCACGGATCCCCTATGGCTTCACCTAAGGTAACTTCCTATAATGTATGTGGCCTCTGTTCTCCATGCAAGCGTAGCAAGTTGTGGTGGGAACTGAAGCAGTTAGGGGCTCAGGTAGTTTTCTTGCAGGAGACACACTTCACCCCCTAGTCGATGCCCAAGCTGCCTGCTCACTTGTATAACCAGTGGTTCTTGAGCAACTCGCCGGTCGTGAAATCCAGGGGCACGTCTATTGCCATACATAAGTCTTGCCCCTTCCAAATCACAGGGAACAGGGTGGATCCTCAGGGTCGGTACATCTTCTTAAAGCGGACTATCGCGGTACAGAAGTTCACATTTGCTACGATTTATACCCCCAATACTAACCAACTTACCTTTATAGACAAAACTCTAGATAGCCTAGCGGATTTCAGAGAGGGCTCTCTGGTTATGGGGGGCGACTTTAACGTTAGACTAGACCCACTGCTTGACACGTCGCACCGGCGTCCCCCTCACACGCCTTCCTTAAACACTTTCGCAGATCCCTACAGACTCACCGTCTGATAGACAAATGGCGAGTGCTTCACCCCTCAGACAGGGACTACAGCTACTACTCAAAGGTACATGATTTATATACCCGTATAGAACCTCTCTGTGTGGACCATCTGACTCTGGAGCTGTTGCAGGCTTCGTCCATCGGGAATATAACTATTTCTGATCACGCCTCAGTGACGGCCACACTAGCTTTGCTGCCGGGTACCCATAGGGCCTGGTCGTGGCGACTAAATGAATGCCTGTTGGACGATGCGGCGGTGGGTTCTGGAGTCACGGATGTCCTGACCCATTACTTTAAAGAGAATACTACAGCAGGTATGAGTAAGGGGATCTTCTGGGAGGGTCATAAGGCGGTGCTGAGGGTGAACTAATCTCTTTGGGCTCCAAGCTCAAGAAGGCCCATCAAGCTGACTTCAACAAGGTACTTCAGGCCCTCCAACAGGCGGAACTTCAGCATAAACATGACGGAGACCTACCTGACATCCAGAGGTATTATAGGGCAATTGTCCTACAGAGGATACTTAACTGGCGCTTCCACACTCAATCCAAACTCTAGCGCCCCATGGCTGGCTCAGGAACACAGGGGGTTTTCGGACTTTACCTCCCCATTGATGACCCAGGCTTTAGCAGCCTGGGATCGCCTCAACACTAAACTGGCCCTGGCACCCCTTGTGTCCTCACTGGCCCCATTGGGGGGGTTTCTGCGGTTCCCTCCTAGGGAACAGGTGGCTTTTTTTCGGCCCCTGGGTGGATGATAGCAATGCCAGCTGTGGTAAACTCCTGCAGAATGGTAAATTATTACCCTTAGAGACCTTATGGAACTGACACAGGAGTTTCCCTATGGACTTTAAGCGGTATAGGCAACTTCACCATTTCATTGAGACTCATATGAGATATCTCTACCCTTACGCCCTTTGAACGCCTCTTTATAGCAGAGGAACTGATCCAACATATGGTTTCTGAACTCTACCGTCTAATTGGCTCTACCGCTTCCGCAGTTAAGCCCACATGCATCAGGTCCTGGGAACGAGACTTGAGGCTTGTTTTTACCCCAACCCAATTGGCCCACCTCTACCAATTTACCCAGTCCAGCTCTATCAACTCCAAAACCCAGGAAAAAAACTATAAGATTCTGTCGCATTGGTACCGCGTACCAGCGGATTTAGCACGAATTTACCCATCCACTTCGGTGCTGGAGGGGTTGTGGACACAGGGGTACACTCCTGCACATTTGGTGGGACTGTCCGGTGATTAGACCCTATTGGGAGGACAATGCTCCTTAACGGTCTCAGATTAAGGACATTATGGGCTCTCTCCCTGGTTCATTTCCTTCTGCACAATCCTCCCATGCCAGTTAGCCAATATAGGAGAAGTGTGTTGCCTCACTTATTGAACGCAGCTAAGTGGCTGCTCCCCATATACTGGAAACAAACACAAATCCCTGGCAGGGAGGAATGGAGGCGTAAGGTGAGTGAAATAAGCAGAGGACTGGATCACCACCTGCAGAGGTGCCCGAGACTGCTTCTCCAGCACTTGGTCAGCTTGGATAGCATATGTCTCCAACCCAGGACAAGTGTCCTCTAGCTTGGATGTGGCCCTACTGGAACTGGCAGAGTCATCCCTTCAGCGACGTCCCCTCAGACTCCACAAGTGAGAACAGAGACCTAACCTAGCCGCCTGAAGTGGGGGGGACAAAATCTTTCTCTTTCAGTTACTCATCATATTTTGCTGTGGCATCAGAGGCAGAGCGTGAGAGGTTGTGTTGGACACAAGATTCCAGATATGTTCCAGTTATTCTGTCTTCCTTTTCTTGTTCCCTATATTTTTTCTTACTTTTATCTCTTTTTACCCTGGTCCCCTGACCAATGGATGCTCATTTGTTTACACATCAGGTAGTGAGTGGTGAGTGGACATGTCAGCTGGACCAGCAGGCTAGAGAGTTTGTTACCATGACACTACTGGCCCACATGGGGGTTGGCATCGTTTTGCCACCATGGAGCAAACACTCTGCCTAATGCCACGTACACACGAGCGGACTTTCTATCCTACTTGGTCCGGCACACTTTCCGACGGACTTTGTCCGCCAGGTGCGCCGGACTTTAAAACGGACGGACTTGCCCACACACGCCGGGACTTTCCGGCGGGCTAAGTCCGCCCGTCTTTCCGACGGACTTTCGCCGGAGTTCCGGCGGACTTTCAGAATGAACGGACTTGCCCACACACGGACAAGTCCGTTCATTTTGAACGTGACTCAGGTGCGACGGGACTAGAAAAGGATGTCAATCTTGCCGCTTTTATCGGCGAGATTGACACCTTGCTAGCCCCGTCGCGGGGCATACCAGGCCCTTAGGTCTGGTATGGATTATAAAGGGGAACCCCGCTACGCCGAAAAAACGGCGTGGGGTCCCCCTAAAATCCATACCAGACCACGATACGAGCACGCAGCCTGGCCGGTCAGGAAAGGGGGTGGGGACGAGCGAGCGCCCCCCCCCCCTCCTGAACCGTACCAGGCCGCATGCCCTCAACATGGGGGGTGGGTGCTTTGGGGGAGGGGGGCGCCCTGCGCCCCCCCCCCCCAAAGCACCTTGTCCCCATGTTGATGAGGACAAGGGCCTCTTCCCGACAACCCTGGCCGTTGGTTGTCGGGGTCTGCGGGCGGGGGCTTATCGGAATCTGGGAGCCCCCTTTAATAAGGGGGCCCCCAGATCCCGGCCCCCCACCCTATGTAAATGAGTATGGGGTACATGGTACCCCTACCCATTTACCTAGGAAAAAAGTGTAAGTAATAAAACACACTACACAGGTTTTTAAAATATTTTATTAAACAGCTCCGGGGGGGGGATCTTCCTCCGGCTTCGGGGGTCCCTCCGCTTCATCTTCTCCCGGCGTCCGGTTGGTTCTTCTCCGCTCTCCGGCCTCTTCTCCCGGTGTCGCAGGTCTTCGGCCGGCCCCTCCGCTCTCTTCATGTAGCTCTATTGCGAGCGGAGGTCCGGACTTCTGGGCTTCTGGGCTTCTTGGCTTCTTGGCTTCTTGGCTTCTCTTCTCTTCCCCCAGATGTTGACACGACGCTCTCTCCGGCTGGACTGGTCTCTGAGGGCTGCGTTGTGACTTATATAGGCGGAGACCCCGCCCCCATATGATGTCACAGTCCTTGGGCATGCTGGGACTGTGACGTTTTAGGGGGCGTGGTCGACCAGGGTTGAGGGCATGCGGCCTGGTACGGTTCAGGAGGGGGGGGGGGGCGCTCGCTCGTCCCCACCCCCTTTCCTGACCGGCCAGGCTGCGTGCTCGGATCGGGGTCTGGTATGGATTTTAGGGGGACCCCACGCCGTTTTTTCGGCGTAGCGGGGTTCCCCTTTATAATCCATACCAGACCTAAGGGCCTGGTATGCCCCGCGCTCGCCGCAATAGGAAGATTTGTTTTTCCTATTGCAGCGAGCGCGAGATGCAATACCATCCCCTCGTGTCGTATTTGGTCTGTCGGACCAGCCTACACACGAGCGGGCTTTCCGTCGGACCAGCACACACACGAGCGGACTTTCCGCCCGAAACTGAGTCCGACGGAAAGATTTCAAACATGTTTAAAATCTAGGTCCGGCGGGCTTTTGGGAAGAAGTCCGCCGGAAAAGTCCGCCGCCGCCCACACACGGGCGGATTGTCCGGCACACTCTGGTCCGCCGGACCAAGTATGCCGGAAAGTCCGACCGTGTGTACGCGGCATTAGGGTGGCTCTGGTAAAGGTGGTGTGTAGGGTAAGGTCAGTTGGAGGCCTATAGTTGCCCCCCTCCCCTTGCACTCCGTCCAGGAGACCCAGCCCTTAATCTTCTTAACACACCATAACTACTTGTTGTTTGGAAAGCTGACTAGTCCACTCCCACATTACAACTCCTCTTAAGGGGACATGTAAATGTAGAAAAAGGGGCGGTTGGAGTTCCCCTCACTCCCTGTAAGGGAGGGTGCCCCGCCGCCGCCCTGTTACATGATTGCTAAGCCTTTCCCAATTCTAATTGTACTACCTATTCTAATTGTGTTGTTCATGTTTTACATTTTTTATACTTTGATATATATGACTCATGCAACATTTGCTTCTTATGCCAATGGCACATTGAGATGTAATGCCTTGTCTTTCACAAATAAAGATTTTACAAAAAAAATGTGCTACACGAAACGACATGGTGCCTTGGCACATGTGCCCATGTAAGCAGGCGCTATTAAAAGAGAAGTATGGGAATTTCTTTTTTGAATCATACAGTACTTACCTAGGTGGATGCAGCATTTGCCCTTTGCTGCATCTGCCCCTCTCTAAGGCTGAGAACCGAGCGATAAAACGCCACTGATCGCTCGGCCCTAAGAGCTCTGTGAGCAGAGAGTTGGTCGACTGTCAGTTACTGCTGTCTGCTTTGCCCCACACTCAATGGCTCACTGTGAGGCTGAGCCAGGTGCCGGTCCAGGATCCCGGTCATATGGTCACAATCTTTCCCGAGCCTGTACTGGCTTTGTGGCATCAGCCGACAGAGGACTTTAGCCCGCTGTCTGCTGAAAATGGGTCACAGGCTTCTCTTTAGCAGATGCAGCCCCATGCATCTGCTAAAGAGAAGCATGCTTCTGTGTGGGTCATGAACGTGTGCGATTATGCACATGTTTACAACCTGAACATGTGTGATCCTAGCATTATTGTGGTGTAACCTGTTTTTTTTTTTGGATGCCGGGAGGCGGGGCAGGGTTTATGAACATATGACCGCCATAACTGGCTGCAACAGCGGTCACATGATCGGAAAGCTCCCGACTGGCGCCAGTAAATGTGCCTTGAGCGCACAGGGCACACACTCTTGGCACAGGTTTGTTTTATTTTGGTACACAAATATGTGGCCTCTTGGCGTCAAGGGCCATCTGCCGAAAGGCCACATAGTTGCTTACTTTTGGCACTAAGAGTTCAATGAACCTGTACTGAGAAATATGCCAAGGCTACTATTGCAGACTTCCTCCTGCTAATTGCCTGGCTGTCACACTGACTCAATTACTTTGGGGCTTTGAGTGACTGAGTGGGAACAAGTATGCAGATCAGAAAAGTCACAATGATGTTTTAACTCCTACCTTACATACATGTTCTAGGTCAGGGACTCACAATGTACTAACACTACTAATTCAGCTTGACAGACAGGCAACCAGCATTTAGGGAAGGTATCACAACTTCAATTCTTCTTTAGTACAGGTTTAAGGCAGACTGTGATGTACAATATATGGTCTCCATTATGTGCTATAATGGAGGAGACCATTGGAGGGCACAAGCGCAGACATATTGTCCTATTATCACCACAGTAGCAGACATTTGGCCTCTAAGGTAATCGCCTCATGTACCCAAGGCTGGTCCTGGCTCTCATCTACCTTCTCAAAACTATACATACTTCCCTTTCTTACCTGTCATAGGGGCAAGTTGTGCTTTCTCTCACTGTAGTGTCAATGTCATCCCCAATCAGCCAGTGAAATTTTGGATCAGTATACAGACGGAGAGTGCGCCTCTTCTTCTTAGAGAGGTAACTGCATCCAGCGTTAAAGTCACCCATAAAAACCAGATTCTGCAATAAATATAAAGACAAGTCATTCCTGAAAAGGTGAGAATCATTGAAAATGCAATGTTGCCACTTGAAGTGAAACCATACTTTACTCATGCAGATAGAGTGTAGAATGCGGTGTTTTGTTTTTTGATATCTGTGTCACACTGGGGAGATTTTCCCTCACTTCCTGTCCAAGAAAAATTAGTTCATGAAAATCTCCTAAAATGAAGAGAAATCCCCTCTTTGACATTTGTCACCAGAAAAGTTGTTCCCATTGGAGGATTTCCCCTCACCTTTTGTTCTGTGACAACTGTAAAATGTAAAATTTCCAGTACTGACAGAGGTTCTAATTCTTCGCTATTCATATAAAACAAAACAAAAATTCCTGGAGATACCTTTTAATGTATAATTCAAGTGCAATTAGGATTCTGTTTGTAACAGACAGTGGAATAAACTAAAAAAAAAAAAAACAACTAGTTAAAGTCTCCTAACTGTGGAGTTTGAAAAGAGGAACATTGGTGGATGGAAAAGACATGTGAAAATAGACATTGCTAAATTGCACTATATAGGGGGCGTGGCATAATGGAGCTTGGTCAAATAGGAGTCTGATCCAACATAGTGTAGTGTAACAGGTTTCAAGCACCAGCAACAAAAGGAGGAAATGTTAAGGCAGGATTACTGGAGAGGTGGAACACAGGGAGACCCTCACCAGTGAAGTGACATTTTGACATGGCCGTCCACCTAAACTGACAGGACGGTCAAGGAGAACATTAATTGAAGAAGCAGCCAAGAGGCCCATGGTAACTCTGGAGAAGCAGCAGAGATCCAAAGCTTAGGTGGGAGAATCTGTCCACAAGACAACTATTAGTCGTGCACTCCACAAATCTGTTCTTTATGGAAGAATGACAAGAAGAAAGCCATTGTTGAAAGAAAGCCATAAGAAGTCTTGTCTGCAATTTGCGAGAAGCCATGTGGGGGACACAGCAAACATGTGGAAGAAGGTGCTCTATGTGTGGCGGAAAACTAACACTGCACATCACCCTGAACACACCATCCCCACCGTGAAACATAGTGGTGGCAGCATCATGTTGTGGGGATGCTTTTCTTCAGCAGGGACAGGGAAGCTGGTCAGAGTTGATGGGAAGATGGATGAAGCCAAATACAAGGCAATCTTAGAAGAAAACCTGTTAGAGTCTGCAAAAGACTTGAAACTGGGGCGGAGGTTCACCTTCCAGCAGGACAACTCTAAACATACATCCAGGGCTACAATGGAATGGTTTAGATCAAAGCATATTCATGTGTTAGAATGGCCCAGTCAAAGTCCAGATTGAGAATCTGCCAATTGAGAATCACACTTTTCACATATTTATTAGTAAAAAATGTTGAAAACCATTTATCATTTTCCTTCCACTTCACACTGATGTGCCACTTTGTGTTGATCTATCACATAAAATCCCAATAAAATACATTTACGTTTTTGGTTGTAACATGACAAAATGTGGAAAATTTCAAGGGATATGAATACTTTTTCAAGGAACTGTATGTAGTGAACAGAATAGCAAAAATATTATCAGTTAAAGCGTAACTCCACTTTTGTTGAGAAACCCCCCCCCCCCCGGGTGATCGATGTACATTGCAAGGATTATAACAACCTTTGTTGCAGATTTCTACCTTCTGTTATTCTGAAGAAATCCATGTGTGTTTGTCTGTGCCTCTGAGTGGGTCTAATGGGAGTGGTTTCATAATTATCAGTCAGCTGTGGCAGCTGCCGGCACTAATGAGGAAATCTGCTGGGCCTGCATCCCTTAAGACGTGTTCCTATTTTAAATATCTCACAAAAAATTGCATTTTTGTTGCAGGGGATGCCTGAAATCTGACTTGTATCTTAGGCAGACTTCTGGGAAAATTGGTGAGCCAATCACACAAGCAGGAAACTATGTTTCTGGGGAGTGGTCAGTACACATTCTGTGTACAGAACAACTCCATGTAGCCATATTGCATTGCATTTATGGAAAATGACAGCGGCTGCAGATTGAAAAGAAAAGGTAATTTTTAATAACATTCAATTATAATATGACTTGTATCGCAACTGTATACGCTATATTATTTTTTCTTTATTTGCTATTTTTTTTCCCCATGAAAGTGGAGTTACCCGTTGAAAACTATTCATATAGAAGTATGTGTTTCACTGGTGTATTTAGTGGCTTTGTTGGAGTTGGATTTGCATTTTTTTTTTTAAAATATCAGCATAATTGAATTTTACTTACATTACAGCGCCAGTGGCTCGTGACATTCAGAAATACATCATAAAGGGCTTCAATTTCCTCATCAGCTTTATCTGGGACGGTATGCTGCGGAATCACAACCAGGTCTTGCAGGTCTGAAGAGAAGGAGAGGTAATGTATGTATATACTGTATATATACAATATTGTTTTTTTTTTTTCAGTTTTGGATACAGCAGAGAAGAATTCTGTCCTCTGCTGGTTCATATTGTGGTTTGTTTCGCTATTTTCTTAGAAACCAAGATGTCACTAGGATAGGAAGTGACAGTGAACTCACACAGACCACAATGTTTTCAGTCCTTCCACATGTAAAAGAAATAAAAGTTTTGACTGAAGATAGAAAATTTGCCTTGATCAGCTGCTGCAGCCTATCAGCTGGTGCTGCTGTGAGAATGCATTGCTCCAGCAGGGAGAAATTAAAAAGATAATTGTGGATATTCTTTTTTTTTTCTAAAGGACTTTATTTTCACTTCCCCTCTGTTCTGTCCACTCATCGCAGCTGCCATGTTCTTGTTCAGACAAGGGAAAATATAGGCTACTTTTTCCCCCAAAATTTTATTTGAGTTTCCCAAAATTCCAATACAGTAATACAGTCAGAATGTAGTTTGATCATAAACATAGAAACATGTTAATGACATGTATTGACAAACATCTCCATCTTACCCAGGGGAACACATGGGAATGAGAAAACCCCCAAGTAAGGAAAAACCATACAGGTAATATTGTCCATCTTTAGAGAATTAGGTACAGTGGAACCTTGGATTACAAGCATAATCCGTTCCAGGAGAATGCTTGTAATCCAAAGCACTCGCATATCAAAGCGTTTTTTCCCCATAGAAGTCAATGGAAACGAAGATAATTTGTTCCACATTGATTTTTCTATTGCATGCAATACCGCATGTGGCCAGAGGTGGGGGGGGCGGAGAGCCTCAGAAATACTCGGGGACAGCTCGGTTGAACTCGGAAACCATCGGAAAGGCTTGGAAACACTCGGGAACGGAGTATTTCCGAGTGTTTTTAGAATATTTTCGAGTGGTTCCGAGTATTTCCGAATGACTCCGAACCGTTCTGAGTGTCACCGGTGCCCCCGCACCTCTAGCCAAATGTGGTACTGCACAACCCATTGGCTTGAATTCTGCTTGTTTTGTGAGACAACACTTACAAACTGAGTCAGGATTTAAAAAAAAAAAAGTTGCTCGTCTTTCAAAATGCTTGTTAACCGCGTTACTCGTAAACCAAGGTTCCACTGTAGTTAACTCCCATCACCCGACCTGCAAACTCGTTTAGGGAAGGTTTCTCACAACTGCAAGTCATAATAATAACCCAAGGGTGGGTGACGGGGACTAACTTACCAAAGTGGTAACAGTGGGCATGCATAGGTGGGGATAGTCAATGTCTAAGCCATAAATCATATGACCTGATGTCACAGTGACAAGGGGGGTATGTGGAGATCAAGACTGTGGTGCAGTGATTTTGGATGGAATGGCATAGGAATCACCAAAAAAATAGCGTTAGGGTCTTGGCCAGTAGAATGGGAATTGTATGACATAGATACTAGGTGGCGACCAAGCCTGGCGTATAAAATGGATAGGGATGTCATAGAGTAGATGTGCCTGAAAGAGTAGTAGGAAGACAGAGAATAGAGAAAGGTGTGAGAAGAGGGTGGGAAGGGGGGAAAAAAGTGGGGGGGGGGGAGTGGAGTTCCAGTCCAGTTAATACTGCTGTTTCTGTTCATGTTTATTTCTTTTCACTTCCTATATTAATGACATCCCGTTACACCCTGACACACTGGGTGTCACCAAGACAGGAAGTGAGAGAAAATCTCCCCAGTGGAGACACAGACAGCAATAAGGCCTTGTTAATATAGGGCATATGAATCCATACCCCAAGGTGCGTTCAGTGCTGTACCCAAGGATGTGCACTCGGGGCAATGTGACACTCAGAGAATGTCTCATTGGGAGCAGCATTTGTGTCAGTGCAGCCAATGCGCCCCAATTGACGGCAAAGAGACTGCCCACACAGGGAAGTAGGGAACACCTGTACATCCTTGTGCAGATCGCATGGATTCATACACCCAATGAGAACATGTCCTTAACTTGACAGAGGTTGTCACCCTTTCCCACTCTATACAACATTAAAAAAAGAAAAAAAAGTTATATGTATGTAAATATGAATATGATTCTATCTATTGATTTAGCAAAGTACATCCCAGTCACCAATGTCATTACAGAACCTGCAATGTTCCCCCATTTACTGACCTGCATATCGCAATGTGAAGCGGACCACATATGGTTCCCGAGCAAATACGTCTGGTTTCTTTGGGTCATTGTCATGGTACTTATACTGATCCCTCACAGAAATCTTGTCCGATCTAAGAACGGAATCGGGAGGAGTTTAGGAATCGGGAGAAGGTGAGGGATTAGGAGAAAGCGAGGAATCAGTTGAAGGTTAAATCAGATATAAAATATTACATATTAATATTATGTACTCCTTGAGTCAACAGCTCTAAGCTCATTTTCACACATTTCACCATAGTTGGAAAAAAAAAAGTTGATTACAGCGCTCAATAGCTCAAGCTAAAATTTACACATACAAGTGAATTAGAGCAGTGACTTCCTCTATGCCTTCATCTTTAATATGGTTCCATCTGTGGTTTTTAATGAGAAAGAGAGCATCTGAAATAAGACAACTACGGCTGTGCTCTTGGTTTAGAAAACCCATAGAGCTCTGGAAATCCTGTGTCATGAGAGCACCCAGCATTACATGTTTATTTGTAAAACTATTTTATAAATATATATAGAAAAAGATATACAACAGAAGTTTATAACCGTATAAGAACATAAAAATTGACCCCAAAGCAATACAATATGCCTTTGCAGTAATCCTACCACAAACAAGAATGTTCGGGCCAGTGTCTCAAAATACTGAAATAAGAGGAGCAGCATGGCAGTCAAACAATGGCAGCTCTGTGTTTCTGGCTCATAGGGCAATTTTTAAAGAAAAACCTGGTCATCCTATAGGGGTAGCTAGGTAGGTAGCTAATTGGTAGCTACCCATCTCTGCAATCTACCAAGAGGTCAGCAAGTCTTCTTGCTGTAGGCTGTCATTTTGCTGAAGTTCAGAGCCCCTGACCAGCAGTAAATCTTTAGGCTGTCAGCAGATCAGCCTCTACAAATTCGGCACAGTGCCTAAAAATAGAGATCAACTGAGAATGTGCAGAGCAGGGTGAGACAGTGTATTATTTTAAACAGTATAGGCATATTTTTAAAGTGATTGTAGAGGTTAGTTTAAAAAAATAAATAAATAAATAACAAACATGTTATACTTACCTGCTCTGTGTAATGGTTTTGCACAGAGCAGCCCAGATCCTCCTCTTCTAGGGTGCCCTGGTGGTGCTCCTGGCTCCTCCTCTTCATTGGGTGCCCCCACGGAGAGCCACTTTCCATGGGGGCACCCGTGCGGGTGTCCTTTTGCACAGACAGTAGGTCTTGGCCCCGGCTCTCGTGTCACTGGGTTTGATTGACAGCAGCAGTAGCCAATGGCTCCTGCTGCTATCAATCTATCCAATGAGGCCAGAGATAGTGGCTGGAACAAATGGGTTCAGGTAAGAAAAAGGGGGGCAGCTGCAGTACAGAAGGTTTTTCACCTTAATGCAATGAATGCATTAAGGTGAAAACCTTGAGACTTTACAACTCCTTTAATGTTTTACATAGCTATACCTGCAAAAAGGGCCAGCCCCCTTAAAGTGATTTATCAGGACTTCATTTTCTGACTAAAGTCCCACTTTAAAGTGGTCCTAAAGGCAGAAGTTTTCTTAACCTTAATTCATACTAGGCTCCCAGACCCCCTAATACTTACCTGAGGCCGATCTCGATCCAGCAATGTGCAGGATATCAGTGGCTCTCTCACTCCTCATTTGCTCAGAGACAAGCATGAGCTGTCAATCACAGCCAGTTAGGAGGAGGTGGGGTTAAGCTGCGCTCTGTCTGTCAATGGATACACAGAGCTGGCTCAAGAGTGAGCCCGCACGAGTGCTTCCATAGCAAGTGGCTTGCTATGGGAGAAATAGAGAAAGAGACTCCTGCGCTGCTAGCGGACTCCTAAGCTACCAGGGGGACACTGCTGCAACACCTAAGAGACTGCTCCACACAGACAAAAATGCATAAAGACTAGAAGGGGGTTGGTAGTTGCGCTGTGATGGGAAAGGGGATGAGAACAAAAAGGGGGGGAACTACACTAAAGTGGATCTGGCAACCATGCCAAGTGACCTGAAAGCAAGATAAATATATAAAACGGACACAGCACACTGGTGAGTGTGTATAATAAATGACTGGAAAAGTGACTAGTGCATATAGTGAACAAATAGATAGGCTGCACTAAATAGTGTGAGTATAAAGACAAAGTAGTAATGAATCACATAAAAGTGAGCAATGCACATGATAAGAAAGGCAATCACACTGGTGACATATAATGCATATCTCACTAGATACACAAAAAAGCTAGTGAGTAAGAAATAGCGAATGGTCTTAAACATGAATCAGAAACGCTTGACCAATAAAATACAGAGTGCAACCTAAGAGTATATCAAATCAATGAGTAATGATTGAATAATAATAGCAAAAGAGGATATAATTCCAAAACATCAAAAAAACGTGGATCTCAAAATATATAAAAAAAGAAAATTGTGTAAGTGGTGTTGAATATAAACGACAGTCCCACCACCAGGTGTAATAATGCTGGATCACAGTCCAAACAAATTGACAGGTGAAGAAGGGGGGTGGTCTTTGATGGGGGCACCTCAGTGAACACAGGCCCCTTACCTTACAGCTGTAAGGTATACAGCATAAATGTTAGACACTCAGTGGAATATGGAATCCAGAATGGTTGCAGCTGACGGTATGGCTCGTAAATTCAATGGTGTCACATGCGGAAAGAACATATAGACAGCATGTAGTGTGATACCGTATGGCACTGGGGGGATGGACGAGCTGAAGGAGGAGGGGGGTTGCACTCACTTTGTGGCAGATGAGCGCAAGCCTCAATCCACGAGTGCCAAACTCGTATAGTCCACACTACTGGCCGTAGAACCCTCTACCGTCTCTCATCTCCTGTGGCTCTCCACCCATCATCCGTCATAGAAATAATATAGTAGCAAGACAAGAAGACCGCATATAGCGTAATCCCGTACAATAAATACACTTTATTTATGTTAAAAACAGTGGTACACTTACAAAAGCAAACAGCTGGGGGGTAAAACTCCGCGAGCGCCGTGCTCGTAGCATCAGCTGTTGTGTGGCAGCGTCCCGTGCTCCTAACGCGTGTCGTCACGTCACGTGACTTCTTCAGAGGATCCTCGTCCATCCCCCCAGTGCCATACGGTATCACACTACATGCTGTCTATATGTTCTTTCCGCATGTGACACCATTGAATTTACGAGCCATACCGTCAGCTGCAACCATTCTGGATTCCATATTCCACTGAGTGTCTAACATTTTTGCTATGGGAGCACTCGGCAAGGGGAGAAGCCAGGACCAGCCGCGGGGAACCCCAGAAGAGGAGGATCAGGGCTGCTCTGTGCAAACGCATTGCACAGAGCAGGTAGGTATAACATGTTTGTTATTAAAAAAAAACAAAAAAATCAGACATTTACAATCACTTTAACTCACATAGAAGGCTGCCAGTATGTTATTACGCATACAGAGATATATTACAGAACTTACTTATATATAAAGACATATTTTTCCATGTAAGAATTCCGACCCAGAGGGGGACTAATGACAAATTGGAAAAGTTCTTGTTGCCTATGAAACAAAAGTAGCATATTAGAGTAGACTTAAACCCAATCAATAAAATGCCAGATAATCTTTACTGTATTCATTTAATTTCAAATGCTCTCTTCAATCTTTTTAAACCTGCTGCTCCCAGTGTACCTGGTGAACCTACAATCAGTATTTTTTCAAGTACTTCCTTTTATGGGGTGACAACAGTCTTCCAATTGTGCTTCTGTATTGTCACCCCGCCATATGCACCCCTAATGAAAACTACAAGTAACCATGCATGCTAATACACAGGCATGATCCATCATTGTACTGTATCTCTCAGGAAATTGATCCAAAGCAATGGATTTGGCACAAGTGAATGTAGAAAGGAAGTTCCTGAAATAGGCTGGAGTAGCTCAGCAACACTGATAAGCAAAAAAGGGGGAATGGGAAAAAAAAAAAAAAAATTTTTAATGCTAAAAGTTAATTATACAGAGTCCTCCAAAAAACGAAATGACAGTCAGATATAGTTTAGATTTAATTTAAAGCGGTATTAAACCCAAAACCAAAAATGTAATATATTGCAGCTTACCAATTGTTAGTTGTGGTGGCTGCATTTGTTTTCTTCTTTTAGGCTTTATTCCTTTTGTTTTCACCTGGTGATCGGGCCAGTAACACATCTCCTGTATTAGAGTGCATCCTCTTTGAAAAAGGTGCACAGGGGGCACCTTTGGACAGCAGTATTGTCAGTCTGAGGGGTGGGGAGTGTTAGAGGAACTAGGAGATTTAGTACAGTAAGAAATTAAAGCCAAACTCCAGCTCACACTGCAGGTACACAAGCAGTTACAGCAACAGTTTTATTTTTACATGAATAAATTAAAGATGAATTTGAATAAATAAAAGCTTAAAAAAGAAAACAAATGCAGCAATCCCATCTGGAGTCAATTTGTGCGGGGGGCCCGAGGAACCCAGCTTACCTTAGAGGGGTCAGGAAACTCCTTTTTCAGCTCCCCAGGCCCTTCTTATGTGTCTAATAGGGGCACAGGGTGACCTGAGAAGCCCAGTCTGGTCTGATATAACCAGACTCACTACAACCACACTGGACTCAGCATTTCCTTTTAATACTGAACCAGCCAGGTTGTCTACACTATGTTTAGAACACTGACATTGGACATTTGAATTGTGTGCAGGTACACATGCCAAGTCATAGGAGAGGAGAAGCTCCTTTAACCACTTGCCGACCGCCACACGCTGATATATGTCGGCACAATGGCAGCGCTGGGCAAATGGGAGTACCTGTTCGCCCCCTTTAATTGGCGGGGCTAGCGGGCGCTCGCACCCGCTGCGTACAGCGTGACCGTGCCCGCGGGATCCGCAGACTCGATGTCCGCCGGTCTACCGGCGATCGTGTCTCGGAGCCGCAGAACAGGGAAGTACCTATGTAAACAAGGCATTTCCCCGTTCTGCTTTGTTACATGTCATCGGGAGCAGTGATCGCTGTCATGTGAGTGGAAGCCCATCCCCCCCACAGTCAGAATCACTTTCTAGGACACACTTAACCCCTTGATCGCCCCCTATTGTTTAACCCCTTCCCTGCCAGTGTCATTTACACAGTAATCAGTGCATTTTTATAGCATTGATCGTTGTATAAATGACAATGGTCCCAAAATAGTGTCAAAAGTGTCCAATGTGTCCGCCATAATGTCGCAGTCACGATAAAAATCGCAGATCGACGCCATTACGAATAAAAAAAAATTAATAAAAAAAATGCCATAAAACTATCCCCTATTTTGTAGACACTATAACTTTTGTGCAAACCAATCAATATACACTTATTACGATTTTTTTTTTACCAAAAATATGTAGAAGAATACACATCGGCCTAAACTGAGGAAAAAAATTGTTTTTTATATATTTTTGGGGGATGTTTATTATAACAAAAAGTAAAAAAGAATGCGTTTTTTTCAAAATTGTCGCTCTTTTTTTGTTTATAGTGCAAAAAATAAAAACTGCAGAGGTGATCAAATACCACATAAAGAAAGCTCTATTTGTGGAAAAAAAGGACGTCAATTTTGTTTGTGTGCAACATCGCACGACAGTGAAGGCATTGTCGCCTCTGGTGTTTCCTTCCCCCCTCCATCTTCATTCAAACCTAAATCTAGATCCTTCCCCAATCTTTCAACGAACCCTAACATCTGGGCGTTCGTGGAACAAATTACAAGTGCCATCAAACAACATGACTTCTCCACGACATATCCTTCCAATTTAACCATTGCTCAAAAACAAGCTATCAAATCGCTACAAAACCACCCAGGGCTGGTTATAAAACCAGCTGACAAGGGGGGCAATGTGGTTGTTATGGATGTTGCGGCATATGAATCCATGTGCCGCAACATCCTGGACAATAAAGAGTGGTACCGACCTATTTCACGATCACTTATAGACAACTTTGCTACTGAATACTATGAACTTATTTTTTCGGCTTTCCAAAAAGGGACCATTGATGCCAACACTTGGAAATTCCTAAATGTAAAAGACCCCAGAATACCTACTTTCTACGCTCTGCCAAAACTTCATAAATCTCTTAAATGTCCCCCTGGCCGTCCCATAGTGTCAGGGTGTTTAAGTCTCACTGAGAATGCCAGTGCGTTAGTAGATAAGTATCTTAGTCCACATGTTGTAGCCCTTCCCTCCTATGTCAAGGACACTTTACATTTACTTCGCATTCTAGCAGATCTACACCTCCCACCCGATGTTTGGATGGTGGCATTAGATGTGGAGAGTCTGTACAACGCCATACCTCATAACAACGGCATTAAAGTAATTTCTAATTTCCTACAAGAAAGAGGACCCAAATTTGAGGCCTATGGCCACTTTGTCACTGACCTCTTAAACTTTATTTTAACTAAAAATCACTTTATGTTCGGCTCTTCCCACTTCCTCCAGGTACAAGGCGTGGCTATGGGCACCAAGTGTGCGCCATCCTACGCCAATTTGTACCTGGGGGGGTGGGAAAGGGAACTGTTTGGCAATACTGACCTCGCTGATTTCCTGTGCCACGTTATATCGTGGCACAGGTATATCGACGATGTGATTTTTTTCTGGTCTGGCACTCATGAACATCTTTTGAAATTTGTTGATACTCTCAAAATTAATTCATACAACTTAAAGTTTACAATGGAATGTAGCCAGAGGAGGATTGCCTTCCTGGATCTGGAGATCCAGCTGGATGCAGGGGGCAATCTTTCTTCTGCTTTATATCGCAAGGAAACATCTGGAAATACTATCCTTCATGCCAACAGTGCTCATCCAAAACCACTTCTCAATAGTATTCCATATAGTCAGTATCTTCGTATCAAACGTAATTGCTCCCACGACAAGGACTTCTTTGCAGCCTCTCAGGAGTTATATGAGAGACTGAGAAGAAGAGGATACAGTCATAGGCTGTTGAAACAAGCTTTCAACAAAGTTAAGAAACTCGATAGAAACAAACTAATCTACTCAAAGAAAAACATGGACGATCCTCAACCTGTCCGCGTGATCACTGAATTTTCACAGCATTATAGTGAGGTCAGGGACATTCTCAGAAAGTTCTGGCCCTTACTTACTGCCGACAACACTATCAAAAAATATATTAAATCCGAGCCTCAAATTACCTATCGACGTTCTCAATCACTCAGAGATAAAATCATAACCAGTCATCATGCACCTAAATCTGATCTCACATTAACAACTTTTGGCACATTTCCTTGCGGACAGTGTGATATGTGTGATTACATTTATGATGCACGTGAATCCCTGTTACCAAATGGCCAATTACATAAAATCAAACACAAGGTCACTTGTCAATCCATAGGCGTAGTATATCTGGCTACATGTATTTGTGGCAGCTACTATGTCGGAAAAACCAAACGTTCATTCAATGTGCGCATTCGTGATCACATCAAACCTTTGTACAAACACAAGACATCCACTTCCATTAATCGTCACATAGCGGACCATCATAACTTTAATTCCCATGTTGTAAGCTTTACAGCCCTTGAACATGTTCCTGCACATGCTAGAGGCGGTGATATTGACCAAAAACTATTACAACTAGAAACCAAATGGATACACACCCTGGATGCTACCCGACACCCAGGACTCAATGAATATATCAGCTTTAAGCCATTCCTGTAATATGCTTCTGTTTTGTTATAGAGGTACTTCTATACACAATTATGTAATGTGTTCCTCCCGCCATCAACATTCTCCACACCGAAGGTGGACCCTGACCGATTAGGATATAGCTTGATTTATGGATATCTGACATTGATATATAATGTACATCTCTTATCTACCATACCTACTCTATCATCCGCTATTCTTCTCCTTTTAGTGTTTATTCAAAAACCTTCCCTCCCCTTCTTGAATTATAATTCTACAGTGATTGATTTATTACCATGTTGTATCCATGTATGTATTTTTGTTATTTGCTAGCTGTCATGCCTGTCTTTATAGGACACACGCTCTGGACCTGGTTTATTTCCCCTTCTATCTATGCCCATGGTGTGCGGGCTATTTTCCACAGGTCCCTAGCTTGTTTCCACCCGCTCCCAGTATTCTTGGGATGTCCTCGGTTGGCCTCGCACGCCCCTAGGTGGTGCCTCCCCCCCCCTCCCCCTGCCGGGTTGGCAATTGTGACACCCGCATCTAGCTGCTGTGGGGAGCCAGTTGGATGGCATCGGATCTCTTCGGCGCTGCTGCCTGAGCCTCTATGGGCACTTAGGCTGTATGGACACTCGAGGGCATTGCCAATTGCAATTGCCCACTTCGAGCCACGGCATCCTGGGATCGGCTGATCCTTCCTCCTCCAGGGTACTGAACGGCCGTCACCGGCTCTCCAGTACAGCGCCAGTGTCAGTGACGTAAGCCCATACGTCACATGGACACTTCCGCACTGTCTTCTGGACCTTGTAGGCCCACAGACGGTTGCGAGTTGCGCATGCGCAGTGATCCTTCTGTCCGCTCACACGTGCGGTGACGTCAGACGCCGCACGTGTGGTGGGGGGCATAAGAGCGCCGGCTTCCCAGGCCGTACCAGCGCCCAGGGACCTCTAGGACATGTACTCATCCCCAACATCTTCATCTGGTAGGCTATATACTTTACAAATAGATGGATATCCATATAGATATCTACTGGCCTGTCATCTTATATGTTTTGTTTTTTATTTGTCTAGTACCTTAAAAGCAGTAATACAGATAGGTACATCTCCATGCCTATCATCCGATTGATGATTGTACTGCTCTTGCTGGTAAGTGTAGCTTACCTTATTTTGAAATAGCCCCTATTTCTCTTACCTGTTTAATACACTACTGCTGGGCATATTATATGCTTTTGCATCTGAACATCCAATCCTTTTTTGCTCTTAGGTTTTTCATTCCTAGGTACTCTACTTTGGACCCGACTTGTGATAAGAAGCAATTGCTACGTCACAAATCTAGTGTGTTCCCATGTCCTATATACACTCTCTCTAAACACTAATTGTAAGTTTTTAGATATACAATTTTTCTACCACATTATGGGTCTATGCCTTTATGTCCCAAATTTGAGGAATCTTTATAATCATTATATCCGTCTCCCCTTCCTTATAGAAAATTAACCTTGCCTGGTCCTCCTCTTTGCCCTCTGCAGCCTCCCAATGTGCCCTGCGCTCGGGTGGCCGCTCCTTGGAGTTCTGTGTGTTCATCCCTGGTAACGTACAGGTAGCTTCCTTCTTCCATCCTGTGGGTTTTCCAGCCTAGCGGAGGGTGGTGGGAGGTTGTGTGCTCCCTTTTTTTAGTGGGGTGCGATGTCCCGTGGGTACATCTCAGGCATATGTGTGAGGGTTCATGCATGACAGCTCGCAAATATAACATAACTTTTTGCTTATTTTCACTTTTTTGGTCTATAAATGTCAGATTTAATTTGTTACTAACTTTGTTATATTTGGTATTGATTGTGAATATTCTGTTTCATAGATTATAGAGTAGCGCTTTCAGACATAAACATCTGTCCCTGAAGAAGCCGTATCCGGCGAAACATGTAGGACTCTTATTATATATGTCTACGGAACTGGCCGCTACACCCTTCTGGCTGATTCCCGTAACATGTCGCTACAATTGTTTTTAATTGTCTGAATTCATTTATGCACACCTTTTTGTCTTTTTATGAATTTCCTTAATAAAATGTTTATGTTTTTTATCTAAGTTAGTTTGTGTATTTTTGGCACCGCTATAATCCTTGAAACCCTCCCCCCCCCCCCTTTACATGCATTCGTCCCAAAATAGTGTCAAAAGTGTCCAATGTGTCCGCCATAATGTCGCAGTCACGATAAAAATCGCAGATCGACGCCATTACGAATAAAAAAAAATTAATAAAAAAAATGCCATAAAACTATCCCCTATTTTGTAGACACTATAACTTTTGTGCAAACCAATCAATATACACTTATTACGATTTTTTTTTTACCAAAAATATGTAGAAGAATACACATCGGCCTAAACAGGAAAAAAATTGTTTTTTATATATTTTTGGGGGATGTTTATTATAACAAAAAGTAAAAAAGAATGCGTTTTTTTCAAAATTGTCGCTCTTTTTTTGTTTATAGTGCAAAAAATAAAAACTGCAGAGGTGATCAAATACCACATAAAGAAAGCTCTATTTGTGGAAAAAAAGGACGTCAATTTTGTTTGTGTGCAACATCGCACGACCACGCAATTGTCAGTTAAAGCGACGCAGTGCCGAATCACAAAAAGTGCTCTGGTCGGGAAGGGGGTAAAATCTTCCGGGGCTGAAGCAGTTAACAGGTCTCTCCATGAAAGAAGTGGTCTACGCGCCCAGTTATAGATGTGTTGAAATGTTTGAATGAACCTGTGCCTCATGTGATTGGATGTACAGTTTACCCCCACCCTGTGTCTCTATGCCAACAAGAAGGAGGGATTGTCTCCAGAGATATATACTTGTGTCTGTTCTTCAATAAAGTCTTATACTTTTATTCACCCTACACTGCTGTCTCGACAAGTGAGTGGGTGAGCTGAGGGATCTTGGATCGTGCTGGTATTGGGCTAGGGAAGCTTATACGGCGGACATACTCCTCAAGAGTACGGGGTCCATCACACCATCTGTAAATTGGTAAGCTGCAATATAATAAATGTTTTCTTTTGAGTTTAAGGCCCCTTTCACACCAGCGGACAGATCGGGTCCACCTGTCCGTTTTTTTAGGATGACCCGATCGGACCACCTATTGTTCTCTATGGGGTGGCGGATGCCAGTGGACATCTGTCTGCTGTCACCCACCGGCATCCAATCTGATACAGTCCGCTAAAAACAGACGGATAGGTATACGTTCGCCATCTGGAGGATCGGATGGAATTGGACATGCAGTCCCTTTCCATCTGACCACCCCATAGAGAGCAGTGGGCTGACCTGTCATCTGCCTGCTCAGCAGGGATCAGCGGAGAGATCCCCTGCTGAGCATGCGGGTCCCCTTGGACAGATTCCGCCCCATTTGAAAGGGGCCCAAGACTGCTTTAAGAGTTACCGGGTTGCAATAGTTCTCAAACCCCTGTCAATTTTTGTGACCCACCTGTTCAGTCCCTGCAGGAGTTTGGACAACGCTTGGCCTTTGGGGTCCTGCACTTCCTGGAGAAGACAGATATCACACCGTTGTACTATCTACAAGAAAAAAAGCACAAGAAATGTTCTAAAAAGCTGCTTTGCCACAAATGTACTTATTTTTTTTAAAAAAAGGTTATCCATGCAACAGAAATATACTGTATATGTATTATATACATAGTACAAAGGTCACGTCACCTTTTAAAAATATAAAAAATCTGTAACCTCTGGAATGCTCATCCTATAAATATGGCTGTGTACTATTTTCAAGGAACGCATTCTATCTTCAAGGTTGCAGAAAGAAAATACTTTGTTTATTACTTAAAGTGGTTGTAAACCTCAAACATGAAATATGAACAAAGCATATCCCTCTATAATGTGTACTTGTCTCAATCCAGAGCACTAAGTGTCATTTCTGTCTGCTGCTTCATTCCTCTGCTATCAGCATGAGTCACTTCTGACAAGTTTTCTTGACACCAAGAGGAAAATGGTGACATGGGAGGGCACAGCCTGGGATTGACAGCCTCAGCTTTGATCCTTTGTGTTGTATAAAAGGGGGTGTGTCCCTTCCCTCCAAACAGCTCCCAGAACTCACTGATGTAACTTCAGCTGCCCACCCCCTATTTTTCAGAGCTGAAAGATCTCAGCTCAGGTCTCAGTCAGAGTAAACTCTGCACTTTGAACGGATGTAGAGAAGAGAATACTGCAGATAAACAGGTACAACTTATGTAGGATGATTTGTTTCATCTCTGTGTATCACCTGAGGCCAATCACTTCACTGGGTATATGTGAGGGTTTACAAACCCTTTAAAGTAAACCCCTGTCTTTGTTAAAAACTGATATAACTTATAATGGCTATATAAGCTACTTTGCAATGTAATGTTGTTTAACCACTTGTTGACCGCCGCATGTACATTTGCGCAAACGAATCAATAAACGCTTATTGCAATTTTTTTTTACCAAAAATATGTAGAAGAATACGTATGGGCCTAAAGGAAAAAAATTGTTTTTTTATATATTTTTTGAGGATATTTATTATAGCAAAAAGTAAAAAATAATGCTTTTTTTTCAAAATTGTCGCTCTATTTTTGTTTATAGCACAAAAAATAAAAACCGCAGAGGTGATCAAATACCACCAAAAGAAGGCTCTATTTGTGGGGAAAAAAATTTGGGAGCCACGCCGCACGACCGCGCAATTGTCAGTTAAAGCGACGCAGTGCCGAATCGCAAAATGCTTTGGTCTTTGGCCAGCCAAATGGTCCGGGGCTTAAGTGGTTAAAGTGACCTTTCCATACCTACAATCTTCAGTCAGCTATGTTTAAGATAGGGCGAACCAGGGGCCTATATGCATTTTACATCCATTAAAAAAAAAAGATATATATTACACATGATTTCGTTTTAATTCCATGTGAAGAATACCACATTTCTAAAATGTTCTTGGTATTTGCCCAACTGATGAACATCAAAAATTATATATTTTTTTGTTTTAGATAGAATGGGGAAGGGTTAGGACTTTTGTTTGTTTCTAAATGCTGGCTGTTCCTGTGTCATGTAAGAGTATTTCCCTCAATTCTGACACCTATCAAATAGAGAGTATGAAAAATCTACCAACGGGGACACAGATAAAAATAGATACACTATATTGCCAAAAGTATTGGGACACCTGCCTTTACACACACATGAACTTTAATGGCATCCCAGTCTCAGTCCGTAGGGTTCAATATTGAGTTGGCCCACCCTTTGCAGCTATAACAGCTTCAACTCTTCTGGGAAGGATGTCCACGAGGTTTAGGAGTGTGTCTATGGGAATGTTTGACCATTCTTCCAGAAGCGCATTTGTGAGGTTAGGCACCGATGTTGGACGAGAAGGCCTGGCTCACAGTCTCTACTCTAATTCATCCCAAATCGGGTTGAGGTCAGGACTCTGTGCAGGCCAGCCAAGTTCCTCCATCCCAAACTCGCTCATCCATGTCTTTATGGACCTTACTTTGTGCACTAGTGTGCAGTCATGTTGGAACAGGAAGGGGCCATCCCCAAACTGTTCTTACAAAGTTGGGAGCATGAAATTGTCCAAAATGTCTTGGTATGCTGACGCTTTAAGAGTTCCCTTCACTGGAACTAAAGGGCCAAGCCCAACCCCTGAAAAACAACCCCACACCAAATGATTTAGACCAGTGCACAAAGCAAGGTCCATAAAGACATTGATGAGTGAGTTTGGGGTGGAGGAAGTTGACCGGCCCAGACAGAGTTCTGACCTCAACCCAATAAAACACCTTTGGGATGAATTAGGGTAGAGACTGCAAGCCAGGCCTTCTCATCCAACATCAGCGCCTGACCCCACAAATGGGCTTGTGGAAGAATGGTCAAACATTCCAATAGACACGCTCCTAAAACTTGTGGACAGCCTTCCTAGAAGAGTTAAAGCTGTTATAGCTACAAAGTGTTGGTCAACTCAACGAAAGACTGGGATGCCATTAAAGTTCATGTGCGCGTAAAGGCAGGTGTCCCAATACTTTTGACAATATAGAGTATCTAACAAAGCTAAGTTTAAAAAAAAAAATAAACTGGAAATGGGTTTCAAGATTGTCTGGTAGTGGCTCTGCATATCACAATTACAGGTTTTGTTCTTTATACTACCTTGATCAAAATATCCAGCACCTCCTGGTTGGCAGCCTTCTTCTCCCCAAAGTGCTGGGCGTTAAAGGCGCAGATTCTGAAGGACCACACATGGGGCCACAGGAGGTGAAAGAGTAGAAGGTGGAGCCAACGGAACATTTCAATTCTTTTCGATTATCTCCTCATGTTCTGCAAGAAACAATGGATAGTCTGTGAAAAACCTGCTTTTTCAAAAGGTAGCATTATATATGTTGTATGCATAATATAATTTTATGTGCAGCTCTCTGGTGATGTCCTAAGCCTCCAACTGCTTTTCTAGCCTGGCCACAGTCTCTTACTATCTCCTACAGTAAGCCCACAGTCTCTGACTATCTCCTACAGTAAGCCCACAGTCTCTGACTATCTCCTACAGCATGTCTGCAGTCTCTGCATAGGCCTGGGCACACCCTAATCACCCCGTGTGGTGCCGATTCCCCCTGCTTTCTGGCGCCCCCTGTCTCCCCCCTGCAGTGCTGCCAGCTTCCGACCTCTCCACCCCCCACTGGCTGCTGCAGGGGATGTTTCAAGATGGAGAGCGGGATTTAATTTACCAGTTCCTTCCTTTTCTGAATGTGAGTACCAATCGCTCCTGTGTTCATTCTTACTTTGCTTCAGCTTGTGAATGAACAGGAAGCACAGAGCACTTCCCATTTGTGCACTGCCCAGTGCAGCTGAGGCTGCAAAGAAAGAGACTGGGGAATCTCTGTCCTCAGTCCCTTTTTCTGTCTCAAAAGTGAGACATCGGAGGTCTGTTTAGACCCTTGATGTTTCATCAATGGGGTACCTAAAAACATTGTACAAAAAATAATATTGTAAAAAATAGTTCAAAAAATAAAGTTGTAAAAAAATAATACAGATAAAAACTACTGACACTATCCACTGCTTTGTTGATATACACGCACATGTGTTTGTACTCTGGGGTGCACACTCTAATGCAATAGACCGCGCACACCAATGAGTCTCTGACTATTTCTTGTAGCATGTTCAAAATGTATGACCATCTTCTGTAGCATATCCAAAGTCTCTGACCATCCTGTAGCATGTATACAGTCTCTGACTATCACCTAGTATTTCCATAGTCTCTGGCCATCTCCTGTAGCATATCTGCAGTCTCTGACCATCTCCTGTAGCATATCTGCAGTCTCTGACCATCTCCTGTAACATGTAAAATTTCCACATAGCTTGGACTTGATGGACTTGTGTCTTTTTTCAAATTCACCTACTACGTAACTATGTCCACAGTCTTTGATCATCACCTTTAGCATGTCCACAGTCTCTGACCATCTCTTGTAGCATACCCCTCCATCTTTCCAGTGATGATCCCTAATAGACAGTGTGGAGTTGATGCTTCCTACTGGGGCCTGTTCCCACTGAATGGTAGGATCTATAGTTTCTTTGCTGTTGCAGGACTAAAGTTTTCAAATGAAATGGCCAGGTTGTTTTCTAATCTGCTAGTTCCTTTAAGGCTATTTATAAATGAATTCTTCACAGAGGAAGTTGGAGTTTCCCTCTGAGGTCACCCGAAGGAGGATAGCTGAAACTGAAAAACTATTTACAGTGCCTTGAAAAAGTATTCACACCTATTTCACTTGAAATTTTCCACATTTTGCCATGTTACAACCAAAAGCGTAAATGTATTTCATTGGGATTTTATGATTTTATGTGATAGACCAACACAAAGTGACACATAATTGTGAAGTGGAAGAAAAATTATAAATGGTTTTCTAAATTTTTTTACAAATAAATATCTGAAAAGTTTGGCGTGCATTTGTATTCAATGCCCCCTTTACTCTGATACCCCTAACTAAAATCTAGTGGAACCAATTGTCTTCAGAAGTCACCTAATTAGTAAATAGAGTCCACCTGTGTGTAATTTAACCTCAGTATAAATCTCAGTATAAATACAGCTGTTCTGTGAAGCCCTCGGACGTTTGTTAGAGACCCTTAGTGAACAAACAGCATCATAAAGGCCAAGGAACACACCAGACAGGTCAGGGATAAAGTTATAAAGTTGTAGAGACATTTAATGCAGGGTTAGGTTATAAAAAAAAATATCCCAAGCTTTGAACATCTCACGGAGCACTGTTCAATCCATCATCCGAAAATGGAAAGAGTATGGCACAACTGCAAACCTATCAAGACATGGCCGTCCACCTAAACTGACAGGCCAGGCAAGGAGAGCATTAATCAGAGAAGCAGCCATGAGGCCCATGGTAACTCTGGAGGAGCTGCAGAGATCCACAGCTCAGGTGGGAGAATCTGTCCACAGGACAACTATTAGTTGTGCACTCCACAAATCTGGCCTTTATGGAAGAGTGGCAATAAGAAAGCCATTGTTGAAAGAAAGCCACAAGAAGTCCCGTTTGCAGTTTGCAAGAAGCCATGTGGGGGACACAGCAAATATGTGGAAGAAGGTGCTCTGGTCAGATGAGATCAAAATTTAACTTTGTGGCTTAAAGCAAAACGCTCTGTGTGGTGGAAAACTAACAATGCACATCACCCTGAACACACCATCCCCACCGTGAAACATGGTGTTGGTAGCATCATGTTGTGGGGATGATTTTCTTCAGCAGGGACAGGGAAGAGTTGATGGGAAGATGGATGGAGCCAAATACAGGGCAATCTTAGAAGAAAACCTGTTATAGGGCGTACACACGGTCGGACTTTGTTCGGACATTCCGACAACAAAATCCTAGGATTTTTTCCGACGGATGTTGGCTCAAACTTGTCTTGCATACACACGGTCACACAAGTTGTCGGAAAATCCGATCATTCTGAACGTGGTGACGTAAAACACGTACGTCGGGACTATAAACGGGGCAGTGGCCAATAGCTTTCATCTCTTTATTTATTCTGAGCATGCGTGGCACTTTGTCCGTCGGATTTGTGTACACACGATCAGAATTTCTGACAACGGATTTTGTTGTCGGAAAATTTTATCTCCTGCTCTCAAACTTTGTTCACAGACACTCTATTCAATCTGACAGAGCTTGAGCTAGTTTGCAAAGAAGAATGGGCAAAAATGTCATTCTCTAGATATGCAAAGCTAAAAGAGACATACCCAAAAAGATTTACAGCTGTAATTGCAACAAAAGGTGGTTCTACAAAGTACTGACTCAGGGAGGCTGAGTACAAATGTACGCCACACTTTTCACATATTTATTTGTAAGAAATGTTGAAAACCATTTATCATTTTCCTTCCACTTCACAATTATGTGCCACTTTGTGTTGGTCTATCACATAAAATCCCAATAAAATACATTTACGATTTTGGTTGTAACATGACAAAATATGGAAAATGTCAAGGGGTATGAATACTTTTTCAAGGCACTGTATAAAATGTGCACTAAAAACAGGCTCACTGAAAATGTATTGGATTCGTTGCAAACTCAACATAATCAAAATTTCTGGCTGTTTAAGAGCTTAATGCAACCAGAACCATACAAGTGACAGCTAAATAAAAAAAATAAAAAATAAATACCGTATATACTCGAGTATAAGCCAAGTTTTCAGCACATTTTTTTGTGCTGAAAATGCCCCCCTCGGCTTATACGGTACTCGAGTCAAGCACTTTTCTGCAGCAGAGAATTACATTTTTTCGAACTGACATTGAGGCCCCTGTATCTCGGGGCCACTTGGTGTTAGGAACCCCAAATTTGGTGTACAAACCCAGTGGAGCTAGCACTACAACATATCCAAGCACCAAGTGGCCCCGAAATACAGGGCCCCAAAGTCAGTTTGGAAAATGTCATTCTCTGCTGCAGAAAAGTGCTTGACATTTTCCAAACGGGCTTTGGTGCCTCGTTTCTCGGGGCCACTTGGTGCTAGGAACCCCAAGATACAGGGCCCCAAATTCGGTAAACTGTGTCCATCTGCAGCAATGTCATTTCGGGACCCTTTGGGTCCAGAGACCCCAAATTTTGGCTGCAGCTAGGGGGCATCTAGTAACCCTTAACTACCGAGTTTGAAGTTTGGGGGACCTATGGCTGCAAGTGGGCACAGTGAGGCATTCAAATGGGCACAGTGAGGCTGCAAATGGGCATTGTTGACCCTCTTTTCCACTTACAGTAGTTGCGCATTTCCCACCCTAGGCTTATACTCGAGTCAATAAGTTTTCCCAGTTTTTTGTGGTAAAATTAGGTGCCTCGGCTTATATTTGGTCAGCTTATACTCGAGTATATACAGTAAATGTAGAAAAATATAAATGTAGATAAGGTTTGAAATACAAAAAAAATAAGTGAGGAAGAAACAGGAATTGTGAGCACAAAAATAAAAGTACTAACGCAGCGGGCAAAAAAAAGAGCATTATTAAAAAAAAACATAAAAAGCAGAAAAGACGAGTGTAATGTAGATTTGTCAGAGCAGCAAGCATGTCATTGCTTAGTATGGTGCCACTGTGTGTAAGCCAAATTTGGCACAGGAATGTGATGCTTTCGCCAGGCAGGTTAAAGTCTGGAGAACAAAGCCACATGATCAATGTTACTGTATAACCCGCTGCCCTTTTACACTATCGCTCATTCTTTTTTTTTTTTTTTTATTCTGTTATATAGAGTAAGTTTTTTGCATGTCCTTAAATTAAATGTTGACACTGCAAGGGTTTCCACAATTACTATAAAGGGTGCTATTTATACAACACTAACATCGCTATCGCTAAACTCTTTCACACCTATTGTATCTCACTACTCAGCAGTTCTGGTCCCCCTAGTGTGGCATGTTCAGCAATGACACATTAGTTGCACCATCATTGGCCCTACTGGCCTGTGAGCCTTGCACCCTTCTACACTCTCCTCCCACAATCTTCCCCCCCATTATATCTCACACCCTGCACTATCACCCGGCATCACACTCCATCCACGGCTCATCTAACACCACACTCATGTCTTCTGAGAATGCAGCTCACCCTCTGGCTTATATTAAACACTTCATCTCCGGAGGGGTGGGGGGAGTATGTCTCACACTAGCTGGACAGCCTCTTGACACCATCAAGGTGAGTCATCTTTTCACTACGGTTGAACATGTGTACAAGGGATAACTTCAAAATTGCTTGTGACCACTGCATTCACTATTTGGGCAGACTTATTAAGTAGCAGAAGTCATTGGTTCTGACTGTTACAATTATGCTGGAAATGTTTTGTTGCGTAACAGCTGCATTTCTGTTGCATAGTCTGCTTTAATTCCTTCGAACTGAGAATGGTGGTTGCTTGGTTGCTGGAATGAAAAAAGTGCAATTTCCATGATGGGATTTGCACTGACTTGAAGTGTCGCCATTAGTCTAAAGTAGGGGTCTTCAAACTGCGGCCCTCCAGGTGTTCAGGAACTACAATTCCCATCATGCCTAGTCATGTCTGTGAATGTCAGAGTTTTACAATGCCTCATGGGATGTGTAGTTCTGCAACAGCTGTAGGGCCGTAGTTTGAGGATCCCTGGTCTAAAGGATGAGCACACCCATAACTAATATTTTAGTGTTTAGTAGCTGCTGAAAAGTTAGACCACCTGTCAGTTTCTTATATCACGTGGGGGACTCTATTGGTGAGATTTCTGCCCAGAGTCTCTGGGTCTGCTGTATTGCTGTGACTATTTTGAGGAGCTGGAACATAGAAAGATGGACAAAAGCAACCAAAACTCCCAGGTGGACAAGAAGAGTTTGGAATGATGGAGAGTATCCAAGATATATAAGAATTTAAGGGCCTGACCAAGACCACCAGGTTATACCTACAACTAAAATACCACTTTTGGGTCTACTGACCCTTTAACACATCATTTCCACCCAGGCATGGGAAACACATTCCCCTTTTTGACACCTGTGGGTACATCTCCTAAGAAGCTAGTTGGTGATTGATTCCCTCGTATACACACATAGCCAAGTTATTAAGAATCTGTTACAGAGCTACCCACCCTTGGCAAACTTTGATATATAGAAACTAGGAACAGGAAATTTGGCTAACAAATTGTCCTGGTGGTTCCCTTGAACAGGAAATGATGGGAAATCTATTTAATGGAAAAAACTGACAATATAATTTTTACCATAAGTCCTGTTTCTTTCTGCTCTACCCATTTTAAGGTTGAAGGCTGAAACCGTTGATAATTATTCATTAATCCACTATTGCAGAACCCAAATTTGTTCTAAATTATTCCCTTTTTTTCTAAAAACATCTAGACACTTACCATTTTACAGCTGTTATAGAGATCCATGGAGCTGCTCTGTGGGATGATAAGACTCGTACAGGGTAGAGCAGATGCACAGTGATCTCTTGCCTTCTATCTGCAGTCACAGATCTGGGCGAGGTCTTTTTTAATGCTTACTACAGACACCATTCTTTATCATTTATACCATTCTTGTTTGAAGCGATTGTAGCCATAGTAATGCACTTGCTACAGAAACAATTGGGTAGTGTGTGTATACCATTCTCAAAACCCCTGAAGCCTCACAGTGCTGCAATCTGGGTAACTGTAAAGTTCTAAAACCATACAGACTGACAGCACTGTACACAGCCAAAATCTCATCGGGAAGAATAATTGGTGAGAATCTACCAGACCTCAGATATGGCATAGCAGAATTTAAAGAGGAAGTAAAACCCCAGTGGGTTTTACTTCCTCTTTATTTCCCTGCAAAGGTAAAGCATAATGAGCTAATATGCATCGCATAGTAGCCCATTATGTGTCACTTACATGAAACCGAAGCCCGCGATGTCACCGTTGTCCCCACTAGCAGGGAGCGTCCATCTTCGCCCCTCTTCCTTCCGGGGCCATGAACTCTGGCTCTGTGACTGGCCGGAGTCGCGTGACATCTCCCCCGCGCGGGAGCCGCCAGTCACAGCATGACCCCTATTAGAAACGGCATGATGTGCCCTTTCTAAAGTGCGCATGCGTCATAATCATCGGCGCTCTGCTTTTTCGTAAATATCTCCTAAACCGTGGAGGTTTAGGAGATATTCCCAGCACCTACAGGTAAGCCTTAATATAGGCTTACCTGTAGGTAAAAGTGGTTGTACAGGGTGTACAACCACTTTAAACACACTAAAACACACACTTTCAACATATAACTTTATCACCTTTAAATAATTTGTTTAACTTAGTTTAAAATAAACTGTCCCTCTTGAAAGATGACACTAGCCAAATAATAAAGTTCTTAGCCACGACTTAGGGTGGGTGGGAGGGAACACCACAGCTGTTGCTACTGAGGCGTCTGAACCTCTGGGGCTCGGAAACACGCTTTTTATTTGAAATTCCACACAGAAAACCCCATAAACTGCCCACATACAGTGGTCATCTGACCTTCCCAAACGCCAAGGGCCAATGGGAAGTCTTCCCGCAATTTTTTAAAAAGTGAGGGGATCTTTTTTAATTCCACACCACAATCCACTTAAACTGCCCAGATACAGTGTCACCTGACCTTTCCAGAGGCCAAGGGTCAATGGTAAGTCTTCCGCAAATTTTAAACCTGAGGGGATACTAGAAACCCCACTGCCGAGATCCCATGAGGAAAGGGGGGCTTAAAACTGTTTTCCCTCCTTTTCCTTACATTCTGTCATCATGGATGACATGTGGCCAATGTCCATTAGAATGTGTACATAGTATATAGCTACCGTTAGCCAGTTTCCTTGTTTTGATTTTGCAGGGGAAGGGTTAAAAATTCCGTCTGTGACCCAAATGGCATGATTTTTCCTCGCTTACTGTTCCTTTGGTGGACAAAAAATAAGGAGGTCAGTCATCACTGGGACGGCGAGTGGCTGGTCTCCTGTGTTCAGAAAGCAACAAGGCAGCCACTTGGCATGGTACCAGCAAACTAGTGGAGATCACAGGAGTAACAAAGTCTAAGCTGATTTCCAGCTTCTAGGGGGGATTGCACAGGAATTGTATATGCATAGTTATGGACCAAGCTGGCAGTGGCGGCCCGTTCATTAGGGGCGTCTGGGCGCCGCCCCCTCTCTACACTCCACCCCCCTATATGTTAATGGTTAGATTCATGCATAGCATGAATCTATCCACGGCCGCAGCGGCCACCCCCTATTCATGCGTCCAGCCCCTTTCAGGGCACCGGGTGCATGAATTACAGCGGCAGGTTTCTTTTATTAAGCACCTGATTAGAGCCAGAGGCTCTAAAATTGGGTGGGCCTTGGACACAGAGGATGCGCTCCAATACCACCGAGGTGTGTTACAACAGCGAATGAATATTCGCTGTTGAAACACTGATCCTCAATCCGGACAACCAGAAGCGGGTGTGAGATCCGTTTTCCAATTGGCCGAAAAGAGAAGACACCCATTTGGCCACCGAGGAGGAGGGAGGAAACGGAAGCCGCAGTGATGACTCTGAGAACGAGAGGCCACCAGAGAACAGCAGGATAACGGGAGGCTGACAAGCAGGGGAGGCCGCAGGTGATGGGGTAAGTGATACCGACCGACCGAGGCGGGTGGCATACTGTTTGCCCCCCCCGCCACTGCAAGCTGGACCAATGTAACTATGTAAAAAATCCCATTCCTGGAATTCTTCTTTAAAACATATTGTCTTGAGAAAAATATATGGCCTGCCAGTAATGACCTGAGTCTGAAACCGTTAGTTGCCACGTTGACTATGGTTTTGATTTACTTACCTAGAATAAGCACATAAATCAAGTCCTAAATCAAGTCCTGATTTCACTTTGACTTTTCTGGCTCCATGCTTTTTACAACTAGCATTTTCAGAAGGTGTGACCCTGTTTACTGAAGACTTAACCATGTACCAATGTCATTGCAGGTAAATCTACAGATTCAAGGCCGACCTGAATTAGGTGTAGCCCCTCAATATACCAACACTGCAGACTGTTTCCGAAAGATTGTCACCCAGCAGGTATGTACCAATCTCTAACATTAGATTATAGCAGGATTTTTTATATCAGAGATAAAGAATCATGATTTTGTGATATATCTGTAACGCAACCGCCAAATGATTGATGATGATAATGACACCAATAATGATAATGACCAGGGTTCTTTCCCACTAGTGCAGGGGCTGCCAGCACACCACAGATCCAATTCCAAGCACACCGACACAAGCAGAAAGCAGTCTAGGGAAATCTTTTTAGTGATTTATTGTTGATAAACATACTTTCTGAACTAACCTTCACTGAGACAATTTCTCTGCTGAGCTTCAGTATACAATTTCCATGGAGAGACTATGGGTCACAGTCATACCTACCTAGGAGGGTGATGCAACTACCCCTGGGATGGGAAAGGGGAAGAACAGTATAACAAGTTATAAAAAATCTCTTTAGAATACCGGTAGGTCAGATTGGCACTAGGCTCAGCAGGAGTCTCAAGAACTGAACCCATTTAATATATGAAATGTAGGCAATTGTATTATTTTATATATTTACAGCATAACTAGACAGAGCCCTATCACTAGCTAGGAAATATGAACAGAAGTATTCAGTAAAAGCATTTTCAGTAAGAGGACAGAGAAAACAATGCTATACACCAGGGGTCTCCAAACTTTCTAAACAAAGGGCCAGTTTACTGTTCTTCGGACTTTAGGGGGGCCGGAGTGTAGACAGTGGCCCATCTTTAATAATAGGGGAGGAATTGTGCCCCATTATTGGTGTCAGTGGGAGCAATAGTGACCTGTCATTGGTGTCAGTGGGAGCAATAGTGACCTGTCATTGGTGTCAGTGGGAAGAATAGTGACCTGTCATTGGTGTCAGTGGGAGCAATAGTGACCTGTCGTTGGTGTCAGTGGGAGCAATAGTGACCTGTCATTGGTGTCAGTGGGAAGAATAGTGACCTGTCATTGGTGTCAGTGGGAAGAATAGTGCCCAATTATTGGTGTCAGTGGGAAGAATAGTGCCCGATTATTGGTGTCAGTGGGTGGAATAGTGCCCTATCATTGGAGTCAGCAGGAGGAATAGTGCCTCATCATTGTCAGTGGGAGGAAAAGTGCCCTATCATTGGTTTCAGTGGGAGGAATAGTGCCCCAAGGGCCGGATAAAGGCACGCAAAGGGCCGCATCTGGTCCTCAGGCCGCAGTTTGGAGATCCCTGCTATACACCCTTGGGTTTAAACATTCCTATACATAACCTTTATATACATACAATATACATATATTCCAAGGTTAAACTAGACCAAGTGTAATCTTTCTGACTTAGAACATTCTAACAGAGTACTAAAAGCAAATAGTGTTAGACATCATGACTACTCTAAAACTCTGTCTACATATGCACATACATTTATATCCTTCTTAGAAAGTAACAGACACTGGTAAGTTTAAACAATCCTTTGGCTCTGCAGGTCCAGTGTCCAAAGGGAAAAAAAACATTAACGTTGTGAAAAACAGAAAAATACTTTCAAGCAACAGAACGAAGTGTTGTTATCTTGGGAGATTGCTCTAGTCTAGAGCATGGATATGGAACTAAGGGACCTCCAGCTGTTGTAGAACTACCCCAGAAGTCCCATGAGGCATAGCAAGACTCTGACAGCTACAAGCATGACACCCAGAGGCAGAGGCATGATGGGACTTGTAGTTTTGCAACAGCTGGAGGTGCGCTAATTGCATATCCCTGCTCTAGAAGATTCCTCCTGCAGAATCACAAAGGCCGGGCCTATTCCCCCTTTTAGTAAATGAGTTGCTCCCTGCTTTGGGCAGCAGTTTAGTTCAAATTCTCTGCCTTCCGAGAATGGCCCGCCAATCAAGAACAACTGCAGATCAGAAGGATTTTTCCAGTATAGGGAAAAAGAGAAGGAATCCTTCTAATGAGAGGGAAAGAAGCCACCTCTCCCTATGTCAAGTGTAGATAGCTCAGCAATAAAAGTCAGGATGTGGCATACCTCCCAGGGATTTACTGGAGCTCAATAAATATTAGGCTACCTCTTTGACTTTCCCCACTTTATGTTCTGGACACATCCAGAAAGCAAGAGGGAGCAATCAGATCTGCAGCCTGTAAACTCTAGAACAGCTCAAAGCAACTGAATGCCAATTTACTAATTACAGGGAGACCATAAAATAAACTTAATTTACCTACCACCTAGAAGCCTACCTAGGAGGGTACTAAATATTATTGAGTAATAATTTTCACAGAAAAAAGGTTGTCAGCATAATTATACAGCAGTTTAGCTTAGTTTTTCCATTTTGGAGAGAGCAGGGGAGGGATAGGGCTTTGGTCAGGTTTTTATTGGTGTCAATGTCTTCATAGGGCAAATTTTCATTCATTGCTGTCAGGACAGGCAGTAATGACAAACCTCTCCGACAAAAAAATAAAAATAATTCACACCTTACTCTACTTCAGTTCAATACCAGGTCCTGCGTCAAAACACAAATCCTTTCAATGGCAGATCACATGACCAACACTGAGGAAACTGGTCACATGATTTCTGGCGATCTTGTGGGAGTGATGTCCAGAGATTGTGAACAACCCCCCTGAGATCCCACTATGGTTTGTGCCACACTAAATCTATCATGGACTATTATTTTCTAAAGCAGAAATCTAGAAAAAGATGTTTCCTCAAAACTTTTTTGTTTTAATTGATTTTACCCACATTACAATTTATTTTACTTAGCGTTCTGACACTTCAACACCCTAAGGCAAACAATTTACCTAGTGGAGTAGGAAAATGTTTGCAGCAATACATAGTATAGTGTAGCAAAACAGGAGAGTAGTTTTTGACAGATCTTTATACATAGACCCAAAACTCGATGCCCAAACTTTGACCTCCAGGATGCATGAGACAGTAACAGCCAGTAGTGGAAGCATTGATTTATAATGGCTTGGCAATGACAGATATCTCTAGCAGTCTGATGTGACATGATTCCAGTGGTGATGAGTTAGGGTTCAATTTGAACCCGGAGGTTGACTGCCATTGCTGGGCCAAAGAGCTGCAGGTGGGAGGTACACAAAATGGGGCGGAGATGCTTTCGACTTCAATGACCTAATATGGGCACATGGCCATATTAGGTCAATGATGTAAGCATCACCACCCCTTTGTATATATGTAGGCAGCTGTAGTGCAGGGCAGCCTAGATGGCTGCAAGAGGTAGTGGGTTAGCAAGTGTATATACTCACTTTCCAGCCTATTTGATATGTTTATGTGTAAATACTGTATGTTCAGAATTGTCTGGCCTCTATCATTGTTTTCAGCACCATTTTGGAGAAGCCTGCTGTCCTGATAGGACAGCAAATCTCAGGAGATTTGGTCGTCCATTTTTGGGTGGATACTTTATATAAGAAAGCCCAGCCACGTTTAGTTCAGTTCACGTGTGTGCATAGACAGGTATAGGGAACCCACTTGTCAGGGAGAGTTAGGAGAAAATAGGGAGAGTGTTCCGGCCTGTGAGGGATAGCTCAGGGTTCCTATGGAGTCCTGCATCAGCAATCCTGGTTGGATAAGATCCCTGTTGTGGATAATAAAACCAGTGCCCACGCAGTGAGGGCGGGACAAGCGGATCAGATGCCTATATCCATCTGCTGAAGGAATACGGTTGTTACAGGGTAACGTGTGTGAATAGCAGCCTCTACAGATATGCATCGTGTGCTTGGGTTTATACTGTGTTAGTCAGTGGAAAGTGCCTATAGTGCTGACGAATACAATTACGGCTTACATCAGAAGTGACTGTGCTGTGTATCTGTGACTCCATGCTTGGAGTGAAACTACATGCCTTACTGCTGTAAATACTCTTTCCACTACCGTCTCTCCGGTAATAAACGTTGCCTGGTTTATAAAGTCAGTACGTGCGATTCCCTCTGTGAAAACGCTACACTCTACCCCCGCTTACATATACATGTAGCTAAGTGGCAGGGAATCTCACGCCCGCAGCTCATTAGCCCAGCAACAGAGGCGGCTCTTTAATTAGGCGGTCGCCTGAGGCCTCGCGCTCAAAGAGGCCACGCGGGCCTCCTAATTTTCCTACCGGAGGAGGGAGAGCACTGGAGTAGCGTGGGCAGCTGGTGGACCCACGTTGTCCCTGGGTCCGATGCCCCAGCCAACCGCGGGAGCCGCAACATTACTGACAGCACAGCACTGAACATGGTGTGAGATCGCTGCAGTGGGCTGCCCCATTATCTGACAAAGTCTCCTGTCAGGCAGAGTCATCTCAGCCCGACATATCACATCGAGTGCTGGTACAGGAGAACAGGACCTGCGGGCGGGTGTAGCAGGACTCGGGAGCAGCCCTGGAAGAAGTACATGCTCGGTGAGTGGAGGGCTCAGCTGTGTGTGATAGAGGCGGAAGCTGGCTGGGATAGCCGTGTCCGTGTGCCCCATTGTGGAGGGGAGTCTGTGGGAGTGAGACTACAATGTCCAGCATGTCCGTGGAGGACGAGCAACTAACTTAGTGTGAGGCTGGAGGGGGAAACATAGTGTATCAGTCCCACTCTCAGTATAACGTGTCTAGATGGCTTTGCAGTGTGAGGTGGAACACTGAACACCCTGATATATACACTGTATCCACATATGCCAATTACCACGTCAGCCCCCCTCCTCCTTCTACTCTGCCCCCTCTACCCCCCCCTCTGCCCTCTAACCCTCCTATCTTCCCCCTTCCATTCCCCCATTATTTTCTTCACCTCCCTTTCTCTTCTCTCCCCACTTGCCCCATCCTCGCTCTCCCTCTGCCCTCTCGACCTACATCCCTTTGTCCACTCTCGCTTCTCTCCTCTCCTACTGTCCAGACTATCCTCCCCCCCTATCCACTCTCTCCTCTCCCCCTCCCTCTCTCTATTCTCTCCCCCTGCCTCTGTCCACTCTCTCCTCTCCCCCCTCTTCTATCCAGGCTATCCTCTTCCCCCTCCCTCTCTCTATCGTTTCCCCCTCCCTCTTTCCACTCTCTCCTTCCTTCTGTCCACGCTATCCTCCCCCCTCCCCCTATCCACTCCCTCTATCCTCTCCTTCTCCCTCTCTGTATCTTCTCCCCCCTCCCTCTCTCTCCTTCCATTCTATCCTCTCCCCCCTCCCTCTGTCCACGTTATCCCCCCCTATCCACTCCCTCTATCCTCTCCTTCTCCCTCTCTTCATCTTCTCCCCCCTCCCTCTCTCTCCTCTCCACCCTCCCTCTGTCCACGCTATCCCCCCTATCCACTCCCTCTATCCTCTCCTTCTCCCTCTCTGTATCCTCTCCCCCTCCCTCTCTCTATCCTCTCCCCCCCCCCTGTCCGTTCTCTCCTCCCCCCCTCCATTTCTCTCCTCTCTTCCCCCACCCTCTTTCCTCCCTCTATCATCTCCCCCCCTCCCTCTATCTACTCTCTTCTCTCCCCCTCCCTCTCTCTCCTCTACCCCTCCCTCTCTCAATCCTCTGCCCCCTCTCTCCCTCTCTCTATCCTCTCTCCCCTCCCTCTCTCTATTCTCTCTCCCCCTTCCTCTCTCTATTCTCTCTCCCCCTTCCTCTCTCCATCCTCTCTCTATCCTCTCCCCCTCCCTCTCTCTCCTCCCTCTCTCTATCCTCTCCCCCTCCCTCTCTATCCTCACCCCCTCCTTCTGTCCACTCTCTTCTCTCTCCTCCCCCTATCTCTCTCCTCCCACTATCTCTCTCTCCTTCCCCTCTCTCTCCTTCCCCCCTTTCTCTCTCTCTTTCCCCCCTCCCTCTCTCTTCTCTATCTCTCCTCCCTCATCTCCCTCTGTCCACTCTGATCTTTCCCACACCCTCTCTCTTTTCCCCCTCCCTCTGCTCACTCTCTATATCCTCTCCTCCTTCCTCTGTTCACTCTCACCTCCCCCCTCTCTATCCTCTCTCCTCTTCCTCCCCTCTCTCTATCCTCTCCCACATCTCTCTGTCTGCTCTGATTCCCCCCACCCTCTCTCTATCCCCCCTTCCCTCTGTCTACTCTCTCCCCCCTCCCTCTGTTCACTCTCACCTCCCCCCTCTCTACTCTTCCCCCCTGTCTTTTCTCCGACCTCCTTCTCTCCCCCCTCTGTCCTCTTCCCCCCTCCCTTTCTCTGTTTCCCCCCCGTTCTCTCCCCCCTCCCTTTCTCTGACCTATCTCCCTCCTCCTCCAGGATAATTTATTGTGTAAAGGCCATGGACCTCTACACCGGAAGCATGGGGCCTCATGGACACTATGAACAGCGAGGTCTAGAGGGGTGGCCAGGACACTTGGAGTTAGTTCAGCTTTTCATTTTGTGTGAAATTATGAACTTACTCTTTAAGCCTTCCAAACTATCTCAGGGCATGAAAAAAAGGCCCTATAGGTGCTGCATTCCTCTTACCTACCTGGTGGAAAATTCAGGAGTCCTGAGTCCCCAAGAACTCTATCATATACAGATCTAGACCAGCCAGAGGAAGTGGTAAGGCTCCAATGGTTGTTATTGGCTTATAACTTTGATGGATGGCCTCCTTTACCAGTAAGGTGGAGTGCAGGCCCAAGCGTTCTACAACAGTGGCTGGTCAAGATTTGCATAATGGAGCACCTAAGGTTTAGGGGTTCTGAGGTATGTGACCATACAACTGCCAACAACATATGGGACATGGGAACCTGTGGGTGATGTCACTGCTCCAGGCTTTACCAGTGATTGTCAAGTGCTCTCTCCTCTCCCCTGCAGCCATCACTGATTGACACAGTGGATCATGTGACTAGACCGGAGCTAAAAGCCCATGGTTAGGGGGCTCCAATTACTTGCCTTGCCCCGAACACTGACAACCCACGCTACACCACTGGAGGGGAGAGCCCAGCATCGGGAAGAAGAATGGCACTGCCACCTCGAGCTGTCAATGTTATCTCTTTGTGCCGCTCACAAATTGCAATCTGCTGACAAGACACTCCCAGGGCAGAGCAGAGCACAGCCTGCGAAAGGGGTGGGGATCGTCTGGGTGAGCTCGCTGTTGTGATATGATCCAATAACATGCTAGAATCTTTGAGGACTTGCTATGGGTGGATTGCTATCAGTTAATTGTACACTGTACATTGCAAAGTAGTATTAATTTTATCAGTTGAATTATTTTTCCAATTATGGGCATGAGAAGGCCTCATGTCTAAGTTTTGCCTAAGGCCTCACAAAGCCTAGAGCCGCCTCTGCCCAGCAATGACAGCTAACGTCCGGGTTTGGACTGAACATAAGCTTATTCCCTCTTCCCATTCTTGGTTTAAAATTTGGCTGATGCCTGCTGAAGTTCAATTCAAATTGACTGAGCTGGTTGACCTGTGACTGCATCCTATCAGATGTAATCACCATTTGAGTATTTGGGCAGCTGTGGGTGCTGCAGCTACCAGAAAACAAAAGATGGAGCATGGATTTCTCCATTCTAGCAGAACGAGAGGAATCTAGCCTTTATGGCCAGTATTTGACTGTCTCCTGCAACATGCCTCTAGTCTCCAACCACACCTGTAGCATGTCCGCAGTCTCAGGTCAGTCAAGTCTGGCGTTGCGGAACGGTCACAGTCATATTCACACTTGCAGAACGGTCAATGTAATGTCTGCAGTCCCAGAATGGTCACAGTCATGTCCACAGTCTAAGAATTGTCGCAGTCTCAGAAAGGTTGCAGTCATGTCTGCAGTCTCTGAACAATCAGTTATGTCCACATTTAAAGAATGGTCAGGGTCATGTCAGCAGTCTCTGAACTGTCACAGTCTTGTATACAGTCTCTGAACTGTCACAGTCATGTATACAGTCTCTGAACTGTCACAGTCTTGTATACAGTCTCTGAACTGTCACAGTCATGTATACAGTCTCTGAACTGTCACAGTCATGTATACAGTCTCTGGACTGTCACAGTCTTGTATAGTCTCTGAACTGTCACAGTCATGTATACAGTCTCTGAACGGTCACAGTCATGTATACAGTCTCTGGACTGTCACAGTCTTGTATAGTCTCTGAACTGTCACAGTCATGTATACAGTCTCTGAACGGTCACAGTCTTGTATACAGTCTCTGAACGGTCACAGTCATTACCACAGTCTCGGATCAGTTCCTGAAGGAAGTCTGCAGTTTCTGACATTTGTACATTCCTAGTCAACAGTCTTGTGTAGCATGATATACAATCAATAATAAGTGAGGCACTTTGGAGATGTCACGGGCCCCAGTAAAGGCTCCCTATATTAAATAAGATCTCAGCTGTGTAAAAAGTTCCTCCACCAAACATTAAGGAACATCCATGGTATTGCAGACAGTGACAAGAAGACAAAACTCAGCTACTGATTTCCTGATTGCTGCATGTTACCTTTGTGCTGCAGGGCCTCCTCGCTCTGTACTTTATCCTCCGCCCGGACATGTATTGTGTGTGAGTCACTAACTCAGGAGTAATGCACCCCCTTCATCCTGAACTGGGGTGAGAGCCAGACGCCAGAGCCCAGCTGTCTGCCAGGGCGGGATCCCTGACCAATCAGGAAGGAGATGGGATGTCACTCACATCTATTTAAAACAGAACATCAGTTTGTAATAATCTGCAGAAATAAAACACAGTCAGTGTATGACACAAACTATTTCCCAATTCACAGCCTCATCATAACACATAATGCTGTGCAAATCAGAGCGGTTCAAACCTTGCAATCCTTTATATACTGGATGGTTATAATGTACTGTATCTTCCACACCTGTTAACACTTTGCAATTTCTTTTTATTGGTTGACAAATCCTTGCAGCTGCTATCTAAATTTAGGTTGTTGTGTGCAAACAAAAAGGAATCCCTTACCAAGAGAAGAGTGCTTGGACATGCAGCAGTTCACGAATCCAATAAAATAACGTTTATGTCAAATCCAACTTAAAGTGTTTATAAAGGCAAAAGTTTTTTTACCTTAATGCATTCTCTGCATTAAAGGTAAAAGACTTTCAAAAGCTGCTCCCCCCCCCCAGCCCTCCGTAGCCCTCCGTAAACACATACCCGAGCTGATCTCAATCCAGCGTTGTGCCCGTCTGCAGCATCTCTTTTCCCCCTCTCTCTCTTCTCCCAGGAGACTCGGCAGTAATGGGAACCACTGGCTCCTGCTGCTGTCAGTCAAATAGTGTGAGGAGGGATTAGGGAAGTGGGGCCAGGTCGCGCTGTGTGCATCTATGGATGCACACAGCCTGGATCAGGATCTAGCCCACATTAGTGCCCCATAGAAAGCCAATCCCATGATTAAGTCTACTTATGACGAAACATGTTGGGGGCGTGGCTGTGAGACGTGACACACAGCGCAGTTAAACTACACAGGAGTCAGGAAGTTCTAGTGAACGGAGGAGCGGAGGGAGGGTGAGATTGCAGTGTTACTGCAGCCCAGAGAAAGCACACCTCGGGTCTGCCGTGACCAACAGTTGTTTTATTGTTTGAGTTACACCTGTTTGAAGATTGCTTGAAGATTGATGTGATCCACAAATGATTTCTGCTGTTTTATCTTTTGTACAATGTGAGTGCATCAGTTGAAGATTGTAGTGGTTTTAATAAATAGTTTTTGCTGGTTTACACTATTGGAGCACTTTATTTTCTTACATGTGGATCCATATAACAACTATCCTCCTGGACAGGTATTTCTCCATTTACACCTGAGTGTAGTAAAACTAGCGTTTTTAGCCTTGCATGAAAGTGCTGGCATTGTAATTCGGTGAGTGCATTTCTGGAGGGTGTGATTCACTGAACACAGGGGTGAGGTGTAACACACGAAGACACTTGAATGTATGCAGCTGATTTTACACTAGATGTGATCACAAGCAGTTCCTCTTGGATGGATCTGATATATATGGACTGTCATATGATGTTTTGAGATGTCACAGCATGGAGTGCAGTGATTTCACATAGTGGTTCACGTGAATGTCACAATCATTTATTTAATTTGTGTTATTTGTAGATTGATAGCACTATTTATTTGTCACGTGTAACACAAAACACAGTAGGAGGGTTCCACCACTATTGTGCTAAACACAGTTTTTTTGGTCATAGACTTTTATTATTTGAAGCGCCCCATATTTATCCCATGTGCCTCTAGGGGATTATTGGGCTATTAGTGGCATGTAGGATTAAATATTTTGATTGTATATCTAAATTTAGGTTGTTGTGTGCAAACAAAAAGGAATCCCTTACCAAGAGAAGAGTGCTTGGACATGCAGCAGTTCACTAATCCAATAAAATAACGTTTATGTCAAATCCAACTTAAAGTGTTTATTAAGGCAAAAGTTTTTTTACCTTAATGCATTCTCTGCATTAAAGGTAAAAGACTTTCAAAAGCTGCTCCCCCCCCCAGCCCTCCGTAGCCCTCCGTAAACACATACCCGAGCTGATCTCAATCCAGCGTTGTGCCCGTCTGCAGCATCTCTTTTCCCCCTCTCTCTCTTCTCCCAGGAGACTCGGCAGTAGTGGGAACCACTGGCTCCTGCTGCTGTCAGTCAAATAGTGTGAGGAGGGATTAGGGAAGTGGGGCCAGGTCGCGCTGTGTGCATCTGTGGATGCACACAGCCTGGATCAGGATCTAGCCCACATTAGTGCCCCATAGCAAGCGCGCTTGCTATGGGGGCATTTAAAGAAGAGGAAGAGATACCCATGGGGGGACCCCAGAAAAGGAGTTTTGGAGCCACTCTGTGCGAAACCATTCCACAGAGCAAGTACGTAGAACATGTTTATTATTTTAATTAAAAAACAAAGCTGTACAACCGTAAAAATACAATTCAATATTCTGATGTATATGTGTATATACATATTGTGTTTATAGAAAGCCAAAACTTCTCTACTTTGCATAGAGTAGGGAAGAGTTAAAACCACGGTGTCTCGTTAGGCAGATTTCCCTTCACTTTCTGTCCTGTAGGCTCAACAGGAACTGAGAGGATATCTTTCCATTGTGAAGGATTTCCCTTTCTATACAGCTGTCATAGGAACAAATGTCTCCATCAGGGATTACCTCTCTACTGGTGTTCTGGCAGCAACTCAGAATATTGAATTTACCCTAAATTCCATTCCTGGCGATAAAGACAAATAGAGAAAGTGAATCTCCCTAGCGGGGACAAAGTCAGCGCTAATAACAAAAAACCAACAGGGGTTGTAACCCCATCCTCCTCACCACTCCAATCACCACACTATCCAATCTAGAAGATTTTTTGCCTTTATTATACTTTCAAGGGTCACTCCACATGAAACCGATGTTTCAGAGTTTGATAGATGCTAGAGATTTAACTGCTTCAGGTCCACCCTGTAGCAGTAAAACTGCACCTGTGCCAGATCACGTGTATATATATAATATATATATATATATGTGCTCTGACACTTCCAGGTAGGGGGCGCACATGCGTGCCACTGGCGGCTCGCTTCTACTGTAATTACACACAGCGGAAGTCGATCAGCGGGTGCACGGTACCCAATGTCCTCCGGCAACCACCAATCGTTAGGCAGAGAGGCGGATCGCCGCTCTGACAGGAGGGAAGGGATGGTAATTGTGTCCCTGCAGAACAGGGAATATATTCCATGTCTTCCCCCAGTAAAAGCACCTCACACAGTATAGTAAAACTCAGGCTAGGCACACAGTTAACCCTTTGACCCTAGATGTTTAACCCCTTCCCAGCCTGTGTCATTAGTACAGTGACAGTGTGTATTCTTAGCACTGATCACTGTATTAGTGTCACTGATCCCCGAGAAGTGTCAAAAGTGTCAGTTAGTTTCCGAATGTCCACCACATAATCGCAGTCCCACTATAAGTCACTGATCGCCGCCATTACTAGTAATAAATAAATAAATGAATAAGCCCATAGTTTGTAGACGTTATCACTTTTGTGCAAACCAATAAATATACGCTCATTGGGATTTTTTTTACCAGAAATATGTAGCAAAATACATATTGACCTAAATTTATAAAGAAATGTGATTTTTTTCAGTTTTTTTGTTGCATGTGTTTTATAGCAAAAAAATAAAAAATATTGTTTGTTTTTTTTTCAAAATTGTCGGCCTTTTGTTGTTTATAGCCCAAAAATAAAAACCGCAGTGGTAATCAGATACCACCAAAAGCAAGTTCTGTTTGTGGGAAAATAAGGACATAAGTTTTACTTGTGTACAGTGCTGCACGACCGCGCAATTGTCAGTTAAAGTAACGCAGTGCCGTATCGCAAAAATTGAGGGGGTAAATCTTCCAGAGGTTAAGTTGTTAAACCACCTGACAATTTCTTCTATTACTTGTAATTCTAATGGTGAGCATTGTGGCCTGAGTTCCCGGGTCTGCGCTGCACATTATGAAGGGCTCTTACTTTTTTTTCTGCATTTTTTGTATTTATTTTTATATTAGAGTGAAAAGCAGATATAGATAAGCAGCAGGTTAATCAGCCAATCAGTCTTCACCTATAACTGCAATCATATATTTTTTCAGTGAACTTACCCTTTCATTTTTTTCAAGGCTTGTTCACACAGGCAGCCTGGGGAACAGTAAAAGAAGGCGTTTGAGCTGCATTTCTACAGCCCCCCGATCACCAACCTAAACTAAGAAATACAGCCACTCAGGGCCGTACCCATGCCATAGCCATGATGCTTTGTTTCGCAAATAAATTAAATGGCATTCAGCAGCTGGTATCTGGAAATTTGGGCCGGGCCACAACCGTCCATGAATTGCATATGTTGTGGCGCGGTGGGTCAGCATTTTTACCATCATATAATCTTCTCCTGCCATATGCTCTCTGAAAAGTGATCCATCGCAGATCACATTTCATAAGGGGCATCGGTATAGCCCAAAGGCACGCTTTACATATTTGTTTTGCAGTAAAGCACACAGTAATGCCCCGTACACACGGTCGGACATTGATCGGACATTCCAACATAAAAATCCTAGGATTTTTTCAGACGGATGTTGGCTCAAACTTGTCTTGCATACACACGGTCACACAAAGTTGTCAGAAAATCCTATGATTCTGAATGCGATGACGTAAAACACGTACGTCGGGACTATAAACGGGGCAGTAGCCAATAGCTTTCATCTCTTTCTTCATTCTGAGCATGCGTGTCACTTTGTGCATCGGATTTGTGTACACACGATCGGAATTTCCGACAACGGATTTTGTTGTCGGAAAATTTTATAGCCTGCTCTCAAATTTTGTGTGTCGGAAAATCTGATGGAAAAGGTGTGATGGAGCCCAAACACGGTCGGAATTTCCGACAACAAGGTCCTATCACACATTTTCCGTCGGAAAATCCGACCGTGTGTACAGGGCATAATGCAACGCCTGATACCATACAATGTACGTGTTAGTGCAATACACTCCCATTCATTTTCTATAGAATCCGTACACACTAAATAAATAATGTATTACAGCACATCGCAAGGAATGGTAATGCATTACCTTGCCAGACATTCCTGAAAAATGGACAGATGGAGTTTCTGGTGTGACGGGTTGCATTAGTGGCCATAATCGTGCGCACGGGGTGTGCCTGGGCACACCCTAATGCCCAGGCACATCCCAGGGCATTTTTGCTGGCAGGATCTCCATTCTGGCACCTCTGCTGATGGACAATGGGAACTCCTTCGCTCTGCCTCCGAGTGCCCCGTCTCCCAGCTTCCGCTCTGCAGTGCCAACAACGCAACAACCTGAGGTGAGGAGGATGCGTCGGGACTTGGAACTCAGGAAATGTCACTGGTAAGGGGGAGTTGGGGGCACAGACTCTAGCAGTGTGCGCTGTACTGCAGCAGGCAGGGAGAGAGAGGGGGGGGGGGTGTAGTGCAATCATTCTCAGTCACACTGTGTGTGGGACACCGGGGAGCAGCTGAAATGGGAGTCCAGCCTGCTATGCTGGGATTTGTAGTCCCATGGAGGGGAGGGCAGTTCTTACACATACTGGGGAAGGGGTCTGGTCATATAAATTAAAATACTCTGTGCTGGGAGGGGGGCTGCTATGGCTGACCTGACCCCCTTCTAGAAATACTTATTGTCTGGCACACTGTTTTAAAGGGGAACTCTGGGGATTCTGGTGTAAGGGAGGCTCTGTGGGAACCCTGATTTAAGGGAGAAACTGTGATATGATATGTAACACTATTGACTCTGGTTTAAGGGGTAATGCTGTGGACTCTGAAGTAAAGGAGGACTCAGACGTGAGGGGGTCACTGGGGACACTGTGGCATATGTAGGGGCACATTCACAAATGCTTTGATTTCTGAAGAGCAATCCACAAAACAGATCACTCTTCATAGAGCATTTTAGAGGTGGTGAGATGTCCCATCGCCTCCACATCACCTGCTTTAACCTCTTGAACTCCACACTGCACACAGTTGCGGGGCACTTGCAGAGTGCCGTCATTCACTTGAATGGGTCACAGTCAGTGGGTGCAACACCTGCTGAAAACAAAAAGGCAATAGGCTGCGCACACCTATGTTAGTGGCCTATTCAAAATGAATGGGTTGCCTTAACACAATACACATTAACAACGTACATTAATGAGCAGATAGCATGCGTTAATGTGAGTGCGTTACCACCCTGCAGAGGTGTGAAGTAAAGTACTAAAGTTTCATTACTTTCTAAATCACTGAATGGCCGAGATGTATAATAGTCAGACACAGCCAGGTAATAAGAATTTTCAAAATGAGGTCAGCAATGACAACCTCTATTGTTTCTCCTGTGTTTGGTGTACTTTAAACATGCAGTGCTGGACATTTTATTTTTCATTGCACTGTACTCAGTAAAGGCAGTTAGAATTAAAGCGGACCTTCAGTCATTTTTTTCAACTTTTCATCTATTAAATCTCCTGCCCTTGATGTTTTAACTTTGGATAGTAAAACATTTTTTTTCTTCCAGTAAATACTTTATACAGCCCACTTCCTGTTTCCTATCTGATCATTGGCCTAGGCTTATGACATCACGCACAGCTCTCTCTCTCACTCTTGTGAGAGTTTGCCAGCTTATCCTCATTCATCAAAACCAAAGATCCTGAATGATATCAGGAGCACAGTTTGTGACAGTTCTTTCCCCAGACACCATGGTGAAAGGGCCTAGAATATAATGCATCATCTGTACTATCGAAAAATGAATATTGGAGAATGTCTCCAGTACGGTTCACCAATACCTGGTCATTGCCATAACAAAGTATCTCATGTCCTTTTCTTCCTTAGGGGGTATGGGGTCTGTACAGAGGAATGGGGGCCCCCCTGGCTGGTGTGACCCCTATAATGGCAGTCACGTTTTTTGGATTTAGTTTGGGAAAGAAGCTGCAGCAGAACCATCCAAATGAGCCACTCAGGTGAGATATGACTGCCTAACAGGTGTAGATGACAGGTCCACTTAAAAAAGACCTACCTGCTTACACCTTTTCCTTCTCTTTGGTTCCAGACCCCGTCAGGTATTTGCAGCAGGTATGTTGGCAGGACTTTGCGGTGCTGTTATTGTCATTCCCGCTGAGCGGATCAAATGCTTGCTACAGGTAAGAGACAAACTTGCCAAAACTGTCTGGCTGATGTGCACAGAGTCATAACCCACAGCAACCAATCAGATTTTAGTTTGCAATAATCCAATCTTTAAATGATAAATTCTGATTGGATGCATTACACATTTTTTGTTGTTGTTGGTTGCCTTACTGTTTTTCTTTCAAGTTTGTATTGTTTGCTCAATAAAGTGAACCTCTCACTAACTTAACATAGTCTGACACTAGACCTGCACCTACCTTTTTGTGATGTGGAGGATGGTCCTTTTCTTCTTGGGAGCCTGTGATCCCAGTTAAAGTCTCTAGTTACAGTATAATATGGAGAAAAATCATATCTGTGGCATCCTTCAAAGCAATGTATGCTCCCAAATGATCTACAGAAAGGTTTGCCCTGTGAAATGCCAAAATGCCACCCCTCTGAAAAGTGATCCACAGTAGACAGGCAGCTAGCAATCAACATCACCTGTTTTAACCCAAAGCCCACACCACCTCACCGCAACTGCACATGGTTGCAGGGTAGTGGTGACGGCCCCATTCACTTGAATGGGTTGGGTTTAGTGGTGGTACTACCCGCCGGATTTCAATTGAGAGGGACAGGTACACAGAGCCAGATCGGCATGTACCATCGTCACATGGTGCTTGCTCTCAAGTACTTAGGTTAAGTTGCTCAGGTTAATGACAGGTTCACTTTAATCCACCCACTAAATTTGATCTGCAAAATGTTCCCAGCTACATTTCCATACATGACGGTTAGGTGGCAATGGAGGCCAGCTCAGGTTATATATTTTACATACCTACACTGCATCATTATATTCTGCATAATGTTACAGAGCACATAGACCATGCTAATCATTGGTGCTACCGTGATGAAGCTTACACTCTAATGTCCCCACTTTATAATGTCCCTAGCCAAATCACTATACTGGTTTACTGAATAAGCCTGAGTGTTATAACAAGAATACTACCCTTGGTTATGTAATCAAATCAGCCAGTTCTCTCACTAACAACTCCTTGTATATTCTTTCCCTCCTTTATCTCTCTCTCTTTAATATCTTTCTTTTTCTTTTATTAAACCTGAGCTCCAGAAAAACGTAAAAATCCTCCCTTGCAGTGGGGTTGTGCCTGCACATCTTGTATTAAATACGCACTTGGTCTAGGGCAGGCGTCTCCAAACGTTCTAAACAAAGGGCCACTTTACTGTCCTTCAAACTTTAGGGGGCCAAACGATGGCCAGAAAATGTCCTGATGTCAATGGGAGGAAACAATGCCTCATTATCCCATCATTCAGTGGCGGTGCGTCCATAAGGGCACATGGGCGCCGCCCCCTCTCTCCAGCCACCTCTCTATCCACGGCCACCACCGCCACCCCCTATTCAGGCGCCCGGCCCCTTTTTGGGCGCCGGGCGCCTGAATTGCAGCGGCGGGGTATTTTTTGAAGCACCTGATTAGAACCATAGGCTCTGATAGGTGTCAAAAAAGGTAAACAGTGTGCGCCATGATTGGTGCTCGCAGTTCACTCAGCTGTGTTAGGAAAGCAAATGAATATTCACTTTCCTAACACTGAACCCACCTCTCCGCCAATCAGGTGCTTGGGTCTGTTACTTGTCACCTGATTGGCTTAAATGACAGGCACTGTGATTAGACGCCTATCAGGCATCCAATCATAGGAGAGGATGGGAGGAGAGGACGGGAGAAGACATTGAGGACATGGAGGAAACCGCTCGCCGCCATGACCTGCTGCCCCACCGAGACAGGGTAAGTGCCGGACAGACGGTGGTATCAGTGGGAGGAATAGTGCCCCATCATTGGTGTCTTTGGGAGGAATAGTGCCCCACCCATCATTGGAGCACAGTTGTGTCAGGAGGAAGGTGTCTCTGAAGCTCCTCCAGGTGATCTGTGTGAGAGGGAAGTGGTGGTGAAATCTCTCCTAGCCCTCCTGGCCCCTTTCTGGGGAAGCCATGGAGGCCAATGGGGCCTCTCCTGCTGGAAGCTCGCAGCAATCTCCTGGGCCGTCGGGTGACATGCCTGCCCCTGTACAAGCCATGTCTGGTGATCTCTCTGCCCCTGGTGAGGATGAAGGTTCCGAGGCCATTCGTGGTGGCCGGGATTAAGGTCCTGAATAGGGAGAGAGACCAGCTCTACAAGCTCAGAGCGGAGCTGAAGAGCTTGCGAAAGCAGCGTGAGGGCTTACACAGCCAGAAATATGGATCGATGGATTCAGAGATCAACCTGGCTAAAGTACAGGTGGAACACCAGGAGACCATTGTGGCCATGATGGAAGGAAGAGATGGGCCCTTCAAGGAGAAGTTTAGCAATAATCAAAGGTTTGGAAGGAAGGCCGAGGTGGAGGAGGAGACCCCCAGTTCTGCCCCCTCAGGGAGAGGTAAACAGCCCCGTGCCTTCCCAGGACTCAGAAGGCATGCTGAGGGCCATCCAGGTAATGGAGTCTCCTATGCGGGGGGGGAACAGCTGGCGTTTGGTGATGAGGACGTAACAGATAATGTGCCTGATAATGTCAAGCCCCAAGCAGGGGATGAAACTCTTTTTGTGCCACCTAACACCATGAGCAATGTTGAAAGTGTACCCAGTGACACTCAAGTTGCTAATGTTATGTGTAACAATGTTATACCTGCTGATGCTGCAGAGTTGCACTTAAAAAATGACATTTCTGCAAATGAACTACAGGTGTCAGCTCAGCCTAATAACCCTCCATTAGCTGAGTCTAAAGCTGTTTGCCCCACAGCTGCTGAAGACTCTACAGTGCAGCATCAGGAGACAGCTGGTATTGCAGCATCTGTGACTTTTCCTGATGGGAAATTGAATGTGTGTGTGACTGATAGCAATTATGCAAGTGTGATGGACAATCGTCCCAGCTCAGTCCAAGCAAATAATGTACAGACTATTGTGACATCAGTGTTGGACCTTGGCCCTGATAAGCCTACGTTTGCTCAGGTGGTACGCTGTGCTCCTGGTAGCTCCGCTCCCAAGCGGGTTTTCCCCCTGCAGCCTACTACTTTGGGCACCCCGGGATCTGGTCTTGGGTCTCTGGCTTCTGCTGAGGGTCCGAGAAGAAATGTGGTAATTCTCAAATGGGAAGGTGGTGCAATCCCTCCAGCACGGTGTGCGGTAGTGGATTTGATTTTGGAGATGGGTTTTGGGGCAAATTACCTTTATGCCCTAATACACGTAGCTGGGACATGGGATTATACTATTAGCTTCACCAGGGCAGAGGGTCTTGACCTGTTCTGGGACCGATATGAGGCTCGGTGCAGGTCAAGACCTGAATGGGAAGGTCTGGTCCCAGTTGCAGTTTCTCAGAAGTCAACAGTGAAAAAGATCACAATTATTCTGACTAATGAGAGCGTCCCTGCTCGGGATCTAGAGGTCTGGTTAAGGAACTATGGTGAGGTTTTGACTAAGCCCAACAAAATCCTTAATGAGCATAACATCTGGACTGGGGGTTGGTCAGTAACAGTCAGGTTGGCCAGGGATGGGAATGTTGTCCATCACCTGCCCTCCTCGGCTTTTATAGGGAGGGATAGGATGACTATTTTCTACCCTGGTCAGCCGAAGCTGTGTCACCGCTGTGGAGAAAAGAGGCGTTTGAGCTCCTCCTGTTCAGCCTTGATATGTTCAGTGTTTTGGGGTCAGGGTCATATGGCTAAGGACTGCACCGAGATGATCAGGTGCAACCTGTGCCTGCGCCTTAGCCACCCCTACAGCAGATGTCCTGAAGCCTGGCACAATATGGAGAAGGAGGGAATAGATGACTTGAGGCTGGACAGGATGGAGGGTGAGGCCCCTGGTGTACCATCCTCCTCTGCGGTGACCGACTCCCCTGGTCCTGCTCAGGATCCCTCTCCAGTTCCTGTGGCCACCCCTCCTGTGTCTTTAAGTATTCCTTCTGTATCTGTCTTTGTGTCCCCCCAGCCTACTGTACCCTCTCCTCTTGTGTCAGAACCTTCCAAGTCTGTGGCTCCGAGTCAGTTACCCCCCCAGCAGTCTACCCCTCCTAAGTCTGACTGAAAGGGAGCACCCCCACCAGGAGTGGTAGCGTGTACTAAAAAGGTCGCTTCTTCCTCTGTAAAGGAGTCTTCTGTAAAGACTTCAAAGAAAAAAACAAGAGATGAGAGCATCTCTGAAGCTGACCTGCAGTACCTGGAGGAGAGAAGGAAGGTTGGGAGGTGGAAGAAGCAGGCGGTGAGGACGGAACGGGCTACAGTGCCGGTCTCAAACCGTCATAGGTCCTCTAAGTGGGATATTTCTTCATCTGGAGCCTCTTCGGAGCTTCTCAGGAAGTGTCAATATAACCGGCATGCCTCTTTGGTTCTAGAGAGGGACTATGGGAAGTACCACTCGCCTGACCCTTACCAGAACTGCAAACAAGGTGTAGTTGTTAAACGGTCGTTGGCCTTTGAGGACAGTACAGGTTCCTTGAAAAAGTCCAGGTCAGGGATTCTAGACGTCGTGAGGTCCTTTTATGCCGACCTTGGGAGGAAAAAGCTTGACCGTGACAAGATGGAAAGCTTTTTGGACTCTCCAGGTCTAAATGGTGGAGATGTTCCATTAATGAATTTGACAGAAGAGATCACAGTTGAAGAGGTGATGAGGGCAATTGAACAGCTTGCCATCAAAAAGTCACCTGGACCGGATGGCTTGACGGCTGAGTTTTACAAAGCCTTTAAGTCTATTCTGGCCCTACATTTGGTAGAAGTTTTTAACAAATTCCTTGCTGGGGGGGGGGGGTGGGGGGTCTATCCCTTTCCATGAGGCACTCGGCTGTGATTCTTCTTTCAAAAGGTAAAGATCCTTTGATGATTGAGAATTGGCGCCCCATCAGCATTCTTAATGTCGATAGAAAGATACTGGCAAAGATATTTTTCTGGCGCCTATTGTCAGTAGCAGAGTCTTTGCTTTCTCGCCATCAGCACTGTTCGGTCCAAGGTAGGTGCACCTTCACAGCGGTTTTAGCTGTCCGGGAGGCCTTGGAGCGGTGCAGGGCTGCAGGCTGGGAAAAGTATTTGCTGACATTGGATCAGGCAAAGGCTTTTGATCGTGTTACCCATGAGTACCTGTGGTTGCTCCTTAGTAAGTACGGTCTGCCGAGTGGTTTTGTCGATTGGTTAAAAGTCTTGTATAACGGGGCAGAAAGCTTTCCTCTTGTTAATGGTTGGGTTGGGCAGTCCTTTGAAGTTGGCTCCGGTGTGCGCCAGGGTTGTCCCCTGCTCTATGTGTTTGCAATCGACCCCTTCATCAGGAGGCCAGAGAGCAGCATGTTGTGTGGGGTGCCAGTGGGGCTCCCAGGTGAGCCGCCATTGAGGGTTGTTGCCTATGCAGACGAAGTGTCGGTGATTGTCACTGGGATGGATGAAGCAGAGGAGGTAGTCTCTCTGACATCACGGTATTCTGAAGCATCAGGCTCCAAGATCAATCAGGAAAAGAGTGAAGTTTTCTGGATGGTAAAGGAAGGTGAGGGGTTTGATCTCCCAGACACCTTTCCAGTGCCCCAGGAAAGAATTAAGATTCTAGACATTGAATTTTGACCCGGCGATTCTGGCCTCAAAAACTGGGAAGGCAGACTGGAAATTGCCAATACTAAGGTGGTCAGCTGGAAGAGATGGAAGTTATCTATGAGGGAAAGGGTTGATCTGATTAAGACTTACCTGATTCCAATCTTGTATGTCAGCTTTGTCTGCATCTTGCCAGTGTCTCTCTATGCTAGGGTCAGTAGTGTGTTCTTCCAGATGCTGTAGGGGAACAGACTGAACCCCATCAAGAGGAGTGTCACCTATCTATCCAGGAGGGAGGGTGGCTTAGGTATGGTCAACCCAGTTCTTTTCTTTTCACTGCTATTTCTCAAATTTAACATTGGTAATATGCTTGCAGTGGAACCTCCTGGATGGGTAGGCATATTTAGATCTTGGTTTAGGCCTTTTCTACAACTTTGGGAAGAAGGTGGCCAAGTGAAGAATCTCAGGGGCTATGTGGTCAGCTACCAGCCTATGTCGCTCCATGCCTGAAGTTACTGCTGCCGCGGCGATTGTCGGCTGAAGATCTCAGATCGGTTCCAAGGAAAGTCCTTATGAGTCGAGTCTTGAGCGAAGTCTTTCATGACCCACTGGCCTTAACGGGATTGCCCAGGCCCAGTTTTGAGGGCAGGGTTAAGACTGATTAATTTGGACAGACTACCCCCTAGATTTAGGGATCTGGCCTGGTTGTGCTTCCATGGGAGGCTCTATGTTCGGGGCAATTTGAAATTCCGCAGTGGGATGGATCGTAGCTGTCCTCGGGAAGAGTGTGCAGATGAGGAGGAGACTATGGACCATTTTCTGCTTCGTTGCCCTTTTAACATAGAGGTGTACAAACAGGTGGGGCGGGCCCTCGGTGTTCCTTTCCTCTCCAAGCTGGGTTATGCTGAGTGGCTGTACGGAGCATTGAATACTGGTGGTGTTTTTTGTTTGGATACACTTTTTCTAGTTTGCCTAGTAGTCCAATATTTCACCTGGAATGCACAGTGTCAGGTCAGCATTCGGCATAAAATCCTTCCTGTTGAGGTGGTGGTGTATGACATTTTGAATGAGGTGGGGAAGATTCGGGAGCTTGAGAGAGACAAGCAGAGTCGGGGGGCTTGGTTGGAGGGGTTTCAAGCCTCCCTGACTGCCAGGAGTCTCTTTCCCGGGTGTGGCTGTCTGTCTCTTATCACCCTAGATTATTATTTTTTTGATTCATTTTTGATAAATGGCTGCGTACATAGGTGATGGGTTGTGCCTCTTAGGCCCTCTGCTGCTTTATGTAAATAGTTTTCTAAAAATGTTTTGGTAGTGGACTATGTATATATTGTATCTATTCTGAACATGGATGTGTATTCCTTGGATTTCTGTTGAAGTTTTGTACTATGGTTTTGTTTTTTACTTTTGTATAAAATTGGTTGCTCGATTCTTTTCAATAAAAGATCAATAGTGTCCTATCATTGGTGTGAGTGAGAGAACTAGTACCCCATTGTCGGTGTCGTTGGCAGGAACTATGCCCTACTGTTGAGGACAGTGGTGGAAATAATGCACCAAGGGCTGGACTTTCCCTTGGTGTTCTCACATCCAGTGTAGGGCTACGGACCCTGCATCAGTCTTCATGACTTCAGAGGACCTTATGCTGCTGGAGTGCAGGAGAGAAGAAGCTGAAGAGGCCGGTCTATCAGTGGGAATAAGACTGTGAAAGCAGAGAGTTGGGCAAGTAAAACTGCTTTTTCCCAGTCTCCACAACAGACATAATTGAACAGAGCAGGGCCCCACTACAAGTGAAGACATTTACTTTCCCAGAGTTGAGTTTTAATTCTCCTCTTTTTTTATCACCCCTCCCATTTTGTCTTTCTGTGAATCAGCCACTTCCCTTTTTTTTTTTTCCTTCCTCTTTTAGATCCCTTTCACACTGGGGCGTTTTTCAGGCATTTTTCAGGCGCTTTAGTGTTAAAAAAAGTGCCTGTAAAAAGCCTCATCTGCAATCCCAATGTGAAAGCCCGAGCCCTTTCACACTGCCAGCGCCTGAAAAACGCTGGTAACGCGCTGCTTAAGACCCCTTTCACACCGGGGCGTTTTTCAGGCGCTGGCAGTGTGAAAGGGCTTGGGCCATCGGCGCATTCAGCCTGGTGGCAAAAACATGAAAGCGCTGCAAAGAAGCTGCTTGCAGGACTTTTTTTGACGCCCTGCCAGCGCAGCGCCCCAGTGTGAAAGCACTCGGGCTTTCACATTGAGATTGCAGATGAGGCTTCTTTCAGGCGCTTTTTTTAACGCTAAAGCGCCTGAAAAGCACCCCAGTGTGAAAGGGGTCTCAGTGTGAAAGCACTCGGGCTTTCACATTGGTATTGCAGATGAGACTTCTTTCAGGCGCTTTTTTTAACGCTAAAGCGCCTGAAAAACGCCTGGAAAATGTCCCGTTGTGAAAGGGGTCTTACTTTTGCTTACTCTATCAGTCCTCTCTACTTCTCATTTGCACTCCCTCCAAATTCTTCTACCTCCTAAACTCTTCAAACATTTTACAATCCAGCTGTACAATCTTTGTACGATCTTCTTTAAATTGACAAACACTATGTAATATGATGTCCTAACTGACCAGTCCACTCAATTTGTGTCCAATCGGGCAGGCCCTTGCACTAGTTGTTGGTAGATCTAAATGAGATTGTACAAACACATTGTAATATGTGTAGTGAGCATTTGTTATCTTTGTATCTGTCTATTAATACAGACAGCAAAAAAAAAAAAAAACAACACAGACATGACACCTAACCCCATTCCCCATTCTAACCCTCATTCTATCCAAACTAATAAATTAAAATGCCTTTAGCTATAGTTGTATGTTCTCTCTCTCAGGCTCAGGCAAACAGCTCAGTGAAAAGGTTTGCAGGACCTATAGATTGTGCCCAACAACTGTACCGGGAGCAAGGGATCCAGAGTTTGTACCGAGGCACCGTCCTCACTCTACTAAGAGGCAAGAACTTCCTTCTTTAATTTTCTGCTTTCAAGATTTGTATCTAAAATTACCAAAAATATAATCTAAACTTAAATATCAGAAAAAAATATATTTCCCATGCCAAATAACTTACCCATTAGGGGTGTCTCTCTGGTATCATAACAATCTAAAAGAATTGTAGCCAGGTGCTTGGTTAAGAAAGATATTGAGAGAAACACTGGCTGCAGCTGCTGTCCTGTGGTGCTGAACTGGTTAATGGCTATTTCAGCAAAAGGAGGGAGCTGTTAAGCAGGATGAGTTCAGTAGACTGAGTCAGGCAGCAATGCACTGTGGGAACTGTAGTCCTAAGGAGAGACTCCACTGTGTAATCAAGAGCTTTTAACCTCCCTGGCGGTTTTCCCGAGTGTGGCTCAGGGTTAAATTTCAGCACCATTAGCGGTAACCCCGAGCCACACTCAGGATTGCATTGCAGGATCCTGGAAGAGGTTACTCTTCCAGGATCCCGATGTCCTGTGTGCCGGGCTCCGTTCCCTGTGAGCTTTGCGACGCACGGGGGCGGAGCCTGGCGGCAAATTCAAAAAAGTGAAAATTCATAACACATACAGTACACTGTAATCTTACAGATTACATTACTGTATGAAATCATTTAATATCCCTTTTGTCCCCAGTGCTTTGTCCAATTCCCTGCATGCAGTTTTATATGATATATACTGTTCTTTCTGCCTGGAAACTGGAGATTGCAACCAAAAAGTGTCCCTTTACGTCAAAAGTGGTTTTAGACCAGCTAGAAAACAGCGATAGTAAATTAGAACACTTGCAGAATTGAGCGATAGTGAATCGTGGGGAAATTTATTTTATTATATTATTTTTTATAATTTTTTATATTTATTTATTATATTATAATTTATGATTTTGTGTTTTAAACTTCATCATACCCGGGATATCTACTAGACTCTTGGTGGACAGATATAAGTGTGTTATTGCTAAGAATTACAGACCTACAACATAAAACGCCAAATTTCTATTCAAAATAATTGTACCGCTTTGAGACGCAAAAATCTGAAATAATTATACCGCCAGGGAGGTTAAACTACATTTCCCAGAGAGGAGATTGACAGGAGGAGGGGAAAGAGCTGCAGTGTCCCATGCTGTACAGGACAGAGCATCCTCTTGGCATGAGGGAGACTGTAGAGGGCACATCACTGTCCAGTGTGCATCATCACTGCTGCATATCAGCTGCCCGAGCTGGATCCAGAGTGCTAAGTTTGGGAGTGCTGACAGCTAGAGTCACCTGGATACAAAGCAGAGAGTGGACTGATCACTGTGTGTGAATGGTGAGCGCAGTATCGCTGGGACTGGGGAGCTACTGCTGTGGGGATTTACTATCTGCTGCTAGAGAGACTGAGCCCTTAAGGAACTTACCATACAACCATTCAGTAGCCTAATTGCTGCTTCCAGGCTTGACTAGGACTGTTCTCATGTGTACCAACATTACAACTGGGCCCAATCACTAGCCGGCTGAAGAGTTAGGTCTAAAGATTGTCCCTTTGCATCTGCTACACAGAGACCTTTACTTATTTCTTATGGTAAGAAGTACCTTTCAGGGAACACTGCACCATATCCTAGCTATTCTCCTCGAGTGCACTGCAGACTTATTATAGTATTATTATACATATTGCTTATATACACTGTTTATTGATTACTTTGCTAATTCATGAGTTAATCCCAGTCTAATGGTACAGAACTCTAATTTAAATTATCTTGGCATAGTGATTATACCATCTTAACCTACCTTCTGTCTTTGTTTTTATACTCAAACCACCATTTATTCAACCTGCACCAATACATTGAATTTATTTACCACTAAACTGTCTTGTGTCTATTTCCTGGTGCTAATTCACAGCCAAGTTAAAGGTATACTCATGTTCTTATAAGTGTTTGCAGTAACTTTCATTCATGCAGGTCTGTCAGAGGGGCTGAGGATGTTTTTGGAGTCAAAGCGCAGAACAAAGAACTGTAAATTACCAAGTGGCTCCTTCAGGGGTAGCGCTACAGAAGCCTACAATCTGTGTAAAAAATAGCTGTCCTGACACTGAGGGATAAAAATATATTAATGTAATATTACCTAATATTTTTTTGATCACTCTATGTTCTCCATAAGATATCCCCGCCACTGGAATGTACTTTATGAGCTATGAGTGGATGAAACAGATGCTTACACCAGAAGGTCAAAGGTGACTAGTGATTCAATAATTAATCACCAATACTGAAGTAATTTACTACATAGTGCAAAGCTACCAATTTTACAAATATGCTAGAAACAAGCACAATAAAAGGAATATGCTATGTAATATTGTCTATATTTATGGCAGAAATTTGAGCACATGGTCAACCCTAGGAGCCTGTCAGGCTAGGATGATGTGCTAGCAGGAGGAGAGTGCAGAGTGGTGAACTCATCAGCGGGCTGCTACTCTTTCACTGTCCAATCAGTAGGCAGGGGGTGTGTTCCATGCTGGCTATACTGTTAAACATGGGCATCCGATTTACAAAGTTGGCTGCACAGAATTACAAATCCTTTATGATGTTAAATATTTTATACATGTATGTCAGCTTTGTACATAGTCCCTTACCTGATGTTCAGCATTAAACATTAAATGTTTATCAACCCCCAAATATCTTTGGGAATTTCAGAGCATTCTGACAATGACAGCAGCGGTTCTAGCATGTATAAATAAGACATAATAGGAGTGACGGACACAGTGTTATGTCTGCACTCTTTAATTTGCATTGCATTTATTATCATACCACATACACAGAATGCAGATGTACCAGGAGTTGAGAAATAAATGTTGCCTGGAAGGAATGGAAGTCTCGGCCTTCAGAGCAAAAGCTGCATAAGGACACTGATAGACACATTATTAAATATTTTACAGAAAGTGACTGTTAATACTACTGGGTTGCAGTTTTCCTTGTTTTTTTTGGAGTAGTTCAGTGGCAAGTGCAGGGCACCTGCAGACTGCAAGTGGAAATCACATTTCAACATTGCATGGATTTATAGAAATTAGGACAATGAAAAATGAATTCTGATTTGTCAGTATCAGTTACTGGATCTTCTAACACTGTACATGAATCTCTATTTTTGTTCATCCTTGTATCTTCTAAATCTCACAGCATCAACAATCTCAGCGCAATGCGTATTTTGCTCGCAGGAGGTGTGGCTGGCATGTGTAACTGGGTAGTGGCCATTCCAATGGACGTACTAAAGTCTCGATTTCAGACAGGTATCTCAGTCTACTCTGCCTTTTTTACATATACAATGAGAAAAAATTATTTAAAGAGAAGGTGTATTAAACACACACCTTCCCCTTTAGCATGGCTCAGCTGAGTGGCTTGTATTCCATCATCTAAAAGTAACTTGCGTTACTTTGATCCATACATGCTTATCCAGCATGATGTGAACAAGGAGACAGAGGCACAGACACTGGGTTATAAGCTCTGCAACTTTCTCAATGCAGGAAAAGAGATAACTGGATTATATTCTTTGTAAACAATATTAAAACCTACGTTTAGGTAATTTTTTTTTCTTTAAATGGAGCGCAAGGAACGTTACTTACATTTAATGCAAAGTGTGCTGATGCCGGCTGGCATAGTGGAAATCTGAAGTCCTCCACCCTCCTTCCATTGGAACAGGGATCTCCAAACTTTCTAAGCAAAGGGCCAGTTTACGATCCTTTAGACTTTAGGGAGGCCGGACTAGGGCCATTTAGGAAAAGAAAATGTTGAGGTGTCCAGTGGGCGTAAACAATACCATGTCTTTGGTATTAGTGGGAGGACTAGTGCCCCATCATTGGTGTCAATGGAAGGAACTGTGCCCTTTTGATAGTGTCAGTTTGCGGAATAGTGCCCCATGGTTGGTGTTAGCAACAAGAATGATGCCCCAGTACTGGTGTCAGTGGATGGAATATTGCCCCAGGGGCCAGATTAAGGTAAGCAAAGGGCCACAGTTTGGAGACCCCTGCACTGGAAGATTATGGATCGATCCCTGTGTTGGACCTGTCATAGGTTGTCATTAAGAGTGCTGACTATGCCCCTTCCTTTATCCATAGAAGCTGCACTATAGCTTCTATGAATGAAAAGCGCTCTTCAAATGTAAGACAGGTGGATGAATGGAAGGTCTGCCTTTTCCATTCAGAGATTGGTATTCATTCAGTGAAGGTATAGTATGGTTTCTGTGAATAGGGGAGTGGAAAAGGCGGGCATAGTCGACAGTCTTGATGAGTGTCTGTCACGGGTTCAGTGCTGGGACAAGGTCTTCTAGAGCCCAGGGCAAACATGCCAAACTGCACCCCTCAAGATGAAAAAAAAAATTGAGCACTTATCTGAATGCTTATCCTCTAAGCATAAATTCCCCCTACTCCCAGTACAAATCCGCTTCCCCTGCTTAATTCCCCAGCACAAATGCCCCCCCCCCCCAAAAAAAAATCACCCCACCTAGCACAAATCCTCTACCCTTCAAATTCCCTCTCTAAGTACACATCCTCTCCCCCCCCAACCCCCCACTACAAATCCCCCCTCCCAGCACAAATCTCCCTCTTAGCTTAACCCCCCCCCCCTTAGCACGGGTCCCCCCATTCATCCCTACTAGCACAAATCACCCCCCCCAAAAAAAATTCCCTTCCTAGCACAAATCCCCCCCCCCTCCTAGCCCAACACCCCTGCAAAAAATACCCCTCCTAGCACAATGCCCCTCCCTCCTCTCTACCATATCACCTCTTCTAGCACAAACCCCCTCCTAGCACAAATCCTCTTCCCCATCCCCCTTCCCAACACATATCCATCCAATTCTTATCCCCCCCCCAATCTCCTTATGACTTACTCCCCCCCAATCACCTCATATGATATCACAGTGCCCAGGGCAGCTGCCCCTCCTGCCCACCCATTGTCCTGGCCCTGCACACGTCCATTAACCCACGCAGCACCAAAAGATTACAGCTGCAAAAGAAGTACTGCACAACCAAACTGTGGGGTTATGACAAGCTAGTGTCACTAAAGGCAAAATGTTTTTTTTTTTAGTTTTGGATAGGGTAGAGAGGTATTAGAACCCCTGTGAGTTTTCCTTACTGTCTATGTCCCCGTTAGAGACATTCACCCTATTTGTCCTGTTTACTCTTATAATGATAGTGAAAGTAAAAGAAAAACCCACATTTTGACATTGAAACAAGAATAGAGAAATCTTCCAGAGGGGAGACACTAGTTCTGGTGACACACCTGGATTCCCTCACGTTGGAGGGATTTCCTATCACTTCCTGTTTTGACTATGGGATAGGAAGTGAAAGGAAATCTCCCCAATGGGACATATATGACAAAAAAACAAACTGATAGGGGTTATAACCGTCCTTTACTGTATTCAAAATGAAAAAAAAAGTTTTGCCTTTAGTGACACTTTAAGCTTTGCCATTAACTGTTTTTTTTTCGTCTCATTCCAGCTCATGCTGACCAATACAGAGGCGCCCAGGATGTCTTAAGAGAAGTTCTGAGAAATGAGGGGCTCAGGGGGTTGTACAAGGGCTTTACAGCAGCCATGTTGCGAGCATTCCCAGCCAATGCGGTAAGTGCTGAAAAAGAAATGAATGAATGCTTTCTCCTGAGAAAATCTGCATAGAGATCACTCTCCCCCATCTAGGTCCAAATGTCCATGTTTGTAAAACAATCTAATATAAGATAGAACTTTAGCAGCCAGATTGTGCACTTTTGACTGCCATATAGGGGTTGATTTACTAAAACTGGAGAGTACAAAATCTAGTGCAGCTGTGCATGGTAGTAAATCAGCTTCTAAATGTAGCTTGTTCAGTTAAGCTTTGACAATAAAACTTGGAAGCTGATTGGTTTCTATGCAGAGCTGCACCAGATTTTGCACGCTCCAGTTTTAGTAAATCTACCCCATAGTGTCTGTACGCACCTTAAAGAATTCCAGATATGGATATTTTTACATAGTTACATTGGTCTAGTTTGGATCAATGTAACTATGCATATACCATACTTGTAGGATCTTCCAGAAGCTGGAAATCACTGTAGTGGACACTGCTTCTCCAATGATCTCCACTAGCTTCTGGGTCCCATGCCGAGGGCTGCCCAGGTGCTTACTGAACACAGGAGGTCACCTGCTTGGCACTGGCATCATTCAAAGAACACTGCACTTTCTCAATGAAAACAAAGCATTCTCTGATTGGATTGTGACTTCACCGCCCAATCTCTTCACCTTGTCCAATCAGAGAACGCTTTAACTTCATTAAGGTAATGCAAAGCATTCTCTGAATGGCACCCAGGCAGCTTTCTGTGTTCACAATACAGTGAGGCAGCTGATCAGCACAGGAACCAGAAGCAAGTGTGAATCACTGCAGTAGCAGTGCCTATTTTAGTGATTTCCAGATTTTATGGGGTTCCCACAGGTATATTAACCACTTCAATAAAGGGCACTTATACACCTTCCTGCCCAGACCAATTTTCAGCTTTCGGCGCTGTCGCACTTTGAATGACAATTGCGCGGCCATGCTACACTGTACCCAAACTACATTTTTATCATTTTGTTCCCACAAATAGAACTTTCTTTTGGTGGTATTTGATCACCTCTGCGATTTTTATTTTTTGCTAAATAAATAAAAAAAAGACCAAAAATTTTGAAAAAAATAAAAGTTTTGCTTTTGTTTCTGTTAAAAAAATTTTGTAAATAAGTAAGTTTTCTCTTTCACTGATGGGCACTGATGAGGTGGCACCAATGAGCGGGCACTGACGATGGGCACTGATAGGCAGCACTGATGGGTGGCACTGATATGCAGCAATGATGGGCATTGATAGGCGGCACTGATGGGCACTCATGGGTGGCACTGATAGGCGACATTGAAAGGCTGCAAAGATGGCTTCTTATGGGTGGCACTTATAGGCGAAACTGATAGGCATCCCTGGTGGCACTGGCAGGCATTGTGAGTGGGCACTGATTGGCAGCTGCCTGGGCATTGATTGGCAGTTGCCTGGGCACAGATTAGTATTTCCCTGGGGGTCTAGGGGGCATACCTTGTGGTTGTGTGGATGGCCATCCTGGTGGTCCAGGGCGGCTTCCCTGGTGGTCCTGGGTGGGATCCGAGGCGGGCTGTGCTGATAAACAATCAGCACAGACGCCCCCTGTCAGGAGAGCAGCCGATCGGCTCTCCTCTACTCGTGTCTGTCAGACGCGAGTGAGGAAAAGCCAATCACCGGCTCTTCCTATTTACATCGTGATCAGCCGTGATTGGACACGGCTGATCATGTGGTAAAGAGTCTCCGTCAGAGACTCTTTACCTAGATCGGATATGCAACAACGATCGCCGCGATGTGCGCCCCCGGGGGGCGCGCAGCGGCTTAATATCCTGATCACGCCATATGACGTCCGGTCAGGATATCGAAACCACTTTGCCGCCGTCATTTTGCTATATGGTGGCGGCAAGTGGTTAAGTTAAACTGATTGAAGCTGGGCCAACTATGTAAAAATATCAATACCTGGAATTCATTATTATAGTTGAACAGTAGGCAAATAGCTTTAACTACAGATAAAAAACATACATGTGAACTGCCTTACTACTCAAAAGATATGTAATGCTGCGCAGCGGGTTGTGTGATCCAGACACCTCTACCAGATAGCATAACCAAGTTCTAAAACTCACTGCAGTCAACACAGTTCTTATAAAACTTAATGCAGCTAAAGGCATTACAAAGAGTAGGGAAGAGCTAAACAGGAGTGTTAAGGCCCGTACACACGATCGGACTTTTTGACAACAAACATGCAAATTAGCTGTTTTGCAGCAACATCCGACCGTGTGTGCGCTCCATCGGACAAACTTTTTCTGTTTCCATCGGACTTTTGTTGGCTGTGCGAATGCACAATCTTTCCGGCAACAAAAGTCCGATCGAGCAAAGTCCGATCGTGTGTACACAAAAGCATCGGACTTTTGTACAAACTACAGTACGCAGCCGCGAGAATGTTTCCAGCGAGATCCAATCGAGCTGGTTCTCGGCGACAGGGTACTGTACATCTTGCGCTGGCTGCAATAGGAAAAACACATTTTCCTACTGCAGCGGGCGCGAGAGGGAATTCCCCTCTGGGAGCATACCAAGCCCTTCGGACTGGTATGGATTTTAAGGGGAACCCCCTACGCCGAAAAATGGCGTGGGGGTCCCCCCAAAATCCATACCAGACCCTTATACGAGCACACAGCCCGGCCGGTCAGGAAAGGGGGTGGGGATGAGCGAGCGCCCCCCCCCCCGCTCCTGAGCCATACCAGGCCGCATGCCTTCAACATGGGGGGTGGGTGCTTTGGGGGAGGGGGGTGCCCTGCGGCCCCCCACCCCAAAGCACCTTGTCCCCATGTTGATGAGGACAAGTGCCTCTTCCTGACAACCCTGGCCATTGGTTGTCTGGGTCTGCAGACGAGGGGCTTATCAGAATCCGGGAGCCCCCTTTAATAAGGTGGCCCCCAGATCCCGAGCCCCCACCCTTTGTAAATGAGTATGGGGTACATCGTACCCCTACCCATTCACCTAGGGAAAAAAGTGTCAATAAAAAAAAAACAAAAACACAGTACACAGGTTTTTAAAGTAATTTATTAGGCAGCTCCGGGGGTGTTCTTCCAACTTCGGGGTCTTCTTCCGACTTCGGCGGTCTTTCTGGCGTCTTCTCCCGGTGTCCGGATCTTCTGCCGGCTCCTCCGCTATCTTCTGCCGCTCTTTAGCTAGCGGTGGCCCGGACTTCTGGATCTTCTTCTTCCCTCTTCTCTTCTTCCGATGTTGACACGACGCTCTCTCCAGCTGGAATGCTCTCTGAGCGCTCCGCAATGGACTTATATAGGCGGTGACCCCGCCCCCTTATGAGATCACAGTCCCGGGGCATGCTGGGACTGTGATCTCATAAGGGGGCGTGGTCATCGGGCCACCGCTAGCAAATGAGCGGCAGAAGATAGAGGAGGAGGCGGCAGAAGATCCGGACACCGGGAGAAGATGCCGGAGAGACCCCCAGAGTCGGAAGAAGACCCCCGGAGTTGCCTAATAAATTACTTTAAAAACCTGTGTACTGTGTTTTTTTATTGACACTTTTTTCCCTAGGTGAATGGGTAGGGGTACGATGTACCCCATACTCATTCACAAAGGGTGGGGGGCCGGAATCTGGGGGCCTCATTATAGGGGGCTCCCGGATTCCGATAAGCCCCTCGCCGGCAGACCCCGACAACCAACGGCCAGGGTTGTCGGGAAGAGGCCCTTGTTCTCATCAACATGGGGACAAAGTGCTTTGGGGTGGGGGGGGCCGCAGGGCGCCCCCCCTCCCCCAAAGCACCCACCCCCCATGTTGAGGGCATGCGGCCTGGTACAGCTCAGGAGTGGGGGGGGGGGCGCTTGCTCGTCCCCACCCCCTTTCCTGACCGGCCGGCTGTGTGCTCGGATAAGGGTCTGGTATAAATTGGGGGGGACCCCCACGCCGTTTTTTTTGGCGTAGGGGGTTCCCCTTAAAATCCATACCAGATCGAAGGGCCTGGTATACCCCTGGAGGGGAACCCATGCCGTTTTTTTTTTTTTAAATTTGGCGTGGCGTTCCCCCTCAGGATTCATACCAAAACACAGTGCCTGGCATTGGCGGGGATCCAAGTCGGATCCCCGCACCAGTGTAAACCCGGCTCGCAAGGTGTCAATCTCGCTGATAAAAGTGGCGAGATTGAAAAATATCAGACAACAATACAGAAGTTGACCAAAGGGTGGTGGTAAAGAGCTGAAAACCCACGTGATTTGGTGAAAGTTGGCTGGAAAAGTCCTGCTGTCTGTAGGCAATACAAACTTATGGCCAACGCCCTTTGTACAAAAATCCAAGGGAAAGTTTGTACAAAGTCCTATCGTGTGTATGGGGCTTTAGATTTTTTTTCCCCCCATTAGGGAGATTTGCCTTCACTTCTGTCCTGTAGTGAAGTAATAGCTATCCAAAGTGGGGGTAATTCTGTCTTTGACAGTTGTCCTTACAATAAATGTCCATATTGGAGTAGAAAGTCACTAGCCCTCCAAAGATGTGTTTCCATGATTTATTGCAAATACATAATGACACATAGGCTAATTTGCCATGTCAGGGTTTTGGGGCCTCGCAGGGTCACCTTCCCCAGGATGATTCAATGGGAAACTCATCTTTGGAGCGCTGCTGATTTTTTACGATTTACTGTATTTCAGGCATTCACAGCACCATCTGTTATGGTCTTTGCAAACACTATATAAAATTATATCTGGTGTAGCACCATCAGGACTTTGTAGCTCTACATGGGACTGTCCATGTTGGAAGACTTTCTTTTGGTTTCTGATCAAGTGACAATTCATGATTTTTGATTTTCTCTCGCCATCAGGGCAATTAGGCCCCATTCACACTAGCGCGTTTTTTGATGCATTTTGCATTTTGCAGAAATGCACGGGAATTTTTTAACATGGGTTCCTATGGAACATGTTCACATCAATGCTTTTTTGTATCTCCGCGTTTTTGGAAAGGGTCGGGGACTTTTTCTCATGCAAAATGCAGCGTTTTGCATGTAATGGTTTTCAATGGACAAGCATCAAAAACGCAAGTGCACCTTTTTTGCAGCGTTTTTGATGCGTTTTTGGTGCGTTTTTGGTGCGTTTTTGCCGTTTTTTTTTTTTTTTTTTTTTTTTTTTTTTCTAATTTTTTTGTAAGACTGTAAAAAAAAATGAAAAAAAAAAAAAAAAACGCAAAACGCAAATCGCGGCAAAAACGCGGCAAAAACGCCGCTAAAACGCGGCAAAAACGCGGCTCAAAAACGCGGCAAGCATGAAAAAAAAACCTCCAAAAACGCTCAAAAGCAACATGCATAGGTGTGAATCGAGCCTTAGAGAGGGAGAATCTACCCTGCATGGACACACGGAAATAAACCCTGCCAGGGTTTCTAACCACTTAGCACTCTATCCAAAACTAATAAAAGAAGTTATGGCTTTGTATTTTTTTTTTTATGAAACTGAACTCAAAAAAGCAATACTTGCTATGGTATAGGAATATCTAAAAATGTTAAAGGGTAAGTTCACCCTTTTTAAAAAATAATAATAAAATGCACATTTTTTTGCAGGTAAAAAAAAAAATGTACATTTTTATTTTATTAGGAGCCTGTAAAGCATTGCACCCACAATCAGCAGATCAGCCTCCTGCAGGGACAGTGTAGCTGTCTGCCCATACCTCGTACGGGTAGGCAGTTACTAAAAGACAGGAAGAATCAATGAACTACCTAGAGCGCTCATCAGCGCCTGGGTAGTTCATTAAGAACTACAAGCTATGAGCCGCAATAGCTGATGGTAGTTGTAGTGCTCCAATTTACAGGACTCTCTAAATGAATGACGTGGATCGGTGGATGGAGCCCCACGCGGCTGAGGTTTTTTAAATTGTGACAGCGGGGAGAGTGCGGGGAGATTTGGTGATGTCGCTGCTGTGTTGTTCACTGTTCTCCTAGTTAGAAGTTCTAACACGTGCAAGTAAAGCCCTGGCTCTACCAAGATGGCCGCCTCCAACACAGCAACACAAAATCATTCTTCTACTCTATCAGTCTCAAACCAGGTTCACAGTGCAGGCAAAGCAAGAAAGCCCTAATTGGCTCAGAGTTCTGCACCTATCTCTTACAGTCTCTGTGCTGCTGTGCAGGGGATTACAGGAGGCTGAAATCAAGACAGATGTTGGTACCCTAGTTCTATATAAAGATACGTGTAATTTTTTAAAATCAATACGTGATGGATTAAATAGTGCTCTTTATTAGCTGCTTGGAAATCAGCTTTAAGTCCCCTAAAACTGATATTTCATTGTTTTAAAGATTGCACTCAGATTAAATCGAACAAGTGGTCACACAGGTACATAGAACTTACTGACATCATCCCCAAAAGATGTAAAAAGAAAGGTGAAAAAACTTCATGCAAGGCAAAATGCAGGAGGCCATAGTAACTAATAAATTCACATTATTGAAGGAAAACGAGAACAAGGTGAATTTTGATTGGATATTGTGGATTACTGCACTTTTCACTTAACGCTTTGCTCCTTTCATTATATTTTTGATAAAGCCCACCAAGTAGTGAATGTCTCTAATGTAGTACATATATTAAAAATATACTGCTGAATACAAATAGTAAACTTTTTAAAATCTCTTGTCTCAGGCCTGTTTCCTTGGATTTGAGGTTTCCATGACATTCCTAAACTGGCTGATCCCAGACAGCTCTTGAGGACCCCGGGGAGACTGCCAGTTTGGGCTCCTTATATCTAAAACTGTAAAATGTGATCCTCAAACATGGAGCTCATTCAACCAAGAGATGACACTGTCTACGCGGAAGTCAGAGCCAAAAAAAAATTGCAATGCTTAGAGGATTCTATTTCTAAGTTTATATTCAGCAGGGCTTGTGGCTGAAAATGGAAACTCTTGGCAATATCAAGAGCCTAGAAGAGGCAAACTCTGAAGAAAACTGACCACATGGAGTCCTAAGCATTCCTCAGACTGTTCAATGTTACAAATCAACACGAATATAGATGACTCTATTATCCAACATGGCTCGAACTAGACTGAACTGGGGGGCTGCAGGTGTCAACGTGTCATGGGACCTCAAAATGTTAGTGTATCATTGTCCTCGGACCTCAGAGTGTTAGCATGTCTTTGTTCTGGGACCGCCAAGTGCCAGTGTGTGATTATTCTGGGACCTCCAAGTGTCAGTGTGTCTTTGTTCTATGGCTCCAAGTGTTAAGCCGGGTACACGGACCGAATGTCAGGAGATATCGGCCGGTTAAAAAAAAACTGGCCGACATTTGGCCTGTGAGTATGTCGGTCTGTCCAGCTTCTGTCGGATGTGCATGCTGGAAAACCAGCAGCTGATGGACTCCTGATCAGCGCTCTCAGCCAACGGCGGGGGGGGCGTGTCCGAACAGCTCAGCAGGGGTAAATCGCTGTACTAATGTCAGATGGTTAGTACAGCGTCTCCGACCAAAGCTGACATTTTTTTTTTCGTTCAACCTGCTGGGTTATACAAAAAGAAACTTGTAGTGTGTTCCTGGCTTAATTGTGTTGTCCTGGGGCCTTAAAATGTTAGTGTTAGTGTTGGGGGGGGGGAGGGGGAGGAGGGTCGGGGGGGTTGGGTCAGGGCAGTAGCAGCGACTAGTGATAATTAAGTTGACAAGTTGATCGATTGGTCAACTTGGTACATTCAGCCTGCCCATACACGGATCAAATTGAGCCGTGTATGGCCTGCCTTAGTGTGTCATTATTCTGAGATCTCCAAGTATCAGTGGAACATTGTTCTAGAACTCCAAGTGTCATTCTTCTGGACCCTAATGTGTCAGTATGTCATTGTTCTGGGACTCCAAAAGTCAGTATTATTGTTCTGAACCCCAAGTGTTGGGGTGTAATAGTTTTAGGCCCCAAGTGGCATTGTTCTGGACCCCAATGTGTCAGTATGTCATGGTTCTAGACTCAATGGGGATGATTTACTAAAACTGGAGAGTGCAAAATCTGAATCAGATTCCAGGCTTTTTTTTGTCAAAGCTTAATTAAACAAGCTGAAGTTGAAAGCTGATTGGCTACCATGTACAGTTGCACCAGATTTTGCACTTTTAGTTTTAGTAAAGCAACCCCAATGTGTCAGTATATCATGGTTCCAGACCCCAATGTGTCAGTTTGTCATTGTTCTGGGGCTCCAAGTGTAAATGTCAATATTCTGAATTCCAAGTGTTAGTATGCCATCATTGTGGACCCCCTGTGTCAATGTGACATTGTTCTGCCCCCTCCATGTATCAGTATATAATTTTTCTGGGGCTCCAAATGTCAGTGTTATTATTCTAAACCCCAGTTGTCAGTAATTCATCATTCTGGTCCCCATGTGTCAGTATGCCACTGTTTTGAACCTCAAGTCTTAGTATGTCATTGTAAGACTTGGGGTTGAAAACAGTGGCACATGTGAAGTGTCAGCATGTCATTTTCTTAAACAAAAGCATCGGGGCTATTACTTTGGGCCACCAAGTTTTATTGTGCTACTGTTCTGTCAGTATTTCTGTAAAACTGAACTGATCGTGTGTGTGTGTGTGTGTGTGTGTATGTGTGTGTATATGTATATATATATATATATATATATATAATTTTAGTAAAATTATTTATTTTCAACTCTTGTGTATTATGAAGCATGCATGGTGTGGATTCAAGCTCTAAAGTGTTTGAAATAGGTCCTGTTTGTGCTACTGCTTGGTACAAATTGTAATTTTCATCTTCAAACCTACACTGACATCATGAATGGGACACTCAATTATTTCTGTTGGTGATCTAAGACTTTTAGAAGGACTCTTAAACAGGAACTCTTAACAGGAGGTTCTAGCATCTGTTAAGCGCTACCAAACTCTGGGTCTGATTAGCGTTCAAACCTGAATGACTCGGTAAACATGCAAGTGATTGGCAGGTGCTGCATTGTGCCTGATACACGCTGAGTATTTTGAGGAGCTCAAAAGGTGTTCTCTTTACTATCAGATGTTAGTTCAGCGATCTTCCCGCTGAGTATTTGTGTTCTGACAGGGGGGCGGCCCCCACCAGAACACACCAGTCAACGCTCAACGCCATTGGGTGCAAGCGCCGATCAGCAGATGTTTTTCTGGCATGCCTGTTCTACAGAAGCCAGACTTTCGGTTGGCTTCTGTCAGAGCGGCTGCTGTACACGGGCCGAATATTGATTGGTTTCTGTTGAACCGGCCAATAACAGACGATATTCGCCCCGTGTGTACCAGGCTTAACCATTGGCCGGGCCATTCACTTTTACTGCTTCCAAACATGGGATAGATGTTGCCCCAAACCATACAGGAGAATTCTAACTACAAAAAGCTTCAAACTTTTGTCATAGTGAAAGGAGACATGTGTCTCTTTCCTTTTTTAGTTTGTTTTCAAACTATTTAAGATTTCTAATTAAAAAAACAATAAAAACGCATTGCAACTACTGTTCAAGCAAACAATGGATTATAAGCTTTCATTGGTCAAGGCTGAATGTGAACGGTATTTGTACATGGTCTGTAAACCACTGAAAAACAGGATATAAACAAAGAATCACCCGTAACCAAGATAGGTCATAAAAACAAAAAAGTATTAAAAACATGAGAACATTAAAGTATACTTGTCATGGGCCCAGGAAGCTGCATGAGCGATGCCCTTCGGTTTACCTACTGGCCTTCCCTCCACATTGGCCCCTCAAATTTGAATATTTTGACAAATTTTTGTTTGATTCTGAGTAGGTGACCTCCGTCACTTTGACAGTGCTGAGACCAGGCTTAGGCCTCATGTACACTGGACTTTTTTTCCTCCCCTGGATGCCTTGCTCCACGGAGGAAAAAGCAGCGTTAAAAACATGCGTTTTGTAAATGTGTTTATATGCATTAAGTGCTTGGGCGTTCGTTCATTTAATTGCGCTTAAGCATGTTTGGACGAATTTACACGTCAAGGGCTAAATACTCTTCTCCTAATCGGGCTGGCCCTGGGTTCTTTTTCTTTCAAACACTCCTGCACCTAAGTGCCTGTAAGCGCCTGGGTGTGAATGGACACTTTGGAGGAGATTACTAAAACTGGTGCACAGATTTTTTCCCCCCTTTATTTTCACCTGGTGATTTGGTCAGTAACACACTCCTGTCTTATGGTGTCTCCACTCTGGATGGAGGTGCAATAGAGACAACTTTGGACAGCAGCATTGTTTATATGGGGAGAGGGGAGCGTTAGATGCACTAGCAGATTTAAATGGACCTGACTAATACAGGGTAAGGTCACCTTAAAAAAATAACTGCACATATTTGTGCATTTTTTTTTTTGTTTTTTACAGGTACCTCTGTACAGGCTTTCAATTGGAGAGCTGCAGGAAGTGTCAGTGGACTACAAATGCGCTGATTACTGCACTCATAGTACATTGAGAACTACAAGTCCATCTCCCACGGTGGCAGACGGAACCTGTAGTTCATTTACTCTCAGATCTCTGTGAATGGCAGACGGAACCTGTAGTTCATTTACTCTCAGATCTCTGTGAATGAATAACATGCTGGCAGAGCAAAATTTAAAAGTGACAGCGGCTGCAGGGGAGAAGAACCCTCACATGCTTCAATAGGGGGGAGGGGTGTCGTGTAAGGGTGGGGGGGAATAATTTGCATCATGTTACATGCTACACCCTAAATAGGGGTGTAACATGGTGCAAAAGTACATTTAGCCTTTAAAACTAAACTCAATATATATATATAACACTTTAAAAGCAGTTACAGCAACATTCATAAAGAATAAAAGCTGATCATTGTTTGCACCCCTATTTGTCTCAAGACTCTAGCTGCCTATTTTGCTGCACAGCTTAGTCTGTTAAGTAAAATTAAAAACTACTAGATTTACTAGCTGGTTCACCAGGTGAAAATAAGTCTAAAAAAGAAAATGAATGCAGTCACCACATCTAAGAATTGGTAAGCTGCAATATAATACAATTTTGTTTTTGGATTTAATACCATTTTAAATAAACCTTTATTGAATGTACAAATCAAATTACTTTCTAATCAGTCTACAGACTGATCGGTGGGATTCTGTTTTGATTGATTTCTACTTGATTGCATTTATTTGTTCAATATATTTATTACAGGTACTTACAGTATATGGCACCGCCAATGTACGCAGCTCTTTACATATATATTGTGCATTCACATCAGTCCCTGCCCTCAAGGAGCTTACAATCTAAAGGTACCTTACTCACATTCATACATATACATAAATAGGGACAATTTAGACAGGAGCCAATTAACCTACCAGAATGTGCTTGGAGTACTCGGAGGAAACCCACGCAGGCACAGGGAGAACATGCAAACTTTGTGCAGGTAGTTTCGTGGTCGGGATTCAAACCAACAACTCAAAATCTATTAAGTCTACAAAGTTGATTGGAATTATCCATTTGATTTACTTCATTAATGGTATGACGCCTTTTATTTTTTAACCATCTCCCGCCCAGCCTGTTATAATAATACAGCCAGGCAGGAGCACCAGTATCCTGAAAGCACGTCATATGACTTCCTCCTGCTCGCCCACCTTGTGTGTGTCGCTAGTGAACGATTTGTCACCTGCTGTGTACCCAGATTGTTGTACCGGGCTGGCCCTGGTATTATGTGATCACTGTGACTAATCGCATGTCAGTTATACACAATAAACAGAAAGAAGGGGCCTCTAAGTGCAGAAATAAAAACATTTATTATCCCAAAAGGATTAAAACCACTTACAAAATAGATGATGAAAGGAGCGCATCATGTGTAAAATAAAGAAGGTTATCCGGCATCCTGGTGGTCCCAGTGTGTCTCAGATTCCCAGAGATGTCACTATATAGCAGCAGAACGTTCCAGAGAAGCCAGCAGATGGAAGCCACAGCTCTGAGGATACTGGTGGAGCAGCCGCGCTGTCAGGATCAGCGTGGAATGCAAATCCTGGAAGTGACATCAGCGGGAGGGGACCAACAACCTAGTGAAACATGGTGGTTGCAGTGAGTATCTTCCTGTGGGGCTGCATGAGTGCTGGTGTCCGGGAGCTGCATTTCATTGATGGTATATAGATAAATAAAAAGTGTGCTAAATACTCACTTCCATTATACTAAAATAAAAAAAAATATAAAAAATAGTGATGTGCTCCAAAACAAATTAATCGTAATAAATAACTTGCAGCAATCTGTTGAGAATCACAAGTCCACCTACTACATTAAAAAATATTAAAACAAGAGTGGAGTAGGACACAAATAATTCAGAAGACGTTCAGGCTGAATAAATGTCTCCTTTAAGGTACATATTTAAATTGCACTCTCTGTCAGCTCACTGATTAGACTGGCGATCCGCTGTTTATACCGGTATTCTGTTGTAACTCTTCTCCAGTCATGTATTCCAATCATGCAATTAAAAATATAGACAAACATTCATTGCGCAATATGCTATTTCACTCTTCTCTTGGATACAAAGCAGATGCACTCACTTGCAATGATGTAATGTATTCTTGAACAATCACATACAAACACAATTTCTCACAATCATTCACTTATTTCACCATAAAGCGCTTCAGTTTTATCACTTTATAATTTCATTGATGGTATCATGATTTCACAGATGTACTGCTCTATATTGAAAGAGAAGATGCTACCATCACGCAATGACCTTGGTCGTTGTGCACTTTTCCAACATTAAAATGATCCAAAACATACATCTAAAGGCCACTGTTGCATTTCTGAAGAACAGGGTAAAAGTGATTCAATGGCCAAGTATGTATCCTAATTTGAACCCAATCGAACACCTATGGCGAATTCTGAAAAGTCAAGTTGAGCATCACTCTCCATCCAGCATCCAGGCTCTAAAAGAGGTCATTCATGAAGAATGGAAAAAGATAGGTGTTGCAATATGTTGCCAACTTGTTTATTCCATACCTAGAAGACTTGGTGCTGTCCTTCAAATCATGGAGGTCATACAAAATACTAGCTGGAGTAGTTACTGTTGTGGGGTGGATTCATCTTTACATTAAGAGCCCTTTCACACTGGGGCGGTTTGCAGGCGCTATTGCGCTAATAATAGCGCCTGCAAACCGACCCGAAAGTGCCGCTGCTTGCATTCCAGTGTGAAAGCCCCGAGGGCTTTCACACTGGAGTGATGCGCTGGCAGGACGGTAAAAAAAGTCCTGCCAGCAGCATCTTCGGAGCGGTGTGTATACTGCTCCTTTACCGCTCCTGCCCATTGAAATCAATGGGACGGCGCGGCTATACCGCCGGCAAAGCGCCTCTGCAGAGGCGCTTTGCGATGGTATTCAACCCTTTCTTGGCCGCTAGCGGGGGGTAAAACCGCCCCGCTAGCGGCCGCATACCGACGATAAAACGCCACTAATAATAGCGGCGTTTTACCGCCGACGCCGCCCCCCGCCCCAGTGTGAAAGGGCTCTAACTAATCTGAGTAAAACTAAATATTTAGAAAATCCAAGTCATATTATTAACCTTACTTTCACGTAATGAGCTAAACAAACGTTCTGTAAAACTCAGTTTAGTCAAAATTTTGGAAATTGTTCTTGTGTTTATTGAGATACTCATTTATGCTCAGCACTGTATATATAATATATAGCCTAATTCCAAAATGGATTAAAATTTATTATTTTCCTCAAAATTCTACAAACAATACCCCACAATGACAACGTGAAAGAAGTTTGACATGTTTGCAAATTTATTAAAAAAAAAAAAAAAAATCACATGTACCCAAGTATTCACAGCCTTTGCTCAATACTTTGTTGAAGCACCTTTTCTTCTTTGCAGGACCTCTCAAGTTCCATCAGGTTGGATGGGTATCGTCGGCTCACAGCCATTTTCAGATCTCTCCAGATATGTCCAAATCGGGTTCAAGTCTGGGCTCTGGCCGGGCCACTCAAGAACATTCACAGAACTGTCCCAAAGCCACTCCTTTGTTATTTTGGTTGCGTGCTTAGGGTTGTTGTCCTGATGGAAGATGTACCTTCGCCCCAGTCTGAGGTCCAGAGCACTCTGGAGCAGGTTTTCATCAAGGATGTCTCTGTACATTGCTGCATTCATCTTTTCATCAATCCTGACTAGTCTCCCAGTTCCTGCTGCTGAAAAACATCCCCAGAGCATGAAGCTTTCACCACCATGCTTCACTGAAGGGACGGTATTGGACAGGTGTTGAGCAGGTCCTGGTTTCCTCCAGACATTACGCTTGCCATTCAGGCCAAAGAGTTCAGTCTTTGTTTCATCAGACCAGAGAATTTTGTTTCTCATGGTCAGAGAGTGCTTCAGGTGCCTTTTGGCAAACTCCTGGTGGGCTGTCATGTGTCTTTTACTGGAGGAGTGGCTTCTGTCTGGCCACTCTACCATACAGACCGAATTGGTGGAGTGCTGCAGAGAGGATTGTCCTTCTGCAAGGTTCTTCTCTCTCTCCACAGAGAAACGCTGGAGCGCTGTCAGAGTTACCATCAGGTTTTTGGTCACCTCCCTGACTAAGGACCTTCTCCCCAGATTGCGCAGTTTGGCCAGGCGGCCCGCTCTAGGAAGAGTCTGCAGATATTTTTCGGTACCCTTCCCCAGATCTGTGCCTGTCTCAGAGGTCTACAGACAATTCCTTGGACTTCATGGCTTGGTTTGTGCCCTGACATGCACTAACTGTGGGACCTTACATAGACAGGTGTGTGCCTTTCCAAACCATGTCCAATCAACTGAATTTATCAGTGATAACGTGTCACGGCAAAGGCTCTAAATACTTATGTACCTGTGATCTTTTTTTTTTTTTTTTATAAATTTGAAAAGATTTCAAACAAACTTCTTTCATGTTGTCCTTATGGGGTACGGTTTGTAGAATTGAGGAAAATAATGTATGTAATCCATTTTGGAATAAGGCTGTAACATAACAAAATGTGGAAAAAGTGAAGAGCTGTAAATACTTTCTGGATGCACTGTACATACCTGGTATGTACAGTGCATCCGGAGGGATCCCTCTAGAAGCTGGATATCAATGTATAAGCACCTCTACTCCAGCTGCATTGTGAACAGAGGAGGTCGGCCACTTAGCATAGGACCATTCAGAGATTGCTTTGGCATTTTCTCAATGAGTGACATCACTGCTATGCATCTCCATCTTGCCCAATCATATAATGCTTTGCACTTTCAGAAAATGCAAAGCCATCTCTGACTGCCACCCCATGTCCAGTGACTGACCTCCTGTGTTCACAATGAAGCAGAGCAGCCACTTGGCACAGGACCAAGAAGGTAGTGAAGGTCACTGTAGTAGAAGTGCCTATGGTCTCCTTGCTAGCTACGTTGTCGGACAGCTGCAGAGGAGGTGGAGGGGTGCACCTGGTGATTCCAGACAAATGACAGGATAGAATGTTTTTGTAAGTCATCTGGGCATCTTGTATCATTTCTAAAGACGCCCTCAAATTTCAAGCCAACTTCAACTATCTTTTCTTCTCACATTGAATGCTTAGATACAGCCCTACCCCCCCCCCCTTCAATTTAATCTCCCCTACTTTAGCCTTCCCAATCCTCCCCCTGACAACCCTCTCCTCTCTCTAGCTATCCCACTTTCTTTACTATACCCATACCACTTAGGCAGGCTATAGATAGAAGATCAGCAAAGCTTAAGTGCCGGTTCACACAGGGGCAACACGACTTACAGCGTGACATCATTGTTGTACCTGGGTAAATTCTTTTCTTCTTCCTGTTAAGTCGCTTCACTATAGAAGAGGATCTGACTTCAAGGTGACTTCCATTGAAATCTATGGGTACAAGTTGCCTAGAAGTCGCCTTGAAGTAGTACAGGAGCCTTTTCTGGAGTCGGAGCGACTTCAGTAGTGTACATTAAGACGGCTCTCATTAACTATAATGGAACTTCTGATGTCAAGCTACTTGGGGCGACTTGAGGTCTGACAAGTCAGAGCCCAAGTCGCTATAGTGTCAACCAGTGTCAGAACACTGTAGCAAAAGTGATACAAAAAAGTTGTAACAAAGACAGAACTGCAACCATCTCAGAGACTTCCAGGCCATCTACGGAAGGTAACACCTTGACAGGAGCATCTTCTGATGAGTAGGGGGTTAAAGAAAAATCGCCATGCAAGTTCACTGCAGTTAGCTAAAGAAGTAGAAAGCCAAACTGGGGTGTGTGTTTCCCTTGATACAATACACTGCAGAGGAAAACACAAAAAAGCCCATCTAGAATTTCCCAGGGCCCATGCTGAAAAAGACTACTGGGACTCTACTCTGGAGTGATGAGACCAAGATAAATGTTTTTGCAACTAATGGCAAAGGTGAGGAGCACAAAGAAAAATCCTTGGAGCCTACAGTGAAACATGGTGGTTGCAATGTCTTCCTGTGGGGCTGCATGAGTGCTGCTGGTATCTGGGAGCTACATTTCATTGATGGCATCATGAATTCACAGATGTACTGCTCTATATTGAAAGAGAAGATGCTACCCATCACTCAATGACCTCGGTCATCGTGCACTTTTCCAACATTAAAATGATCCAAAACACACATCTAAGGCCACTGTTGCATTTCTGAAGAACAGGGTAAAAGTGATTCAATGGCCAAGTATGTATCCTAATTTGAACCTAATCGAACAAATCGAACACCTGTGACGAATTCTGAAGAGTCAAGTTGAGCATCACTCTCCAGCCAGCATCCAGGCTCTAAAAGAGGTCATTCATGAAGAATGGAAAAAGATAGGTGTTGCAATGTGGGCATCTTGTATCATTTCTATAGACTCCCTCAAATTTCAAGCCCTACCCCCCCCCCCCCCCTCAATTTCATCTCCCCTACTTTAGCCTTCCCAATCCTCCCCCCCTTTACCCCCTTCCCCTGACAACCCTCTCCTCTCTTTAGCTATCCCACTTTCTTTACTAAACCCATACCACTTAGGCAGGCTATAGGTGGTGCGATTTTCTTTCGCACAATGGCTGACCTACATTTAAATTAAATTAGAGATCATTACAATGCTGAAACGGCTGAAGTTCGAACCATCTATGGCTGGCTTTAGGCTCGTGGAAAAATGATAGGACACAACAAGTCACACCCTCAGCCAACCTGGTTTTCATTTATAATCTCTTGCATTCTCTCTTTGTAATATATTACCATGCTAAGACACAATGAGTAATGCTATGCCATTATTTTATCTAATTCAAATGAAGGCCAACATATTCTTATATTACTTATATCCTTTCCAATAAAATGCGATGTGAAATAAAACTTGTATCTAGATTTTAGGGGCTCTACTTGCAGAGCCTGGTGGAACAGGTAGGAGCAGACACCTGGTATCCAGTTAGGTCAAGATCCAAAGGGCCGAGTTCCACAAAACCAATGCTGTGGATAGGTTGGTAATATGTTCTGAGGGTTCCCAAAGCTGGTCAAAAACAATGCAATTGTCCAATTTTAATACAATGGTGAAATTTGATTTACTGAAAGAAAATAAATAAAAATAATCGGTCAGTACAGAAACTCTAGTCAAATCTAGAATTGCCTTGTTGACAAATTCTAACCAGATTAGTACATTTGCAGATATTGCAGAAAAACCATGTAGGAGTCCACTACTTCAACCACCTTTGCTTTTAACAACAGCCACCAAATAAACAATGATCAAGACTGAAGGGTGCTGTTCATTATCATTATTCATAAAAGAATACCCACACATTTGGTGAGGACTTTAAGTGTACTCACAGGAAAGAATTAACACTCTAACAGATACCAAAGATATAGACATAAGTCAAATTTTATTCACATATTGACCATAAAAGTTTCCTAATTTAGTTAAGTCTTAAAGTGGTTGTAAACCCTACAATATACCCAGTGAAGTGACTGGCCTCAGGTGATACGCAGAGATGAAACAAATCCCCCTATATAAGTTGCACCTTTTTATCTGCAGCCTCTCTCAACTACATCTGTTCAAAGTCAAGAATTTATGAAGCTTGTCTGAGCGTCCTCCTGTGGAGGAGAGCTCTGAGCCTTGATTGGAAGGAACGACACACTCTTCCACACAGCACACAGGAAGAGAGGTGAGGCTGTCAATCAGCTGGAGGTCCCTTCCCGGTCACCATTTTTCTCTTGGCGTCAGGAAAACTTGTCAGAAGTAACCTATGCTGATAGCAGAGGAAGAAGGCAGCAGACAGAAATGACACTTAGTGCTCTTAATTGAGACAAGCACACACTATAGAGGGATATGCTTTGTTCACATTTCAGGTCTAAAAATATACAACTCATAAGACTAATAATACCACAAAAACGTGTATATTATCCAAAGTTGGTAAGTCCATTGACTGCCCATAAATTAAAGTGCCCACATTTGTCAACGTGCTTTGCGGTTTTGCCGCTTCTTCAGAACTGGGCAAAGAGCGAAACACATTAATTCTTGAGGAATTGATCCATTATATAAGCATCATGCACTGAAGCAATATGTAGGTACTGTGTCATTATCAAGAAAACTGCGCTAATGCACATACAGTATTTTGGACCAGACTAAGCTGCGAACGCACCAAGACATTTTTTTAACGGTTTTCCCCCGAAACACGTCATATGACAAAACACGTAGGAAGGAGCTTGCTGATTGACATCATTGCGTAACCGGGTGTTTACACAGAAGTTTTATATGAGATTTTATTACCAATTCCTTCTTTGGCTTCTATTTAAATAGAGGGTTACATTTGGCAAGCCAGCATTCTGCTACAATCTGGAGGAGGCTTCAATTCTATCCTGACACCTGTTTCAAGAGGTTTTTGGGAAATCCATCACTTTTTCCAGTTTTAGCAATCTATTCACTCAATTGAGAAAATTGTCATTTTTTTTTTTTTTTATTCATAAAAAATGTAGGTACTGTTGATGAACCAGTAGCTTACACTGCACACCAAAAACAATAAACCCATTACTAAATAAAATAAAAAACAAAAAAACACACACACACACAACAGAAGGAGGAGAATGGGCACTATTCATCTGCATGACATACGAGAACAAGGATCAACATTTGTCAATGATCCTGCCAATATCTGTCTAGTTAATGGAACCTAGAGAGAAGACAACCACATGATCAAACTTCATTTGCTGAATGTGCAGTTGCTTTGCACAGAGCAGCCCCGATCCTCCTCTTCTGCTTCTTGGGTCCCCTGGTGATGCCCCTGGCTCCTCCCCCCTGCTCCTGAGGAACTGCTTGCATGCGCTTTTTTACCTTAATGCATAAAATGCATTAAAGTAGAAAAAACCTTCTGCCTTTAGAACCATTTTAATTACTGAGATAGAAAAGCCAACACATTTCAGGGGTTCTACACTCCCTCTTCATCTGAGCTTATATGTTATGTTGTGGGGGAAAAAAAAAAAAAAGGGACTGGTCTCCATGGAATTTAAAGTGGAACTAAACCCATCACTTGAACAGTTGGCATGTCCTAAATGATAACAGTCACAGTTGCTTGTACTCTTACCCGAAAAGTGAAGCCATCACATACGGTATACCAAAAAAGTGAGTACACCCTTCACATTTTTGTAAATATTTTATTATATCTTTTCATGTGACAACACTGAAGAAATGACACTTTGCTACAATGTAAAGTAGTGGGTGTACAGCTTGTATAACAGTGTAAATTTGCTGTCCCCTCAAAATAACTCAACACACAGCCATTACACCCTGTTCCAAATTATTATGCAAATTCTATTTCAGTGTCACAAAGATTAAATATTTTGTTTTTCAGTTTAACTCATGGATGGCATTGTGTCTCAGGGCTCTTTTGATCACTGACACCCGTGATAATTAGATTGCCAGGAGAGCCCAATTAAAAGGAAAAAAACTACTAAAAAGGAGGGTGTTCCACATTATTAAGCAGAGCACCATTTTCAAGCAATATAGGGGAAAAAAAAAAAAGAAGGTTCTCTCTACTGACGAAAAGAATGAAATAGTTCAGGGGGCTAACCAAGGGGCCGGGTGGTATTAGTGGGGCCACGGTTACTTGGGCCATGGGGTGGCCTGTTACCCCCAAGTGGGTGGGAGGGGGGTGGGGAGTTTGGGGAAAGGGTAGGGTAAGGGAGAGTGAAAGACGCAGGAGGGAGGGGGGGGGGTAAGGGGAGGCAGGGGGGCTGGAGATTCTTATTCACCTCAGTGCTTCCCACTCCCTAGTCTAGTAAGGATAAGCAAAGCATGTCTGGGTTAAACATAATCTCATACAATGTAAGGGGTCTCAATTCTCCCATAAAATGTGCGAACATAGTGGGCGAATTGAAATTTCTTAAACCAGAGGTAGTTTTGTTACAGGAGACGCACCTTTTCCTCGGCAAGAGCCAGAGAATTCTTTCCAGAGACTACCCGACCAGGGGAGCAAAAGGAGTTGCGATTGGTTTTGCAAAGGACGTTAGGTTCACGCTAGAGGAGAGAATGACTGACCCAGAGGGACGGTTTCTGTTCTTAAAAGGTAAACTTAACGGGTTTGATTGCTCATTAGCAAACGTGTACGGCCCGAATAACAACAACAACCCTAGCATGTACCTACTGGGAATCCTTTTAAAGTTCGAGGCTTTTAAGAAGGGGGGGCCATCATAGCAGGAGATTTCAACCTGTGCCTTGAGCCAGGGAAAGATAGTACGTCGCGTGCCCGGGGGACTGGAGGGGTATGGATGAACAAATTGAAAAAGAAGCTGCGTCAATGCCAATTGGTAGACGTCTGGAGGCTGCAGCACTTTAATGTAAAAGACTATACTTTCTACTCCCCCGTACACGCAACGTACTCTAAACTAGACTTTTTTTTAGTGGAGCATTGGCTCCTCGAGGAGGTGGAGGGTAAAAACATAGGTTCAATGACGTTCTCGGACCACGCACCCGTGAGTTTACAGTTGAAAATAGGTAAACGTAAAAATTTGTGCAACAATTGGAGATTGAATGAAGATCTCCTCCACGATAGAGAAACCGACAAGAGAATTAAAGAGGAACTGGAATTCTACTTTAAAACAAATACGTCGGGCGAGACATCAGAAGCTATAGTTTGGGAGGCTCACAAAGCATACATCAGAGGTATCTTAATGATGGTGGGTTCGGAGAAAAAAAAAAGACAGGTAAAAGACAAATTAGTCCTGCAAAAATACATTTTTGACCTTGAACAACATAAATTAACAGGGGACGGAGAGATACTGGTGGGCCTATAGAAGAGAAGAGAAGAGAGGCTATGCGGGAGCTAATAGAACAAGAAAACCGAAAGTTATACAACCTCGTGAAAAAAAGAAAGATACCTAGGTAATAGACCTGGAAGATTCCTGGCAAAGGCTTTAAGCAAAAAGAAAAACAATAACTATATTGACAAAATAAAAACTAAGACAGGCGAGATCAGTTATAAAGATACAGCTATTGCGGCAACTTTCCAGGAATATTATGGGGGGGTTATATGCTATAAATAAAAATGACACTCTGGAGGAGGAGGAAAAAAAAAAAAACGCGTGAAAATAAAAAATTATTTAAAAGATATTGGTATGGTTAAAAATAACTGAAAGGGGGGCGTGGCCTAGCAAGACATGGAGTAGGACGCATAATCTTTGAGCTCCGTCCATTACTCCGGTAATACCTTTATCCTGCGATCCGGTGATATCTTACCCTGACCTAGGACACTATTGGGGGATCTCTAACCACCCACTGACACTGCTGACATGTCTCCGACGAAGGCTCAGAAGTCCGCTGCGGCTAAGCTGGAACAATACCGCCGCACTGAGAAGGACGAAGATGGCGGCGCCTCACATGAGGAGAGAAACCCAGCAAGCGATACTGACAGACTCCTCGAGGCGATAACTTTCTGCAGAACCTCTTTGGCCGCCCAGGTGGAGGAAGTCAAGGTGGACATCTCACTCCTCAGACAGGACTTCCAGAAGCTCCGAGACAGAGTGACAACAGCAGAGGTCCGTCTGGGAGTTGTGGAAGATGCCCTCCCGCCATTACAAGTGGGGACCGATCGCATGCAACTCCAAATCAATCAGTTATTTGCAAAGCAAGATGATATGGAGAACCGATTGAGGAGGTGTAATCTCCGTTTTATCGGTCTCCCTGAGGGGGCAGAAGGTAAGGACCCCACTAACTTTCTTGAACACTTGTTGGTCAATACGTATGGGCGAGAGGCCTTTTCCCCGCTGCTGGCGGTAGAGAGAGCACATTGTATGCCGGCTAGACCTCCTCCCCCAGGAGCCCCCCCCCGTACATTCATAGCGAAGCTCCTGAATTACAAGGACAGGGATGCCGCCCTGCGCCTTGCCAGGGAGAAGGGCAACATTCCATTTGGCAATGAGAAAATTGCGATCTTTCCTGACTTTTCGGCAGAGGTACAGCGCCGCCGCCAGGGATTTAATGAAGCCAAAAGACGCCTGAGGATTAAACACCTAAAATACTCTATGCTATTCCCTGCACGTCTAAGAATAGAGAGTGAGGGCCGCGTTCTCTTCTTCGAAGACCCTGAAGTGGTTATAACATGGTTGGAAAGACAAGAGCATTCACCACGGGCAGGACACTGAAATATGTCTCCTTTATTTGTTACATCATTTGCCTCACAAGGGTCTCCTTTTCACCTGGCGGTTGATGACCACTATATGTCGCTTGGTCCTATACCTACAAGAAGAGCCCTTATATTTTTACAATCCCCCCCTTTTTTGCTCTCCTCCTTGTTCGACTGGCTAATTTTGTCTGCACACCTCCTGGCGCCCTCTTCCCTTTAGTGGGAGGGGTTTCCATAAATGGTCTCGGACGGATCATACTTGCTTAATACTTATGGATAACAACATGGACCGCCTTAACAGATCCCAATCACACAACCAATAGTTCCTCAAAAACTTCCCCTCGATAGGTCCTTCTGGTTTCTATTCTCAAGATCACGAATCCCGTTACCCCTTATTTTATTTTCATATTCCCCTGTTCATTTTTCTCTTTTCTTTTTGCATTTTTACTGGAGCCACAGCTGTCCTACTACTCGCATGTATAGTGCAGCGTTTTTTCGTCCCCATATCAGCTGGGCGATATGTTTGGACCGGTGAGATTGTCTCTTGTTTTGCAGTTAAACTCGTCAACAAGTTTCCCATCAGAGGGGAGACATTAGAAATGCCTGTGTTATGTTATCAACACTTGTCTCCGCAGTTTCCTAAGGCATCTATTTCTATGATAACTTTGACTTTTACATATCTTACCGGATCCACAGGTTGTCACCTAGATGATTGTTCTAACGCAGTTTGGGATAATGCCCGCACCAGTTGGGGTGGGTGTAGGGCGTGGTGAAGGGGGGCGGAGGGGAGTTCTTTTCTTTTTCCCTTTTTTTTTCTTTTACTGATATATGGCAATATAGATGTTATGGTGCTATTTCAAATGTTTTGTAGATGGGTGCTTTTGGTCTCAGTTTTACCTGAAATTGGCTGGATCGTTTCGGCTCCGGTGCCCGGAGACCTCCGCCTGGGCCCTTTTGGCCCATAGGAGCTCGGGGCTCGGTGCCGCTTGGATTCACTTTCTACATGTGCTTCCCCTCCAACGTGATGTCTATTAAATTTATTACGTGGAATGTGAGGGGGCTCAGAAATAAGATTAAGAGGTCAGCAGTTCTATCTTTCCTTAAAAAACAAAAGGGCAGATATCACGGTGTTGGTTGAGACACATGTCGAGGGGAGACTGCAGCTGGCCCTCCGCCGTTCATGGGTCGGATGGGCATACCATTCCACCCATACGTCCTATGCAAGAGGAGTTTTGATTTTGGTGGCCAAATCTATTCACTTTGAATTGTGCGATATTTTAACTGACTCCCAAGGGCGTTATGTTTTCTTAAGGGTCAAACTTTACGGTGAACCGTTTCTTCTACTAGCTTGTTATATCCCCCCACCATTTTGCACAGAGGTCATTACAGAGGGATTTGCATTTATGTCTCACTTTCCTTCCATACCAGCTGTCTGGTTGGGAGATTTTAACAATGTCCTGGATCCCAGCCTGGACAGAACCAGAGTGGGAACGTCACCCTCCGGTCACATGCACCAAACCAGATTCTCCAAATTAATGTCAACTTTTAATTTGATTGACACTTGGCGATATAAATATCCAAAGGGCCTAGCATACTCATGTTTTTCATCCACGCACAACTCGTTATCCCGTATAGATTTCATTATGATCTCTCACATACTTGCATCACGCCTGAAGGAGGTGGCATTTTGCCCTCGACTCCTTTCCGATCACAGCCCTTACTGGATCACTATTTCCACCTCTACAACCAGACCACCCCGCGCTTGGCGCTTAAACCCATTCTGGTTGTCATTGCTGCCGGAGGATGACATACTGGTAAACACGTGGAAGCAGTACTTTTTGGAAAACGAACGGTCTGCCTCCCCGTCGGTAGTTTGGGAAATGTTCAAAGTACATGTACGAGCCACTATGATCTCCTCTATTAATAAGCTGAAGGCAGATTCCGCCGCTGCCATAGATAAGGCGATGGCGGAACTGTCCTCCTCTGAACACGCATATGCCCAAAACCCGAAGCCAGCCCTAGCTGCCGCCTTGCTCAAATTACAAACTAGAGTGGTGAATCAACTCCAATATGGGAAGGCTAGACAAAGGCTCTTCTTTTCCAGACAAAAACTATTCGAGCACGGTGAGCGAGCGGGCAAATTGCTAGCCTACCTGGTACATAGTGACGATAGACCACCGGTGGTGATCTCTCTACATGGAGATGACGGTATATTGCTTACTGATCCCCCCGAAGTCACGGCTAAATTTAGAGATTTTTTTGCTGAGTTATACACCTCTAGAACCCCGAACGAGAGAGACTCGATGAACCACTTTTTAGAAAATATCCCCTTCCCACGCCTTACAGAAGACCAAATTTCGATGCTTGACGCCCCACTCACGACTGATGAAATTGCTGAAGCTCTAGCAGGGTTTACCAGGTCCAAATCCCCGGGGTCAGACGGCCTGCCAGTAGAATTTTACCTTCAATATAGTGAACTACTCATACCTAAACTACTGGCCTTATATAATTATGCATTAGAAACATTTGAGTTACCCCCCTCCCTGCGTGAGGCGACTATAGTCTTGATACCCAAGCCAGATAAAGACCCCAGGTACCCTGCCTCTTACAGACCTATCTCCCTTCTTCAAGTAGACATCAAAGTCCTGGCCAAAGTCCTTGCAAACCATATTAAACAAATTATCCTTTCTTTAATCCACACAGACCAAGCGGGTTTTATGCCAGGCCGTAATACATCGTTTAACCTACGTAGACTGTATATTAACCTCCAGGCCCTACATGATAGAGCAGGCTCCCGAGTGATAGTAGCTTTGGATACAGCCAAAGCATTTGATTCAGTGGAATGGAGGTACCTATGGAAATGCTTGGAACGCTATGGGTTCGGGCCTAAAATTATTAAATGGATCCAATTACTCTATCAGGACCCACAAGCTAAAGTGGTGGCAAACGGATGGCCTTCACCTGTGTTTGGCTTGTCGCGTGGCACGAGGAAGAGTTGCCCGTTATCCCCACTACTATACGCACTAGCGGCGGAACCCCTTGCAATTTCCATACGGGAAAACCCAGAGATCAGAGGTCTTGGAGTGGGGGACCTCATAGAAAAAAATCAGAATGTATGCTGATGACACTTTGTTATACCTAGCTGACTCCGGTCCCTCACTCCAGACTGCACTGAATACAATCGAATTATTCGGTACGTTCTCTGGACTTAAAATTAATTGGGAAAAATCCCAAATCCTACCCTTAGACAGCTTTCCACCTCCAGAAGCCCAAGCAAATCTTCCGTTGCAAAGAGTTTCCCTTATCAAATACCTTGGGGTTCTTGTAACTAGAACTCCAGCAGACTACATCAACCTTAATGTAGAACCTTTATTTAATTTGATTAAGACTAGAACGCAAACCTGGGCTCGATTACCACTGGGTGTCTGGGGACGCATTAACTTGATAAAAATGGTGTTATTACCCAAAATACTGTACGTCCTCTGGCACACTCCAGTTTATTTACCTCTGAAGTATTTCAAGATTATGGAATCTTTGTTAAAAACATTCCTTTGGGGATCCTCCAGACATAAATTGGCCTGGAGAATCCTGCAAAACCCCATTGATCTAGGCGGTACCAGATCTCAGTTGTTACTATATTGCTTCTCAGCTTTCTCAATTATATCATATTGATAAAGGGGACGGAGAGAGATTCTGCACCCTACTAGGTCTGAACAAGACACAACGCACCTCTGACCCCATCTGCTCAATAGCGGTGGGAGTGGTTGGTGCTGTGCACAGGGATGACAGTAAGTCGATGCTCTATCAATATAAACGCATCTGGGACATTGCCATGAACAAACTAGAGATTCCCCATATTAATGATTATACCCCATTATGGCATAATAAGACCCTGCCTCATTTACTACAAATTCCAGATCCGGGGATCTGGGAATCAGGGGGTATATTATACATACATCACCTGTTCTCGCATGGAATATTAAAACAATTTGATGTCTTATGTACTGAATTTACACTCCCAAACTATATGTTCTTCCGGTTCTTCCAGATTCGCCATGCCATGCAGTCCCAGTTCCCCCAAGCCCCCCCACAGCCGGCTTTCAATAATCTTGTGGCAGTGGTCAAGGGCACAGATCCCCAAAAATTAATTTCAACTTTTTATAACATGCTCATTACGCCACCATCCACTAAAATTGCTTACCGCCTCAAGACCCGTTGGGAGAGGGAGGTGGGCCAAATGGAAGACGAAGAATGGACTGAAGCATTAGATACCTGTAAAGTAGTGTCCCCTAAACTATCAGATAGGCTGTCCCAAATTTTCATCTTACACCACGCTTACCTTACTCCTATTAGGGTTGCTAGATATAAGAGAGACAGCCCCCGCACTTGTTGCCTCTGTCTCACAGAACCGGGCACCTTCTTTCATCTTATTTGGGCGTGCCCTCTGATACTGGGATTTTGGAAACAGGTAGTGGACTTTCTCCATGACACCATGGGCTCACCTTGAACCCAAAGCCATGTATTCTTGGGATATTCCCAGAACAGGACGTTGACAAATTTACCAAAATTTTTCTTCACGAAACGTTATTTTCAGCCAGAAAAATGATCGCCAGACAGTGGATGAGATCATCTCCTCCATCTCTGATAAATTGGAAGAAAGAGGTGAATGGCTCTCTACCATATAAAAAAAATATCTATAAAAACAGGGGTTGCCCTGCAAAATACGAGAAAATATGGGACAGGTGGCTTTCAGAGTCGGACACATGTACTGACCCAATACCGTAGTCTCCTCTTATGTGGGAAAACTGCCGGCCAATACCGTTGTATCATACTGACCTTGACCACATTGTATAATTTATGGGCACCATCTGGATGATATGATTAGTTATGTTATATGATCTATGCATAATGCCATACCCCTTTGTTCTTTCCTTTTGTATAAATGCACCATTGTATTGCCACAAAGTACCATGCATGTATAAACTCTGTGTATATTGTTCAATAAAACAAGTTTTGAATTAAAAAAAAAAAAAAAAAATAGCTGAAAGGGAACAAACATCTTTAGAGGCCTCCATAACTGAGGATGAAGAAAGACACTTAAGGAGACGCAGGTAGGTAAGAGCCCAGGCCCTGATGGGCTGACGGTCCTGTACTATAAAAAATATCAGGATTATTTAATACCCAAAATGTGCTCTTACATGAACGATATCGGGGATAAAGGGGAAATGAGGAGAGAAGCATTGGTAGCTAATATTGCCATTATCCTTAAAGAAGATAAAGATTGTACATTATGCTCCAGCTACAGACCCATCTCACTCCTAAATGTGAACACGAAACTATTCGCAAAAGTGATCGCGGCAAGATTGAAACCAATAATAAACAAGAACATACACCCAGACCAGGTCGGATTTATATCGGGAAGGGAGGGACGCGATAATAGTATTAAAACCCTCTTAGCTGTGCAGAAAATCAAAAAGAGTGGAGCCCCGGGTCTAGACGCTGAAAAAGCGTTCGACAGAGTCGACTGGGACTTCATGATGGGCACACTGGAGGAGATCGGCCTTGGGGATAGGATCTGTAGATGGATAGGGGCACTATATTCCAGACCTTCTGCAAGAGTGAGGATAAATGGGGTCCTGTCGGAGCCCTTAGAAATGTACAATGGCACAAGACAGGGGTGCCCACTCTCCCCGTTGTTTGTATTAGCCCTCGAACCCCTTCTCTCTAAGATCAGGCAGAACCCGGACATCAGTAGGGTAACAATCGGTAAAAATGAGTATAAATTAGCTGCCTTTGCAGATGATATCCTGCTTTATGTAACACGCCCGAGGATTTCCCTCCCGAATATCATGTCTACTTTATTAGAATATGGGAAGTTATCCAACTTTAACGTTAATCCGACTGAATCAGAAACACTGGATATCAACATTAGTAAAACTAGAGACTATTCATATCAAAAACACTTCCCCTTTTTGTGGGGGGAAAAAAAAAAGAACTAAATTATTTAGGGGTCAAAATCACTACATCAATAGAGACGCTTTTCCAGGTGAACTATATGTCCCTTCTCAATTAGATAAAGCAAGAACTAAATAGAATCTCATATGGACAGCTATCCTGGGCAGGGAGAATAAATATCTATAAAATGGTAATACTGCCAAAAATGACATACAAAATGCAAATGCTTCCAATAACGCTCCCACAAACATACCTTAGAAGTTTACACACAATGTTCTTAAGATTTATTTGGAGAGGAAAAATACCACGCTTGAAATTTACACAATTGACAAAAGCTAAGGGTAAGGAGGGATGGGGGCACCAGATATTCGTAAGTACTACGAGGCTATAGCACTAGCAAGGGTAATAGACTGGGTTAAAAATAATGTAGAAAAACACTGGGTAAAAATGGAAAATAAAATTAGTGAAACTAAACTGAATAAAATAATATGGATTCCACCTCACTTAAGAAAATGTAGCATCGTAACACATGATATCACAAGACGCGCACTCAACATTTGGGACACATTGCACAAAAGCGAGCACTGGGGGTTTAACTCACCTCTAATCCCACTTAAGGATTCAGATTACTTTGCACCAGGGAAAGAGGAGTGGTTTGGCAAGTGGATATTGGAGGAAAACGCCCAACTAAAAGATGTAATGTGCCAGGATAAAATATGTACATTCCAGGAGCTCAAGGAAAAGAAAATCTGTTAGTCATTAATACATGGCGATACAATCAATTGAGCCATTTTATAGACTCACTCCCGCAAGCCTATTAGACCAGCAGACAACCTACTCCCACTAGAGAAAATCTGCATTGATAAAAACAGGAGGGGGGGGGTGTTTTTAAGATCTATAAAGCTTTGATAGGGCTGGGGAATATAGAAGTCCCGGCTTTCATTACGAAATGGGAAAAGGAACTGGAAAGGAAGCTTACAGAACCAGAAGTGTGGCTGATATTGAGGAGAGCATCCGCTACCTCGGTTAATTGTAAAATATTGGAGTTAAACTTTAAGTGTCTGGCCAGAATGTACTTGACCCCTGATCGTACACATAAATATCAGAATGATACTTCACAATATTGCTGGAGGGGCTGCAAGGAACTAGGGTCAATGGCCCATATTTGGTGGTTCTGTCCGGAAATCATGATATTCTGGAGGGAAGTGAAGGGATTCATTAAAGATATCACCAGCATTGACATACCCGACGACCCTTGGGTATGTCTTTTCCATATGAGCGAATTGCCCACAAAAACTTATTTGAAAACGCTACTACCACATCTTATCAATGTGGCCAAAAGTCTCATACCTAGGTATTGGCAAAAGAAAGAAAGACCTACGATGAGGGACTGGTTTAACAAAATCAACGATATTTACCGCTTAGAATACCTAAGGTTTAGTGAAGGGATGAAAATGGCGGCCTTCGAAATGAAATGGAAAGCATGGGTGGAGTTTACGGACTCCCTAAGAGCCGCTGAGATATGGGCTATTTAGTTTAGAGACCTGGTCTTTGCTTCGTGGTGACATAGGGGCTAGTGGAGCAGTTACTGGGGTAGACAAGAGGAGTTTAGTGTGGGAGGGGGGGGGGACAACTGAGGTATGGTTAAGGGATTGGGGGGGGGGGGGGCGTCTCGGGTTGGGTCTTAAAGGGGAAATATGTGTAATAAATATCTGCTTGTGTTATATATGTTTTGTAAAAATGCAGAATAAAATTGCCACTATAATGTGACGAAATGAAGGGATGAATTTGAATTTTAAATTATTGAATGATGACTCCTGGAAAAATACTTCGCTGATGTGGCAAAAAAAAAAAAAAAAAAAAAAAAAAAATGAAATGGTTCAATGCCTTTGACGAGGTATGAAAACATTAGATATTTCACGAAAACTTAAGCGTGATCATTGCACTATTAAGAGATTTGTGGCTGATTCAGAGCACAGACGGCACATTGAGGAAGATTTCTGCCAGATCCATACATCGGATCAAGAGAGCATCTGCTAAAACACCATTACATAGCAGCAAACAGATATTTGAAGCTGCTGGTGCCTTTGGAGTCCCTTGGACATCAAGGTGTAGAGTCCTCCAGAGTCTTGCAACTGTGCCTAAACCTTCCATTCGGCCACCACTAACCAATGCTCAGAAGCAGAAACGTCTGCATTGGGCAGAAAAATACATGAAGACTAATTTCCAAACAGTCCTGTTCACTGATGAGTGCCGTGCAACCCTAGATGGTCCAGATGGATGGAGTAGTGGATGGTTGGTGGACGGCCACCTTTGGAGCATCCTCAAGCAAAAGATCTTGCAAACAAATTTAAGCAGGGACTGTCCAAAAACTCACAAGTTCAATGGATGCAAGACTTGTAAGGCTGCTATCAAATAAGGGGTCCTATGTTAAAATGTAATGTGACCTGTTAAAATGTTTAAAAAGTTAAAAATGTTATTCAAAGTTTGACTGAAATAGCTTTTGATTACAGTAACTATGCTGCAAACACAACAAATGGCAAATTCCAGTCCTTTACAACCTATAAAGTGTTTTGAAAGTTTAAAAAAAAAAAACAAAAAAAAAAAAAAAACCATACCATTAGGAGGTTTGTTCAATAAAATTTGAATTGTACTCTTAATAGTTGATAACATGAGAATTATGCTGACTGTTTACATCAATTATTTAGGTAAATGAGAAAAATATCATTGGCATAATAATTTGGAACAAGGTGTATTTTTTTTCCCCCCCAACAAGTACCGATTTAGTACTTGCCAATACCAATTACCGATGCCTACCGCAACAGTTTTGTTTACACTTCAGCTGCCAGCAATAGTACAAAGCATTAAAAATAGGATTTTTATAACAGCTTACCTGTAAAACCCTTTTCTTGGAGTACATCATGGGACACAGAGCCATAGTAGTTACTATGTTGGTTATAGGCAACCTTCAGGTGATGGACACTGGCACACCCTAAACAGGAAGTCCACTCTCTATATAACCCCTCCCACTACTGGGAGTACCTCAGTTTTTGTAGCAAAGCAATATATGTGTATTAAAAGAGGGAAGGGACCTCTATGTCCCGTGATGTACTCCAAGAAAAGGATTTTACAGGTAAGCGGTTATAAAAATCCTATTTTCTTTATCATACATCACGGGACACAGAGCCATAGTAGTTACTATGTGGGATGTCCCAGAGCAATGCCAACTGAGGGGAGACACAACAAAAAGTAGGGCACCATGAGACCAGAGGACTTATACTGCTGCCTGCAGCACACTGCGCCCAAAGGAGATATCCTCATGCCTTTTTACATCCACCTGATAGATTCTGGTAAATGTATGGACAGAAGACCAAGTTGCGGCCTTGCAGCTTTGAGCCATGGAGGCATGGTGATGCACTGCCCACGAAGCACTAACAGCCCTAGTGGAGTGCGCTTTGAATTGAGAGGGTGGAATCTTCCTCTTCAAACCATAAGCTTGAAAAATTACTTGCCAAATCAATTTAGAAATAGTAGATTTCGATGCTGCCTATCCTTTTCTAGGACCTTCATGCAACACAAACAAAAACATCAGTTTTTTAGAGCAGTCGCCTATAAGTAGACTTTGACTGCTCTCACCACATCAAGAGAATGTAGCAACTTTTCTTCTGTAGAATAGGGTTCTGGAAAAAATGAAGGTAGAACAATATCCTGGTTTAGATGAAAACCTGGACACTACCTTTGGTAGAAGGTCAGGATGAGGACACAATACTATCTTATCCTTGTGAATAATTAAAAATGGCTCTTTACAAGAAAGAGCAGACAACTCTGATACCCTTCTTGCAGAAGATATGGCTACCAGAAAAACAAGTTTCCTTGTCAAAAGGACCGAGGGAATATGCCGTGTCGACTCAAAAGGCTGTTTCTGCAATCCGACAGAACTAAATTCAAGTCCCAAGGGTTCAGGGGTGACCTAACCGAAGGATTAAGCCGTGTTACCCCCTGAATAAAAGCTATAAACCAAAGAATGCGAAGTGGTCGTTGAAATAATACCGATAAGCCCGAGACCTGGCCTTTGATAGTACTCAAGGCCAGTTTAATTTCTAACCCCATCTGCAGAAAGTCAAGGATTCTACCTATGACATACTTCCTGGGGTGCCAACGCCTGGATTCACACCAGGAAACACATGCCTTCCAGGCTCTATAATATATGATTATAGAGGCCGGCTTCCTTGCATTAATCAAGATAGATACCACTGAACCTGACAGCCCACGCTTCTTCAGAATGTGGGTCTCAATAGCCAAACTGTTAAATTTAGCACTTGTAAGGTAGGATGGAATACCGGACCATGCGAGAGAAGGTCTTGACGTGGTGGTAGAGTCCATGGGTCCCCTACTACCATCCTCATGATCTCTGCATACCAAGATCTTCACAAGAATCACCGACTTCCCTTCTTGCTTGATCCTGCGAAGAAGTCGTGGAAGCAGCAGAATGGGAGGGAATGCATAAATCAGTGAGAACTGATTCCACTGGAACACCAAGGCATCTGTTCTGCATACTAGCGGATCCTTTGTTTTTGACACAAAGTTGTTGATATTCTTGTTGAACCTGGACGCAAACAGATCTAAGTCTGGGATCCCCCATCTTCAGCATATTGCCAGGAAGATATCGGGGTAAAGGGACAATTCTCCCGGGAACAACTGCTGGCAACTCAAGTAGTCCGTCTGCCAATTTTCTATTCCTGGAATGAAGACTGCCGATAGGCAAGGTACATTGTTTTCTGCCCAAGTTAGGATATGATTCACCTCTCTGGGCCACACGACTTCTCGTGCCCCCTTGGTGATTGATATAGGCCACTGCTGTGGCATTGTTGGATTGGATCCTGACAGGACAATTCTGCAACCTGAATGTCCAGGTCCCAAGGGCCAAGCGGGCTGCCCGAATCTCTAGAATGTTGATGGGCAAGGTAATTTCTGATCTGGACCATTTCCCTTGGACAGTCGCCTCTTCCAGGACTGTTCCAACCCGAAAGGCTGGCATCTTTTGTTACCACCTTCCAGATAACTGGTAGAAAGGATTTTCTCTTCTGCAGATTCTTGGTTATCAACCACCAACTGAGGCTCCGGCGCACCTTTGGAGACAGACACATTGGGAAATCTAGAGCTTGGACCTTCTTGTTCCAAGCTGATAGGATACTGTTTTGCAGCAGCCTCAAATGAAACTGGGCATAAAGGAACAGCCTTGAATGAAGCTACCATCTTTCTCAACAATCTCAGGCAAAGCCGAATAGGATTCTTTTTTGCCTTGACCACCTAAATCAGTTCCTTTATGGTGCTGATCTTCTCCTGGGGCAAGAATACCCTTTTCTGGGCTCTATCTATGATCAGACCCAAGTATTGTAATCTCCTAAATGGTTTTAAGGAAGATTTCTCTAGGTTGAGAATCCAACCTAGGTATTCCAGGTAGTTGACTGTGGTGACAATACCTTGGTCAAAGCGGGCTACCGACTGGTCTATCAAGAGCAGATCGTCTGGGTAAGCTATAATCATTATACCTTGGGCCCTTAATCTGGCTAGAGGAGGGGCCAGGACCTTTGTAAACACTTGAGGTGCAGTAGCTAGACCGAAAGGCAGAGCTACAAATTGAAAATGAAGATTTTCTACCTCGAAACGTAGATATTTCTGGTGAGCGGGAAAAATAGGCACATGGAGGTATGCATCCTTGATGTCGATTGACGCCAGAAGTTCTCCACCTTGTAGGATGGAGACCACTGATCGGATTGACTCCATGCGAAAAGAGCGGATATTCAGAAACTGGTTTAAATATTTGAGATCTAGAATGGGTCTGACATCTTCATTTGGTTTTGGTACCGTGAAAAGGTTTGAATAAAACCCCAATCCCTGCTCTTCCATGGGGACCACCGAGATCACCTTTTGAGACAAAAGATGGTCCAATGCTTGAAAGAGAGACTTCTTTTTCTCTGGATCCCTGGGAACGTTTGATCTGAGAAAACGAGACAGGGACTCTCGGAACTCTAGTTTGTACCCTAGCCCTATTGAGGAAGCCACACATCTGTCTCGACACTCTTCCTGCCAGACCCTTAAAAATGGCAGAAGTCTTCCCCCCACTCGAACGAGCGGGGGCACCCCTTCATAAGGAGGCTTTAGTATTTTGTTTTGTAGGTTTCCTCCCCCAGGACTTCTTTTGTCCCTGGGGTTGACCCTGAGGTTTACCTCTTGAACTTGACAGCGAAGGCAGTCGTGACTGCCTGGAGGCTGATGCCCCCGGCACTAGAGAAGGAGCTCGTTTAAATGAAATACGTTTACTCCTTTTCCTAACTGGCAAAAGGGTACTTTTTCCACTAGAAATTTTTTTTGCTTCTTGCATGGCGCATCGGCTGAACAATTTTTCAACCATAGTATTCTACACATATGCACCAGCCCAAGTGTAAGGCGCGAGGCCTGAAGAATAGAATCTCTCATGGCGTCTATTGCAAAACATAAAGCCCCTGGTAGCTCAGCTAAATCCTGGGCCTGCTGATCAGGAATAGCCTTGAGCACCTGTTTAAACTGGTCTCTCAAGGATTGACATACACCAATTGCTGCTACCGCAGGCTGAGTCACTGAACTTGCCAAAGAAAATGCATTTAACAGGAATTCCAACTTCATATCTGTTGGATCCCTAAGCATTTGAGCATCGTCTACCGGACAAGTCAAACTTTTATTCACAGAGGATGTAGCAGCGTCAATTGCTGGTATCTCCCACTTTTTAGTAAATTTTTCCTCCATAGGATAAAGTGTTGAAAACTTTTTAGAATAAAAAAAATGCTTATCTGGGTGATCCCACATAATACATAAGCTTTTGCAGCAATGAATGGACAGGAAAGGCATGCACAACTTGAGGAGGCTTTAGCGAACCCAAACAAGAAGTGGGCTTATCAACCAACTCATTTAAGGGTAGCATAAATGTGGAGTGGACCAAATCAGTAAGAGATTGTACCATCAATCTTTCAGATTGTGAAGCTGATCCTTCCGCATTTGACCCCTCAGAAGAGGAGTCATCAGCCTCATCACGGTCCCCTGAGGGAAATTCATCTTCTCCCGCCCCCAGTTCCTCAGTTTGAGGGTCCTGGGAAATGGAAGGGGACCTGTCACATTTTGTCCCACTCTGGGAGGATGCAATTAAAGCCACTAACCTTTCTTCCAAACCTATCATGGCTGAGGAAAAAACCTCTTCAGTAATAGACGGGGCTGCAGTGTTGGAAACAGTTGCAACATTTGATGGCCCCGATGGCTCACTCTGACCAGTCCCCCCCTCTCAGGGGAGGATGCCATTGTTGAGAATGGAGTTTAGGCTTTTCAGAGCTTGAGGGAGACCTTTTTAAGCCCTTTTTTGGGGTGTTTCTACCTCCCCTTCTGACCACAGCCCGATGCACAAATGCAGAGGTACTACCAGAAGAAATCACACCCACTGCTTGAGCAAATAGTCCAGCAACTGCCGCTGCTATTAATGCTGAGCCTGAGGCTCAATAAATGTGCCAAGGGAATGCCTGTGTCACCACTTACATGCCCCCTTCTGCTCGTGTCCCTCCATCAGTTGCAGTCTGCCAAAAGGAGCCTTTATATAAAGCACTCCCGCGCTGGACGTTGCCACATGCCAATGCCATGCTAAGCCACCGCATCCCCCCACTTTAAAAAAAAAAAAAAAAAGAGCGTTTTCCCGTGTGAGTGCGGGCTTCCAATCCGACGGGATCAGCATGTGTTGGGGGGGTGAAGGCGATGATATGACAAACCGCCGTACAGAGGCTGTGGACAAACAGAGCGGCATGCGCCAATCGTTCTGGGCTTCCCCCTACCTATCCTGTGGAAGAGGGGTGAGAGCTTTTGCCCAGGTGGGGGGTGTTTTTAGAAATAAATCCCCCCCCCCCTCCAACATCTTAAAAGAGGCCTGGGACTGCTTAGCCGGAGGGAGCCTGCAGCTTCTGCCAACACAGAGTGATCTATGGAAAGCATGACAAGGTACGTGCTCTATACAGCCCCCAGTGGTGACTCTAGGCATGACATTTACTTTTTAACCACTTAAGCCCTGGACCATTTTGCTGGCCAAAGACCAGAGCACTTTTTGCGATTCGACACTGCGTCGTTTTAACTGACAATTGCGCGGTCATATTCTCCTACATATTTTTGGGGAAAAAAAAAATTGCGTTTTATTTAGTTTGCGCAAAAGTTATAGTGTTTACAAAATAGGGGATAGTTTTATGGCATTTTTATTGATAGTTTTTTTTTTTTTATTAGTAATGGCGGCGATCAGCGTTTTTTATGGCGACTGCGACATTATGGCGGAGACATCGGATGCTAAAAAATTGCATTGATTATTGTAAAAATGTCACTGGCATTGAGGAGGTTAACCACTAGGTGGTGCTGTAGGGGTTAAGTGTGTCCTATGGAGTGTTTCTAACTGTGGGGGGAGGGGCTGTGTGTGACACTACACTGATCACCGCTCCCGATTACAGGGAGCGTGACCAGTGAGAGTGTCATTAGACAGAACGGGGAGATGCTTGTTTACATCGGCATCTCCCAGTTCTTCCTCACCGTGAGAAGATCGCAGGTATCGCGATCATGGTCACGGAGCAGGTACGTTAATCTGCCTGTACATGCCCTATCTGCGTGAGGCGGTTGGGAAGCAGTTAAAGGAGACAATCCATAAGAAAATGTAAAATTCCTTGGGAATCTCCACTTACCTTTCCCGCCACAGGGATTCTGTGGTAAAACCAACAGACCCAATCTTCACCCCTCATGGTGGGCTTTGTTAAAAAACCTTCAGGGACCGGGGCCCCTTTTTTTGGGGGATCCACACCCCTGGACCCGTAAAGCACTCCACCAGGAAGCTTTATGGCTGAAAAAACCAAAGCACTGGATCCCAGGGTCCAGCTCTCTAAAAAGAAAAGAGTTACGGGCTAAACCTCGTTTCTTCCGCCATGATGCCCGGGTACCATTTAATTCGGCCTGAAAAGACATTTTGAATGGATCCGGCTGCATAACTAGCCCCAGCAAAGAAATATTGCAGTGGAGCTCAGCATAGCACATCTTTACTCATGACCAATACCTAAGACACTGGCGAAAAAACTGAGGTAATGCCAGTGGTGGAAGGGGCTATATAGGGAGTGGACTTCCTGTCTTAGGGTGTGCCAGTGTCCATCACCTAAAGGTGGCCTATAACCCACATAGTAACTACTACGGCTCTGTGTCCAGTGATGTACTATAAAGAAAAAAACTTATTTACAAATGAAGTTTAATTTTGCGCTTTTTTCAATGTGGAACGTGTAAACACCGTATTTATTGGTTAAAACACGCACTTTTCCCCCCTTAAAAAAGGGGGCAAAACATGTGTGTGTTATATGCAAATATAGGATGTAACATAAACCAAATAAAAAATTAAAATATATTTGGATAAAAAATGAAAATAGAAATAAAAAATAAAAATAAAAATGAGATCAGACAAAATCACGTCAGCTTGTGGTTATTCTGACCTTATATAAATTATAAAGGTGCTTACGTGATACACGTTTGAAAGTGTTGGGAAAGTTCACAACCTTATTAAATCAAATACAAGGGGGTGGGGGAAGGGAGGGAAAGGGGAGGGGGGGTGAGGAAGAGGGAAGGGTGCAAAGGGGGGAGGAAAAGGGGTGGGTGAAGGGATGCGCAATGTTGAGATTGTTCCAATTAACCAAAATTATTAAAAACCTTTCATAAAAAGTGCACATTTGCTGAAAAAATTGATCAACGTAAAAAAGTCCTTTTATCCCACAATAATATTCAGTGCAATAGTCTTTATTCTTGTTTCCTTAGTGGTGATATTCTTAGTTTCATTGGTACCAGTGCTATTAGGATATTGTGCTCTTAATGTGCAAACACTCACCAGCTGTCTTCACCCCTGCTGGGGTATCAGGCAGTCACAGTCTGTGCCACTGTGCGGCAGCTCCTGGCGATCTTAGGATCGTGGTAGTATTTCAAATAAAAAGAGAAGGGATGCCCATATCGTGAAACCATTTAAAAGAATTTTATTTAAAAAAAATGAACAGTGGTACTCACATTTTAAAAAGTTCATATATGCAAAAAAGTAAAATCCAGGTCATCTGCTAGCATTCCTGAGTTGTTTTGGGAGACGCAGATTAGGCCACGCCCTACGCGTTTCATCATTGGACGTCTACGGGAGCGTGACCTCTCCTGCACCTCCCAGTGTGCGGCTTATTATTCTACACCTGTGTTGTGGGCATCTATTTGGCTTGTGTTAACTACGGACCGAAGACCGCTGGCGGCCTTTTTGTCAGTGTTTTTGCAGACCGTAGTCCATATACGTTTCCAATAAGCCACAGTATTACGAGCGAATCAAGGGCCATCGGCGGCCATTTTTCCTATGTTTTTGCAGACCGTAGTCCGCGTGTGTGTCGAAAATGCCGCAGTGTTGCAGGCATGTCGGGGTCCGACGGCGGCCATTTTTCCTGTATATTTGCGGACAGAAGTCCGTATTTGTGTCATACATGCTGTAGTTTCATGGTATAGTTGGTGTTTTAAAGACACCTCTACACTGATTTGTCGGTTCCTCCTTCGGTGTCACCACAACTCCACATCTAGGTGTAGATACTATTATTTGATTTCAGACGAACTTGCTGACGATTCCGCACACTATAGCTGGGTAATATAACTATCATACATATCAAAAAATACACGAAAATAGAGGAAAAATTATACATAAAAACTTAAAATTTAAAATGTATTATTTATTTTTTAATTTTAAATTTTACATACAGTGAGAATCTCCTATGATAGACAGAACAGTGGTCCAATGGCGGCCCAGGAGATGGGAGTTCCTATTACAGAGGCCGCCAAGTAAACAGGAGATTCTCACTTTATGTAATCTGACGGTGCTCGTCCAGCCCCCTCCCTGTCCCCTCCGAGGAAGCTAAAACTGAAGTATTGGCGTATAACACGCACGCACTATTTGCACCCAATTTTCATGGTGAAAAAGTGAGTGTTATACGCCAATAAATACAGTATATAATTGGGTAAAAAATAAAAATAAAAATTGACAGCGCTCGTCCCGCCCCCCTCCCTGTCCCCTCTGGGCTGCAGATGGGCATCAATCAGGCTGCACTGATGGCAATAGTGAGGCTGCATTGATGTGGACTGATGAGGCTGCATTGATGGCACTTGTGAGGCTGCAGATGGGCATTGATCAGGCTGCATTGATGGCAATGGTGAGGCTGCAGATGGGCACTGACCCTTATTTTGCTTCAAAGTTCCTTATTTAAAATTTAAGTTTTTTTCCTGAAACTTCCCTCTTAAAATGAATGTGCGTGTTATACGCCGATAAATACGGTACATTTTTTATTTGGTTTATGTTACATCACAATAGAGTTTGCTAACACTGTTAGAATCACCATCACCACAGATCACTTAAGATATAAAAAGGAACAGCGCCACACCCACACTTTACTTTCCAGATTTTTTCTTAAACCTCCATTTTTTTGATATCCCATAGTACAAGCAACTCCCCCACAGTAAGAAAGCACATTTTAATTGTAGGCACACATTTAACCCTTTGATCACCCCTGATGTTAACCCCTTTCCAGCCATTCGTACAGTGACAGTGTGTATTTTTAGCACTGATCACTGTATTAGTGTCACTGGTCCCCAAAAAGTGTAAAAAAAAAAAAAAAAAAGTGTCCAATTTGTCTGCCGCAGTCCCGCTATCAGTCGCTGATCACTGCCATAACTAGTAAAAAAAAAAAACCCACATAAAAATATCCCATAGTTTGTAGACGCTATAACTTTTGCGCAAACCAATCAATATACGCTTATTGGGATTTTTTTTACCAAAAATATGTAGCAGAGTACATATTGGACTAAAATGTATGAAGAAATCATATTTTTATTTATTTTTTTTTTACTGGGAATGTTTTATAGCAGAAAGTAAAAAATATTGTTTTTTTTCCCAAAATGGTCGTTTTTTTTTTTTTTTTTTTTTTTTTTTTAATAGCGCAAAAAATAGAAAACCGCAGACCTGATCAAATACCACCAAAAGAAAGCTCTATTTGTGGGGAAAATTTGGGTACAGCATCTCACGACGGCGCAATAGTCAGTTAAAGCGACGCAGTGCCGTATCGGGGGGGGGGAAAAAAAAAAAAAAAAAATCGCCTGGTCAGGAGGGAGGGGGGTGTAAACCTTCCGGAGCTGAAGTGGTTACACTGACTTAATCTACAGATTGAAGTTCATCCCTTTGATCTTTAGATGAAGGAAAAAAAAGTACGATACAAAAACAATGTTTCTTTTTATCTGGCTGAGCAATGTTGTTGATAAACATTGGCTGCTTTTTTTTTTCCTTTTTGACAGCTCCAATTGCTGGGACTTCAGTTTACAAGTTTACACTTCAGTTGACAGCTGAATGAGTCATTGGTTGTTAAGGACCTTAAGCCTTTGGAATACAGAATAAAAATAAATTATTAATTGCATTAAATGGTTTTAAATTGTCATACAAATATACATTTGCAATTAAATCTTTATTATTTTTTGTCAATAACATGATGTGGGTGGATTTCTGCCAGTCATATGCTGTGTCATGCTCCCCCAGCCTGTCTTAGAATAAGAGGGAGGTGAAGCTTCCATCAATCTACACGTAATATCCCACCCCTATTGTGTTTAGCTGGTTAGTGTGCATGGAGGAGGCAGGGAGTGGGCTGTCGATTACCACTGTGTATAGGCCCACATGTGTGACTCTATAGTCACATGGGCTGCTCAGATGTGAGGAAATGCTCAGCACAGAAACTCACTAAAAACTGAGCATGTGCAGAGCTGCCAATACTGCTCTGCAAAATCCCTAACTGCAACGGGGACATGGACAGAAGGGGGAAATGGAGAGCAGAAGGATCAACCAGGTTTTTTTCAGAATACAGAAAACGAATCGCATAGTGACTTAGTATGAACAGCATGTAATACACAATTTATTGATCGTTTTTATGATGTGGCTTTAATGACACTTTAACTGCTGCGTTAAAGGCGTATATTCCGGCTTTATGGAAAAGCTCCACCCTGCCATCCAGATCCTATTGGCTAGCCAGGAGCACTGTGGTGTAGTGGGTAGCACTCTCGCCTAGCAGTAAAAAGGGTCGCTGGTTCGAATCCCAGCCACGGCACTACCTGCCTGGAGTTTGCATGTTCTCCCTGTGCCTGCGTGGGTTTCCTCCTGGTACTCCGGTTTCCTCCCACACTCCAAAGACACGCTGGTAGGTTAATTGGCTTCTGTCCAAAATTGGCCCTAGTATATGAATATGAGTTGGGGACCTTGGATTGTGGGCTCCTTGAGGGTAGGAACCAATGTGAGTGTGCGATGTATGTGTATAGTGCTTCATAAATTGATGGCACTATATGGATACCTTAAATAAAAAAAAATAAAAAAAAATAGGGATAATTGTAGACACGCACCCACACTCACTCAGGTTGAACTGGATGGACTGGTGTCTTTATTCAACCTTACTATGTAACTGAGATCCAGGAAAATGGAGAATCTTACAATGGCGCTGAAAGGCCAACATGAGAAATATTGTGAAATTTGGACTCCACGGTTCATTTACAGAGAACAGCCACTCTAACCTCTCAGCAGCAGCCTCTCTATAATTTTGGATCTAAAGAGCTTCTTCTCTTCCTCCCATAATATCCCTTCCAACCCTTTTATCTCTCTCTTTTCTTCTCTTCTATGAATCTTCCTAGCTTCTCTCTTTGCTTTTTCTAGTTTGGACCAGGTTAGGTCCTTGAGTATAATTGCCTCCCGCCCACCGTATAGACAAATAAATGGCAGAGCAGGGCGGCCCTGGGACACTGTCATATGACAGTACCCAGTCTCGGTACGCAACGCGGCAATCGCGGACACACCATGTCCCTGGGGACACAGAGTGACCCTGATCTCGGTAAAGAGCCGCGGCTCTTTTCCCATGTGATCAGCTGTGTCCAATCACAGCTGGTCACATGTAAACAGGAAGATGCGTTTATCGGCTCTCCTCACCTCACACTGACAGAGGGAGAAGAGGATAGCCCATCAGCGGCAGCTACTCACGCTGGAGACCTGTATACGTAATCAAGGCACTGATCATCAGTGCCCTGATTACAGTAAAGCCCCAACAGTGCCCATCAGTGAGGCCAATTTGTGCCCATCAGTGAGGCCAATCAGTGCTGCCTTTCAGTGCCACCTATCAATGCCCATCAGTCCCACCTTTCAGTGCCCATCGGTGCTGCATATTAGTGCCTCATCAGTGTCACCCCATCAGTGTGGCGCATCAGCGCACATCAGTGGAGGAGAAAAATTACTTATTTAAAACCATTTCTGACATAAGCCAAGAAAAAAAATGTTTTTCAGAGAGTACTTCCGTTTCCGATCACCTAGGCCAGTGATGGCGAACCTTGGCCCCCCCCGATGTTTTGAAACTACATTTCCCATGATGCTCATGCACTCTGCAGTGTAGTGGAACATCAGGGGAAATGTAGATCCAAAACATCTGGCCTAGGCAGTCAGAGCGGAAGTATAAGCAGGTACCTGTCAAAATGAGGTACCCGCCCCCCCCACCCCGGCCCAAAAAATTTCATTTCCCAAACTGGAGCGGGGGAAGAGGCCTTAAAAAGGAGGAACAGTGTTGCCTGCTGACAAAAGTGGAATGAGTCAAACATAATGTTCTGTATGCAGATTGTGTTACTGAATAGAAGTGTACTTAGGAGCACAATATGTGGGCCCTATGAATACACTGTATTGTTTGAATTGTAATGGATATGATTTGTCATTCGCTTTCTGGAATGGTGATACCGTTTCCATTATAATTAAAAAAAAAAACGCAAGGGTCTCCAAACTTTTCAGTGGAAGGGCCACATCATATATTCTACAAATATTCACATGCTGAAAAACATTATTTTAACCACCTTCCACCTGCCCGTCATTGGTCTATACGGCGGGTGGGAGGTGATTTTTCAGCATGTGAATAATAGCTCACATGACGTTGTCCCAGTTTTACAGCGCCTGATCTCGGTAAAGAGCCGATGACGTGGGTCTTTACCCATGTGATCGGCTGTGTCCAATCAAATCTCTATTTGTGTGAACAAAATTATAAAAATTTCATATGGTTACAGTGTTGCATGACCACGCGCAATTGTCTTTCAAAAGAGTGACAGCGCTGAAAGCTGAAAATTGGCCTGAGCAGGGAGGGGGTTTAAGTGCCCAGTAAGAAAGTGATAAAGGGGTTACATTGGAACTTTTTTTTCCTTCTAACTTGTCAGGTTCATCCCTTTGATCTGCAGATGAATGAGATTAGATACAAAAGTAACAAAGTTTATAAACACTGTGCCATTGGATCCTTTCTCTTGACAGCAGCAGCTTCTATAGTTACACAGCAACTGTCATTATGACAGCTGGGAATCTCCAGCAAGTGGGAGAAGGGACTACACACCCTGTACACACCCTGTACATGCTGATAACATTTAAGGGCATGTACAGTATGTCCAGGGTCCACAACTGGTTAAAGGATTGTGTTTGGATAAGCAACTTATTTGCTATAGTCTAGTCACAGGGGGGTGGGGAGTGTGTGTGTGTGTGTGTGTGTGTGTGTGTGTGTGTGTGTGTGTGTGTGTGTGTGTGTATATATAATGCATTGGGGGCGTGGCTTGGCTGAGGCTGTAATTCAACACATTCACAGGGTCTTGCGCACAGGACCTTTGTTGTCTGTTCCATCACAGAGATACATGGCGGTTGAAGGCAAGATGTGGGTGAGCATCATTGGAGTTTCAGCTGCTACCTCTCTGGTAGAGACAGAAACGTGCCAAAGCAAGATAGATTCAGATGGGTGTAGAGGTGTACTTGGGTATGGAAGGTCATCACACTTGAGGTTGCTTTTAAAAAAGGTTTATTGAAATTCACAAGTGATGACAGCAGCCAATGTGTTTCGGGGGAAATGCCTCCCCCTTCGTCAGGGCTGCGATTGTTGAAATTGGTCTGGACTTGAAGGTCAGTACAGTACCAGCACCTAAAAGGCTCCATTCTTATTTGACCCCTGGGTCCAAGGCCAATCTCGACCACATCAACCATCACAGCCCTAACAAAGTGGGAGGCATTTCCTCTGAAACACGTTGGCTCTACTCATAACTTGAACCATGAATTTCAATAAAAGATTTTAAGAGTAACCCCAACTGTGACGACCTTCCATATCAAGTGCACCTCTACACCCATCCAAACCAAGGGTCATCATCTGTACAGCACATTTCACCATGTTACATCCTAAATACAGGTGTAACATGGTGCAAAAGGGTGGCATTTAAAGAAATCAGTGGACAATCAGTGCACTATGATGACTATAATATGTCCAAATTCTGCATCCACAGATCTTACCAGAGCTTGCTGTGCCATGGCAATTGTTCAGTTCGGCCAGAAGTTGGTTGAAATCATCTTGATGGGCGATCCATTTATCCTGAAATAAAAAATAAATAAAAGGGATTTGGATTAAAAAGCATTTCAAAAATGGACACAGACATATTGACCATGAGAAAAGAGGACCAGCGTATATGCAAAGGGCCCCTAATGACCCACCTATACTCCCCTTATATGAACTCCTTTACAGCTCCTACCTCCAACGCAGTCGGTGCTGAAATTAGCGGTCTTGGAGAAACAGGGGAGAGAAGATGTCACTCCCTTGGTCATGTGACAGTGCTGGACCCTATAAAGTGGTTATTAGGCCTGAGCACAGACAGAGGAGAGGTGGTCACAAGCTCCCCCATACCTAGTGTCACCTGCTGTGAACGAGGAAGGTGCAGTGAGAAAGTCAGGTAAGAGGTTGGAGGCCCTTTGAGTCACTTTGGACCCAGCAAAAAAACAAAAAAAAACCCCAAAAAAAAACACACACACATCTAAGAGGTTCAGAGATGGAAACTGCACAAACAACAAGTAGAGGATGAAGTACTAGTCACCAGTGTTGCCTGTGGTCTGCCTACAGCTGAACTTCTCCCCATTACTGACTTACCATGCCATGTTCTATACTGTGTCTCTGTGCGGAGGAAGCCATCTTGGTAGAGGTGAACGGCTTTGCTTCCTCATGTCAGGACTGCCCCCTGCTTTAGCTTCCCCCTCCATCAAGAACAGTGATCAGCACTGTAGTGACATCACCAAATCTCACTCCAAATTTCCTGAGGCTACCAGGTTTGGAAGCAGGGAGATCCTTGCACTGCAGATCCTCTGGTACAGCTTCCTCTCCAGCAAGGAGAACCGGCAGAAACGGTAAGGCCGAGAAACGCCGGCGAGAGGTGGGAAGGGATGTCTGGGGTGAATCAAAAAAAAAAAACCCACAAAGCTTGACAAGCAGTTAAAGCGGGGGTTCACCCACACCGCCAAAAAAAAAAAAAATATTAAAAGCCAGCAGCTACAAATACTGCAGCTGCTGACTTTTAATACATGGCCACTTACCTGTCCCAGGGTCCAGCGATGTCGGCAGGGGACGCCGAGAACCTGCTCGGTTCTCGGCAGCTGCCGCCGCCATCCTAGGTGAGGGAATCAGGAAGTGAAGCGTTGCGGCTTCACTTCCCGGTTCCCTACTGCGCATGCGCGAGTCGCGCTGCGCGTCCCTAGTGGTCCCCACTCTCTCCTGGGAGCTGTGTGTTCCCAGCAGACAGCGCGGTCGGGACGGGAAGAGGCATAGGCTCCCATGGGAGTCTATGCCGGAAGTGGGTGCAAATACCTGTCTTAGACAGGTATCTGCACCCCCCTCCCCCCTGAAAGGTGCCAAATATGACACCGGAGGGGGGGAGGGTTCCGAAAAGAGGAAGTTCCATTTTTGTGTGGAACTCCACTTTAAGAGGCAACATGGAAATGAGACCACTTGGGCTTGTTTCTAATTACTGCTTAGGGGGGGGGGGTGTAAAACCAGGCAGTTGAGTACCAGGGTGGCAAAATTGGTAATTAACCGCCTGGTTTTTCTTAAGTGTGCGCAATTTTAAAAGCGTAACATGAAAGTTCATGAAAGTGTATTTCTTCCAAAAAAATTCCATTGGTAAGACTGTTGCGCAAATACAGTGTGACATAAAATATTGCAACCATCGCCATTTTATTCTCTAGGGGTCTCTGCTAAAAAAAAAAAAAATATGTATATAAAACACACAATGTTTGGGAGTTTTAAGTAATTTTCTAGCAAAAAATACTGGTTTTAACTTGTAAGCAAGTGTCAGAAAAAAGCTTCAGAACGTCTTGAAGCTTGCTGAAAGCCTGCTAGCAGCTTGCTTAACTACTCCCCGACCGCGCTACAGCGCAGTTGTCCATGGATATCCTCCCAGAACCCCCTGGGGAGACACACTTGGCGCGCTCTGTGATCACAATAAAGGGACAATCACAGCGGCAGTCCTTCCCCCACGCACTGTCACAGCGTGAGAAAATGAGAACAGGTAACTGGCAATTCTGACCAGGGATCAACAAACCCCAGGCGCCACGTCACCATTGTGACCAGAAGTTTTGACCTGGGTGCCTGGGCTGCTCTCCACACCCTGTGCGCACACCCCCTCCGCTGTGTATCCCGGGCTCCGCTTGCCCATCTGCGGGCCAGCGACTGGCATAGCGAGAGCCGCCAAGTAGAGAATCTTTATATAAGCATTTTTTATGTAAGCGTATGTAGGATGCAACAAGCACCGCACCTAAAACTGGACAGGTGTGAACGGGGTCTGAGGAATGAATTAGGGAGGAGCAAATGAATGACAGGATCTCCACCGTCTTGCCACTATGCTTTGTGAATGAATAGTAGTACAAGGTCTGTGAATGGTGCAACTCTTCACTCAAGCAGTGCCTGTTGTAAAGCCATAGCAGCAGTCTGCAGGAAATAAGTTTTAATTTCATTACACTCACAAGTGGGCTGACGATCCCCTGTATGGAGTAACAGGTACTCTTTATAGAGGCATCCGGGTCTAGTAGATTGCAATGCCTCCTCTGCTTCATACAGCCAGTAGGTATAAGGTAGACAAAGCACATGGCTCCTGGGGTCATGATTTTACAATTTGGAACCCAGAAATACTCTGACGACTTCCAGGTTCATTCAGCCGAGCAACATTCTCGATTCCCTGCAGCTATGCTAGGCTCACAGAGGAGCCACTAAGGAGGATTGGGAGGGGGCTCTGCAGTGTTCTCCCTATAGGATCCTTGCTGAGTGACCATCCTCTGGCCCTGGTGCTTCGGCAGTCTGTGACCATCTCCTGGACCATGTCGGCAGTCTGTGACCATCTCCTGGACCATGTCGGCAGTCTGTGACCATCTCCTGGACCATGTCGGCAGTCTGTGACCATCTCCTGTATCATGTCTGCAGATTCTAATCATCTACTGTATCATTTCTGCAGATTCTGATCATCTACTGTATCATGTCTGCAGATTCTGATCATCCACTGTATCATGTCGGCAGTCCCTGACCATCTCCTGAATCATGTCTGCAGTCTCTGACCATCTACTCCAATACATTTAAATTATCTGACAGTCTTCTTTTGTATGATGAATGTTATGTGTAGTCCTTTGTAGCTATCAGGGGCCCCAGATGAGGCCCTCTATACCTACTATTAGTTGTTGTTGCAGGACACCAATGCTCTTATCTGGTACAAAACTTCTTCATTGCCTCATAATTGTTGCAAGCTCCAAGGCCCAGAGTGTTGTTCTTCACTTGAACTTTGATGTGCTCCGTGGATCCTTGTTCCTGAGCCCTGAGACCCTTGAATAGAACATCGGCATTGGTTAAACAGATTATCACATGATAAAACAATGGTTGCACCCCAAAAGGAATCCTGTCATTGGAAACAGCCGAATTGACACCAGCCGACTGTAAAATCATCAGTTCTAGAGTATTCCCAAATAATACAGCCGGCCTGTCCAGAGATTTTACCACCTGTGTCTACAGTTCCTCTATGGGGGTCACCCCTCCCTTCTTTTCCCGGAACATATCTGCACAGTGACCCCCCCCCTATAAACCATGTGAGTTGCTAAATGTTGCATCTTCATTAACCACTTCAGCCCCAGAAGGATTTACCCCCTTCCTGACCATACCCTTTTTTGCGATACGGCACTGGGTCGCTTTAACTGACAATTGCGAGGTCGTGCGACTTTGTACCCTAACAAAAGTGACATCCTTTTTTTCCCCCCACAAATAGAGCTTTCTTTTGGTGGTATTTGGTCACCTCTGCGTTTTTTATTTTTTGCGCTATAAACAAAAAAAAAGAGCAAACATTTTACTTTTTGCTATAATAAATATCCCCCCCCCCCAAAAAAAAAAAAATTATATATAACTCAACACACAGCCAATAATGCCTAAACCACTGACAACAAAAGTGAGTATTTTGTGTGGCCACCATTTTTTTTCCAGCACTGCCTTAACCCTCTTGGGCATGGAGTTCACCAGAGCTTCACAGGTTGCCACTGGAGTCCTCTTCCACTCCTCCATGACGACATCACAGAGCTGGTGGATGTTAGAGACCTTGCGCTCCTCCACCTTCTGTTTGAGGATGCCCCACAGATGCTCAATAGGGTTTAGGTCTGGAGACATGCTTGGCCAGTCCATCACCTTTACCCTCAGCTTCTTTAGTAAGGCAGTGGTCTTCTTGGAGGTGTGTTTGGGGTCGTTATGTTGGAATACTGCCCTGTGACCCAGGTAGGACTGCCCTGTGACCGAAGGTAGGAGATCATACTCTGCTTCAGTATGTCACAGTTCATGTTGGCATTCATGGTTCCCCTGGCAGCACTCATGCAGCCCCAGACCATGACACTCCCACCACCATGCTTGACTGTAGGCAGGACACACTTGTCTTTGTACTTCTCATCTGGTTGTCGCCACACACGCTTGACACCATCTGAACCAAATAAGTTCATCTTGGTCTCATCAGACCACAGGACATGGTTCCAGTAATCCATGTCCTTAGTCTGCATGTCTTCAGCAAACAGTTTGCTGGCTTTCTTGTGCATCATCTTTAGAAGAGTCTTCCTTCTGGGACAACAGCCATGCAGACCGATTTGATGCAGCGTGCAGCGTATGGTCTGAGCACTGACAGGCTGACCCCCCTCCACCCCTTCAACCTCTGCAGCAATGCTGGCAGCACTCATACGTGTATTTCCCAAAGACAACCTCTGTATATGACACTGAGCATGTGCACTCAACTTCTTTGGTCAACCATGGCGAGGCCTGTTCTGAGTGGAACCTGTCCTGTTAAAGCGCTGTATGGTCTTGGTCACCGTGCTGTAGCTCAGTTTCAGGCTCTTGACAATCTTCCTATAGCCTAGGCCATCTTTATGTAGAGCAACAATTCTTTTTTTCAGATGCTCAGAGAGTTCTTTGCCATGAGGTGCCATGTTGAACTTCCAGTGACCAGTATGAGAGAGTGAGAGCGATAACACCAAATTTAACACACCTGCTCCCCATTCACACCTGAGATCTTGTAACACTAACAAGTCACATGACACCAGGGAGGGAAAATGGCTAATTGGGCCCAATTTGGAGATTATCACTTAGGGGTGTACTCACTTTTGTTGCCAGCGGTTTAGACATTAATAGCTGTGTGTCGAGTTATTTTGAGGGAACAGCAAATTTACACTGTTATACAAGCTGTACACTCACTACTTTACATTGTAGCAAAGTGTCATTTCTTCAGTGTTGTCACATGAAAAGATAGAATAAAATATTCACAAAAATGTGGAAGGGTGTACTCACTTTTGTGAGATACTGTGTATAGGAGTATAAAGGGGACCTGTCAAAGCTCAAAATATGTATTGTAGGTATATTCATTTTTGTGAAATAGTGTGTGTACACAAATATATATTTATTTACACACACTCTAGAGCTGCACAATTAATCGTCAAGAATCGTTATCGTGATTAATCGTCAAGAATCGTTATCGCGATCTTGACTAAAGTGTTTCACAATTCTTTCTATGCCAAGAATTCTCTCTGCTCTTCTGAAGCCACAGCCCTCAAAAGAAAGGAAGAGAAAAAAATGGGCAGTCTGCCAAGAATCAAAACATTCTTTACCAGTTGAACTAAGTATAAACATTGTATCAATTTGTCAATGGAAAAGACTTCCTGTGTAAGTGAAAAAAGTTTAAACCACTTAAACACTAAACCTTTTTGTGACATTTGTTGGTTTCAAGTTAAAATCATTTTTTTTTTGCTAGAAAATTACTTAGAACCCCCAAACATATATATTTTTTTAGTAGAGAATAAAATGGTGGTTGTTGCAATATTTTATGTCACACTGTATTTGTGCAGCGGTCTTTCAAATGCAATTTTTTTGGAAAAAATGACTTTAATGAATTAAAAAAAAAAAAAAAATCTAACCAGTAAATTTAGCCCATTTTTTTTTTGTATAATGTGAAAGATTTTACGTCAAGAGAATCGTGATCTTTTTACACTAAGCAAAAAAATAGCGATTCTCATTTTGGCCAGAATCGTGCAGCTCTAACACACACACCTCTTAAAACACCATTATATATAACGAGGGGGGAGGGACCCCATGGTGTTCTATGAGATTATATATATTTTAATGGTTTCCTATGCATTCCCCCCCACCCTGATAGATAGATAGATATATCGGGGGCGGGGGGCTGGGAGAACCTCACAGGAAAAAAAAATTATATATATATATATATATATATATATATATATATATATATATATATATATATACTGTAAAAATAGGTATCCTATATGCTAACGCCCTCTGCACGAGGAACACCTCCACCGCGCCACTGGCACCCAAATAAACTTCAAAAATACTAAGTACATGTACACCAGTGACAGTGAATAAATGGTAATAAACTACTGAACACAAAAAGTGTCGAGCTGCCCCCTTAAAATCAAAATATAAATCAATAGTTTATTTAATCCTAAATATCGGTTAGGGACCAAAAATGGTAAACCGACACATAGGGTAAATAGAAGGCGCTCAGAAACAATAAAGGTATACCACGCAGTATACAATAATGGTGATAACCTCTATTGGTGAATAAATTACCTGGGTGTAAACAATAAAGGTATACCTTGCAGTATACAATAATGGTGATAACCTCTATTAGTGAATAAATCACCTAAGTGTAGCACACTGAATTAATAGTGGACCACACAAATATATAAACCTGTAAATATAAAATAAGACATTCGAATATATAATGTGACTATATGAATTAATACACACATATAGATGTGAGAAAAAAATTGAAAAAATGAACACGTGCAAATATTTCAATTCATGTTGCAAAAGTCAGAAACTCCATATACAGTCCATGAATGAAGACAGCCTCCAAACAGGCTGCAGGTGATATAAAATAGTGACGAAAAAAATCAAATGTCCCACACAGATGATTTCTCAGTGATAAATGTGAAATGATGAGTAACTCCGTGCGTCTTCCACCTCACCACCGTGCCAGTGAATCACACTCTCCAGACATACACTCACCGAAATACATTGCCAGCATTCTCATGCAAGGCAAAGCACGCTCTCTTTACCACACTCCAGGGTAAATAGTGTATACAAGGTTCACAGCGATGGTATTCAATGGATCCACATAAAAGAAAAATGAATGCTCCAATAGTGTAATTCAGCAACAACAATTTATTAAAATCACTGCAATCCTCACACATAGCACTCACATTGTGTAAAAGTAAAAAAGGCAAAGAACGTGCAATCAACAGCAAGCCTCAACTCTGTGGGTAAAACAATATAACCAATGGTCACGGCGGACCCGAGGTGTGCAGCTGCTGGGTAATGCTCTCACCCCTCCCTCGGGAAACCTCCGTTCCTCCGTGCGCTCGTAATCCTATCTTCCTGTGTGGCTGACAGCATGTACGTCACAACTCACAGCCACGCCCCCTATTTGCACGTGTTCATTTTTTCAATCTTTTCTCACATCTATATATGTGTGTATTAATTCATATAATCACATTATATATTCAAATGTCTTATTTTATGTTTACCGGTTTATATATTTGTGTGGTCCACTATTAATTCAGTGTGCTACACTTAGGTGATTTATTCACTAATAGAGGTTATCACCATTATTGTATACTGCGAGGTATACCTTTGTTTCTGAGCGCCTTCTATTTACCCTATGTGTCGGTTTACCATTTTTGGTCCCTAACCGATATTTAGGATTAAATAAACTATTGATTTATATATATATATATATATATATATATATATATATATATATATATAGAGAGAGAGAGAGAGAGAGAGAGAGAGAGAGAGAGAGAGAGAGAGAGAGAGAGAGAGAGAGAGAGAGAGAGAGAGAGAGAGAGAGAGAGAGAGAGAGAGAGGGAGAACACAGAAGCAGTCTCTCCATGTTTCCAGGCAGACAGATCAGAGCGCTCCACACAGGGACTGCTCATTCTCTCCATTATAACTACAATACAGAGGAGTCCCTTCATCCAACATACACAGAACCCAATGAACACCGATCACCCAGCACTCACGTTCAGCCAGCATCGCCATGGTGACTCCGGGGCGTGGGGGGGGGGACGGAACGGCTCGATCATGTGACGTCCCGCACTGCCAGGATTTCTCCAGCTGATCTCTCTTGTCCGCAGTAGAGGAGACATACCATGACAGATGAGATACAATCACGAGACTGATGGGCTACAGTCACGTGACGGATTAGCTACAGACACGTGATCAGTTACTAGCAAGCCGACCGGTACACGTGACATCACAGTAGGAGGAGTCACAAGAGCCGCAGAGTTATAAATACAGGCAGCAGAGCGCTGCGCGCACAGTCTGCTCCTGGCTCTCGGCAGGTGAACAGCTCTTTCTTCTAGCGCCAGTCTCAGCTACCGCTGTTGTGCCGAGAATGGTTCCCCGTCGAAATCTGTTCCCCCTGTCTCTCGGCGGAGATCGGAACTGCGCCTCTCCAGCCCTCTGCACTGCCGCTCCTCCTACTCTTCCCCGAATGCTAAACATCCTTCTACCGTCCCCGCCCCCGTGAACCATTCTCGGCACAACACCGCTATCACTGCTCACATGGGAAGGGAACCGTGCAAAAAGCACACACAAAAAAAAAAAGAAGGGTAGAGGAAGGCTGTAATATATATATATATATATATATATATATATATATATATATATATATATATATATATATATATATATGTTCAATGAGGTCCCTCCCCTCTGTGTGTTTGTGTATATATATATATATATATATATATACACACACATACATATATATATATATACACACACATATATACATACACACATAAGACTGGGCGCCACAGAGGTAGGGGAGCTGAAGCGCCTGAGTGATGTATTTCTCTATGTATTGTATCTGTATGCATTTCTCAGCGTGTTAGGCCCTTTTCACACATGTGGACCGTTCAGATCCGCCTGTCAGTTTTTTACGCGGATCTGAACGGTCGTTTGATACAGCTCTATGGAGCGACGGATGTCAGCGGTGACATGTCCGCTGACATCCGTCTGGCAGATCGGATGAAAACGGACAGGCGGACCGTAATCATCCGATCCCCCATAGGGGAGAGCGGACTCTGACTGGGCCGTCCCTGCACAGAGTGCAGAGACAGACTTGAGCAAGTGGAGTACTAAAAACTGGCAGCCCTGTGTGAAAGGGCTCTGTGCTGGGACCAATCCTATTTAATTTGTTCATAAATTACCTGAAGAATGGGGTAAACAGTTCAATCCCTGTATTTGCAGACGATACTAAGCTAAGTAGGGCAATAACTTCTCCGCAGGATGTGGAAACCTTGCAAAAAGATCTGAACAAATTAATGAGGTGGGCAACTACATGGCAAATGAGGTTCAATGTAGAAAAAAAAAATTAGAAGAAAAGAGGTTTAACCTTAAACTATGTAGAGGGTTCTTTACTGTAAGAGCGGCAAGGATGTGGAATTCCCATCCACAGGCGGTGGTCTCAGCGGGGAGCATCGATAGTTTCAAGAAACTATTAGCTAAGCACCTGAACGACCGCAACAGACAGGGATGTACAATGTAATACTGACATATAATCACACACATAGGTTGGACTTGTGTCTTTTTTCAACCTCACCTACTATGTAACTATGCAAGTCTCAGCGTTGTCTGCCTCAGCCTGTAAGTCTGCCGGCCTGTCGCTTTAAGCCTACCGGCCCCCCAGCCAGTGTCGCTGTAAGCCTGCCAGCCCCCCCAGCCAGTGCCAAGTAAAATCTTGCTGTGCACAGTGCTCTTATACAAGCTGAAGCCCATGTGAAAAAGGCCTAAATAACATGCATTTTTGTGTAAGCGTATGAAGGATGCAACAAGCACCGTACCTAAAACTGGACAGGTGTGAACGGGGCCTAAGGAATAAATTAGGGAGGAGCAAATGAATGACAGGATCTCCACCGTCTTGCCACTATGCTTTGTGAATGAATAGTAGTACAAGGTCTGTGAATGGTGCAACTCTTCACTCAAGCAGTGTCTGTTGTAAAGCCATAGCAGCAGTCTGCAGGAAATAAGTTTTAATTTCATTACTCTCACAAGTGGGCTGACGATCCCATGTATGGAGTAACAGGTACCTTTTATAGAGGCATCCGGGTCTAGTAGATTGCAATGCCTCGTCTGCTTCCAACAGCTAGTAGGTATAAGGTAGACAAAGCACATAGCTACTGAGGTCATGATTTTACAACTATGAACCCAGAAATACTCTGATGACTTCCAGGTTCATTCAGCCGAGCGACATTCTCGATTCCCTGCAGCCATGCTAGGCTCACAGAGGAGCCACTAGGGAGGATTGGGAGGGGGCTCTGCAGTGTTCTCCCTATAGGATCCTTGCTGATTGACCATCAAAAGCATCTGATTAGAGTGCTGTGTAAAGGCCCCTAGGGACCTGGTGCCCATCTTCTGGCCCTGGAGCCTCTGCAGTCTCTGACCATCTCCTGGACCATGTCGGCAGTCTCTGACCATCTCCTGGACCATGTCGGCAGTCTCTGACCATCTCCTGGACCATGTCGGCAGTCTCTGACCATCTCCTGGACCATGGCGGCAGTCTCTGACCATCTCCCGGACCATGGCGGCAGTCTCTGACCATCTCCCGGACCATGGCGACAGTCTCTGACCATCTCCCGGACCATGGCGACAGTCTCTGACCATCTCCCGGACCATGGCGACAGTCTCTGACCATCTCCCGGACCATGTCGGCAGTCCCTGACCATCTCCCGGACCATGTCGGCAGTCCCTGACCATCTCCTGTATCATGTCGGCAGTCCCTGACCATCTCCTGTATCATGTCGGCAGTCTCTGACCATCTCCTGGACCATGTCGGCAGTCTCTGACCATCTCCTGGACCATGGCGGCAGTCTCTGACCATCTCCTGGACCATGGTGACAGTCTCTGACCATCTCTTGGACCATGGCGGCAGTCCCTGACCATCTCCTGGACCATGTCGGCAGTCCCTGACCATCTCTTGGACCATGTCGGCAGTCCCTGACCATCTCCTGGACCATGTCGGCAGTCCCTGACCATCTCCTGTATCATGTCGGCAGTTCCTGACCATCTCCTGTATCATGTCGGCAGTCTCTGACTATCTACTCCAATACATTTAAACAGGGCTTTTTTTCTCAAACAATAGGTGCTGGAACTTAACCACGGCCCCACAAAACCCCTCCCCCTACACACACCCTCCAATTCACATTAAATAGTTGGTGTGTTCAGTCAAATTTCACGAAAACAGTAGGAGGGTCTTAAAGGGGCATTAAATACCAGGATTGCATTACATACAGAGTGCAGAGGTGTCACCAGACACCAGACTTCTGTGTTTACAAGTGATTGTGGTGAGCAGGCACCAAAGGGTCTGAGCCAGAGATGGTGGAACTGAGTTCCACCAAGTTCCCCCTGAAAAAAGCCCTGCATTTAAATTATCTGACAGTCTTCTTTTGTATGATAAATGTTATGTGTAGTTCTTTGTAGCTATCAGGGGCCCCAGATGAGGCCCTCTATACTGAAATAAATGGCTTAATATTGTATAAAAAGCCTTCAATAATGATGATTTCTCGTGAGACGAATTTTGGAATTATATCTTCTTGAGTCAGCTTAAATCAAACCGTGTGTTTTATTGTACACACATAAACTTGGAAAATACTTACAAAAATAGTACATTCATATTCAGAATTAGTGTTGTTTCATATATGCAAAAAATGTTCAAATATAGTTCATTTGTTTCAAAGATCTGAAAAGAATTCTTAAAATCATTAGAATATATGCTTTCCCTTTGTCATGGCCTATTAAAAATGGCCGATTAACTTCTTGTGTCCTGGAAGAAATGCTGTGTGTCTTGAATAGGAAGATGTATGTAACTTGAAAGCAGGAGATGTGTGTCAAGAAGCAGGAGATGTAACAGAGAGCCAGAAGACTGGATTCCTTGTGATTATGTGAACTCAGTCTTTCAAATTCGCGCCCAAACACAAATCCCTCCCATACACTCCCCTTTCTCCTCCTTCCTAAGAGTGGGGGTTAACAGAGAGCAACATCTGGCCTACTTTACCAAACCTTTTAAACATGAAACCAGATATATGTGAGAGACTATCAGACCTCTTAAAACATAAATGCATATATCAAACAGAGTATCGGTTACATAGGAAGATTTTCAACCCATACATGTATTATTTACAAAATCCATCAAATTCTGACAGGGTCTTGACCTGCAGTCTTAGTCAATGAGTCGCCATCTGGATATCACTAGCTCAAAGTGCTATCATTCACACAATTATGGAAAATGCATATTCTTTTTAATAAAGCCAATTAAAATTTAGGTATTAAGAATATAACATTCCCCTCTGAAATATGAATAACAATCATATTTTATCCATACATAGCATTCATGTCTCATTCATACTGACTTTGATCCAATAACTCCAAATGTATTTCCATCACCAACCGAGTCTGCAATACCAAAACCCATCTTTCTCTTAAGCTTATTTTGCAATAAATCATCTCCTTTCTTGATTTCATTCAGGGCCGTCTTTAATTTTGATTGGGCCCTGGGCAAACATTTGGGGCCCCCCCCCTCCATTCTGAGACATACAAAAAATAGCAGGTAGACTCAAAATCAGTTTACTGCAGCGATTGCAATTGTTTGCCAGAGGTTACAGCCTGCACAACACATAATTTCTGCTTGCCGATTGGTTGCTAGAGGTTAATGTACATTATTAGCGCTCACTAATTGGTTGCTAGGGGTTACAGCACATCATTAGCACTTACTGATTGGTTGCTAGAGATTAAAGCAGATCACTACTGTTTGCTGATTGGTTGCTAGAGGTTCATGCACATCATTACCTCTCACTGAGCAGTGGAGCAATCCCAAATAATTGAGCAAGTAAAGGGGCACATTAATACACATACTACAGGAGAGGTTCAGAGACTGCGGACATACTGCAGGAGACAATCAGAGACTGCGGACATACTGCAGGAGATTACCAGAGACTGCGGACATACTGCAGGAGACAATCAGAGGCTGTGGACATACTGCAGGAGACAATCAGAGACTGCGGACATACTGCAGGAGATTACCAGAGACTGCGGACATACTGCAGGAGACAATCAGAGACTGCGGAAATACTGCAGGAGACACTCAGAGACTGTGGACATACTGCAGGAGACAATCAGAGACTGCGGACATACTGCAGGAGACAATCAGAGACTGCGGAAATACTGCAGGAGACAATCAGAGACTGCGGACATACTGCAGGAGACAATCAGAGGCTGCGGACATACTGCAGGAGATTACCAGAGACTGCGGACATACTGCAGGAGACAATCAGAGACTGCGGACATACTGCAGGAGATTACCAGAGACTGCGGACATACTGCAGGAGACAATCAGAGGCTGCGGACATACTGCAGGAGACAATCAGAGACTGCGGACATACTGCAGGAGACAATCAGAGACTGCGGACATACTGCAGGAGATAATCAGAGACTGCGGACATACTGCAGGAGACAATCAGAGACTGCGGACATACTGCAGGAGATTACCAGAGACTGCGGACATACTGCAGGAGACAATCAGAGACTGCGGACATACTGCAGGAGACAATCAGAGACTGCGGACATACTGCAGGAGACAATCAGAGACTGCGGACATACTGCAGGAGATTACCAGAGACTGGACATACTGCAGGAGACAATCAGAGACTGCGGAAATACTGCAGGAGACACTCAGAGACTGCGGACATACTGCAGGAGACAATCAGAGACTGCGGACATACTGCAGGAGACAGAGACTGCAGACATTATACAGGTGATGGTCAGATAACTTTCAGCAATGCACAGCTTTACAGTTAAATAACACAACTCAGGGTTTAAACAGTCAGGCATTCTATGGTTGTAAGGACATACCTGGCCAGCCAAACTTACTACATACATTCAGGACTGTGGGCGGGGCTTCCACTCTCTGCTCTCACTAAAGCAGCTTGGAGCTCCACTGATGCTTTGTTGGGTGGGCCCTGGGCCCATATCACCCGTAAATGGTTGCCCCGATGACAGCTTTGCAGAGCGCACAGAGGACACGGGAGGATGTATTCCGCGCTAGCCAGCTGAGAGGGGCGGGGCCGGGAGCTCCACTGACGCTCTGACCCCGCCCACATGCAGCCTGTGTACTGGGAATAGAGCGCCTATAGTGAGAGCCAGTGATCGGAGTGGGAGTGTCATTGGAGCTCCCGGCCCCGCCCCCGGACCTCTGTATTCACCAGGCAGTATAGAGGGGGCGGGGCCGGAAGCTCCACTGACAGTCGCACTCCGATCACTGGCTCTCACTACAGAAGCTCTTTTCCGAATACACAGGCTGCACGTGGGTGGGGTCAGAGCGTCAGTGGAGCTCCCGGCCCCGCCCCCTCTCAGCTGGCTAGCGAGGAATACATCCTCCCGTGTCCTCTGTGCGCTCTGCAAAGCTGTCATCGGGGCCCCAATTCACGGCTAGCGCGGGCCCCCCAACAAAGATTGGGCCCAGGGCAAGTGCCCCGTTTGCCCTGCGCTAAAGACGGCCCTGATTTCATTTCTAATTCGATAATATAATTTTTTCATTCTAAACATCAAACATACCTGGAATATAATGAATAACATAATAATAATAAAAAGAATAACTATAGGATGTGATAAAATATTTCCTGCTGCTGAGGTTATTGAAGTTTTTCCCCAAATTGATACACTATTACTGAATTTTTTCCACCAATTACTTCATGAAAATTCTGACCATGGATGAGATATCTCTTGCAAATTACCTTGTTCATGTTTAAACAATATTTCTGCATTCTGAAGTTCCTTAGCCAAAGCTATCAATAAACCTTTATCCTTATGAATTACATTTGCCCATTCTTCCCAAGGAAATTCATCTATCTGAGATATATTATATTGTGTGGGAAGAGCACTTATATTTTTCATAAGCATATTTGTTAAATTTGTTCTAAACCCATTAATACTTATTGCTACAATATCTCCTTCTGTACAATACAAGCCTTGATTTAAGTTTTCTGTATTTGTACAAGAAGAGAAAAAAGTTTTAACCCTGTCTGTATCTGACATGATCTGAAAACAAACCTTCTTTTTATCTACACGAGTAACTAATTCAGAAATTGTTTCAACTTTTTCTATTCTTGCTGAACATAAAGTATGATTATGATAACAAGAATGAAAAATACTTTTATCTTGATTAGGTAAACAGATAACTTTAGACTGAAATTGTAAACATGATGACAAATCTAATTGTTCTAATTCAGAATTTTCATTGTTAAATGCAAAATCTGTATACTGTAATTTATAATACAATAATTGTGTATTGCTGACGGGTAATCCCAAGACAGTGATTGGAACCAAAATTTGTTCTTGTCCTGCTATTGGAATCATAGAAGAACTATAACAAACATCCTGTTTACATCCTATCCATTTATTTACCCATAAATCTGTATGATTTATAGCATATACATATTCTCTGGGTAAATTCTGTAAAATGCCAAGAGCGGTTATTCCACTCTGAAATGCTTGTGCAATTATTTTAAAATTAGTGGAATATTCAGTCTGGATCTCTAAACATGCTCTGGCAATATGAGAATGTTGTTCACTTAACATTAAATCAAGAGTAATATTTTGAAGATGTAAAATAGATGGACCCATTATATTAGCTGTTTTAATAACCATATTTTCTAAAATTTCATTTAAATTCCTCTGTATTTTAATCCCGTTACTACCCACTAAACCAGCTGTCTCAAGATCAGACTTTAAAGTATTAATGTCCATACTATTAGTAATACTCCCAATTGTGCCAATCCCACCTAAAATACCTTCAACAATACCACGCTTATTTCTGTTATGATTTCTATTATTAATTCCAAACCATCTTTCAATACCCAATTCCATATTAACCAAATGTCCTTGACATTGTGGAAACCTTGTAGAAATTTTCCATTCTGAAACATTAAAGTTCCACAATATAATGACAAACTTTCCCTCTTTCAAAAGAGTTCTGGATTGGAAATGGTTAATCTGAAATGGATTTGCTGAGACACTTTTCTTACCAACACATGGAGTTTTCCTAGGAGACCTTACAACTAGGGTTGTCCCGATACCACTTTTTTAGGACCGAGTACAAGTACCGATACTTTTTTTCAAGTACTCGCCGATACCGATTACCGATACTTTTTTTTAATGTCACGTGACAGTGTTTTTTTTTTTTTTTTTTGGGGGGGGGGAGTGAACGGTGTGTGTGTTATTGCACTATGTGCGTGTTTTTTTTTTAATCAGCCCTGTTGGGGGGCTTTGGTGAGATATCAGGGGTCTTAACAGACCTCTGATATCTACCCCTTGAGACAGAGAAAGAGACCGAGGATAGAGATTCCCCAGTCCCTTTCTCTGCAGCCTCAGCTGCACTGAGAATGAATGGAGAGAAGACAGCGGCTCCTCTCCATTCATAAACTGACACATAGTAATCACAGGTGATTACAATGTTTCAGTTATGTGAATAGACAGAGTCAGCTGACTCTGTCCATTCACACAGCGGAGAGACAGCAGAACGGAGGGGACAGAGGAAGAGAGAGGGGGACAGCGGAAAGCCGGAACGGATGGGGACAGCGGAGGGGGACAGAGCAACGGAGGGGGACAGAGCAAAGAAGGAGGACAGCGGAGGGGGTCAGAGGAACGGAGGGGGACAAAGCAACGGAGCAGGACAGCGGAGGGGGACAGAGGAACGGAGGGGGACAGAGCAAAGAAGGAGGACAGCGAAGGGGGTCAGAGGAACGGAGCAGGACAGCGGAGGGGGTCAGAGGAACGGAGAAGGACAGCGGAGGGGGTCAGAGGAACGGAGGGGGACAAAGCAACGGATCAGGACAGCGGAGGGGGACAGAGGAACGGAGGGGGACTAAGGGGGATGAGGTGACAGTCAGCGGTGATCGTGTGTGGGGGAGTTACAAGCACCGATCACCGCTGTATGTCACTAAAGCAGCTGAAAGCCGCGGGGGGAAGCTTGTAACTCCCCCACGCGCCGATCACCGCTGACAGTCAAGGTATCGGGGGAAGCATCGGGAGCATTTGCCCGAGTACAAGTACTCGGGCAAATGCTCGGTATCGGTGCCGATACCGATACTAGTATCGGTATCGGGACAACCCTACTTACAACAACACTTCCCTTCGCACATTTCACCGGATAATTTCCTATTGATATGCAACATTCATATATACCAGTATCATTCAAAGATACTCTCATTTGTTGATAATCAAATGTATTATTGATCCAATTCACACTACCATAAATTCCTTTATGAATTATAATAGTAGAACTGTGAAGAAAACTTCCCAAAAATTCATTGTTCCTTTTCCAAGTTACCAGTGAATCTTGAGGTACATATATTTTTGTTTTACATATCAAATGCAAACTCTCATTATCTTCCAAAATATTTAAAGATTGTTGCCTTTTACAAATACTGACCAAAAACTCCTTCCCAATATATTACATTCAAAAGTTCCGGTTCTGTTGTTTAACCTATAAGATCCCAGCATTTTAACAAAATTTGTTTTGGATTCTATTTTAACGTTTACCTCAACATTATTTCTACGAATGAAATATAATTCCATACAGCAATCATATCCCTGTCCTACAAATACATATCCATACAAATCTTCAGCTGTATTAATATCAACATATCTAGAATTATATTCTGTTATTTGTATTAAGATCAATATCTTTATCACTCTTGTCCTCTGTATTAATATCAATGTCTTTATCACTTTTGTCATCTATATTGATATCAGTATCTAGATCTCTTTTGTCTCTGAATAATGTAATGACTTTGTTGTGTAATTCTTCAATCCTGTTAACCTCTGCATAGCTGGAACAGTTTGTGATATATTTTACCACAGATAAAATTGTCACGAGAGAAAAGATGAATCCTGTGATGATGATGAATCTTCTCTCTTTAACACTTTCTTTTGTTGAACTGACATCTTTCTTCTTTTTTTGGAATCCATGATTCCTCCAGGTTAATGAAATATAATTAATTCCTAGGAAAAATAAAAGCAGCATCATTTATCTCAGAATATTACATTTGTTATACCCACATTTTTATTTATCCATGCTTTTTCACTAAATTGAGAAATCTTTGAACTAATACCATTGTCCCTTGAACATCCAAGATGTCAAATGGACCTTCCCAATTACTTTGCCATGATCCACTTCTCCTGAACCTTTAATTCTGCCTGTGACGTGTATCTCACCATCTCTGGGTGTGACCTTACACATGGCAACTCTTTGATCACCATATTTCTTTCTGTATAAACTTGTGCTAACAGCTAATTTTTGATTTAAATAAATCTTTCCATTCTTAATTATCAAGCTTGATAAACCGTTTATCTTGAATAAAAGATAATTTTGATTTTAATAATAAAATAACAAAATGTTACAAGAATCAGATATGTGTGTGTGGATGTAACAGCAGTTCTCATACTGTGTATGTGTCTTGTGTATACTGGAGTGAATATCTGTTGCAGCATCTGCTGGAGTGCATGTCTGCCAAAAACTCTGTTACAGGCATTCTACTCCTAAAAAAAACAAACCCCTCCTTTCTTATTCAGAAAGGTTCTTTTTTGTCTTGTAGTCCCACAGATGCAGACTCTCAATGAGTAGTCCCCCCCTCCTTTTTAAAAAGGTGGGTGTCACTGCACTCTCAAGTTCCTAAGGGTGGGGCTATGAGCTCTGTGAGTAACCATTTAACTTATACAATCTACAAGTTTCTTTAAACTTCTTAAAACAAATACTACATATCAGTATATATACAAATTGTCTTTTAATAATCTCCTAAACAAGGAATATTGTAAACAAAGAAATTATGATCTTTTAACTCAAACTTAAAAATGTGTGGAAGGACCATTTTTTCATACAAGTAACTGCATGTAACACAATTCTGTTCAAATTGTCCTGTATCATCTATAACCAATACACTCTTATGCAAAAGGAGCACAAAATACCAAAAAGAAATATCATTTTCTGAATGACATTCAATACCTTTAAATAACATCCTAATATCCATTCTCAAATCACAAGCATTGCAGTAAAATACACTTCAGAGGGACACTAACAATCCTTGCTGTGTACTGCCAACCAAACGTTCATTGTGAAACACAAGTGACAAAGTAAATTCTTCCTGTCATTAATTCAAATGAAGAATACTTTGTAACTGAAAAAACTGTACCTGCAAACTGTGAATGATATGATACATGAAATCTCTGTCCTATTCCCAAGATTTTACACATTATCTGCATGATTTTACCTATAAAATGGAATCCTCTGTCACTACTGAGATTTGCTAGTATACCCCAAGCTATAAAAACATGATTAATCAATATCCTAGCAATAATTAAAATATCTTTGTACACAGATTTAGACAAGATTTAATTACTCTATCTACTGTCTCTTCCAATTTGTCCAAATAGAATTTCTCTTTAAGAACTTCAAGCAATTTTTGCTTACCAATGTGATCTAAACTGTCATAGTTAAATTTAGTGAATTCCACCTGTAGGTGTTGTGGTACATTAAAATATAGAAAATCCATCTAAGTCATGATATTAGATCCAGTTATCATTAACCAAAATATAAATCTTATACCATCCGATGAGGACTCAAAAAATTGATTCATCTTTTAATCCTCTGAAAACGAAGGAAAATCTTATATTTGTTTTTTCCACAATGTAATTTTGACCATATTCAGGTTAAAATCACTAATTCACCATACAAATCTGCATCCTTTGCTAATTGAGTAGAAAGCTGTTAATTACCCCCTTATCAGATGAACTAAACCTCTCAATGTTCCATCTGAACAAAAAATAAAAAATAAAAATCATAATAATCATAACTGGGAAAAATTATTTAAAAAAATTAATAATCCAAAGGATTATCCTTGAATTCTAAAAATATATCAAATAAAAACCAAATCTCTGAACCTCAAATCATAACCTTATTATCCATAGCAAAGAATCAATAACCAGAAAATCCTTACCATCCATGCAGTTCATTTAAGGACTGCTAACATTGTTTTTCACAGTGTTATATGATACATAGTGATACCTTTCCTGTCTTAATGGACTATTTGCAGTTTGCAATCTGCATTTGGGTCTTAAAAGGGAAATTAGTTTGATTATTATGGCCTCTATACCTCAAATTACTACACCATCACACAGAATACACTTCATAGCGTCTTGGTATCGTTTTCGGATAATACAACCTCTTTTGTATATTGTTATTATTAGCCATCACACAAAACCTAGCTATGTGACCCTCTCTTTTGCAAACTAAACATTTAAGAATTGGTTTTTTTGCATATACCTTTCTTTGAGTATATGGCGATGAAAATTTACATTTCTGTTGAATATTACTATTATTCAAATCAACAGACTTCACGCTTTCATTGTCTGAGGAAATATTAACCTCCTCAAATGACTCCACTGAGTCAAATCCAGAACCGGCATCATTATCCCTCGCCTCTGACTTTGTCACGTGTTCATAAGCTAAACACTGAGCATGTGCAGAAGACTGAGCTTGCAATAATTGCGTTTTAAGTAAACTTATAACATTCTCTTGTTCAATTTCTTTCTGAGTTAAAAAAGTAATACAACTTTCTTTTTCTTTAAACGATTCCAATAATGCATTCATTTTATGTTCTAATGCATCTTTTTCAATCATTAATTGTTCAATATGTAAATTCTCCTGTGTTTGTGCAATTTCTGTTACACTTTGCCTTTGTTTTCCTGGCATATCAAAAACCATTGCATTGAAAACTGTAATTAATTTCATCACATTGCTTAATTTTCTCTTAGATTTAGCTAATGAAAATCTATTCTTCTCAATTTCTTTATTTGCCTGTAGGCATTGATTATACATTGATTGCCATAACTTAGTGTCTGAAATATAACTGGCTAAACCTTCAAATTCTAAATTACTTTCTTCAGCTATTACATTTATAAATTCCATATTTTGGTACTCACCGAATATAAAACTTTTCCGTTATCCGCTGGACTCTAATTAAACTGTCTGTCAAGACTTCTGATCCAAAATACTCTGGTCTTCACGCAATCAAACATCAATCTGGCGTTTCTAGGTTCTTTCAATAATGGCGAAATTAATTCTGTTCATCACGTTTCCCCTCTGATCAACGGAAGAAGAATGTGGCACAAAAACTTCTGACGATTGAAACTGGCTGGCATACGCCAATGAAATAAATGGCTTAATATTGTATAAAAAGCCTTCAATAATGATGATTTCTCGTGAGACGAATTTTGGAATTATATCTGCTTGAGTCAGCTTAAATCAAACCGGACCATGTCGGCAGTCTCTGACCATCTCCTGGACCATGGCAGCAGTCTCTGACCATCTCCTGGACCATGGCGGCAATCTCTGACCATCTCCTGGACCATGGCGGCAGTCCCTGACCATCTCCTGGACCATGTCGGCAGTCCCTGACCATCTCCTGGACCATGTCGGCAGTCCCTGACCATCTCCTGTATCATGTCGGCAGTCCCTGACCATCTCCTGTATCATGTCGGCAGTCTCTGACTATCTACTCCAATACATTTAAACAGGGCTTTTTTTCTCAAACAATTCGTGCTGGAACTTAACCCCCCAGCCGTTGTCACCGTAAGTCGGCCGGCCCCCAGTGGGCCCCCAGCCGGTGTCACCGTAAGTCGGCCGGCCCCCAGTGGGCCCCCAGCCGGTGTCACCGTAAGTCGGCCGGCCCCCAGTGGGCCCCCAGCCGGTGTCACCGTAAGTCTGCGGATCCCCAGTAGGCCCCCAGCCGATGTCACTGTAAGTCTGCGGGCCCCCAGTAGGCCCCTAGCCGGTGCCACTGTAAGTCTGCTTGGCCCCCAGCGGGTGTCACCGTAAGTCTGCCGGCCCCCAGCCGGTGCCACCGTAAGTCTGCGGGCCCCAATTCGGCCCCCAGCCGGATCCACCGTAAGTCTGTGGGCCACCAGTAGGTCCCAGCCGGTGCCATCGTAAGTCTGCGGGCCCCCAGCCGATGTCACTGTAAGTCTGCGGGCCCCCAGCCGGTGCCACCGTAAGTCGGTGGGCCCCCAGCCGATGCCACCGTAAGTCTGCCGGCCAACAGCCGGTGTCACCGTAAGTCTGCGGGCCCCCAGTAGGCCCCCAGCCGGTGCCACCGTAAGTCTGTGGGCCCCCAGTAGGTCCCAGCCGGTGCCATCGTAAGTCTGCGGGTCCCCAGTAGGCCCCCAGCCGATGTCACTGTAAGTCTGCGGGCCCCCAGCCGGTGCCACCGTAAGTCTGTGGGCACCCAGTAGGTCCCAGCCGGTGCCATCGTAAGTCTTCGGGTCCCCAGTAGGCCCCCAGCCGGTGCCACCGTAAGTCTGCGGGCCCCCAGTCGGCACCCAGCCAGTGTCACCGTAAGTCTTCCGGCCAACAGCCGGTGTCACCGTAAGTCTGCGGGCCCCCAGTAGGCCCCCAGCCGGTGCCACCGTAAGTCTGTGGGCCCCCAGTAGGTCCCAGCCGGTGCCATCGTAAGTCTGCGTGTCCCCAGTAGGCCCCCAGCCAATGTCACTGTAAGTCTGCGGGCCCCCAGCCGGTGCCACCGTAAGTCTGCGGGCCCCTAGCCGGTGCCACCGTAAGTCTGTGGGCCCCCAGTAGGTCCCAGCCGGTGCCACCGTAAGTCTGCCGGCCCCCAGCCGGTGCCATCGTAAGTCTGCGGGTCCCCAGTAGGCCCCCAGCCGATGTCACTGTAAGTCTGCGGGCCCCCAAAAGGCCCCCAGCCGGTGCCACCGTAAGTCTGCGGGCCCCCAGTCGGCCCCCAGCCGGTGCCACCGTAAGTCTGCGGGCCCCCAGTAGGTCCCAGCCGGTGCCACCGTAAGTCTGCAGGCCCCCAGTAGGCCCCCATCCGGTGCCACCGTAAGTCTGCGGGCCCCCAGTAGGCCCCCATCCGGCGCCACCGTAAGTCTGTGGGCCCACAGTCGGCCCCCAGCCGGTGCCACCGTAAGTCTGCCGGCCAACAACCGGTGTCACCGTAAGTCTGCGGGCCCCCAGTAGGCCCCCAGCCAATGCCACTGTAAGTCTGCGGGCCCCCAGCCGGAGCCACCGTAAGTCTTTGGGCCCCCAGTAGGTCCCAGCCGGTGCCACCGTAAGTCTGCGGGTCCCCAGTAGGCCCCCAGCCGGTGCCACCGTAAGTTTGCGGGCCACCAGTAGGTCCCAGCCGGTGCCACCGTAAGTCTGCCGGCCAACAGTAAGTCTGCGGGCCCCCAGCCGGTGTCACCGTAAGTCTGCCGGCCCTCAGCCGATGCCATCGTAAGTCTGCGGGTCCCCAGTAGGCCCCCAGCCGATGTCACTGTAATTCTGCGGGCCCCCAAAAGGCCCCCAGCCGGTGCCACCATAAGTTTGCGGGCCCCCAGTAGGTCCCAGCCGGTGCCACCGTAAGTCTGCCGGCCAACAGTAAGTCTGCGGGCCCCCAGCCGGTGTCACCGTAAGTCTGCCGGCCCTCACCTGATGCCATCGTAAGTCTGCGGGTCCCCAGTAGGCCCCCAGCCGATGTCACTGTAAGTCTGCGGGCCCCCAAAAGGCCCCCAGCCGGTGCCACCATAAGTCTGTGGGCCCCCAGTAGGTCCCAGCCGGTGCCATCGTAAGTCTGCGGGTCCCCAGTAGGCCCCCAGCCGATGTCACTGTAAGTCTGCGGGCCCCCAAAAGGCCCCCAGCCGGTGCCACCGTAAGTCTGTGGGCCCCCAGTAGATCCCAGCCGGTGCCACCGTAAGTCTGCGGGCCCCCAGTAGGCCCCCAGCCGATGTCACTGTAAGTCAGCGGGCCCCCAGCCGGTGCCACCGTAAGTCTGTGGGCCCCCAGTAGGTCCCAGCCGGTGTCACCGTAAGTCTGCCGGCCCCCAGCCGGTGCCATCGTAAGTCTGCGGATCCTCAGTAGGCCCCCAGCCGATGTCACTGTAAGTCTGCGGGCCCCCAGTAGGCCCCCAGCCGGTGCTACCGTAAGTCTGCTTGCCCCCCAGTAGGCCCCCAGCCGGTGTCACCGTAAGTCTGCCGGTGCCACCGTAAGTCTGCCGGCCCCCAGTAGGCCCCCAGCCAGTGCCACCATAAGTCTGCGGGCCCCAATTCGGCCCCCAGCCGGATCCACCGTAAGTCTGTGGGCCCCCAGTAGGTCCCAGCCGGTGCCATCGTAAGTCTGCGGACCCCCAGTTGGCCCCCAGCCGATGTCACTGTAAGTCTGCGGGCCCCCAGCCGGTGCCACCGTAAGTCTGTGGGCCCCCAGTCGGCCCGAAGCCGGTGCCATCGTAAGTCTGCGGGCCCCCAGTCGGCCCGAAGCCGGTGCCATCGTAAGTCTGCGGGCCCCCAGTCGGCACCCAGCCGGTGCCACCGTAAGTCTGCCGGCCAACAGCCGGTGTCACCGTAAGTCTGCGGGCCCCCAGCCGGTGCCACCGTAAGTCTACGGGCCCCCAGTAGGCCCCCAGCCGGTGCCACCGTAAGTCTGTGGGCCCCCAGTAGGTCCCAGCCGGTGCCACCGTAAGTCTGCCGGCCCTCAGCCGGTGCCATCGTAACTCTGCGGGTCCCCAGTAGGCCCCCAGCCGAAGTCACTGTAAGTCTGTAGGCCCCCAGCCGGTGCCACCGTAAGTCTGTGGGCCCCCAGTAGGTCCCAGCCGGTGCCACCGTAAGTCTGCGGGCCCCCAGCCGGTGTCACCGTAAGTCTGCGGGCCCCCAGTAGGTCCCAGCCGGTGCCACCGTAAGTCTGCCGGCCAACAGCTGGTGTCACCGTAAGTCTGCCGGCCCCCAGCCCGTGCCGTTGTAAGTCTGCGGGCCCCCAGTAGGTCCCAGCCGGTGCCATCGTAAGTCTGCGGGTCCCCAGTAGGCCCCCAGTCGATGTCACTGTAAGTCTGCGGGCCCCCAAAAGGAACCCAGCCGGTGCCACCGTAAGTCTGTGGGCCCCCAGTAGGTCCCAGCCGGTGCCACCGTAAGACTTCGGGCCCCCAGTAGGCCCCCAGCCGGTGTCACTGTAAGTCTGCGGGCCCCCAGTAGGTCCCAGCCGGTGCCATCGTAAGTCTGCGGGTCCCCAGTAGGCCCCCAGCCGATGTCACTGTAAGTCTGCGGGCCCCCAAAAGGCCCCCAGCCGGTGCCACCGTAAGTCTGTGGGCCCCCAGTAGGTCCCAGCCGGTGCCACCGTAAGTCTGCGGGCCCTCAGTAGGCCCCCAGCCGGTGTCACTGTAAGTCTGCGGGCCCCCAGCCGGTGCCACCGTAAGTCTGTGGGCCCCCAGTAGGTCCCAGCCGGTGTCACCGTAAGTCAGCGGGCCCCCAGTAGGCCCCCAGCCGGTGTCACCGTAAGTCAGTGGGCCCCCAGCCGGTGCCACCGTAAGTCTGTGGGTCCCCAGTAGGTCCCAGCCGGTGTCACCGTAAGTCTGCCGGCCCCCAGCCGGTGCCATCGTAAGTCTGCGGATCCCCAATAGGCCCCCAGCCGATGCCACCGTAAGTCTGCGAGCCCCCAGTAGGCCCCCAGCCGATGTCACTGTAAGTCTGCGGGCCCCCAAGAGGCCCCCAGCCGGTGCCACTGTGAGTCTGCGGGCCCCCAGTAGGTCCCATCCGGTGTCACCGTAAGTCTGCCGGCCCTCAGCCGGTGCCATCGTAAGTCTGCGGGTCCCCAGTAGGCCCCCAGCCGATGTCACTGTAAGTCTGCGGGCCCCCAAAAGGCCCCCAGCCGATGTCACTGTAAGTCTGCGGGCCCCCAAAAGGCCCCCAGCCGGTGCCACCGTAAGTCTGTGGGCCACCAGTAGGTCCCAGCCGGTGCCATCGTAAGTCTGCGGGTCCCCAGTAGGCCCCCAGCCGATGTCACTGTAAGTCTGCCGGCCCCCAAAAGGCCCCCAGCCGGTGCCACCGTAAGTCTGTAGGTCCCCAGTCGGTGCCACCGTAAGTCTGTGGGCCCCCAGTAGGTCCCAGCCGGTGTCACCGTAAATCTGCCGGCCCCCAGCCGGTGCCATCGTAAGTCTGCGGATCCTCAGTAGGCCCCCAGCCGATGTCACTGTAAGTCTGCGGGCCCCCATTAGGCCCCCAGCCGGTGCCACCGTAAGTCTGCTTGCCCCCAGTAGGCCCCCAGCCGGTGTCACCGTAAGTCTGCCGGCCCCCAGCCGGTGCCACCGTAAGTCTGCGGGCCCCCAGCCGGATCCACCGTAAGTCTGTGGGCCCCCAGTAGGTCCCAGCCGGTGCCACCGTAAGTCTGTGGGCCCCCAGTCGGCCCGAAGCCGGTGCCACCGTAAGTCTGCGGGCCCCCAGTCGGCACCCAGCCGGTGCCACCGTAAGTCTGCCGGCCAACAGCCGGTGTCACCGTAAATCTGCGGGCCCCCAGCCGGTGCCACCGTAAGTCTACGGGCCCCCAGTAGGCCCCCAGCCGGTGCCACCGTAAGTCTGTGGGCCCCCAGTAGGTCCCAGCCGGTGCCACCGTAAGTCTGCCGGCCCTCAGCCGGTGCCATCGTAAGTCTGCGGGTCCCCAGTAGGCCCCCAGCCGGTGCCACCGTAGGTCTGTGGGCCCCCAGTAGGTCCCAGCCGGTGCCACCGTAAGTCTGCGGGTCCCCAGTAGGCCCCCAGCCGGTGCCACCGTAAGTCTGCGGACCCCCAGTAGGTCCCAGCCGGTGCCACCGTAAGTCTGCCGGCCAACAGCCGGTGTCACCGTAAGTCTGCCGGCCCCCAGCCCGTGCCGCTGTAAGTCTGCGGGCCCCCAGCCGGTGCCACCGTAAGTCTGTGGGCCCCCAGTAGGTCCCAGCCGGTGCCATCGTAAGTCTGCGGGTCCCCAGTAGGCCCCCAGCCGATGTCACTGTAAGTCTGCGGGCCCCCAAAAGGAACCCAGCCGGTGCCACCGTAAGTCTTTGGGCCCCCAGTAGGTCCCAGCCGGTGCCACCGTAAGACTTCGGGCCCCCCAGTAGGCCCCCAGCCGGTGTCACTGTAAGAAGGCGGGCTCCCAGTAGGTCCCAACCGGTGCCATCGTAAGTCTGCGGGTCCCCAGTAGGCCCCCAGCCGATGTCACTGTAAGTCTGCGGGCCCCCAAAAGGCCCCCAGCCGGTGCCACCGTAAGTCTGTGGGCCCCCAGTAGGTCCCAGCCGGTGTCACCGTAAGTCTGCCGGCCCCCAGCCGGTGCCATCGTAAGTCTGCGGATCCTCAGTAGGCCCCCAGCCGATGTCACTGTAAGTCTGCGGGCCCCCAGTAGGCCCCCAGCCGGTGCTACCGTAAGTCTGCTTGCCCCCCAGTAGGCCCCCAGCCGGTGCCACCGTAAGTCTGCCGGCCCCCAGCCGGTGCCACCGTAAGTCTGCCGGCCCCCAGCCGGTGCCACCGTAAGTCTGCCGGCCCCCAGCCAGTGCCACCATAAGTCTGCGGGCCCCAATTCGGCCCCCAGCCGGATCCACCGTAAGTCTGTGGGCCCCCAGTAGGTCCCAGCCGGTGCCATCGTAAGTCTGCGGACCCCCAGTTGGCCCCCAGCCGATGTCACTGTAAGTCTGCGGGCCCCCAGCCGGTGCCACCGTAAGTCTGTGGGCCCCCAGTCGGCCCGAAGCCGGTGCCATCGTAAGTCTGCGGGCCCCCAGTCGGCCCGAAGCCGGTGCCATCGTAAGTCTGCGGGCCCCCAGTCGGCACCCAGCCGGTGCCACCGTAAGTCTGCCGGCCAACAGCCGGTGTCACCGTAAGTCTGCGGGCCCCCAGCCGGTGCCACCGTAAGTCTACGGGCCCCCAGCCGGTGCCACCGTAAGTCTGTGGGCCCCCAGTAGGTCCCAGCCGGTGCCACCGTAAGTCTGCCGGCCCTCAGCCGGTGCCATCGTAACTCTGCGGGTCCCCAGTAGGCCCCCAGCCGAAGTCACTGTAAGTCTGTAGGCGCCCAGCCGGTGCCACCGTAAGTCTGTGGGCCCCCAGTAGGTCCCAGCCGGTGCCACCGTAAGTCTGCGGGCCCCCAGCCGGTGTCACCGTAAGTCTGCGGGCCCCCAGTAGGTCCCAGCCGGTGCCACCGTAAGTCTGCCGGCCAACAGCTGGTGTCACCGTAAGTCTGCCGGCCCCCAGCCCGTGCCGTTGTAAGTCTGCGGGCCCCCAGTAGGTCCCGGCCGGTGCCATCGTAAGTCTGCGGGTCCCCAGTAGGCCCCCAGTCGATGTCACTGTAAGTCTGCGGGCCCCCTAAAGGAACCCAGCCGGTGCCACCGTAAGTCTGTGGGCCCCCAGTAGGTCCCAGCCGGTGCCACCGTAAGACTTCGGGCCCCCAGTAGGCCCCCAGCCGGTGTCACTGTAAGTCTGCGGGCCCCCAGTAGGTCCCAGCCGGTGCCATCGTAAGTCTGCGGGTCCCCAGTAGGCCCCCAGCCGATGTCACTGTAAGTCTGCGGGCCCCCAAAAGGCCCCCAGCCGGTGCCACCGTAAGTCTGTGGGCCCCCAGTAGGTCCCAGCCGGTGCCACCGTAAGTCTGCGGGCCCTCAGTAGGCCCCCAGCCGGTGTCACTGTAAGTCTGCGGGCCCCCAGTAGGTCCCAGCCGGTGTCACCGTAAGTCAGCGGGCCCCCAGTAGGCCCCCAGCCGGTGTCACCGTAAGTCTGTGGGCCCCCAGTAGGTCCCAGCCGGTGTCACCGTAAGTCAGCGGGCCCCCAGTAGGCCCCCAGCCGGTGTCACCGTAAGTCAGTGGGCCCCCAGCCGGTGCCACCGTAAGTCTGTGGGTCCCCAGTAGGTCCCAGCCGGTGTCACCGTAAGTCTGCCGGCCCCCAGCCGGTGCCATCGTAAGTCTGCTGATCCCCAATAGGCCCCCAGCCGATGCCACCGTAAGTCTGCGAGCCCCCAGTAGGCCCCCAGCCGATGTCACTGTAAGTCTGCGGGCCCCCAAGAGGCCCCCAGCCGGTGCCACCGTGAGTCTGCGGGCCCCCAGTAGGTCCCAGCCGGTGTCACCGTAAGTCTGCCGGCCCTCAGCCGGTGCCATCGTAAGTCTGCGGGTCCCCAGTAGGCCCCCAGCCGATGTCACTGTAAGTCTGCGGGCCCCCAAAAGGCCCCCAGCCGATGTCACTGTAAGTCTGCGGGCCCCCAAAAGGCCCCCAGCCGGTGCCACCGTAAGTCTGTGGGCCACCAGTAGGTCCCAGCCGGTGCCATCGTAAGTCTGCGGGTCCCCAGTAGGCCCCCAGCCGATGTCACTGTAAGTCTGCGGGCCCCCAAAAGGCCCCCAGCCGGTGCCACCGTAAGTCTGTGGGCCCCCAGTAGGTCCCAGCCGGTGCCATCGTAAGTCTGCGGGCCCCCAGTTGGCCCCCAGCCGATGTCGCTGTAAGTCTGCGGGCCCCCAGTCGGCCCCCAGCCGGTGCCACCGTAAGTCTGTGGGCCCCCAGTCGGCCCGAAGCCGGTGCCACCGTAAGTCTGCGGGCCCCCAGTCGGCACCCAGCCGGTGCCACCGTAAGTCTGCCGGCCAACAGCCGGTGTCACCGTAAATCTGCGGGCCCCCAGCCGGTGCCACCGTAAGTCTACGGGCCCCCAGTAGGCCCCCAGCCGGTGCCACCGTAAGTCTGTGGGCCCCCAGTAGGTCCCAGCCGGTGCCACCGTAAGTCTGCCGGCCCTCAGCCGGTGCCATCGTAAGTCTGCGGGTCCCCAGTAGGCCCCCAGCCGATGTCACTGTAAGTCTGCGGGCCCCCAGCCGGTGCCACCGTAGGTCTGTGGGCCCCCAGTAGGTCCCAGCCGGTGCCACCGTAAGTCTGCGGGTCCCCAGTAGGCCCCCAGCCGGTGCCACCGTAAGTCTGCGGACCCCCAGTAGGTCCCAGCCGGTGCCACCGTAAGTCTGCCGGCCAACAGCCGGTGTCACCGTAAGTCTGCCGGCCCCCAGCCCGTGCCGCTGTAAGTCTGCGGGCCCCCAGTAGGCCCCCAGCCGGTGCCACCGTAAGTCTGTGGGCCCCCAGTAGGTCCCAGCCGGTGCCATCGTAAGTCTGCGGGTCCCCAGTAGGCCCCCAGCCGATGTCACTGTAAGTCTGCGGGCCCCCAAAAGGAACCCAGCCGGTGCCACCGTAAGTCTGTGGGCCCCCAGTAGGTCCCAGCCGGTGCCACCGTAAGACTTCGGGCCCCCCAGTAGGCCCCCAGCCGGTGTCACTGTAAGAATGCGGGCTCCCAGTAGGTCCCAACCGGTGCCATCGTAAGTCTGCGGGTCCCCAGTAGGCCCCCAGCCGATGTCACTGTAAGTCTGCGGGCCCCCAAAAGGCCCCCAGCCGGTGCCACCGTAAGTCTGTGGGCCCCCAGTAGGTCCCAGCCGGTGTCACCGTAAGTCTGCCGGCCCCCAGCCGGTGCTATCGTAAGTCTGCGGATCCTCAGTAGGCCCCCAGCCGATGTCACTGTAAGTCTGCGGGCCCCCAGTAGGCCCCCAGCCGGTGCTACCGTAAGTCTGCTTGCCCCCCAGTAGGCCCCCAGCCGGTGCCACCGTAAGTCTGCCGGCCCCCAGCCAGTGCCACCATAAGTCTGCGGGCCCCAATTCGGCCCCCAGCCGGATCCACCGTAAGTCTGTGGGCCCCCAGTAGGTCCCAGCCGGTGCCATCGTAAGTCTGCGGACCCCCAGTTGGCCCCCAGCCGATGTCACTGTAAGTCTGCGGGCCCCCAGCCGGTGCCACCGTAAGTCTGTGGGCCCCCAGTCGGCCCGAAGCCGGTGCCATCGTAAGTCTGCGGGCCCCCAGTCGGCACCCAGCCGGTGCCACCGTAAGTCTGCCGGCCAACAGCCGGTGTCACCGTAAGTCTGCGGGCCCCCAGCCGGTGCCACCGTAAGTCTACGGGCCCCCAGTAGGCCCCCAGCCGGTGCCACCGTAAGTCTGTGGGCCCCCAGTAGGTCCCAGCCGGTGCCACCGTAAGTCTGCCGGCCCTCAGCCGGTGCCATCGTAACTCTGCGGGTCCCCAGTAGGCCCCCAGCCGAAGTCACTGTAAGTCTGTAGGCGCCCAGCCGGTGCCACCGTAAGTCTGTGGGCCCCCAGTAGGTCCCAGCCGGTGCCACCGTAAGTCTGCGGGCCCCCAGCCGGTGTCACCGTAAGTCTGCGGGCCCCCAGTAGGTCCCAGCCGGTGCCACCGTAAGTCTGCCGGCCAACAGCTGGTGTCACCGTAAGTCTGCCGGCCCCCAGCCCGTGCCGTTGTAAGTCTGCGGGCCCCCAGTAGGTCCCAGCCGGTGCCATCGTAAGTCTGCGGGTCCCCAGTAGGTCCCAGCCGGTGCCACCGTAAGACTTCGGGCCCCCAGTAGGCCCCCAGCCGGTGTCACTGTAAGTCTGCGGGCCCCCAGTAGGTCCCAGCCGGTGCCATCGTAAGTCTGCGGGTCCCCAGTAGGCCCCCAGCCGATGTCACTGTAAGTCTGCGGGCCCCCAAAAGGCCCCCAGCCGGTGCCACTGTAAGTCTGTGGGCCCCCAGTAGGTCCCAGCCAGTGCCACCGTAAGTCTGCGGGCCCTCAGTAGGCCCCCAGCCGGTGTCACTGTAAGTCTGCGGGCCCCCAGCCGGTGCCACCGTAAGTCTGTGGGCCCCCAGTAGGTCCCAGCCGGTGTCACCGTAAGTCAGCGGGCCCCCAGTAGGCCCCCAGCCGGTGTCACCGTAAGTCAGTGGGCCCCCAGCCGGTGCCACCGTAAGTCTGTGGGTCCCCAGTAGGTCCCAGCCGGTGTCACCGTAAGTCTGCCGGCCCCCAGCCGGTGCCATCGTAAGTCTGCGGATCCCCAATAGGCCCCCAGCCGATGCCACCGTAAGTCTGCGAGCCCGCAGTAGGCCCCCAGCCGATGTCACTGTAAGTCTGCGGGCCCCCAAGAGGCCCCCAGCCGGTGCCACCGTGAGTCTGCGGGCCCCCAGTAGGTCCCAGCCGGTGTCACCGTAAGTCTGCCGGCCCTCAGCCGGTGCCATCGTAAGTCTGCGGGTCCCCAGTAGGCCCCCAGCCGATGTCACTGTAAGTCTGCGGGCCCCCAAAAGGCCCCCAGCCGATGTCACTGTAAGTCTGCGGGCCCCCAAAAGGCCCCCAGCCGGTGCCACCGTAAGTCTGTGGGCCACCAGTAGGTCCCAGCCGGTGCCATCGTAAGTCTGCGGGTCCCCAGTAGGCCCCCAGCCGATGTCACTGTAAGTCTGCGGGCCCCCAAAAGGCCCCCAGCCGGTGCCACCGTAAGTCTGTGGGCCCCCAGTAGGTCCCCAGTCGGTGCCACCGTAAGTCTGTGGGCCCCCAGTAGGTCCCAGCCGGTGTCACCGTAAGTCTGCCGGCCCCCAGCCGGTGCCATCGTAAGTCTGCGGATCCTCAGTAGGCCCCCAGCCGATGTCACCGTAAGTCTGCGGGCCCCCATTAGGCCCCCAGCCGGTGCCACCGTAAGTCTGCTTGCCCCCAGTAGGCCCCCAGCCGGTGTCACCGTAAGTCTGCCGGCCCCCAGCCGGTGCCACCGTAAGTCTGCGGGCCCCCAGCCGGATCCACCGTAAGTCTGTGGGCCCCCAGTAGGTCCCAGCCGGTGCCATCGTAAGTCTGCGGGCCCCCAGTTGGCCCCCAGCCGATGTCGCTGTAAGTCTGCGGGCCCCCAGTCGGCCCCCAGCCGGTGCCACCGTAAGTCTGCGGGCCCCCAGTCGGCCCGAAGCCGGTGCCACCGTAAGTCTGCGGGCCCCCAGTCGGCACCCAGCCGGTGCCACCGTAAGTCTGCCGGCCAACAGCCGGTGTCACCGTAAATCTGCGGGCCCCCAGCCGGTGCCACCGTAAGTCTACGGGCCCCCAGTAGGCCCCCAGCCGGTGCCACCGTAAGTCTGTGGGCCCCCAGTAGGTCCCAGCCGGTGCCACCGTAAGTCTGCCGGCCCTCAGCCGGTGCTATCGTAAGTCTGCGGGTCCCCAGTAGGCCCCCAGCCGATGTCACTGTAAGTCTGCGGGCCCCCAGCCGGTGCCACCGTAGGTCTGTGGGCCCCCAGTAGGTCCCAGCCGGTGCCACCGTAAGTCTGCGGGTCCCCAGTAGGCCCCCAGCCGGTGCCACCGTAAGTCTGCGGACCCCCAGTAGGTCCCAGCCGGTGTCACCGTAAGTCTGCCGGCCCCCAGCCCGTGCCGCTGTAAGTCTGCGGGCCCCCAGTAGGCCCCCAGCCGGTGCCACCGTAAGTCTGTGGGCCCCCAGTAGGTCCCAGCCGGTGCCATCGTAAGTCTGCGGGTCCCCAGTAGGCCCCCAGCCGATGTCACTGTAAGTCTGCGGGCCCCCAAAAGGAACCCAGCCGGTGCCACCGTAAGTCTGTGGGCCCCCAGTAGGTCCCAGCCGGTGCCACCGTAAGACTTCGGGCCCCCCAGTAGGCCCCCAGCCGGTGTCACTGTAAGAATGCGGGCTCCCAGTAGGTCCCAACCGGTGCCATCGTAAGTCTGCGGGCCCCCAGTTGGCCCCCAGCCGATGTCACTGTAAGTCTGCGGGCCCCCAGCCGGTGCCACCGTAAGTCTGTGGGCCCCCAGTCGGCACCCAGCCGGTGCCACCGTAAGTCTGCGGGCCCCCAGTAGGCCCCCAGCCGGTGCCACCGTGAGTCTGTAGGCCCCCAGCCGGTGCCACCGTGAGTCTGCGGGCCCCCAGTAGGCCCCCAGCCGGTGCCACCGTGAGTCTGCGGACCCCCAGTAGGCCCCCAGCCGGTGCCACCGTGAGTCTGCGGGCCCCCAGTAGGTGCCATCGTAAGTCTGCGGGCCCCCAGTAGGTCCCAGCCGGTGCCATCGTAAGTCTGCGGGTCCCCAGTAGGCCCCCAGCTGATGTCACTGTAAGTCTGCGGGCCCCCAAAAGGCCGCCAGCCGGTGCCACCGTAAGTCTGCGGGCCCCCAGCCGGTGCCACCGTAAGTCTGCGGGCCCCCAGTTGGCCCCCAGCCGATGTCGCTGTAAGTCTGCGGGCCCCCAGTCGGCCCCCAGCCGGTGTCGCTGTAAGTCTGCGGGCCCCCAGTCGGCCCGAAGCCGGTGCCACCGTAAGTCTGCGGGCCCCCAGTCGGCACCCAGCCGGTGCCACCGTAAGTCTGCCGGCCAACAGCCGGTGTCACCGTAAATCTGCGGGCCCCCAGCCGGTGCCACCGTAAGTCTGTGGGCCCCCAGTAGGTCCCAGCCGGTGCCACCGTAAGTCTGCCGGCCCTCAGCCGGTGCCATCGTAAGTCTGCGGGTCCCCAGTAGGCCCCTAGCCGATGTCACTGTAAGTCTGCGGGCCCCCAGCCGGTGCCACCGTAGGTCTGTGGGCCCCCAGTAGGTCCCAGCCGGTGCCACCGTAAGTCTGCGGGTCCCCAGTAGGCCCCCAGCCGGTGCCACCGTAAGTCTGCGGACCCCCAGTAGGTCCCAGCCGGTGTCACCGTAAGTCTGCCGGCCCCCAGCCCGTGCCGCTGTAAGTCTGCGGGCCCCCAGTAGGCCCCCAGCCGGTGCCACCGTAAGTCTGTGGGCCCCCAGTAGGTCCCAGCCGGTGCCATCGTAAGTCTGCGGGTCCCCAGTAGGCCCCCAGCCGATGTCACTGTAAGTCTGCGGGCCCCCAAAAGGAACCCAGCCGGTGCCACCGTAAGTCTGTGGGCCCCCAGTAGGTCCCAGCCGGTGCCACCGAAAGACTTCGGGCCCCCCAGTAGGCCCCCAGCCGGTGTCACTGTAAGAATGCGGGCTCCCAGTAGGTCCCAACCGGTGCCATCGTAAGTCTGCGGGTCCCCAGTAGGCCCCCAGCCGATGTCACTGTAAGTCTGCGGGCCCCCAAAAGGCCCCCAGCCGGTGCCACCGTAAGTCTGAGGGCCCCCAGTAGGTCCCAGCCGGTGCCATCGTAAGTCTGCGGATCCCCAATAGGCCCCCAGCCGATGTCACCGTAAGTCTGCGGGCCCCCAGTAGGCCTCCAGCCGGTGCCACCGTAAGTCTGCTTGCCCCCAGTGGGCCCCCAGCCGGTGCCACCGTAAGTCTACGGGCCCCAATTCGGCCCCCAGTAGGTCCCAGCCGGTGCCATCGTAAGTCTGCGGGCCCCCAGTTGGCCCCCAGCCGATGTCACTGTAAGTCTGCGGGCCCCCAGCCGGTGCCACCGTAAGTCTGTGGGCCCCCAGTCGGCACCCAGCCGGTGCCACCGTAAGTCTGCGGGCCCCCAGTAGGCCCCCAGCCGGTGCCACCGTGAGTCTGTAGGCCCCCAGCCGGTGCCACCGTGAGTCTGCGGGCCCCCAGTAGGCCCCCAGCCGGTGCCACCGTGAGTCTGCGGGCCCCCAGTAGGCCCCCAGCCGGTGCCATCGTAAGTCTGCGGGCCCCCAGTAGGTCCCAGCCGGTGCCATCGTAAGTCTGCGGGTCCCCAGTAGGCCCCCAGCTGATGTCACTGTAAGTCTGCGGGCCCCCAAAAGGCCGCCAGCCGGTGCCACCGTAAGTCTGCGGGCCCCCAGCCGGTGCCACCGTAAGTCTGTGGGCCCCCTGTAGGTCCCAGCCAGTACCACCGTGAGTCTGCCGGCCCCCAGCCGGTGCCATCGTAAGTCTGCGGGTCCCCAGTAGGCCCCCAGCCGATGTCACTGTAAGTCTGCGGGCCCCCAAAAGGCCCCCAGCCGGTGCCACCGTAAGTCTGCGGGCCCCCAGTAGGTCCCAGCCGGTGCCACCGTAAGTCTGTGGGCCCACAGTCGGCCCCCAGCCGGTGCCACCTTAAGTCTGCGGGCCCCCAGTAGGCCCCCAGCCGGTGCCACCGTAAGTCTGCGGGCCCACAGTAGGTCCCAGCCGGTGCCATCGTAAGTCTGCGGGTCCCCAGTAGGCCCCCAGCCGGTGTCATTGTAAGTCTGCGGGCCCCCAGTAGGCCCCCAGCCGATGTCATCGTAAGTCTGCGGGCCCCCAGTAGGCCCCCAGCCGGTGCCACCGTAAGTCTGTGGGCCCCCAGTAGGCCCCCAGCCGGTGTCACCGTAAGTCTGCTGGCCCCCAGTAGGCCCCCAGCCGGTGCCACCGTAACTTTGCGGGCCCCCAGTAGGTCCCAGCCGGTGCCACCGTAAGTCTGCCGGCCAACAGTAAGTCTGCGGGCCCCCAGCCGGTGTCACCGTAAGTCTGTCGGCCCTCAGCCGGTGCCATCGTAAGTCTGTGGGTCCCCAGTAGGCCCCCAGCCGATGTCACTGTAAGTCTGCGGGCCCCCAGCCGGTGCCACCGTAAGTCTGTGGGCCCCCAGTAGGTCCCAGCCGGTGCCATCGTAAGTCTGCGGGTCCCCAGTAGGCCCCCAGCCGATGTCACTGTAAGTCTGCGGGCCCCCAAAAGGCCCCCAGCCGGTGCCACCGTAAGTCTGTGGGCCCCCAGTAGGTCCCAGCCGGTGCCACCGTAAGTCTGCGGGCCCCCAGTAGGCCCCCAGCCGGTGCCACCGTAAGTCTGCGGGCCCCCAGTAGGTCCCAGCCGGTGCCATCGTAAGTCTGCGGGTCCCCAGTAGGCCCCCAGCCGGTGTCATCGTAAGTCTGCGGGCCCCCAGTAGGCCCCCAGCCGATGTCATCGTAAGTCTGCGGGCCCCCAGTAGGCCCCCAGCCGGTGCCACCGTAAGTCTGCGGGCCCCCAGTAGGCCCCCAGCCGGTGTCACCGTAAGTCTGCTGGCCCCCAGTAGGCCCCCAGCCGGTGCCACCGTAAGTTTGCGGGCCCCCAGTAGGTCCCAGCCGGTGCCACCGTAAGTCTGCCGGCCAACAGTAAGTCTGCGGGCCCCCAGCCGGTGTCACCGTAAGTCTGCCGGCCCTCAGCCGGTGCCATCGTAAGTCTGTGGGTCCCCAGTAGGCCCCCAGCCGGTGCCACCGTAAGTCTGTGGGCCCCCAGTAGGTCCCAGCCGGTGCCATCGTAAGTCTGCGGGTCCCCAGTAGGCCCCCAGCCGATGTCACTGTAAGTCTGCGGGCCCCCAAAAGGCCCCCAGCCGGTGCCACCGTAAGTCTGTGGGCCCCCAGTAGGTCCCAGCCGGTGCCACCGTAAGTCTGCGGGCCCCCAGTAGGCCCCCAGCCGGTGCCACCGTAAGTCTGTGGGCCCCCAGTAGGTCCCAGCCAGTGTAAATGTAAGTCTGCCGGCCCCCAGCCGGTGCCATCGTAAGTCTACGGATCCTCAGTAGGCCCCCAGCCGATGTCACTGTAAGTCTGCGGGCCCCCAGTAGGCCCCCAGCCTGTGCCACCTTAAGTCTGCTTGCCCCCAGTAGGCCCCCAGCCGGTGTCACCGTAAGTCTGCCGGCCCCCAGCCGGTGCCAACGTAAGTCTGCGGGCCCCCAGCCAGTGCCACCGTAAGTCTGCGGGCCCCAATTCGGCCCCCAGCCGGATCCACCGTAAGTCTGTGGGCCCCCAGTAGGTCCCAGCCGGTGCCATCGTAAGTCTGCGGGCCCCCAGCCGATGTCACCGTAAGTCTGCGGGCCCCCAGTCGGCCCCCAGCCGGTGCCACCGGAAGTCTGCGGGCCCCCAGTCGGCCCCCAGCCGGTGCCACCGGAAGTCTGCGGGCCCCCAGTCGGCCCCCAGCCGGTGCCACCGTAAGTCTGCGGGCCCCCAGTCGGCACCCAGCCGGTGCCACCGTAAGTCTGCGGGCCCCCAGCCGGTGCCACCGTAAGTCTGCGGGCCCCCAGTAGGCCCCCTGCCGGTGCCACCGTAAGTCTGTGGGCCCCCAGTAGGTCCCAGCCGGTGCCACCGTAAGTCTGCCGGCCCTCAGCCGGTGCCATCGTAAGTCGGCGGGTCCCCAGTAGGCCCCCAGCCGATGTCACTGTAAGTCTGCGGGCCCCCAGCCGGTGCCACCATAAGTCTGTGGGCCCCCAGTAGGTCCCAGCCGGTGCCACCGTAAGTCTGCGGGTCCCCAGTAGGCCCCCAGCCGGTGCCACCGTAAGTCTGCGGGCCCCCAGTAGGTCCCAGCCGGTGCCACCGTAAGTCAGCCGGCCAACAGCCGGTGTCACCGTAAGTCTGCCGGCACCCAGCCCGTGCCGCTGTAAGTCTGCGGGCCCCCAGTAGGCCCCCAGCCGGTGCCACCGTAAGTCTGTAGGTCCCAGCCGGTGCCATCGTAAGTCTGCGGGTCCAAAGTAGGCCCCCAGCCGATGTCACTGTAAGTCTGCGGGCCCCCAAAAGGAACCCAGCCGGTGCCACCGTAAGTCTGTGGGCCCCCAGTAGGTCCCAGCCGGTGCCACCGTAAGTCTGCGGGCCCCCAGTAGGTCCCAGCCGGTGCCATCGTAAGTCTGCGGGTCCCCAGTAGGCCCCCAGCCGATGTCACTGTAAGTCTGCGGGCCCCCAAAAGGCCCACAGCCGGTGCCACCGTAAGTCTGTGGGCCCCCAATAGGTCCCAGCCGGTGCCACCGTAAGTCTGCGGGCCCCCAGCCGGTGCCACCGTAAGTCTACGGGCCCCCAGTAGGTCCCAGCCGGTGCCACCGTAAGTCTGCCGGCCCTCAGCCGGTGCCATCGTAAGTCTGCGGGTCCCCAGTAGGCCCCCAGCCGATGTCACTGTAAGTCTGCGGGCCCCCAGCCGGTGCCACCGTAAGTCTGTGGGCCCCCAGGAGGTCCCAGCCGGTGCCACCGTAAGTCTGCGGGTCCCCAGTAGGCCCCCAGCCGATGCCACCGTAAGTCTGCGGGCCCCCAGTAGGTCCCAGCCGGTGTCACCGTAAGTCTGCCGGCCCCCAGCCCGTGCCGCTGTAAGTCTGCGGGCCCCCAGCCGGTGCCACCGTAAGTCTGTGGGCCCCCAGTAGGTCCCAGCCGGTGTCACCGTAAGTCTGCCGGCCCCCAGCCGGTGCTATCGTAAGTCTGCGGATCCTCAGTAGGCCCCCAGCCGATGTCACTGTAAGTCTGCGGGCCCCCAGTAGGCCCCCAGCCGGTGCTACCATAAGTCTGCTTGCCCCCCAGTAGGCCCCCAGCCGGTGCCACCGTAAGTCTGCCGGCCCCCAGCCAGTGCCACCATAAGTCTGCGGGCCCCAATTCGGCCCCCAGCCGGATCCACCGTAAGTCTGTGGGCCCCCAGTAGGTCCCAGCCGGTGCCATCGTAAGTCTGCGGACCCCCAGTTGGCCCCCAGCCGATGTCACTGTAAGTCTGCGGGCCCCCAGCCGGTGCCACCGTAAGTCTGTGGGCCCCCAGTCGGCCCGAAGCCGGTGCCATCGTAAGTCTGCGGGCCCCCAGTCGGCCCGAAGCCGGTGCCATCGTAAGTCTGCGGGCCCCCAGTCGGCACCCAGCCGGTGCCACCGTAAGTCTGCCGGCCAACAGCCGGTGTCACCGTAAGTCTGCGGGCCCCCAGCCGGTGCCACCGTAAGTCTACGGGCCCCCAGTAGGCCCCCAGCCGGTGCCACCGTAAGTCTGTGGGCCCCCAGTAGGTCCCAGCCGGTGCCACCGTAAGTCTGCCGGCCCTCAGCCGGTGCCATCGTAACTCTGCGGGTCCCCAGTAGGCCCCCAGCCGAAGTCACTGTAAGTCTGTAGGCGCCCAGCCGGTGCCACCGTAAGTCTGTGGGCCCCCAGTAGGTCCCAGCTGGTGCCACCGTAAGTCTGCGGGCCCCCAGCCGGTGTCACCGTAAGTCTGCGGGCCCCCAGTAGGTCCCAGCCGGTGCCACCGTAAGTCTGCCGGCCAACAGCTGGTGTCACCGTAAGTCTGCCGGCCCCCAGCCCGTGCCGTTGTAAGTCTGCGGGCCCCCAGTAGGTCCCAGCCGGTGCCATCGTAAGTCTGCGGGTCCCCAGTAGGCCCCCAGTCGATGTCACTGTAAGTCTGCGGGCCCCTTAAAGGAACCCAGCCGGTGCCACCGTAAGTCTGTGGGCCCCCAGTAGGTCCCAGCCGGTGCCACCGTAAGACTTCGGGCCCCCAGTAGGCCCCCAGCCGGTGTCACTGTAAGTCTGCGGGCCCCCAGTAGGTCCCAGCTGGTGCCATCGTAAGTCTGCGGGTCCCCAGTAGGCCCCCAGCCGATGTCACTGTAAGTCTGCGGGCCCCCAAAAGGCCCCTAGCCGGTGCCACCGTAAGTCTGTGGGCCCCCAGTAGGTCCCAGCCGGTGCCACCGTAAGTCTGCGGGCCCTCAGTAGGCCCCCAGCCGGTGTCACTGTAAGTCTGCGGGCCCCCAGCCGGTGCCACCGTAAGTCTGTGGGCCCCCAGTAGGTCCCAGCCGGTGTCACCGTAAGTCAGCGGGCCCCCAGCCGGTGCCACCGTAAGTCTGTGGGTCCCCAGTAGGTCCCAGCCGGTGTCACCGTAAGTCTGCCGGCCCCCAGCCGGTGCCATCGTAAGTCTGCGGATCCCCAATAGGCCCCCAGCCGATGCCACCGTAAGTCTGCGAGCCCCCAGTAGGCCCCCAGCCGATGTCACTGTAAGTCTGCGGGCCCCCAAGAGGCCCCCAGCCGGTGCCACCGTGAGTCTGCGGGCCCCCAGTAGGTCCCAGCCGGTGTCACCGTAAGTCTGCCGGCCCTCAGCCGGTGCCATCGTAAGTCTGCGGGTCCCCAGTAGGCCCCCAGCCGATGTCACTGTAAGTCTGCGGGCCCCCAAAAGGCCCCCAGCCGATGTCACTGTAAGTCTGCGGGCCCCCAAAAGGCCCCCAGCCGGTGCCACCGTAAGTCTGTGGGCCACCAGTAGGTCCCAGCCGGTGCCATCGTAAGTCTGCGGGTCCCCAGTAGGCCCCCAGCCGATGTCACTGTAAGTCTGCGGGCCCCCAAAAGGCCCCCAGCCGGTGCCACCGTAAGTCTGTGGGCCCCCAGTAGGTCCCCAGTCGGTGCCACCGTAAGTCTGTGGGCCCCCAGTAGGTCCCAGCCGGTGTCACCGTAAGTCTGCCGGCCCCCAGCCGGTGCCATCGTAAGTCTGCGGATCCTCAGTAGGCCCCCAGCCGATGTCACTGTAAGTCTGCGGGCCCCCATTAGGCCCCCAGCCGGTGCCACCGTAAGTCTGCTTGCCCCCAGTAGGCCCCCAGCCGGTGTCACCGTAAGTCTGCCGGCCCCCAGCCGGTGCCACCGTAAGTCTGCCGGCCCCCAGCCGGATCCACCGTAAGTCTGTGGGCCCCCAGTAGGTCCCAGCCGGTGCCATCGTAAGTCTGCGGGCCCCCAGTTGGCCCCCAGCCGATGTCGCTGTAAGTCTGCGGGCCCCCAGTCGGCCCCCAGCCGGTGCCACCGTAAGTCTGCGGGCCCCCAGCCGGTGCCACCGTAGGTCTGTGGGCCCCCAGTAGGTCCCAGCCGGTGCCACCGTAAGTCTGCGGGTCCCCAGTAGGCCCCCAGCCGGTGCCACCGTAAGTCTGCGGACCCCCAGTAGGTCCCAGCCGGTGTCACCGTAAGTCTGCCGGCCCCCAGCCCGTGCCGCTGTAAGTCTGCGGGCCCCCAGTAGGCCCCCAGCCGGTGCCACCGTAAGTCTGCGGGCCCCCAGTAGGTCCCAGCCGGTGCCATCGTAAGTCTGCGGGTCCCCAGTAGGCCCCCAGCCGATGTCACTGTAAGTCTGCGGGCCCCCAAAAGGAACCCAGCCGGTGCCACCGTAAGTCTGTGGGCCCCCAGTAGGTCCCAGCCGGTGCCACCGTAAGACTTCGGGCCCCCCAGTAGGCCCCCAGCCGGTGTCACTGTAAGAATGCGGGCTCCCAGTAGGTCCCAACCGGTGCCATCGTAAGTCTGCGGGTCCCCAGTAGGCCCCCAGCCGATGTCACTGTAAGTCTGCGGGCCCCCAAAAGGCCCCCAGCCGGTGCCACCGTAAGTCTGTGGGCCCCCAGTAGGTCCCAGCCGGTGCCATCGTAAGTCTGCGGATCCCCAATAGGCCCCCAGCCGATGTCACCGTAAGTCTGCGGGCCCCCAGTAGGCCCCCAGCCGGTGCCACCGTAAGTCTGCTTGCCCCCAGTGGGCCCCCAGCCGGTGCCACCGTAAGTCTGCGGGCCCCAATTCGGCCCCCAGTAGGTCCCAGCCGGTGCCATCGTAAGTCTGCGGGCCCCCAGTTGGCCCCCAGCCGATGTCACCGTAAGTCTGTGGGCCCCCAGTCGGCACCCAGCCCGTGCCGCTGTAAGTCTGCGGGCCCCCAGTAGGCCCCCAGCCGGTGCCACCGTAAGTCTGTGGGCCCCCAGTAGGTCCCAGCCGGTGCCATCGTAAGTCTGCGGGTCCCCAGTAGGCCCCCAGCCGATGTCACTGTAAGTCTGCGGGCCCCCAAAAGGAACCCAGCCGGTGCCACCGTAAGTCTGTGGGCCCCCAGTAGGTCCCAGCCGGTGCCACCGTAAGACTTCGGGCCCCCAGCCGGTGTCACTGTAAGAATGCGGGCTCCCAGTAGGTCCCAACCGGTGCCATCGTAAGTCTGCGGGTCCCCAGTAGGCCCCCAGCCGATGTCACTGTAAGTCGGCACCCAGCCGGTGCCACCGTAAGTCTGCCGGCCAACAGCCGGTGTCACCGTAAGTCTGCGGGCCCCCAGCCGGTGCCACCGTAAGTCTACGGGCCCCCAGTAGGCCCCCAGCCGGTGCCACCGTAAGTCTGTGGGCCCCCAGTAGGTCCCAGCCGGTGCCACCGTAAGTCTGCCGGCCCTCAGCCGGTGCCATCGTAACTCTGCGGGTCCCCAGTAGGCCCCCAGCCGAAGTCACTGTAAGTCTGTAGGCGCCCAGCCGGTGCCACCGTAAGTCTGTGGGCCCCCAGTAGGTCCCAGCTGGTGCCACCGTAAGTCTGCGGGCCCCCAGCCGGTGTCACCGTAAGTCTGCGGGCCCCCAGTAGGTCCCAGCCGGTGCCACCGTAAGTCTGCCGGCCAACAGCTGGTGTCACCGTAAGTCTGCCGGCCCCCAGCCCGTGCCGTTGTAAGTCTGCGGGCCCCCAGTAGGTCCCAGCCGGTGCCATCGTAAGTCTGCGGGTCCCCAGTAGGCCCCCAGTCGATGTCACTGTAAGTCTGCGGGCCCCCTAAAGGAACCCAGCCGGTGCCACCGTAAGTCTGTGGGCCCCCAGTAGGTCCCAGCCGGTGCCACCGTAAGACTTCGGGCCCCCAGTAGGCCCCCAGCCGGTGTCACTGTAAGTCTGCGGGCCCCCAGTAGGTCCCAGCTGGTGCCATCGTAAGTCTGCGGGTCCCCAGTAGGCCCCCAGCCGATGTCACTGTAAGTCTGCGGGCCCCCAAAAGGCCCCTAGCCGGTGCCACCGTAAGTCTGTGGGCCCCCAGTAGGTCCCAGCCGGTGCCACCGTAAGTCTGCGGGCCCTCAGTAGGCCCCCAGCCGGTGTCACTGTAAGTCTGCGGGCCCCCAGCCGGTGCCACCGTAAGTCTGTGGGCCCCCAGTAGGTCCCAGCCGGTGTCACCGTAAGTCAGCGGGCCCCCAGTAGGCCCCCAGCCGGTGTCACCGTAAGTCAGTGGGCCCCCAGCCGGTGCCACCGTAAGTCTGTGGGTCCCCAGTAGGTCCCAGCCGGTGTCACCGTAAGTCTGCCGGCCCCCAGCCGGTGCCATCGTAAGTCTGCGGATCCCCAATAGGCCCCCAGCCGATGTCACTGTAAGTCTGCGGGCCCCCAAAAGGCCCCCAGCCGATGTCACTGTAAGTCTGCGGGCCCCCAAGAGGCCCCCAGCCGGTGCCACCGTGAGTCTGCGGGCCCCCAGTAGGTCCCAGCCGGTGTCACCGTAAGTCTGCCGGCCCTCAGCCGGTGCCATCGTAAGTCTGCGGGTCCCCAGTAGGCCCCCAGCCGATGTCACTGTAAGTCTGCGGGCCCCCAAAAGGCCCCCAGCCGATGTCACTGTAAGTCTGCGGGCCCCCAAAAGGCCCGCAGCCGGTGCCACCGTAAGTCTGTGGGCCACCAGTAGGTCCCAGCCGGTGCCATCGTAAGTCTGCGGGTCCCCAGTAGGCCCCCAGCCGATGTCACTGTAAGTCTGCGGGCCCCCAAAAGGCCCCCAGCCGGTGCCACCGTAAGTCTGTGGGCCCCCAGTAGGTCCCCAGTCGGTGCCACCGTAAGTCTGTGGGCCCCCAGTAGGTCCCAGCCGGTGTCACCGTAAGTCTGCCGGCCCCCAGCCGGTGCCATCGTAAGTCTGCGGATCCTCAGTAGGCCCCCAGCCGATGTCACTGTAAGTCTGCGGGCCCCCATTAGGCCCCCAGCCGGTGCCACCGTAAGTCTGCTTGCCCCCAGTAGGCCCCCAGCCGGTGTCACCGTAAGTCTGCCGGCCCCCAGCCGGTGCCACCGTAAGTCTGCGGGCCCCCAGCAGGATCCACCGTAAGTCTGTGGGCCCCCAGTAGGTCCCAGCCGGTGCCATCGTAAGTCTGCGGGCCCCCAGTTGGCCCCCAGCCGATGTCGCTGTAAGTCTGCGGGCCCCCAGTCGGCCCCCAGCCGGTGCCACCGTAAGTCTGCGGGCCCCCAGTCGGCCCGAAGCCGGTGCCACCGTAAGTCTGCGGGCCCCCAGTCGGCACCCAGCCGGTGCCACCGTAAGTCTGCCGGCCAACAGCCGGTGTCACCGTAAATCTGCGGGCCCCCAGCCGGTGCCACCGTAAGTCTACGGGCCCCCAGTAGGCCCCCAGCCGGTGCCACCGTAAGTCTGTGGGCCCCCAGTAGGTCCCAGCCGGTGCCACCGTAAGTCTGCCGGCCCTCAGCCGGTGCCATCGTAAGTCTGCGGGTCCCCAGTAGGCCCCCAGCCGATGTCACTGTAAGTCTGCGGGCCCCCAGCCGGTGCCACCGTAGGTCTGTGGGCCCCCAGTAGGTCCCAGCCGGTGCCACCGTAAGTCTGCGGGTCCCCAGTAGGCCCCCAGCCGGTGCCACCGTAAGTCTGCGGACCCCCAGTAGGTCCCAGCCGGTGTCACCGTAAGTCTGCCGGCCCCCAGCCCGTGCCGCTGTAAGTCTGCGGGCCCCCAGTAGGCCCCCAGCCGGTGCCACCGTAAGTCTGTGGGCCCCCAGTAGGTCCCAGCCGGTGCCATCGTAAGTCTGCGGGTCCCCAGTAGGCCCCCAGCCGATGTCACTGTAAGTCTGCGGGCCCCCAAAAGGAACCCAGCCGGTGCCACCGTAAGTCTGTGGGCCCCCAGTAGGTCCCAGCCGGTGCCACCGTAAGACTTCGGGCCCCCCAGTAGGCCCCCAGCCGGTGTCACTGTAAGAATGCGGGCTCCCAGTAGGTCCCAACCGGTGCCATCGTAAGTCTGCGGGTCCCCAGTAGGCCCCCAGCCGATGTCACTGTAAGTCTGCGGGCCCCCAAAAGGCCCCCAGCCGGTGCCACCGTAAGTCTGTGGGCCCCCAGTAGGTCCCAGCCGGTGCCATCGTAAGTCTGCGGATCCCCAATAGGCCCCCAGCCGATGTCACCGTAAGTCTGCGGGCCCCCAGTAGGCCCCCAGCCGGTGCCACCGTAAGTCTGCTTGCCCCCAGTGGGCCCCCAGCCGGTGCCACCGTAAGTCTGCGGGCCCCAATTCGGCCCCCAGTAGGTCCCAGCCGGTGCCATCGTAAGTCTGCGGGCCCCCAGTTGGCCCCCAGCCGATGTCACTGTAAGTCTGCGGGCCCCCAGCCGGTGCCACCGTAAGTCTGTGGGCCCCCAGTCGGCACCCAGCCGGTGCCACCGTAAGTCTGCGGGCCCCCAGTAGGCCCCCAGCCGGTGCCACCGTAAGTCTGCGGACCCCCAGTAGGTCCCAGCCGGTGTCACCGTAAGTCTGCCGGCCCCCAGCCCGTGCCGCTGTAAGTCTGCGGGCCCCCAGTAGGCCCCCAGCCGGTGCCACCGTAAGTCTGTGGGCCCCCAGTAGGTCCCAGCCGGTGCCATCGTAAGTCTGCGGGTCCCCAGTAGGCCCCCAGCCGATGTCACTGTAAGTCTGCGGGCCCCCAAAAGGAACCCAGCCGGTGCCACCGTAAGTCTGTGGGCCCCCAGTAGGTCCCAGCCGGTGCCACCGTAAGACTTCGGGCCCCCAGCCGGTGTCACTGTAAGAATGCGGGCTCCCAGTAGGTCCCAACCGGTGCCATCGTAAGTCTGCGGGTCCCCAGTAGGCCCCCAGCCGATGTCACTGTAAGTCTGCGGGCCCCCAAAAGGCCCCCAGCCGGTGCCACCGTAAGTCTGAGGGCCCCCAGTAGGTCCCAGCCGGTGCCATCGTAAGTCTGCGGATCCCCAATAGGCCCCCAGCCGATGTCACCGTAAGTCTGCGGGCCCCCAGTAGGCCCCCAGCCGGTTCCACCGTAAGTCTGCTTGCCCCCAGTGGGCCCCCAGCCGGTGCCACCGTAAGTCTGCGGGCCCCAATTCGGCCCCCAGTAGGTCCCAGCCGGTGCCATCGTAAGTCTGCGGGCCCCCAGTTGGCCCCCAGCCGATGTCACTGTAAGTCTGCGGGCCCCCAGCCGGTGCCACCGTAAGTCTGTGGGCCCCCAGTCGGCACCCAGCCGGTGCCACCGTAAGTCTGCGGGCCCCCAGTAGGCCCCCAGCCGGTGCCACCGTGAGTCTGTAGGCCCCCAGCCGGTGCCACCGTGAGTCTGCGGGCCCCCAGTAGGCCCCCAGCCGGTGCCACCGTGAGTCTGCGGGCCCCCAGTAGGCCCCCAGCCGGTGCCACCGTGAGTCTGCGGGCCCCCAGTAGGTCCCAGCCGGTGCCATCGTAAGTCTGCGGGCCCCCAGTAGGTCCCAGCCGGTGCCATCGTAAGTCTGCGGGTCCCCAGTAGGCCCCCAGCTGATGTCACTGTAAGTCTGCGGGCCCCCAAAAGGCCGCCAGCCGGTGCCACCGTAAGTCTGCGGGCCCCCAGCCGGTGCCACCGTAAGTCTGTGGGCCCCCTGTAGGTCCCAGCCAGTACCACCGTGAGTCTGCCGGCCCCCAGCCGGTGCCATCGTAAGTCTGCGGGTCCCCAGTAGGCCCCCAGCCGATGTCACTGTAAGTCTGCGGGCCCCCAAAAGGCCCCCAGCCGGTGCCACCGTAAGTCTGCGGGCCCCCAGTAGGTCCCAGCCGGTGCCACCGTAAGTCTGTGGGCCCACAGTCGGCCCCCAGCCGGTGCCACCTTAAGTCTGCGGGCCCCCAGTAGGCCCCCAGCCGGTGCCACCGTAAGTCTGCGGGCCCCCAGTAGGTCCCAGCCGGTGCCATCGTAAGTCTGCGGGTCCCCAGTAGGCCCCCAGCCGGTGTCATTGTAAGTCTGCGGGTCCCCAGTAGGCCCCCAGCCGATGTCATCGTAAGTCTGCGGGCCCCCAGTAGGCCCCCAGCCGGTGCCACCGTAAGTCTGTGGGCCCCCAGTAGGCCCCCAGCCGGTGTCACCGTAAGTCTGCTGGCCCCCAGTAGGCCCCCAGCCGGTGCCACCGTAACTTTGCGGGCCCCCAGTAGGTCCCAGCCGGTGCCACCGTAAGTCTGCCGGCCAACAGTAAGTCTGCGGGCCCCCAGCCGGTGTCACCGTAAGTCTGTCGGCCCTCAGCCGGTGCCATCGTAAGTCTGTGGGTCCCCAGTAGGCCCCCAGCCGATGTCACTGTAAGTCTGCGGGCCCCCAGCCGGTGCCACCGTAAGTCTGTGGGCCCCCAGTAGGTCCCAGCCGGTGCCATCGTAAGTCTGCGGGTCCCCAGTAGGCCCCCAGCCGATGTCACTGTAAGTCTGCGGGCCCCCAAAAGGCCCCCAGCCGGTGCCACCGTAAGTCTGTGGGCCCCCAGTAGGTCCCAGCCGGTGCCACCGTAAGTCTGCGGGCCCCCAGTAGGCCCCCAGCCGGTGCCACCGTAAGTCTGCGGGCCCCCAGTAGGTCCAGTAGGTCCCAGCCGGTGCCATCGTAAGTCTGCGGGTCCCCAGTAGGCCCCCAGCCGGTGTCATCGTAAGTCTGCGGGCCCCCAGTAGGCCCCCAGCCGATGTCATCGTAAGTCTGCGGGCCCCCAGTAGGCCCCCAGCCGGTGCCACCGTAAGTCTGCGGGCCCACAGTAGGCCCCCAGCCGGTGCCACCGTAAGTCTGCGGGCCCCCAGTAGGCCCCCAGCCGGTGCCACCGTAAGTTTGCGGGCCCCCAGTAGGTCCCAGCCGGTGCCACCGTAAGTCTGCCGGCCAACAGTAAGTCTGCGGGCCCCCAGCCGGTGCCATCGTAAGTCTGTGGGTCCCCAGTAGGCCCCCAGCCGGTGCCACCGTAAGTCTGTGGGCCCCCAGTAGGTCCCAGCCGGTGCCATCGTAAGTCTGCGGGTCCCCAGTAGGCCCCCAGCCGATGTCACTGTAAGTCTGCGGGCCCCCAAAAGGCCCCCAGCCGGTGCCACCGTAAGTCTGTGGGCCCCCAGTAGGTCCCAGCCGGTGCCACCGTAAGTCTGCGGGCCCCCAGTAGGCCCCCAGCCGGTGCCACCGTAAGTCTGTGGGCCCCCAGTAGGTCCCAGCCAGTGTAAATGTAAGTCTGCCGGCCCCCAGCCGGTGCCATCGTAAGTCTACGGATCCTCAGCAGGCCCCCAGCCGATGTCACTGTAAGTCTGCGGGCCCCCAGTAGGCCCCCAGCCGGTGCCACCTTAAGTCTGCTTGCCCCCAGTAGGCCCCCAGCCGGTGTCACCGTAAGTCTGCCGGCCCCCAGCCGGTGCCAACGTAAGTCTGCGGGCCCCCAGCCAGTGCCACCGTAAGTCTGCGGGCCCCAATTCGGCCCCCAGCCGGATCCACCGTAAGTCTGTGGGCCCCCAGTAGGTCCCAGCCGGTGCCATCGTAAGTCTGCGGGCCCCCAGCCGATGTCACCGTAAGTCTGCGGGCCCCCAGTCGGCCCCCAGCCGGTGCCACCGGAAGTCTGCGGGCCCCCAGTCGGCCCCCAGCCGGTGCCACCGTAAGTCTGCGGGCCCCCAGTCGGCACCCAGCCGGTGCCACCGTAAGTCTGCGGGCCCCCAGTAGGCCCCTGCCGGTGCCACCGTAAGTCTGTGGGCCCCCAGTAGGTCCCAGCCGGTGCCACCGTAAGTCTGCCGGCCCTCAGCCGGTGCCATCGTAAGTCGGCGGGTCCCCAGTAGGCCCCCAGCCGATGTCACTGTAAGTCTGCGGGCCCCCAGCCGGTGCCACCATAAGTCTGTGGGCCCCCAGTAGGTCCCAGCCGGTGCCACCGTAAGTCTGCGGGTCCCCAGTAGGCCCCCAGCCGGTGCCACCGTAAGTCTGCGGGCCCCCAGTAGGTCCCAGCCGGTGCCACCGTAAGTCAGCCGGCCAACAGCCGGTGTCACCGTAAGTCTGCCGGCACCCAGCCCGTGCCGCTGTAAGTCTGCGGGCCCCCAGTAGGCCCCCAGCCGGTGCCACCGTAAGTCTGTAGGTCCCAGCCGGTGCCATCGTAAGTCTGCGGGTCCAAAGTAGGCCCCCAGCCGGTGCCACCGTAAGTCTGTGGGCCCCCAGTAGGTCCCAGCCGGTGCCACCGTAAGTCTGCGGGCCCCCAGTAGGTCCCAGCCGGTGCCATCGTAAGTCTGCGGGTCCCCAGTAGGCCCCCAGCCGATGTCACTGTAAGTCTGCGGGCCCCCAAAAGGCCCACAGCCGGTGCCACCGTAAGTCTGTGGGCCCCCAATAGGTCCCAGCCGGTGCCACCGTAAGTCTGCGGGCCCCCAGCCGGTGCCACCGTAAGTCTACGGGCCCCCAGTAGGTCCCAGCCGGTGCCACCGTAAGTCTGCCGGCCCTCAGCCGGTGCCATCGTAAGTCTGCGGGTCCCCAGTAGGCCCCCAGCCGATGTCACTGTAAGTCTGCGGGCCCCCAGCCGGTGCCACCGTAAGTCTGTGGGCCCCCAGGAGGTCCCAGCCGGTGCCACCGTAAGTCTGCGGGTCCCCAGTAGGCCCCCAGCCGGTGCCACCGTAAGTCTGCGGGCCCCCAGTAGGTCCCAGCCGGTGTCACCGTAAGTCTGCCGGCCCCCAGCCCGTGCCGCTGTAAGTCTGCGGGCCCCCAGCCCGTGCCGCTGTAAGTCTGCGGGCCCCCAGCCGGTGCCACCGTAAGTCTGTGGGCCCCCAGTAGGTCCCAGCCGGTGCCATCGTAAGTCTGCGGGTCCCCAGTAGGCCCCCAGCCGATGTCACTGTAAGTCTGCGGGCCCCCAAAAGGAACCCAGCCGGTGCCACCGTAAGTCTGTGGGCCCCCAGTAGGTCCCAGCCGGTGCCACCGTAAGACTTCGGGCCCCCAGTAGGCCCCCAGCCGGTGTCACTGTAAGAATACGGGCCCCCAGTAGGTCCCAACCGGTGCCATCGTAAGTCTGCGGGTCCCCAGTAGGCCCCCAGCCGATGTCACTGTAAGTCTGCGGGCCCCCAAAAGGCCCCCAGCCGGTGCCACCGTAAGTCTGTGGGCCCCCAGTAGGTCCCAGCCGGTGCCACCGTAAGTCTGCGGGCCCCCAGTAGGCCCCCAGCCGGTGTCACTGTAAGTCTGCGTGCCCCTTAGCCGGTGCCACCGTAAGTCTGTTGGCCCCCAGTAGGTCCCAGCCGTTGTCACCGTAAGTCAGCGGGCCCCCAGTAGGCCCCCAGCCGGTGTCACCGTAAGTCTGTGGGTCCCCAGTAGGTCCCAGCCGGTGTCACCGTAAGTCTGCCGGCCCCCAGTCGGTGCCATCGTAAGTCTGCGGATCCCCAATAGGCCCCCAGCCGATGCCACCGTAAGTCTGCGAGCCCCCAGTAGGTCCCCAGCCCGTGCCACCGTAAGTCTGCTTGCCCCCAGTAGGCCCCCAGCCGGTGCCACCGTAAGTCTGCGGGCCCCCAGCCGGTGTCACCGTAAGTCTGCGGGCCCCCAGTCGGTGCCACCGTAAGTCTGCTTGCCCCCAGTAGGCCCCCAGCCGGTGTCACCGTAAGTCTGCCGGCCCCCAGCCCGTGCCGCTGTAAGTCTGTGGGCCCCCAGCCGGTGCCACCGTAAGTCTGTGGGCCCCCAGTAGGTCCCAGCCGGTGCCATCGTAAGTCTGCGGGCCCCCAGCCGATGTCACTGTAAGTCTGCGGGCCCCAATTGGGGTCCCAGCCGGTGTCACCGTAAGTCTGCTGGCCCCCAGCCGGTGCCATCGTAAGTCTGCCGATCTCCAGTAGGCCCCCAGCCGATGTCACCGTAAGTCTGCGGGCCCCCAGTAGGCCCCCAGCCGGTGCCACCGTAAGTCTGCGGGCCCCAATTCGGCCCCCAGTAGGTCCCAGCCGGTGCCATCGTAAGTCTGCGGGCCCCCAGTTGGCCCCCAGCCGGTGCCACCGTAAGTCTGTGGGCCCCCAGTCGGCCCCCAGCCGGTGCCACCGTAAGTCTGCCGGCCAACAGCCGGTGTCACCGTAAGTCTGTGGGCCCCCAGTAGGCCCCCAGCCGGTGCCACCGTGAGTCTGCGGGCCCCCAGTAGGCCCCCAGCCGGTGCCACCGTAAGTCTGCGGGCCCCCAGCCGGTGCCACCGTAAGTCTGCGGGCCCCCAGTAGGCCCCCAGCCGGTGCCACCGTAAGTCTGCGGGCCCCCAGTAGGTCCCAGCCGGTGCCATCAAAAGTCTGCGGGCCCCCAGTAGGTCCCAGCCGGTGCCATCGTAAGTCTGCGTGTCCCCAGTAGGCCCCCAGCTGATGTCACTTTAAGTCTGCGGGCCCCCAAAAGGCCGCCAGCCGGTGCCACCGTAAGTCCCAGCCGGTACCACCGTGAGTCTGCCGGCCCCCAGCCGGTGCCATCGTAAGTCTGCGGGTCCCCAGTAGGCCCCCAGCCGATGTCACTGTAAGTCTGCGGGCCCCCAGTCGGCCCCCAGCCGGTGCCACCGTGAGTCTGCGGGCCCCCAGTAGGTCCCAGCCGGTGCCACCGTGAGTCTGCGGGCCCCCAGTAGGTCCCAGCCGGTGCCACCGTAAGTCTGCGGGTCCCCAGTAGGCCCCCAGCCGGTGCCACCGTAAGTCTGTGGGCCCACAGTCGGCCCCCAGCCGGTGCCACCTTAAGTCTGCGGGCCCCCAGTAGGCCCCCAGCCGGTGCCACCGTAAGTCTGCGGGCCCCCAGTAGGTCCCAGCCGGTGCCACCGTGAGTCTGCGGGCCCCCAGTAGGTCCCAGCCGGTGCCATCAAAAGTCTGCGGGCCCCCAGTAGGTCCCAGCCGGTGCCATCGTAAGTCTGCGTGTCCCCAGTAGGCCCCCAGCTGATGTCACTGTAAGTCTGCGGGCCCCCAAAAGGCCGCCAGCCGGTGCCACCGTAAGTCCCAGCCGGTACCACCGTGAGTCTGCCGGCCCCCAGCCGGTGCCATCGTAAGTCTGCGGGTCCCCAGTAGGCCCCCAGCCGATGTCACTGTAAGTCTGCGGGCCCCCAGTCGGCCCCCAGCCGGTGCCACCGTGAGTCTGCGGGCCCCCAGTAGGTCCCAGCCGGTGCCACCGTGAGTCTGCGGGCCCCCAGTAGGCCCCCAGCCGGTGCCACCGTGAGTCTGCGGGCCCCCAGTAGGTCCCAGCCGGTGCCATCGTAAGTCTGCGGGCCCCCAGTAGGTCCCAGCCGGTGCCATCGTAAGTCTGTGGGCCCCCAGTAGGTCCCAGCCGGTGCCATCGTAAGTCTGCGGGTCCCCAGTAGGCCCCCAGCCGATGTCATCGTAAGTCTGCGGGCCCCCAGTAGGCCCCCAGCCGATGTCACTGTAAGTCTGCGGGCCCCCAAAAGGCCCCCAGCCGGTGCCACCGTAAGTCTGTGGGCCCACAGTCGGCCCCCAGCCGGTGCCACCTTAAGTCTGCGGGCCCCCAGTAGGCCCCCAGCCGGTGCCACCGTAAGTCTGCGGGCCCCCAGTAGGCCCCCAGCCGGTGCCATCGTAAGTCTGCGGGTCCCCAGTAGGCCCCCAGCCGATGTCATCGTAAGTCTGCGGGCCCCCAGTAGGCCCCCAGCCGATGTCATCGTAAGTCTGCGGGCCCCCAGTAGGCCCCCAGCCGGTGCCACCGTAAGTCTGTGGGCCCCCAGTAGGCCCCCAGCCGGTGTCACTGTAAGTCTGCGGGCCCCCAGCCGGTGCCACCGTAAGTCTGTGGGCCCCCAGTAGGTCCCAGCCGGTGTCACCGTAAGTCAGCGGGCCCCCAGTAGGCCCCCAGCCGGTGTCACCGTAAGTCAGTGGGCCCCCAGCCGGTGCCACCGTAAGTCTGTGGGTCCCCAGTAGGTCCCAGCCGGTGTCACCGTAAGTCTGCCGGCCCCCAGCCGGTGCCATCGTAAGTCTGCGGATCCCCAATAGGCCCCCAGCCGATGCCACCGTAAGTCTGCGAGCCCCCAGTAGGCCCCCAGCCGATGTCACTGTAAGTCTGCGGGCCCCCAAGAGGCCCCCAGCCGGTGCCACCGTGAGTCTGCGGGCCCCCAGTAGGTCCCAGCCGGTGTCACCGTAAGTCTGCCGGCCCTCAGCCGGTGCCATCGTAAGTCTGCGGGTCCCCAGTAGGCCCCCAGCCGATGTCACTGTAAGTCTGCGGGCCCCCAAAAGGCCCCCAGCCGATGTCACTGTAAGTCTGCGGGCCCCCAAAAGGCCCCCAGCCGGTGCCACCGTAAGTCTGTGGGCCACCAGTAGGTCCCAGCCGGTGCCATCGTAAGTCTGCGGGTCCCCAGTAGGCCCCCAGCCGATGTCACTGTAAGTCTGCGGGCCCCCAAAAGGCCCCCAGCCGGTGCCACCGTAAGTCTGTGGGCCCCCAGTAGGTCCCCAGTCGGTGCCACCGTAAGTCTGTGGGCCCCCAGTAGGTCCCAGCCGGTGTCACCGTAAGTCTGCCGGCCCCCAGCCGGTGCCATCGTAAGTCTGCGGATCCTCAGTAGGCCCCCAGCCGATGTCACCGTAAGTCTGCGGGCCCCCATTAGGCCCCCAGCCGGTGCCACCGTAAGTCTGCTTGCCCCCAGTAGGCCCCCAGCCGGTGTCACCGTAAGTCTGCCGGCCCCCAGCCGGTGCCACCGTAAGTCTGCGGGCCCCCAGCCGGATCCACCGTAAGTCTGTGGGCCCCCAGTAGGTCCCAGCCGGTGCCATCGTAAGTCTGCGGGCCCCCAGTTGGCCCCCAGCCGATGTCGCTGTAAGTCTGCGGGCCCCCAGTCGGCCCCCAGCCGGTGCCACCGTAAGTCTGCGGGCCCCCAGTCGGCCCGAAGCCGGTGCCACCGTAAGTCTGCGGGCCCCCAGTCGGCACCCAGCCGGTGCCACCGTAAGTCTGCCGGCCAACAGCCGGTGTCACCGTAAATCTGCGGGCCCCCAGCCGGTGCCACCGTAAGTCTACGGGCCCCCAGTAGGCCCCCAGCCGGTGCCACCGTAAGTCTGTGGGCCCCCAGTAGGTCCCAGCCGGTGCCACCGTAAGTCTGCCGGCCCTCAGCCGGTGCCATCGTAAGTCTGCGGGTCCCCAGTAGGCCCCCAGCCGATGTCACTGTAAGTCTGCGGGCCCCCAGCCGGTGCCACCGTAGGTCTGTGGGCCCCCAGTAGGTCCCAGCCGGTGCCACCGTAAGTCTGCGGGTCCCCAGTAGGCCCCCAGCCGGTGCCACCGTAAGTCTGCGGACCCCCAGTAGGTCCCAGCCGGTGCCACCGTAAGTCTGCCGGCCAACAGCCGGTGTCACCGTAAGTCTGCCGGCCCCCAGCCCGTGCCGCTGTAAGTCTGCGGGCCCCCAGTAGGCCCCCAGCCGGTGCCACCGTAAGTCTGTGGGCCCCCAGTAGGTCCCAGCCGGTGCCATCGTAAGTCTGCGGGTCCCCAGTAGGCCCCCAGCCGATGTCACTGTAAGTCTGCGGGCCCCCAAAAGGAACCCAGCCGGTGCCACCGTAAGTCTGTAGGCCCCCAGTAGGTCCCAGCCGGTGCCACCGTAAGACTTCGGGCCCCCCAGTAGGCCCCCAGCCGGTGTCACTGTAAGAATGCGGGCTCCCAGTAGGTCCCAACCGGTGCCATCGTAAGTCTGCGGGTCCCCAGTAGGCCCCCAGCCGATGTCACTGTAAGTCTGCGGGCCCCCAAAAGGCCCCCAGCCGGTGCCACCGTAAGTCTGTGGGCCCCCAGTAGGTCCCAGCCGGTGCCATCGTAAGTCTGCGGATCCCCAATAGGCCCCCAGCCGATGTCACCGTAAGTCTGCGGGCCCCCAGTAGGCCCCCAGCCGGTGCCACCGTAAGTCTGCTTGCCCCCAGTGGGCCCCCAGCCGGTGCCACCGTAAGTCTGCGGGCCCCAATTCGGCCCCCAGTAGGTCCCAGCCGGTGCCATCGTAAGTCTGCGGGCCCCCAGTTGGCCCCCAGCCGATGTCACTGTAAGTCTGCGGGCCCCCAGCCGGTGCCACCGTAAGTCTGTGGGCCCCCAGTCGGCACCCAGCCGGTGCCACCGTAAGTCTGCGGGCCCCCAGTAGGCCCCCAGCCGGTGCCACCGTGAGTCTGTAGGCCCCCAGCCGGTGCCACCGTGAGTCTGCGGGCCCCCAGTAGGCCCCCAGCCGGTGCCACCGTGAGTCTGCGGGCCCCCAGTAGGCCCCCAGCCGGTGCCACCGTGAGTCTGCGGGCCCCCAGTAGGTCCCAGCCGGTGCCATCGTAAGTCTGCGGGCCCCCAGTAGGTCCCAGCCGGTGCCATCGTAAGTCTGCGGGTCCCCAGTAGGCCCCCAGCTGATGTCACTGTAAGTCTGCCACCGTAAGTCTGCCGGCCAACAGCCGGTGTCACCGTAAATCTGCGGGCCCCCAGCCGGTGCCACCGTAAGTCTACGGGCCCCCAGTAGGCCCCCAGCCGGTGCCACCGTAAGTCTGTGGGCCCCCAGTAGGTCCCAGCCGGTGCCACCGTAAGTCTGCCGGCCCTCAGCCGGTGCCATCGTAAGTCTGCGGGTCCCCAGTAGGCCCCCAGCCGATGTCACTGTAAGTCTGCGGGCCCCCAGCCGGTGCCACCGTAGGTCTGTGGGCCCCCAGTAGGTCCCAGCCGGTGCCACCGTAAGTCTGCGGGTCCCCAGTAGGCCCCCAGCCGGTGCCACCGTAAGTCTGCGGACCCCCAGTAGGTCCCAGCCGGTGCCACCGTAAGTCTGCCGGCCAACAGCCGGTGTCACCGTAAGTCTGCCGGCCCCCAGCCCGTGCCGCTGTAAGTCTGCGGGCCCCCAGTAGGCCCCCAGCCGCTGCCACCGTAAGTCTGTGGGCCCCCAGTAGGTCCCAGCCGGTGCCATCGTAAGTCTGCGGGTCCCCAGTAGGCCCCCAGCCGATGTCACTGTAAGTCTGCGGGCCCCCAAAAGGAACCCAGCCGGTGCCACCGTAAGTCTGTGGGCCCCCAGTAGGTCCCAGCCGGTGCCACCGTAAGACTTCGGGCCCCCCAGTAGGCCCCCAGCCGGTGTCACTGTAAGAATGCGGGCTCCCAGTAGGTCCCAACCGGTGCCATCGTAAGTCTGCGGGTCCCCAGTAGGCCCCCAGCCGATGTCACTGTAAGTCTGCGGGCCCCCAAAAGGCCCCCAGCCGGTGCCACCGTAAGTCTGTGGGCCCCCAGTAGGTCCCAGCCGGTGCCATCGTAAGTCTGCGGATCCCCAATAGGCCCCCAGCCGATGTCACCGTAAGTCTGCGGGCCCCCAGTAGGCCCCCAGCCGGTGCCACCGTAAGTCTGCTTGCCCCCAGTGGGCCCCCAGCCGGTGCCACCGTAAGTCTGCGGGCCCCAATTCGGCCCCCAGTAGGTCCCAGCCGGTGCCATCGTAAGTCTGCGGGCCCCCAGTTGGCCCCCAGCCGATGTCACTGTAAGTCTGCGGGCCCCCAGCCGGTGCCACCGTAAGTCTGTGGGCCCCCAGTCGGCACCCAGCCGGTGCCACCGTAAGTCTGCGGGCCCCCAGTAGGCCCCCAGCCGGTGCCACCGTGAGTCTGTAGGCCCCCAGCCGGTGCCACCGTGAGTCTGCGGGCCCCCAGTAGGCCCCCAGCCGGTGCCACCGTGAGTCTGCGGGCCCCCAGTAGGCCCCCAGCCGGTGCCACCGTGAGTCTGCGGGCCCCCAGTAGGTCCCAGCCGGTGCCATCGGAAGTCTGCGGGCCCCCAGTAGGTCCCAGCCGGTGCCATCGTAAGTCTGCGGGTCCCCAGTAGGCCCCCAGCTGATGTCACTGTAAGTCTGCGGGCCCCCAAAAGGCCGCCAGCCGGTGCCACCGTAAGTCTGCGGGCCCCCAGCCGGTGCCACCGTAAGTCTGTGGGCCCCCAGTAGGTCCCAGCCAGTACCACCGTGAGTCTGCCGGCCCCCAGCCGGTGCCATCGTAAGTCTGCGGGTCCCCAGTAGGCCCCCAGCCGATGTCACTGTAAGTCTGCGGGCCCCCAAAAGGCCCCCAGCCGGTGCCACCGTAAGTCTGCGGGCCCCCAGTAGGTCCCAGCCGGTGCCACCGTAAGTCTGTGGGCCCACAGTCGGCCCCCAGCCGGTGCCACCTTAAGTCTGCGGGCCCCCAGTAGGCCCCCAGCCGGTGCCACCGTAAGTCTGCGGGCCCCCAGTAGGTCCCAGCCGGTGCCATTGTAAGTCTGCGGGTCCCCAGTAGGCCCCCAGCCGGTGTCATCGTAAGTCTGCGGGCCCCCAGTAGGCCCCCAGCCGATGTCATCGTAAGTCTGCGGGCCCCCAGTAGGCCCCCAGCCGGTGCCACCGTAAGTCTGTGGGCCCCCAGTAGGCCCCCAGCCGGTGTCACCGTAAGTCTTCTGGCCCCCAGTAGGCCCCCAGCCGGTGCCACCGTAACTTTGCGGGCCCCCAGTAGGTCCCAGCCGGTGCCACCGTAAGTCTGCCGGCCAACAGTAAGTCTGCGGGCCCCCAGCCGGTGTCACCGTAAGTCTGTCGGCCCTCAGCCGGTGCCATCGTAAGTCTGTGGGTCCCCAGTAGGCCCCCAGCCGATGTCACTGTAAGTCTGCGGGCCCCCAGCCGGTGCCACCGTAAGTCTGTGGGCCCCCAGTAGGTCCCAGCCGGTGCCATCGTAAGTCTGCAGGTCCCCAGTAGGCCCCCAGCCGATGTCACTGTAAGTCTGCGGGCCCCCAAAAGGCCCCCAGCCGGTGCCACCGTAAGTCTGTGGGCCCCCAGTAGGTCCCAGCCGGTGCCACCGTAAGTCTGCGGGCCCCCAGTAGGCCCCCAGCCGGTGCCACCGTAAGTCTGCGGGCCCCCAGTAGGTCCCAGCCGGTGCCATCGTAAGTCTGCGGGTCCCCAGTAGGCCCCCAGCCGGTGTCATCGTAAGTCTGCGGGCCCCCAGTAGGCCCCCAGCCGATGTCATCGTAAGTCTGCGGGCCCCCAGTAGGCCCCCAGCCGGTGCCACCGTAAGTCTGCGGGCCCCCAGTAGGCCCCCAGCCGGTGTCACCGTAAGTCTGCTGGCCCCCAGTAGGCCCCCAGCCGGTGCCACCGTAAGTTTGCGGGCCCCCAGTAGGTCCCAGCCGGTGCCACCGTAAGTCTGCCGGCCAACAGTAAGTCTGCGGGCCCCCAGCCGGTGTCACCGTAAGTCTGCCGGCCCTCAGCCGGTGCCATCGTAAGTCTGTGGGTCCCCAGTAGGCCCCCAGCCGGTGCCACCGTAAGTCTGTGGGCCCCCAGTAGGTCCCAGCCGGTGCCATCGTAAGTCTGCGGGTCCCCAGTAGGCCCCCAGCCGATGTCACTGTAAGTCTGCGGGCCCCCAAAAGGCCCCCAGCCGGTGCCACCGTAAGTCTGTGGGCCCCCAGTAGGTCCCAGCCGGTGCCACCGTAAGTCTGCGGGCCCCCAGTAGGCCCCCAGCCGGTGCCACCGTAAGTCTGTGGGCCCCCAGTAGGTCCCAGCCAGTGTAAATGTAAGTCTGCCGGCCCCCAGCCGGTGCCATCGTAAGTCTACGGATCCTCAGTAGGCCCCCAGCCGATGTCACTGTAAGTCTGCGGGCCCCCAGTAGGCCCCCAGCCGGTGCCACCTTAAGTCTGCTTGCCCCCAGTAGGCCCCCAGCCGGTGTCACCGTAAGTCTGCCGGCCCCCAGCCGGTGCCAACGTAAGTCTGCGGGCCCCCAGCCAGTGCCACCGTAAGTCTGCGGGCCCCAATTCGGCCCCCAGCCGGATCCACCGTAAGTCTGTGGGCCCCCAGTAGGTCCCAGCCGGTGCCATCGTAAGTCTGCGGGCCCCCAGCCGATGTCACCGTAAGTCTGCGGGCCCCCAGTCGGCCCCCAGCCGGTGCCACCGGAAGTCTGCGGGCCCCCAGTCGGCCCCCAGCCGGTGCCACCGTAAGTCTGCGGGCCCCCAGTCGGCACCCAGCCGGTGCCACCGTAAGTCTGCGGGCCCCCAGTAGGCCCCCTGCCGGTGCCACCGTAAGTCTGTGGGCCCCCAGTAGGTCCCAGCCGGTGCCACCGTAAGTCTGCCGGCCCTCAGCCGGTGCCATCGTAAGTCGGCGGGTCCCCAGTAGGCCCCCAGCCGATGTCACTGTAAGTCTGCGGGCCCCCAGCCGGTGCCACCATAAGTCTGTGGGCCCCCAGTAGGTCCCAGCCGGTGCCACCGTAAGTCTGCGGGTCCCCAGTAGGCCCCCAGCCGGTGCCACCGTAAGTCTGCGGGCCCCCAGTAGGTCCCAGCCGGTGCCACCGTAAGTCAGCCGGCCAACAGCCGGTGTCACCGTAAGTCTGCCGGCACCCAGCCCGTGCCGCTGTAAGTCTGCGGGCCCCCAGTAGGCCCCCAGCCGGTGCCACCGTAAGTCTGTAGGTCCCAGCCGGTGCCATCGTAAGTCTGCGGGTCCAAAGTAGGCCCCCAGCCGGTGCCACCGTAAGTCTGTGGGCCCCCAGTAGGTCCCAGCCGGTGCCACCGTAAGTCTGCGGGCCCCCAGTAGGTCCCAGCCGGTGCCATCGTAAGTCTGCGGGTCCCCAGTAGGCCCCCAGCCGATGTCACTGTAAGTCTGCGGGCCCCCAAAAGGCCCACAGCCGGTGCCACCGTAAGTCTGTGGGCCCCCAATAGGTCCCAGCCGGTGCCACCGTAAGTCTGCGGGCCCCCAGCCGGTGCCACCGTAAGTCTACGGGCCCCCAGTAGGTCCCAGCCGGTGCCACCGTAAGTCTGCCGGCCCTCAGCCGGTGCCATCGTAAGTCTGCGGGTCCCCAGTAGGCCCCCAGCCGATGTCACTGTAAGTCTGCGGGCCCCCAGCCGGTGCCACCGTAAGTCTGTGGGCCCCCAGGAGGTCCCAGCCGGTGCCACCGTAAGTCTGCGGGTCCCCAGTAGGCCCCCAGCCGGTGCCACCGTAAGTCTGCGGGCCCCCAGTAGGTCCCAGCCGGTGTCACCGTAAGTCTGCCGGCCCCCAGCCCGTGCCGCTGTAAGTCTGCGGGCCCCCAGCCCGTGCCGCTGTAAGTCTGCGGGCCCCCAGCCGGTGCCACCGTAAGTCTGTGGGCCCCCAGTAGGTCCCAGCCGGTGCCATCGTAAGTCTGCGGGTCCCCAGTAGGCCCCCAGCCGATGTCACTGTAAGTCTGCGGGCCCCCAAAAGGAACCCAGCCGGTGCCACCGTAAGTCTGTGGGCCCCCAGTAGGTCCCAGCCGGTGCCACCGTAAGACTTCGGGCCCCCAGTAGGCCCCCAGCCGGTGTCACTGTAAGTCTGCGGGCCCCCAAAAGGCCCCCAGCTGGTGCCACCGTAAGTCTGTGGGCCCCCAGTAGGTCCCAGCCGGTGCCACCGTAAGTCTGCGGGCCCCCAGTAGGCCCCCAGCCGGTGTCACTGTAAGTCTGCGTGCCCCTTAGCCGGTGCCACCGTAAGTCTGTTGGCCCCCAGTAGGTCCCAGCCGTTGTCACCGTAAGTCAGCGGGCCCCCAGTAGGCCCCCAGCCGGTGTCACCGTAAGTCTGTGGGTCCCCAGTAGGTCCCAGCCGGTGTCACCGTAAGTCTGCCGGCCCCCAGTCGGTGCCATCGTAAGTCTGCGGATCCCCAATAGGCCCCCAGCCGATGCCACCGTAAGTCTGCGAGCCCCCAGTAGGTCCCCAGCCCGTGCCACCGTAAGTCTGCTTGCCCCCAGTAGGCCCCCAGCCGGTGCCACCGTAAGTCTGCGGGCCCCCAGCCGGTGTCACCGTAAGTCTGCGGGCCCCCAGTCGGTGCCACCGTAAGTCTGCTTGCCCCCAGTAGGCCCCCAGCCGGTGTCACCGTAAGTCTGCCGGCCCCCAGCCCGTGCCGCTGTAAGTCTGTGGGCCCCCAGCCGGTGCCACCGTAAGTCTGTGGGCCCCCAGTAGGTCCCAGCCGGTGCCATCGTAAGTCTGCGGGCCCCCAGCCGATGTCACTGTAAGTCTGCGGGCCCCAATTGGGGTCCCAGCCGGTGTCACCGTAAGTCTGCTGGCCCCCAGCCGGTGCCATCGTAAGTCTGCCGATCTCCAGTAGGCCCCCAGCCGATGTCACCGTAAGTCTGCGGGCCCCCAGTAGGCCCCCAGCCGGTGCCACCGTAAGTCTGCGGGCCCCAATTCGGCCCCCAGTAGGTCCCAGCCGGTGCCATCGTAAGTCTGCGGGCCCCCAGTTGGCCCCCAGCCGGTGCCACCGTAAGTCTGTGGGCCCCCAGTCGGCCCCCAGCCGGTGCCACCGTAAGTCTGCCGGCCAACAGCCGGTGCCACCGTAAGTCTGCCGGCCAACAGCCGGTGTCACCGTAAGTCTGTGGGCCCCCAGTAGGCCCCCAGCCGGTGCCACCGTGAGTCTGCGGGCCCCCAGTAGGCCCCCAGCCGGTGCCACCGTAAGTCTGCGGGCCCCCAGCCGGTGCCACCGTAAGTCTGCGGGCCCCCAGTAGGCCCCCAGCCGGTGCCACCGTAAGTCTGCGGGCCCCCAGTAGGTCCCAGCCGGTGCCATCAAAAGTCTGCGGGCCCCCAGTAGGTCCCAGCCGGTGCCATCGTAAGTCTGCGTGTCCCCAGTAGGCCCCCAGCTGATGTCACTGTAAGTCTGCGGGCCCCCAAAAGGCCGCCAGCCGGTGCCACCGTAAGTCCCAGCCGGTACCACCGTGAGTCTGCCGGCCCCCAGCCGGTGCCATCGTAAGTCTGCGGGTCCCCAGTAGGCCCCCAGCCGATGTCACTGTAAGTCTGCGGGCCCCCAGTCGGCCCCCAGCCGGTGCCACCGTGAGTCTGCGGGCCCCCAGTAGGTCCCAGCCGGTGCCACCGTGAGTCTGCGGGCCCCCAGTAGGTCCCAGCCGGTGCCACCGTAAGTCTGCGGGTCCCCAGTAGGCCCCCAGCCGGTGCCACCGTAAGTCTGTGGGCCCACAGTCGGCCCCCAGCCGGTGCCACCTTAAGTCTGCGGGCCCCCAGTAGGCCCCCAGCCGGTGCCACCGTAAGTCTGCGGGCCCCCAGTAGGTCCCAGCCGGTGCCACCGTGAGTCTGCGGGCCCCCAGTAGGTCCCAGCCGGTGCCACCGTAAGTCTGCGGGTCCCCAGTAGGCCCCCAGCCGGTGCCACCGTAAGTCTGTGGGCCCACAGTCGGCCCCCAGCCGGTGCCACCTTAAGTCTGCGGGCCCCCAGTAGGCCCCCAGCCGGTGCCACCGTAAGTCTGCGGGCCCCCAGTAGGCCCCCAGCCGGTGCCATCGTAAGTCTGTGGGCCCCCAGTAGGTCCCAGCCGGTGCCATCGTAAGTCTGCGGGTCCCCAGTAGGCCCCCAGCCGATGTCATCGTAAGTCTGCGGGCCCCCAGTAGGCCCCCAGCCGATGTCATCGTAAGTCTGCGGGCCCCCAGTAGGCCCCCAGCCGGTGCCACCGTAAGTCTGTGGGCCCCCAGTAGGCCCCCAGCCGGTGTCACTGTAAGTCTGCGGGCCCCCAGCCGGTGCCACCGTAAGTCTGTGGGCCCCCAGTAGGTCCCAGCCGGTGTCACCGTAAGTCAGCGGGCCCCCAGTAGGCCCCCAGCCGGTGTCACCGTAAGTCAGTGGGCCCCCAGCCGGTGCCACCGTAAGTCTGTGGGTCCCCAGTAGGTCCCAGCCGGTGTCACCGTAAGTCTGCCGGCCCCCAGCCGGTGCCATCGTAAGTCTGCGGATCCCCAATAGGCCCCCAGCCGATGCCACCGTAAGTCTGCGAGCCCCCAGTAGGCCCCCAGCCGATGTCACTGTAAGTCTGCGGGCCCCCAAGAGGCCCCCAGCCGGTGCCACCGTGAGTCTGCGGGCCCCCAGTAGGTCCCAGCCGGTGTCACCGTAAGTCTGCCGGCCCTCAGCCGGTGCCATCGTAAGTCTGCGGGTCCCCAGTAGGCCCCCAGCCGATGTCACTGTAAGTCTGCGGGCCCCCAAAAGGCCCCCAGCCGATGTCACTGTAAGTCTGCGGGCCCCCAAAAGGCCCCCAGCCGGTGCCACCGTAAGTCTGTGGGCCACCAGTAGGTCCCAGCCGGTGCCATCGTAAGTCTGCGGGTCCCCAGTAGGCCCCCAGCCGATGTCACTGTAAGTCTGCGGGCCCCCAAAAGGCCCCCAGCCGGTGCCACCGTAAGTCTGTGGGCCCCCAGTAGGTCCCCAGTCGGTGCCACCGTAAGTCTGTGGGCCCCCAGTAGGTCCCAGCCGGTGTCACCGTAAGTCTGCCGGCCCCCAGCCGGTGCCATCGTAAGTCTGCGGATCCTCAGTAGGCCCCCAGCCGATGTCACTGTAAGTCTGCGGGCCCCCATTAGGCCCCCAGCCGGTGCCACCGTAAGTCTGCTTGCCCCCAGTAGGCCCCCAGCCGGTGTCACCGTAAGTCTGCCGGCCCCCAGCCGGTGCCACCGTAAGTCTGCGGGCCCCCAGCCGGATCCACCGTAAGTCTGTGGGCCCCCAGTAGGTCCCAGCCGGTGCCATCGTAAGTCTGCGGGCCCCCAGTTGGCCCCCAGCCGATGTCGCTGTAAGTCTGCGGGCCCCCAGTCGGCCCCCAGCCGGTGCCACCGTAAGTCTGCGGGCCCCCAGTCGGCCCGAAGCCGGTGCCACCGTAAGTCTGCGGGCCCCCAGTCGGCACCCAGCCGGTGCCACCGTAAGTCTGCCGGCCAACAGCCGGTGTCACCGTAAATCTGCGGGCCCCCAGCCGGTGCCACCGTAAGTCTACGGGCCCCCAGTAGGCCCCCAGCCGGTGCCACCGTAAGTCTGTGGGCCCCCAGTAGGTCCCAGCCGGTGCCACCGTAAGTCTGCCGGCCCTCAGCCGGTGCCATCGTAAGTCTGCGGGTCCCCAGTAGGCCCCCAGCCGATGTCACTGTAAGTCTGCGGGCCCCCAGCCGGTGCCACCGTAGGTCTGTGGGCCCCCAGTAGGTCCCAGCCGGTGCCACCGTAAGTCTGCGGGTCCCCAGTAGGCCCCCAGCCGGTGCCACCGTAAGTCTGCGGACCCCCAGTAGGTCCCAGCCGGTGCCACCGTAAGTCTGCCGGCCAACAGCCGGTGTCACCGTAAGTCTGCCGGCCCCCAGCCCGTGCCGCTGTAAGTCTGCGGGCCCCCAGTAGGCCCCCAGCCGGTGCCACCGTAAGTCTGTGGGCCCCCAGTAGGTCCCAGCCGGTGCCATCGTAAGTCTGCGGGTCCCCAGTAGGCCCCCAGCCGATGTCACTGTAAGTCTGCGGGCCCCCAAAAGGAACCCAGCCGGTGCCACCGTAAGTCTGTAGGCCCCCAGTAGGTCCCAGCCGGTGCCACCGTAAGACTTCGGGCCCCCCAGTAGGCCCCCAGCCGGTGTCACTGTAAGAATGCGGGCTCCCAGTAGGTCCCAACCGGTGCCATCGTAAGTCTGCGGGTCCCCAGTAGGCCCCCAGCCGATGTCACTGTAAGTCTGCGGGCCCCCAAAAGGCCCCCAGCCGGTGCCACCGTAAGTCTGTGGGCCCCCAGTAGGTCCCAGCCGGTGCCATCGTAAGTCTGCGGATCCCCAATAGGCCCCCAGCCGATGTCACCGTAAGTCTGCGGGCCCCCAGTAGGCCCCCAGCCGGTGCCACCGTAAGTCTGCTTGCCCCCAGTGGGCCCCCAGCCGGTGCCACCGTAAGTCTGCGGGCCCCAATTCGGCCCCCAGTAGGTCCCAGCCGGTGCCATCGTAAGTCTGCGGGCCCCCAGTTGGCCCCCAGCCGATGTCACTGTAAGTCTGCGGGCCCCCAGCCGGTGCCACCGTAAGTCTGTGGGCCCCCAGTCGGCACCCAGCCAGTGCCACCGTAAGTCTGCGGGCCCCCAGTAGGCCCCCAGCCGGTGCCACCGTGAGTCTGTAGGCCCCCAGCCGGTGCCACCGTGAGTCTGCGGGCCCCCAGTAGGCCCCCAGCCGGTGCCACCGTGAGTCTGCGGGCCCCCAGTAGGTCCCAGCCGGTGCCATCGTAAGTCTGCGGGCCCCCAGTAGGTCCCAGCCGGTGCCATCGTAAGTCTGCGGGTCCCCAGTAGGCCCCCAGCTGATGTCACTGTAAGTCTGCCACCGTAAGTCTGCCGGCCAACAGCCGGTGTCACCGTAAATCTGCGGGCCCCCAGCCGGTGCCACCGTAAGTCTACGGGCCCCCAGTAGGCCCCCAGCCGGTGCCACCGTAAGTCTGTGGGCCCCCAGTAGGTCCCAGCCGGTGCCACCGTAAGTCTGCCGGCCCTCAGCCGGTGCCATCGTAAGTCTGCGGGTCCCCAGTAGGCCCCCAGCCGATGTCACTGTAAGTCTGCGGGCCCCCAGCCGGTGCCACCGTAGGTCTGTGGGCCCCCAGTAGGTCCCAGCCGGTGCCACCGTAAGTCTGCGGGTCCCCAGTAGGCCCCCAGCCGGTGCCACCGTAAGTCTGCGGACCCCCAGTAGGTCCCAGCCGGTGCCACCGTAAGTCTGCCGGCCAACAGCCGGTGTCACCGTAAGTCTGCCGGCCCCCAGCCCGTGCCGCTGTAAGTCTGTGGGCCCCCAGTAGGTCCCAGCCGGTGCCATCGTAAGTCTGCGGGTCCCCAGTAGGCCCCCAGCCGATGTCACTGTAAGTCTGCGGGCCCCCAAAAGGAACCCAGCCGGTGCCACCGTAAGTCTGTGGGCCCCCAGTAGGTCCCAGCCGGTGCCACCGTAAGACTTCGGGCCCCCCAGTAGGCCCCCAGCCGGTGTCACTGTAAGAATGCGGGCTCCCAGTAGGTCCCAACCGGTGCCATCGTAAGTCTGCGGGTCCCCAGTAGGCCCCCAGCCGATGTCACTGTAAGTCTGCGGGCCCCCAAAAGGCCCCCAGCCGGTGCCACCGTAAGTCTGTGGGCCCCCAGTAGGTCCCAGCCGGTGCCATCGTAAGTCTGCGGATCCCCAATAGGCCCCCAGCCGATGTCACCGTAAGTCTGCGGGCCCCCAGTAGGCCCCCAGCCGGTGCCACCGTAAGTCTGCTTGCCCCCAGTGGGCCCCCAGCCGGTGCCACCGTAAGTCTGCGGGCCCCAATTCGGCCCCCAGTAGGTCCCAGCCGGTGCCATCGTAAGTCTGCGGGCCCCCAGTTGGCCCCCAGCCGATGTCACTGTAAGTCTGCGGGCCCCCAGCCGGTGCCACCGTAAGTCTGTGGGCCCCCAGTCGGCACCCAGCCGGTGCCACCGTAAGTCTGCGGGCCCCCAGTAGGCCCCCAGCCGGTGCCACCGTGAGTCTGTAGGCCCCCAGCCGGTGCCACCGTGAGTCTGCGGGCCCCCAGTAGGCCCCCAGCCGGTGCCACCGTGAGTCTGCGGGCCCCCAGTAGGCCCCCAGCCGGTGCCACCGTGAGTCTGCGGGCCCCCAGTAGGTCCCAGCCGGTGCCATCGGAAGTCTGCGGGCCCCCAGTAGGTCCCAGCCGGTGCCATCGTAAGTCTGCGGGTCCCCAGTAGGCCCCCAGCTGATGTCACTGTAAGTCTGCGGGCCCCCAAAAGGCCGCCAGCCGGTGCCACCGTAAGTCTGCGGGCCCCCAGCCGGTGCCACCGTAAGTCTGTGGGCCCCCAGTAGGTCCCAGCCAGTACCACCGTGAGTCTGCCGGCCCCCAGCCGGTGCCATCGTAAGTCTGCGGGTCCCCAGTAGGCCCCCAGCCGATGTCACTGTAAGTCTGCGGGCCCCCAAAAGGCCCCCAGCCGGTGCCACCGTAAGTCTGCGGGCCCCCAGTAGGTCCCAGCCGGTGCCACCGTAAGTCTGTGGGCCCACAGTCGGCCCCCAGCCGGTGCCACCTTAAGTCTGCGGGCCCCCAGTAGGCCCCCAGCCGGTGCCACCGTAAGTCTGCGGGCCCCCAGTAGGTCCCAGCCGGTGCCATCGTAAGTCTGCGGGTCCCCAGTAGGCCCCCAGCCGGTGTCATCGTAAGTCTGCGGGCCCCCAGTAGGCCCCCAGCCGATGTCATCGTAAGTCTGCGGGCCCCCAGTAGGCCCCCAGCCGGTGCCACCGTAAGTCTGTGGGCCCCCAGTAGGCCCCCAGCCGGTGTCACCGTAAGTCTTCTGGCCCCCAGTAGGCCCCCAGCCGGTGCCACCGTAACTTTGCGGGCCCCCAGTAGGTCCCAGCCGGTGCCACCGTAAGTCTGCCGGCCAACAGTAAGTCTGCGGGCCCCCAGCCGGTGTCACCGTAAGTCTGTCGGCCCTCAGCCGGTGCCATCGTAAGTCTGTGGGTCCCCAGTAGGCCCCCAGCCGATGTCACTGTAAGTCTGCGGGCCCCCAGCCGGTGCCACCGTAAGTCTGTGGGCCCCCAGTAGGTCCCAGCCGGTGCCATCGTAAGTCTGCAGGTCCCCAGTAGGCCCCCAGCCGATGTCACTGTAAGTCTGCGGGCCCCCAAAAGGCCCCCAGCCGGTGCCACCGTAAGTCTGTGGGCCCCCAGTAGGTCCCAGCCGGTGCCACCGTAAGTCTGCGGGCCCCCAGTAGGCCCCCAGCCGGTGCCACCGTAAGTCTGCGGGCCCCCAGTAGGTCCCAGCCGGTGCCATCGTAAGTCTGCGGGTCCCCAGTAGGCCCCCAGCCGGTGTCATCGTAAGTCTGCGGGCCCCCAGTAGGCCCCCAGCCGATGTCATCGTAAGTCTGCGGGCCCCCAGTAGGCCCCCAGCCGGTGCCACCGTAAGTCTGCGGGCCCCCAGTAGGCCCCCAGCCGGTGTCACCGTAAGTCTGCTGGCCCCCAGTAGGCCCCCAGCCGGTGCCACCGTAAGTTTGCGGGCCCCCAGTAGGTCCCAGCCGGTGCCACCGTAAGTCTGCCGGCCAACAGTAAGTCTGCGGGCCCCCAGCCGGTGTCACCGTAAGTCTGCCGGCCCTCAGCCGGTGCCATCGTAAGTCTGTGGGTCCCCAGTAGGCCCCCAGCCGGTGCCACCGTAAGTCTGTGGGCCCCCAGTAGGTCCCAGCCGGTGCCATCGTAAGTCTGCGGGTCCCCAGTAGGCCCCCAGCCGATGTCACTGTAAGTCTGCGGGCCCCCAAAAGGCCCCCAGCCGGTGCCACCGTAAGTCTGTGGGCCCCCAGTAGGTCCCAGCCGGTGCCACCGTAAGTCTGCGGGCCCCCAGTAGGCCCCCAGCCGGTGCCACCGTAAGTCTGTGGGCCCCCAGTAGGTCCCAGCCAGTGTAAATGTAAGTCTGCCGGCCCCCAGCCGGTGCCATCGTAAGTCTACGGATCCTCAGTAGGCCCCCAGCCGATGTCACTGTAAGTCTGCGGGCCCCCAGTAGGCCCCCAGCCGGTGCCACCTTAAGTCTGCTTGCCCCCAGTAGGCCCCCAGCCGGTGTCACCGTAAGTCTGCCGGCCCCCAGCCGGTGCCAACGTAAGTCTGCGGGCCCCCAGCCAGTGCCACCGTAAGTCTGCGGGCCCCAATTCGGCCCCCAGCCGGATCCACCGTAAGTCTGTGGGCCCCCAGTAGGTCCCAGCCGGTGCCATCGTAAGTCTGCGGGCCCCCAGCCGATGTCACCGTAAGTCTGCGGGCCCCCAGTCGGCCCCCAGCCGGTGCCACCGGAAGTCTGTGGGCCCCCAGTCGGCCCCCAGCCGGTGCCACCGTAAGTCTGCGGGCACCCAGCCGGTGCCACCGTAAGTCTGCGGGCCCCCAGCCGGTGCCACCGTAAGTCTGCGGGCCCCCAGTAGGCCCCCTGCCGGTGCCACCGTAAGTCTGTGGGCCCCCAGTAGGTCCCAGCCGGTGCCACCGTAAGTCTGCCGGCCCTCAGCCGGTGCCATCGTAAGTCGGCGGGTCCCCAGTAGGCCCCCAGCCGATGTCACTGTAAGTCTGCGGGCCCCCAGCCGGTGCCACCATAAGTCTGTGGGCCCCCAGTAGGTCCCAGCCGGTGCCACCGTAAGTCTGCGGGCCCCCAGTAGGTCCCAGCCGGTGCCACCGTAAGTCAGCCGGCCAACAGCCGGTGTCACCGTAAGTCTGCCGGCACCCAGCCCGTGCCGCTGTAAGTCTGCGGGCCCCCAGTAGGCCCCCAGCCGGTGCCACCGTAAGTCTGTAGGTCCCAGCCGGTGCCATCGTAAGTCTGCGGGTCCAAAGTAGGCCCCCAGCCGATGTCACTGTAAGTCTGCGGGCCCCCAAAAGGAACCCAGCCGGTGCCACCGTAAGTCTGTGGGCCCCCAGTAGGTCCCAGCCGGTGCCACCGTAAGTCTGCGGGCCCCCAGTAGGTCCCAGCCGGTGCCATCGTAAGTCTGCGGGTCCCCAGTAGGCCCCCAGCCGATGTCACTGTAAGTCTGCGGGCCCCCAAAAGGCCCACAGCCGGTGCCACCGTAAGTCTGTGGGCCCCCAATAGGTCCCAGCCGGTGCCACCGTAAGTCTGCGGGCCCCCAGCCGGTGCCACCGTAAGTCTACGGGCCCCCAGTAGGTCCCAGCCGGTGCCACCGTAAGTCTGCCGGCCCTCAGCCGGTGCCATCGTAAGTCTGCGGGTCCTCAGTAGGCCCCCAGCCGATGTCACTGTAAGTCTGCGGGCCCCCAGCCGGTGCCACCGTAAGTCTGTGGGCCCCCAGGAGGTCCCAGCCGGTGCCACCGTAAGTCTGCGGGTCCCCAGTAGGCCCCCAGCCGGTGCCACCGTAAGTCTGCGGGCCCCCAGTAGGTCCCAGCCGGTGTCACCGTAAGTCTGCCGGCCCCCAGCCCGTGCCGCTGTAAGTCTGCGGGCCCCCAGCCGGTGCCACCGTAAGTCTGTGGGCCCCCAGTAGGTCCCAGCCGGTGCCATCGTAAGTCTGCGGGTCCCCAGTAGGCCCCCAGCCGATGTCACTGTAAGTCTGCGGGCCCCCAAAAGGAACCCAGCCGGTGCCACCGTAAGTCTGTGGGCCCCCAGTAGGTCCCAGCCGGTGCCACCGTAAGACTTCGGGCCCCCAGTAGGCCCCCAGCCGGTGTCACTGTAAGAATACGGGCCCCCAGTAGGTCCCAACCGGTGCCATCGTAAGTCTGCGGGTCCCCAGTAGGCCCCCAGCCGATGTCACTGTAAGTCTGCGGGCCCCCAAAAGGCCCCCAGCCGGTGCCACCGTAAGTCTGTGGGCCCCCAGTAGGTCCCAGCCGGTGCCACCGTAAGTCTGCGGGCCCCCAGTAGGCCCCCAGCCGGTGTCACTGTAAGTCTGCGTGCCCCTTAGCCGGTGCCACCGTAAGTCTGTTGGCCCCCAGTAGGTCCCAGCCGTTGTCACCGTAAGTCAGCGGGCCCCCAGTAGGCCCCCAGCCGGTGTCACCGTAAGTCTGTGGGTCCCCAGTAGGTCCCAGCCGGTGTCACCGTAAGTCTGCCGGCCCCCAGTCGGTGCCATCGTTAGTCTGCGGATCCCCAATAGGCCCCCAGCCGATGCCACCGTAAGTCTGCGAGCCCCCAGTAGGTCCCCAGCCCGTGCCACCGTAAGTCTGCTTGCCCCCAGTAGGCCCCCAGCCGGTGCCACCGTAAGTCCCAGCCGGTGCCACCGTAAGTCTGCGGGCCCCCAGCCGGTGTCACCGTAAGTCTGCGGGCCCCCAGCCGGTGCCACCGTAAGTCTGCGGCCCCCAGTCGGTGCCACCGTAAGTCTGCTTGCCCCCAGTAGGCCCCCAGCCGGTGTCACCGTAAGTCTGCCGGCCCCCAGCCCGTGCCGCTGTAAGTCTGCGGGCCCCCAGCCCGTGCCGCTGTAAGTCTGTGGGCCCCCAGCCGGTGCCACCGTAAGTCTGTGGGCCCCCAGTAGGTCCCAGCCGGTGCCATCGTAAGTCTGCGGGCCCCCAGCCGATGTCACTGTAAGTCTGCGGGCCCCAATTGGGGTCCCAGCCGGTGCCATCGTAAGTCTGCCGATCTCCAGTAGGCCCCCAGCCGATGTCACCGTAAGTCTGCGGGCCCCCAGTAGGCCCCCAGCCGGTGCCACCGTAAGTCTGCGGGCCCCAATTCGGCCCCCAGTAGGTCCCAGCCGGTGCCATCGTAAGTCTGCGGGCCCCCAGTTGGCCCCCAGTTGGCCCCCAGCCGATGTCACTGTAAGTCTGCGGGCCCCCAGCCGGTGCCACCGTAAGTCTGTGGGCCCCCAGTCGGCCCCCAGCCGGTGCCACCGTAAGTCTGCCGGCCAACAGCCGGTGCCACCGTAAGTCTTCCGGCCAACAGACGGTGTCACCGTAAGTCTGTGGGCCCCCAGTAGGCCCCCAGCCGGTGCCACCGTGAGTCTGCGGGCCCCCAGTAGGCCCCCAGCCGGTGCCACCGTAAGTCTGCGGGCCCCCAGCCGGTGCCACCGTAAGTCTGCGGGCCCCCAGCCGGTGCCACCGTAAGTCTGCGGGCCCCCAGTAGGTCCCAGCCGGTGCCATCAAAAGTCTGCGGGCCCCCAGTAGGTCCCAGCCGGTGCCATCTTAAGTCTGCGTGTCCCCAGTAGGCCCCCAGCTGATGTCACTGTAAGTCTGCGGGCCCCCAAAAGGCCGCCAGCCGGTGCCACCGTGAGTCTGCCGGCCCCCAGCCGGTGCCATCGTAAGTCTGCGGGTCCCCAGTAGGCCCCCAGCCGATGTCACTGTAAGTCTGCGGGCCCCCAGTCGGCCCCCAGCCGGTGCCACCGTGAGTCTGCGGGCCCCCAGTAGGTCCCAGCCGGTGCCACCGTGAGTCTGCGGGCCCCCAGTAGGTCCCAGCCGGTGCCACCGTAAGTCTGCGGGTCCCCAGTAGGCCCCCAGCCAGTGCCACCGTAAGTCTGTGGGCCCACAGTCGGCCCCCAGCCGGTGCCACCTTAAGTCTGCGGGCCCCCAGTAGGCCCCCAGCCGGTGCCACCGTAAGTATGCGGGCCCCCAGTAGGCCCCCAGCCGGTGCCATCGTAAGTCTGTGGGCCCCCAGTAGGTCCCAGCCGGTGCCATCGTAAGTCTGCGGGTCCCCAGTAGGCCCCCAGCCGATGTCATCGTAAGTCTGCGGGCCTCCAGTAGGCCCCCAGCCGATGTCATCGTAAGTCTGCGGGCCCCCAGTAGGCCCCCAGCCGGTGCCACCGTAAGTCTGTGGGCCCCCAGTAGGCCCCCAGCCGGTGTCACCGTAAGTCTGCTGGCCCCCAGTAGGCCCCCAGCCGGTGCCACCGTAAGTTTGCGGGCCCCCAGTAGGTCCCAGCCGGTGCCACCGTAAGTCTGCCGGCCAACAGTAAGTCTGCGGGCCCTCAGCCGGTGCCATCGTAAGTCTGTGGGTCCCCAGTAGGCCCCCAGCCGGTGCCACCGTAAGTCTGCGGGCCCCCAGCCGGTGCCACCGTAAGTCTGTGGGCCCCCAGTAGGTCCCAGCCGGTGCCATCGTAAGTCTGCGGGTCCCCAGTAGGCCCCCAGCCGATGTCACTGTAAGTCTGCGGGCCCCCAAAAGGCCCCCAGCCGGTGCCACCGTAAGTGTGTGGGCCCCCAGTAGGTCCCAGCCGGTGCCACCGTAAGTCTGCGGGCCCCCAGCCGGTGTCACCGTAAGTCTGTGGGCCCCCACTAGGTCCCAGCCAGTGTAAATGTAAGTCTGCCGGCCCCCAGCCGGTGCCATCGTAAGTCTGCGGAACCTCAGTAGGCCCCCAGCCGATGTCACTGTAAGTCTGCGGGCCCCCAGTAGGCCCCCAGCCGGTGCCACCTTAAGTCTGCTGGCCCCCAGCCGGTGTCACCGTAAGTCTGCGGGCCCCCAGTAGGCCCCCAGCCAGTGCCACCGTAAGTCTGCGGGCCCCAATTCGGCCCCCAGCCGGATCCACCGTAAGTCTGTGGGCCCCCAGCCGGTGCCACCGTAAGTCTGCGGGCCCCCAGTAGGCCCCCAGCCGGTGCCACCGTAAGTCTGCGGGCCCCCAGTAGGTCCCAGCCGGTGCCATCGTAAGTCTGCGGGCCCCCAGTAGGTCCCAGCCGGTGCCATCGTAAGTCTGCGTGTCCCCAGTAGGCCCCCAGCTGATGTCACTGTAAGTCTGCGGGCCCCCAAAAGGCCGCCAGCCGGTGCCACCGTAAGTCTGCGGGCCCCCAGCCGGTGCCACCGTAAGTCTGTGGGCCCCCAGTAGGTCCCAGCCGGTACCACCGTGAGTCTGCCGGCCCCCAGCCGGTGCCATCGTAAGTCTGCGGGTCCCCAGTAGGCCCCCAGCCGATGTCACTGTAAGTCTGCGGGCCCCCAAAAGGCACCCAGCCGGTGCCACCGTAAGTCTGCGGGCCCCCAGTCGGCCCCCAGCCAGTGCCACCGTGAGTCTGCGGGCCCCCAGTAGGTCCCAGCCGGTGCCACCGTAAGTCTGCGGGCCCCCAGCCGGTGCCACCGTAAGTCTGTGGGCCCACAGTCGGCCCCCAGCCGGTGCCACCTTAAGTCTGCTTGCCCCCAGTAGGCCCCCAGCCGGTGTCACCGTAAGTCTGCCGGCCCCCAGCCGGTGCCAACGTAAGTCTGCGGGCCCCCAGTAGGCCCCCAGCCAGTGCCACCGTAAGTCTGCGGGCCCCAATTCGGCCCCCAGCCGGATCCACCGTAAGTCTGTGGGCCCCCAGTAGGTCCCAGCCGGTGCCATCGTAAGTCTGCGGGCCCCCAGCCGATGTCACCGTAAGTCTGCGGGCCCCCAGCCGGTGCCACCGTAAGTCTGCGGGCCCCCAGTAGGTCCCAGCCGGTGCCACCGTAAGTCTGCCGGCCCTCAGCCGGTGCCATCGTAAGTCGGCGGGTCCCCAGTAGGCCCCCAGCCGGTGCCACCGTAAGTCTGCTTGCCCCCAGTAGGCCCCCAGCCGGTGCCACCGTAAGTCTGTGGGCCTACAGTAGGTCCCAGCCGGTGCCACCGTAAGTCTGCGGGCCCCCCAGCCAGTGTCACCGTAAGTCTGCGGGCCCCCAGTCGGCCCCCAGCTGGTGCCACCGTAAGTCTACTTGCCCACAGTAGGCCCCCAGCCGGTGTCACCGTAAGTCTGCTGGCCCCCAGCCCGTGCCGCTGTAAGTCTGCGGGCCCCCAGCCGGTGCCACCGTAAGTCTGTGGGCCCCCAGTAGGTCCCAGCCGGTGCCATCGTAAGTGTGCGGGTCCCCAGTAGGCCCCCAGCCGATGTCACTGTAAGTCTGCGGGCCCCCAAAAGGCCCCCAGCCGTTGCCACCGTAAGTCTGCGGGCCCCCAGTCGGCCCCCAGCCGGTGCCACCGTGAGTCTGCGGGCCCCCAGCCGGTGCCACCGTGAGTCTGCGGGGTTCCAGCCGGTGCCACCGTAAGTCTGTGGGCCCACAGTCAGCCCCCAGCCGGTGCAACCGTAAGTCTGCCAGCCAACAGCCGGTGTCACCGTAAGTCTGCGGGCCCCCAGTAGTCCCCCAGCCGGTGCCACTGTAAGTCTGCGGGCCCCCAGTAGGCCCCCAGCCGGTGCCTCCATAAGTCTGTGGGCCCCCAGTAGGTCCCAGCCGGTGCCACCGTAAGTCTGCCGGCCCCCAGCCGGTGCCATCGTAAGTCTGCGGGTCCCCAGTAGGCCCCCAGCCGATGTCATTGTAAGTCTGCGGGCCCCCAGCCGGTGCCACCGTAAGTCCGTGGGCCCCCAGTAGGTCCCAGCCGGTGCCATCGTAAGTCTGCGGGTCCCCAGTAGGCCCCTAGCCGATGTCACTGTAAGTCTGCGGGCCCCCAAAAGGCCCCCAGCCGGTGCCACCGAAAGTCTGTGGGCCCCCAGTAGGTCCCAGCCGGTGCCACCGTAAGTCTGTGGGCCCCCAGTAGGTCCCAGCCGGTGCCATCGTAAGTCTGCGGATCCCCAGTAGGCCCCCAGCCGATGTCGCTGTAAGTCTGCGGGTCCCCAGTAGGCCCCCAGCCGGTGCCGCTGTAAGTCTGCGGACCCGCAGTAGGCCCCCAGCCGGTGCCGCTGTAAGTCTGCGGGCCCCCAGCCGGTGCCACCGTAAGTCTGCGGGCCCCCAGTAGGCCCCCAGCCAGTGCCACCGTAAGTCTGCGGGCCCCAATTCGTCCCCCAGTCGGTGCCATCGTAAGTCTGCGGGCCCCCAGTTGGCCCCCAGCCGATGTCACTGTCACTGTAAGTCTGCGGGCCCCCAGCCGGTGCCACCGTAAGTCTGTGGGCCCCCAGCCGGTGCCACCGTAAGTCTGCCGGCCAACAGCCGGTGCCACCGTAAGTGTGCGGGCACCCAGCCGGTGCCACGGTAAGTCTGCCGGCCAACAGCCGGTGTCACCGTCAGTCTGCGGGACCTCAGCCGGTGCCACCGTAAGTCTGCGGGCCCCCAGTAGACCCCCTGCCGGTGCCACCGTAAGTCTGTGGGCCCCCAGTAGGTCCCAGCCGGTGCCACCGTAAGTCTGCCGGCCCTCAGCCGGTGCCATCGTAAGTCTGCGGGTCCCCAGTAGGCCCCCAGCCGATGTCACTGTAAGTCTGCGGGCCCCCAAAAGGCCCCCAGCCGATGCCACCGTAAGTCTGCGGGCCCCCGGTCGGCCCCCAGCCACTGCCACCGTAAGTCTGCGGGCCCCAATTCGGCCCCCAACCGGATCCACCGTAAGTCTGTGGGCCCCCAGTAGGTCCCAGCCGGTGCCATCGTAAGTCTGCGGGCCCCCAGCCGATGTCACCGTAAGTCTGCGGGCCCCCAGTCGGCCCCCAGCCGGTGCCACCGTAAGTCTGCGGGCCCCCAGCCGGTGCCACCGTAAGTCTGCGGGCCCCCAGCCGGTGCCACCGTAAGTCTGTGGGCCCCCAGTAGGTCCCAGCCGGTGCCACCGTAAGTCTGCCGGCCCTCAGCAGGTGCCATTGTAAGTCGGCGGGTCCCCAGTAGGCCCCCAGCCGATGTCACTGTAAGTCTGCGGGCCCCCAGCCGGTGCCACCGTAAGTCTGTGGGTCCCCAGTAGGTCCCAGCCGGTGCCACCGTAAGTCTGCGGGTCCCCAGTAGGCCCCCAGCCGGTGCCACCGTAAGTCTGCGGGCCCCCAGCCGGTGCCACCGTAAGTCTGCGGGCCCCCAGTAGGTCCCAGCCGGTGCCACCGTAAGTCTGCCGGCCAACAGCCGGTGTCACCGTAAGTCTGCCGGCACCCAGCCCGTGCCGCTGTAAGTCTGCAGGCCCCCAGCCGGTGCCACCGTAAGTCTGTGGGCCCCCAGTAGGTCCCAGCCGGTGCCATCGTAAGTCTGCGGGTCCCCAGTAGGCCCCCAGCCGATGTCACTGTAAGTCTGCGGGCCCCCAAAAGGAACCCAGCCGGTGCCATCGTAAGTCTGTGGGCCCCCAGTAGGTCCCAGCCGGTGCCACCGTAAGTCTGCAGGCCCCCAGCCGGTGTCACTGTAAGTCTGCGGGCCCCCAGTAGGTCCCAGCCGGTGCCATCGTAAGTCTGCGGGTCCCCAGTAGGCCCCCAGCCGATGTCACTGTAAGTCTGCGGGCCCCCAAAAGGCCTCCAGCCGGTGCCACTGTAAGTCTGTGGGCCCCCAGTAGGTCCCAGCCGGTGCCACCGTAAGTCTGCGGGCCCCCAGTAGGCCCCCAGCCGGTGCCACCGTAAGTCTGTGGGCCCCCAGTAGGTCTCAGCCGGTGCCACCGTAAGTCTGTGGGTCCCCAGTAGGTCCCAGCCGGTGTCACCGTAAGTCTGCCGGCCCCCAGCCAGTGCCATCGTAAGTCTGCGGATCCCCAATAGGCCCCCAGCCGATGCCACCGTAAGTCTGCGAGCCCCCAGTAGGCCCCCAGCCGGTGCCACCGTAAGTCTGCTTGCCCCCAGTCAGTGCCACCGTAAGTCTGTGGGCCTACAGTAGGTCCCAGCCGGTGCCACCGTAAGTCTGCGGGCCCCCCAGCCAGTGTCACCGTAAGTCTGCGGGCCCCCAGTCGGCCCCCAGCTGGTGCCACCGTAAGTCTGCTTGCCCCCAGTAGGCCCCCAGCCGGTGTCACCGTAAGTCTGTCGGCCCCCAGCCCGTGCCGCTGTAAGTCTGCGGGCCCCCAGCCGGTGCCACCGTAAGTCTGTGGGCCCCCAGTAGGTCCCAGCCGGTGCCATCGTAAGTCTGCGGGTCCCCAGTAGGCCCCCAGCCGATGTCACTGTAAGTCTGCGGACCCCCAAAAGGCCCCCAGCCGGTGCCACCGTAAGTCTGTGGGCCCCCAGTAGGTCCCAGCCGGTGCCACCGTAAGTCTGCGGGTCCCCAGTAGGCCCCCAGCCGATGTCACTGTAAGTCTGCGGACCCCCAAAAGGCCCCCAGCCGGTGCCACCGTAAGTCTGTGGGCCCCCAGTAAGTCCCAGCTGGTGCCACCGTAAGTCTGCCGGCCCCCAGCCGGTGCCATCGTAAGTCTGCGGGTCCCCAGTAGGCCCCTAGCCGATGTCACTGTAAGTCTGCGGGCCCCCAAAAGGCCCCCAGCCGGTGCCACCGTAAGTCTGTGGGCCCCCAGTAGGTCCCAGCCGGTGCCACCGTAAGTCTGCGGGCCCCCAGTAGGCCCCCAGCCGGTGCCATTGTAAGTCTGCGGGTCCCCAGTAGGCCCCCAGCCGATGTCACTGTAAGTCTGCGGACCCCCAAGAGGCCCCCAGCTGTGCCACCGTGAGTGTGTGGGCCCCCAGTAGGTCCCAGCCGGTGCCACCATAACTCTGCCGGCCCCCAGCCGGTGCCATCGTAAGTCTGCGGGTTCCCATTAGGCCCCCAGCCGATGTCACTGTAAGTCTGCGGGCCCCCAAAAGGCCCCCAGCCGGTGCCACCGTAAGTCTGCGGGCCCCCAGTAGGTCCCAGCCGGTGCCACCGTAAGTCTGCGGGCCCCCAGTAGGCCCCCAGCCGGTGCCACCGTAAGTCTGCGGGCCCCCAGTAGGCCCCCAGCCGGTGCCACCGTAAGTCTGTGGGTCCCCAGTAGGTCCCAGCCGGTGCTATCGTAAGTCTGCGGATCCCCAGTAGGCCCCCAGCCGATGTCACCGTAAGTCTGCGGGCCCCCAGTAGGCCCCCAGCCGGTGCCACCGTAAGTCTGCTTGCCCCCAGTAGGCCCCCAGCCGGTGCCACCGTAAGTCTGTGGGCCTACAGTAGGTCCCAGCCGGTGCCACCGTAAGTCTGCGGGCCCCCCAGCCGGTGTCACCGTAAGTCTGCTTGCCCCCAGTAGGCCCCCAGCCGGTGCCACCGTAAGTCTGCGGTCCCAGCCGGTGCCACCGTAACTCTGCTGGCCCCCAGCCGGTGCCATCGTAAGTCTGCGGGTTCCCATTAGGCCCCCAGCCGATGTCACTGTAAGTCTGCGGGCCCCCAAAAGGCCCCCAGCCGGTGCCACCGTAAGTCTGCGGGCCCCCAGTAGGTCCCAGCCGGTGCCACCGTAAGTCTGCGGGCCCCCAGTAGGCCCCCAGCCGGTGCCATTGTAAGTCTGCGGGTCCCCAGTAGGCCCCCAGCCGATGTCACTGTAAGTCTGCGGACCCCCAAGAGGCCCCCAGCTGTGCCACCGTGAGTGTGTGGGCCCCCAGTAGGTCCCAGCCGGTGCCACCGTAACTCTGCCGGCCCCCAGCCGGTGCCATCGTAAGTCTGCGGGTTCCCATTAGGCCCCCAGCCGATGTCACTGTAAGTCTGCGGGCCCCCAAAAGGCCCCCAGCCGGTGCCACCGTAAGTCTGCGGGCCCCCAGTAGGTCCCAGCCGGTGCCACCGTAAGTCTGCGGGCCCCCAGTAGGCCCCCAGCCGGTGTCACTGTAAGTCTGCGGGCCCCCAGCCGGTGCCACCGTAAGTCTGTGGGTCCCCAGTAGGTCCCAGCCGGTGCTATCGTAAGTCTGCGGATCCCCAGTAGGCCCCCAGCCGATGTCACCGTAAGTCTGCGGGCCCCCAGTAGGCCCCCAGCCGGTGCCACCGTAAGTCTGCTTGCCCCCAGTAGGCCCCCAGCCGGTGCCACCGTAAGTCTGTGGGCCTACAGTAGGTCCCAGCCGGTGCCACCGTAAGTCTGCGGGCCCCCCAGCCGGTGTCACCGTAAGTCTGCTGGCCCCCAGCCGGTGCCACCGTAAGTCTGCGGGCCCAGAGTAGGTCCCAGCCGGTGCCACCGTAAGTCTGCGGGCCCCCAGTAGGCCCCCAGCCGGTGTCACCGTAAGTCTGCCGGCCCCCAGCCCGTGCCGCTGTAAGTCTGTGGGCCCCCAGTAGGTCCCAGCCGGTGCCATCGTAAGTCTGCGGGTCCCCAGTAGGCCCCCAGCCGATGTCACTGTAAGTCTGCGGGCCCCCAAAAGGCCCCCAGCCGGTGCCACCGTAAGTCTGCGGGCCCCCAGTGGGCCCCCAGCCGGTGCCACTGTAAGTCTGTGGGCCCCCAGTAGGTCCCAGCCGGTGTCACCGTAAGTCTGCCGGCCCCCAGCCGGTGCCATCGTAAGTCTGCGGATCCCCAGTAGGCCCCCAGCAGATGCCACTGTAAGTCTGCGGGCCCCCAGCCGGTGCCACCGTAAGCCTGCTTGCCCCCAGTAGGCCCCCAGCCGGTGCCACCGTAAGTCTGCGGGCCCCCAGCCGGTGCCACCGTAAGTCTGCGGGCCCCAATTCGGCCCCCAGCCGGATCCACCGTAACTCTGAGGGCTCCCAGTAGGTCCCAGCCGGTGCCATCGTAAGTCTGCGGGCCCCCAGCCGATGTCACTGTAAGTCTGCGGGCCCCCAGCCGGTGCCACCGTAAGTCTGCCGGCCAACAGCCGGTGCCACCGAAAGTCTGCGGGCCCCCAGTCGGCACCCAGCCGGTGCCACCGTAAGTCTGCCGGCCCCCAGCCGGTGCCATCGTAAGTCTGCGGGTCCCCAGTAGGCCCCCAGCCAATGTCACAGTAAGTCTGCGGACCCCCAAAAGGCCCCCAGCCGGTGCCACCGTAAGTCTGTGGGCCCCCAGTAGGTCCCAGCCGGTGCCACCGTAAGTCTGCCGGCTCCCAGCCGGTGCCATCGTAAGTCTGCGGGTCCCCAGTAGGCCCCTAGCCGATGTCACTGTAAGTCTGCGGGCCCCCAAAAGGCCCCCAGCCGGTGCCACCGTAAGTCTGTGGGCCCCCAGTAGGTCCCAGCCGGTGCCACCGTAAGTCTGTGGGCCCCCAGTAGGTCCCAGCCGGTGTCACCGTAAGTCTGCTTGCCCCCAGTAGGCCCCCAGCCGGTGTCACCGTAAGTCTGCCGGCCCCCACCCGTGCCGCTGTAAGTCTGCGGGCCCCCAGTAGGGCCCCAGCCGGTGCCACCGTAAGTCTGTGGGCCCCCAGTAGGTCCCAGCCGATGCCATCGTAAGTCTGCGGGTCCCCAGTAGGCCCCCAGCCGATGTCACCGTAAGTCTGCGGGCCCCCAAAAGGCCCCCAGCCGGTGCCACCGTAAGTCTGCGGGCCCCCAGTCGGCCCCCAGCCGGTGCCACCGTGAGTCTGCGGGCCCCCAGTCGGCCCCCAGCCGGTGCCACCGTGAGTCTGCGGGGCCCCAGTAGGTTCCAGCCGGTGCCACCGTAAGTCTGTGGGCCCACAGTCAGCCCCCAGCCGGTGCAACCGTAAGTCTGCCAGCCAACAGCCGGTGTCACCGTAAGTCTGCGGGCCCCCAATAGTCCCCCAGCCGGTGCCTCCATAAGTCTGCGGGCCCCCAGTAGGCCCCCAGCCGGTGTCACTGTAAGTCTGCTGGCCCCCAGTAGGCCCCCAGCCGGTGCAACCGTAAGTCTGCGGGCCCCCAGTAGGTCCCAGCCGGTGCCACCGTAAGTCTGCGGGCCCCCAGCCGGTGCCACCGTAAGTCTGTGGGTCCCCAGTAGGTCCCAGCCGGTGTCACCGTAAGTCTGCCGGCCCCCAGCCGGTGCCATCGTAAGTCTGCGGATCCCCAGTAGGCCCCCAGCCGATGTCACCGTAAGTCTGCGGGCCCCCAGTAGGCCCCCAGCCGGTGCCACCGTAAGTCTGCTTGCCCCCAGTAGGCCCCCAGCCGGTGCCACCGCAAGTTTGCGGACCCCCAGCCGGTGCCACCGTAAGTCTGTGGGCCTACAGTAGGTCCCAGCCGGTGCCACCGTAAGTCTGCGGGCCCCCCAGCCGGTGTCACCGTAAGTCTGCTTGCCCCCAGCCGGTGCCACCGTAAGTCTGCGGACCCCGAGTAGGTCCCAGCCGGTGCCACCGTAAGTCTGCGGGCCCCCAGTAGGCCCCCAGCCGGTGTCACCGTAAGTCTGCCGGCCCCCAGCCCGTGCCGCTGTAAGTCTGCCGGCCCCCAGTAGGCCCCCAGCCGGTGCCACCGTAAGTCTGTGGGCCCCCAGTAGGTCCCAGCCGGTGCCATCGTAAGTCTGCGGGTCCCCAGTAGGCCCCCAGCCGATGTCACTGTAAGTCTGCGGGCCCCCAAAAGGCCCCCAGCCGGTGCCACTGTAAGTCTGTTGGCCCCCAGTAGGTCCCAGCCGGTGTCACCATAAGTCTGCCGGCCCCCAGCCGGTGCCATCGTAAGTCTGCGGATCCCCAGTAGGCCCCCAGCCGATGCCACTGTAAGTCTGCGGGCCCCCCGCCGGTGCCACCGTAAGCCTGCTTGCCCCCAGTAGGCCCCCAGCCGGTGCCACCGTAAGTCTGCGGGCCCCAATTCGGCCCCCAGCCGGATCCACCGTAACTCTGCGGGCTCCCAGTAGGTCCCAGCCGGTGCCATCGTAAGTCTGCGGGCCCCCAGTTGGCCTCCAGCCGATGTCACTGTAAGTCTGCGGGCCCCCAGCCGGTGCCACCGTAAGTCTGCCAGCCAACAGCCGGTGCCACCGAAAGTCTGCGGGCCCCCAGCCGGTGCCACCGTAAGTCTGCCGGCCCCCAGCCGGTGCCATCGTAAGTCTGCGGGTCCCCAGTAGGCCCCTAGCTGATGTCACTGTAAGTCTGCGGGCCCCCAAAAGTCCCCCAGCCGGTGCCACCGTAAGTCTGTGGGCCCCCAGTAGGTCCCAGCCGGTGCCACCGTAAGTCTGCGGGCCCCCAGTAGGCCCCCAGCCGGTGCCATCGTAAGTCTGCGGGTCCCCAGTAGGCCCCCAGCCGATGTCACTGTAAGTCTGCGGACCCCCAAAAGGCCCCCAGCTGTGCCACCGTGAGTCTGTGGGCCCCCAGTAGGTCCCAGCCGGTGCCACCGTAAGTCTGCCGGCCCCCAGCCGGTGCCATCATAAGTCTGCGGGTTCCCATTAGGCCCCCAGCCGATGTCACTGTAAGTCTGCGGGCCCCCAAAAGGCCCCCAGCCGGTGCCACCGTAAGTCTGCGGGCCCCCAGTAGGTCCCAGCTGGTGCCACCGTAAGTCAGTAGGCCCCCAGCCGGTGTCACGGTAAGTCTGCGGGCCCCCAGTAGGCACCCAGCCGGTGCCACCGTAAGTCTGCCGGCGCCCAGCCGGTGCCATCGTAAGTCTGCGGGTCCCCAGTAGGCCCCTAGCTGATGTCACTGTAAGTCTGCGGGCCCCCAAAAGGCCCCCAGCCGGTGCCATTGTAAGTCTGCGGGTCCCCAGTAGGTCCCAGCCGGTGCCACCGTAAGTCAGTAGGCCCCCAGCCGGTGTCACTGTAAGTCTTAAGACTTACAGTGACATCGGCTGGGGGCCTAATGGGAACCCGCAGACTTACGATGGCACCGGCTGGGGGCCGGCAGACTTACGGTGGCACCGGCTGGGACCTACTGGGGGCCCACAGACTCACGGTGGCACAGCTGGGGGCCTTTTGGGGGTCCGCCCGTGCCGCTGTAAGTCTGCCGGCCCCCAGCCCGTGCCACCGTAAGTCTGTGGGCCCCCAGTAGGTCCCAGCCGGTGCCATCGTAAGTCTGCGGGTCCCCAGTAGGCCCCCAGCCGATGTCACTGTAAGTCTGCGGGCCCCCAAAAGGCCCCCAGCCGGTGCCACCGTAAGTCTGCGGGCCCCCAGTGGGCCCCCAGCCGGTGCCACTGTAAGTCTGTGGGCCCCCAGTAGGTCCCAGCCGGTGTCACCGTAAGTCTGCCGGCCCCCAGCCGGTTCCATCGAAAGTCTGCGGATCCCCAGTATGCCCCCAGCCGATGCCACTGTAAGTCTGCGGGCCCCCAGCCGGTGCCACCGTAAGCCTGCTTGCCCCCAGTAGGCCCCCAGCCGGTGCCACCGTAAGTCTGCGGGCCCCCAGCCGGTGCCACCGTAAGTCTGCGGGTCCCCAGTAGGCCCCCAGCCGATGTCACTGTAAGTCTGCGGGCCCCCAAAAGGCCCCCAGCCGGTGCCACCGTAAGTCTGTGGGCCCCCAGTAGGTCCCAGCCGGTGCCACCGTAAGTCTGCGGGCCCCCAGCCGGTGCCACCGTAAGTCTGTGGGCCCCCAGTAGGTCCCAGCCGGTGTCACCGTAAGTCTGCTTGCCCCCAGTAGGCCCCCAGCCGGTGTCACCGTAAGTCTGCCGGCCCCCAGCCCGTGCTGCTGTAAGTCTGCGGGCCCCCAGCCGGTGCCACCGTAAGTCTGTGGGCCCCCAGTAGGTCCCAGCCGGTGCCATCGTAAGTCTGCGGGTCCCCAGTAGGCCCCCAGCCGATGTCACTGTAAGTCTGCGGGCCCCCAAAAGGCCCCCAGCCGGTGCCACCGTAAGTCTGCGGGCCCCCAGTCGGCCCCCAACCGGTGCCACCGTGAGTCTGCGGGGCCCCAGTAGGTTCCAGCCGGTGCCACCGTAAGTCTGTGGGCCCACAGTCAGCCCCCAGCCGGTGCAACCGTAAGTCTGCCAGCCAACAGCCGGTGTCACCGTAAGTCTGCGGGCCCCCAGTAGTCCCCCAGCCGGTGCCACTGTAAGTCTGCGGGCCCCCAGTAGGCCCCCAGCCGGTGCCTCCATAAGTCTGCGGGCCCCCAGCCGGTGTCACCGTAAGTCTGCTGGCCCCCAGTAGGCCCCCAGCCGGTGCCACCGTAAGTCTGCGGGCCCCCAGTAGATCCCAGCCGGTGCCATCGTAAGTCTGCGGATCCCCAGTAGGCCCCCAGCCGATGTCACCGTAAGTCTGCGGGCCCCCAGTAGGCCCCCAGCCGGTGCCACCGTAAGTCTGCTTGCCCCCAGTAGGCCCCCAGCCGGTGCCACCGTAAGTCTGTGGGCCTACAGTAGGTCCCAGCCGGTGCCACCGTAAGTCTGCGGGCCCCCCAGCCGGTGTCACCGTAAGTCTGCTTGCCCCCAGTAGGCACCCAGCCGGTGCCACCGTAAGTCTGCCGGCGCCCAGCCGGTGCCATCGTAAGTCTGCGGGTCCCCAGTAGGCCCCTAGCTGATGTCACTGTAAGTCTGCGGGCCCCCAAAAGGCCCCCAGCCGGTGCCATTGTAAGTCTGCGGGTCCCCAGTAGGTCCCAGCCGGTGCCACCGTAAGTCAGTAGGCCCCCAGCCGGTGTCACCGTAAGTCTTAAGACTTACAGTGACATCGGCTGGGGGCCTAATGGGAACCCGCAGACTTACGATGGCACCGGCTGGGGGCCGGCAGACTTACGGTGGCACCGGCTGGGACCTACTGGGGGCCCACAGACTCACGGTGGCACAGCTGGGGGCCTTTTGGGGGTCCGCCCGTGCCGCTGTAAGTCTGCCGGCCCCCAGCCCGTGCCACCGTAAGTCTGTGGGCCCCCAGTAGGTCCCAGCCGGTGCCATCGTAAGTCTGCGGGTCCCCAGTAGGCCCCCAGCCGATGTCACTGTAAGTCTGCGGGCCCCCAAAAGGCCCCCAGCCGGTGCCACCGTAAGTCTGCGGGCCCCCAGTGGGCCCCCAGCCGGTGCCACTGTAAGTCTGTGGGCCCCCAGTAGGTCCCAGCCGGTGTCACCGTAAGTCTGCCGGCCCCCAGCCGGTTCCATCGTAAGTCTGCGGATCCCCAGTATGCCCCCAGCCGATGCCACTGTAAGTCTGCGGGCCCCCAGCCGGTGCCACCGTAAGCCTGCTTGCCCCCAGTAGGCCCCCAGCCGGTGCCACCGTAAGTCTGCGGGCCCCCAGCCGGTGCCACCGTAAGTCTGCGGGTCCCCAGTAGGCCCCCAGCCGATGTCACTGTAAGTCTGCGGGCCCCCAAAAGGCCCCCAGCCGGTGCCACCATAAGTCTGTGGGCCCCCAGTAGGTCCCAGCCGGTGCCACCGTAAGTCTGCGGGCCCCCAACCGGTGCCACCGTAAGTCTGTGGGCCCCCAGTAGGTCCCAGCCGGTGTCACCGTAAGTCTGCTTGCCCCCAGTAGGCCCCCAGCCGGTGTCACCGTAAGTCTGCCGGCCCCCAGCCCGTGCTGCTGTAAGTCTGCGGGCCCCCAGCCGGTGCCACCGTAAGTCTGTGGGCCCCCAGTAGGTCCCAGCCGGTGCCATCGTAAGTCTGCGGGTCCCCAGTAGGCCCCCAGCCGATGTCACTGTAAGTCTGCGGGCCCCCAAAAGGCCCCCAGCCGGTGCCACCGTAAGTCTGCGGGCCCCCAGTCGGCCCCCAACCGGTGCCACCGTGAGTCTGCGGGGCCCCAGTAGGTTCCAGCCGGTGCCACCGTAAGTCTGTGGGCCCACTGCCAGCCAACAGCCGGTGTCACCGTAAGTCTGCGGGCCCCCAGTAGTCCCCCAGCCGGTGCCACTGTAAGTCTGCGGGCCCCCAGTAGGCCCCCAGCCGGTGCCTCCATAAGTCTGCGGGCCCCCAGCCGGTGTCACCGTAAGTCTGCTGGCCCCCAGTAGGCCCCCAGCCGGTGCCACCGTAAGTCTGCGGGCCCCCAGTAGGTCCCAGCCGGTGCCATCGTAAGTCTGCGGATCCCCAGTAGGCCCCCAGCCGATGTCACCGTAAGTCTGCGGGCCCCCAGTAGGCCCCCAGCCGGTGCCACCGTAAGTCTGCTTGCCCCCAGTAGGCCCCCAGCCGGTGCCACCGTAAGTCTGTGGGCCTACAGTAGGTCCCAGCCGGTGCCACCGTAAGTCTGCGGGCCCCCCAGCCGGTGTCACCGTAAGTCTGCTTGCCCCCAGTAGGCCCCCAGCCGGTGCCACCGTAAGTCTGCGGGCCCCGAGTAGGTCCCAGCCGGTGCCACCGTAAGTCTGCGGGCCCCCAGTAGGCCCCAAGCCGATGTCACTGTAAGTCTGCGGGCCCCCAAAAGGCCCCCAGCCGGTGCCACCGTAAGTCTGCGGGCCCCCAGTCGGCCCCAAGCCGATGTCACTGTAAGTCTGCGGGCCCCCAAAAGGCCCCCAGCCGGTGCCACCGTAAGTCTGCGGGCCCCCAGTCGGCCCCCAGCCGGTGCCACCGTGAGTCTGCGGGCCCCCAGTCGGCCCCCAGCCGGTGCCACCGTGAGTCTGCGGGGCCCCAGTAGGTTCCAGCCGGTGCCACCGTAAGTCTGTGGGCCCACAGTCAGCCCCCAGCCGGTGCAACCGTAAGTCTGCCAGCCAACAGCCGGTGTCACCGTAAGTCTGCGGGCCCCCAGTAGTCCCCCAGCCGGTGCCACTGTAAGTCTGCGGGCCCCCAGCCGGTGCCTCCATAAGTCTGCGGGCCCCCAGCCGGTGTCACCGTAAGTCTGCTGGCCCCCAGTAGGCCCCCAGCCGGTGCCACCGTAAGTCTGCGGGCCCCCAGTAGGTCCCAGCCGGTGCCATCGTAAGTCTGCGGATCCCCAGTAGGCCCCCAGCCGATGTCACCGTAAGTCTGCGGGCCCCCAGTAGGCCCCCAGCCGGTGCCACCGTAAGTCTGCTTGCCCCCAGTAGGCCCCCAGCCGGTGCCACCGCAAGTTTGCGGACCCCCAGCCGGTGCCACCGTAAGTCTGTGCGCTTACAGTAGGTCCCAGCCGGTGCCACCGTAAGTCTGCGGGCCCCCCAGCCGGTGTCACCGTAAGTCTGCTTGCCCCCAGTAGGCCCCCAGCCGGTGCCACCGTAAGTCTGCGGGCCCCGAGTAGGTCCCAGCCGGTGCCACCGTAAGTCTGCGGGCCCCCAGTAGGCCCCCAGCCGGTGCCACCGTAAGTCTGTGGGCCCCCAGTAGGTCCCAGCCGGTGCCATCGTAAGTCTGCGGGTCCCCAGTAGGCCCCAAGCCGATGTCACTGTAAGTCTGCGGGCCCCCAGTAGGCCCCCAGCCGGTGTCACCGTAAGTCTGCGGGCCCCCAGCCGGTGCCACCGTAAGTCTGCGGGCCCCCAGTAGGCCCCCAGCCGGTGTCACCGTAAGTCTGCGGGCCCCCAGTAGGTCCCAGCCGGTGCCACCGTAAGTCTGCGGGCCCCCAGTAGGCCCCCAGCCGGTGTCACCGTAAGTCTGCGGGCCCCCAGTAGGCCCCCAGCCGGTGTCACCGTAAGTCTGCCGGCCCCCAGCTGGTGCCATCGTAAGTCTGCGGATCCCCAGTAGGCCCCCAGCCGATGTCACCGTAAGTCTGCGGGCCCCCAGCCGGTGCCACCGTAAGTCTGCTTGCCCCCAGCCGGTGCCACCGTAAGTCTGCGGGCCTACAGTAGGTCCCAGCCGGTGCCACCGTAAGTCTGCGGGCCCCCAGTAGGTCCCAGCCGGTGCCACCGTAAGTCTGCCAGCCAACAGCCGGTGTCACCGTAAGTCTGCGGGCCCCCAGCCGGTGTCACCGTAAATCTGCCGGCCCCCAGCCCGTGCCACTGTAAGTCCGCGGGCCCCCAGTAGGTCCCAGCCGGGGCCATCGTAAGTCTGCAGGTCCCCAGTAGGCCCCCAGCCGATGTCACTGTAAGTCTGCGGGCCCCCAAAAGGCCCCCAGCCGGTGCCACCGTAAGTCTGCGGGCCCCCAGTAGGCCCCCAGCCGGTGTCACCGTAAGTCTGCGGGCCCCCAGCCGGTGCCACCGTAAGTCTGTGGGCCCCGAGTAGGTACCAGCCGGTGTCACCGTAAGTCTTCCGGCCCCCAGCCGGTACCATCGTAAGTCTGCGGATCCCCAGTAGGCCCCCAGCCGATGTCACCGTAAGTCTGCGGGCCCCCAGTAGGCCCCCAGCCGGTGCCACCGTAAGTCTGCGGGCCCCCAGCCGGTGCCACCGTAAGTCTGCGGGCCCCAATTCAGCCCCCAGCCGGATCCACCGTAAGTCTGTGGGCCCCCAGTAGGTCCCAGAAGGTGTCATCGTAAGTCTGCGGGCCCCCAGCCGGTGCCACCGTAAGTCTGCGGGCCCCCAGTCGGCACCCAGCCGGTGCCACCGTAAGTCTGCCGGCCAACAGCCGGTGTCACCGTAAGTCTGCGGGCCCCCAGCCGGTGTCACCGTAAGTCTGCCGGCCCCCAGTCGGTGCCATCGTTAGTCTGCGGATCCCCAATAGGCCCCCAGCCGATGCCACCGTAAGTCTGCGAGCCCCCAGTAGGTCCCCAGCCCGTGCCACCGTAAGTCTGCTTGCCCCCAGTAGGCCCCCAGCCGGTGCCACCGTAAGTCCCAGCCGGTGCCACCGTAAGTCTGCGGGCCCCCAGCCGGTGTCACCGTAAGTCTGCGGGCCCCCAGCCGGTGCCACCGTAAGTCTGCTGGCCCCCAGTCGGTGCCACCGTAAGTCTGCTTGCCCCCAGTAGGCCCCCAGCCCGTGCCGCTGTAAGTCTGCGGGCCCCCAGCCCGTGCCGCTGTAAGTCTGCGGGCCCCCAGCCCGTGCCGCTGTAAGTCTGTGGGCCCCCAGCCGGTGCCACCGTAAGTCTGTGGGCCCCCAGTAGGTCCCAGCCGGTGCCATCGTAAGTCTGCGGGCCCCCAGCCGATGTCACTGTAAGTCTGCGGGCCCCAATTGGGGTCCCAGCCGGTGTCACCGTAAGTCTGCTGGCCCCCAGCCGGTGCCATCGTAAGTCTGCCGATCTCCAGTAGGCCCCCAGCCGATGTCACCGTAAGTCTGCGGGCCCCCAGTAGGCCCCCAGCCGGTGCCACCGTAAGTCTGCGGGCCCCAATTCGGCCCCCAGTAGGTCCCAGCCGGTGCCATCGTAAGTCTGCGGGCCCCCAGTTGGCCCCCAGCCGATGTCACTGTAAGTCTGCGGGCCCCCAGCCGGTGCCACCGTAAGTCTGTGGGCCCCCAGTCGGCCCCCAGCCGGTGCCACCGTAAGTCTGCCGGCCAACAGCCGGTGCCACCGTAAGTCTTCCGGCCAACAGCCGGTGTCACCGTAAGTCTGTGGGCCCCCAGTAGGCCCCCAGCCGGTGCCACCGTGAGTCTGCGGGCCCCCAGTAGGCCCCCAGCCGGTGCCACCGTAAGTCTGCGGGCCCCCAGCCGGTGCCACCGTAAGTCTGCGGGCCCCCAGTAGGTCCCAGCCGGTGCCATCAAAAGTCTGCGGGCCCCCAGTAGGTCCCAGCCGGTGCCATCGTAAGTCTGCGTGTCCCCAGTAGGCCCCCAGCTGATGTCACTGTAAGTCTGCGGGCCCCCAAAAGGCCGCCAGCCGGTGCCACCGTGAGTCTGCCGGCCCCCAGCCGGTGCCATCGTAAGTCTGCGGGTCCCCAGTAGGCCCCCAGCAGATGTCACTGTAAGTCTGCGGGCCCCCAGTCGGCCCCCAGCCGGTGCCACCGTGAGTCTGCGGGCCCCCAGTAGGTCCCAGCCGGTGCCACCGTGAGTCTGCGGGCCCCCAGTAGGTCCCAGCCGGTGCCACCGTAAGTCTGCGGGTCCCCAGTAGGCCCCCAGCCAGTGCCACCGTAAGTCTGTGGGCCCACAGTCGGCCCCCAGCCGGTGCCACCTTAAGTCTGCGGGCCCCCAGTAGGCCCCCAGCCGGTGCCACCGTAAGTATGCGGGCCCCCAGTAGGCCCCCAGCCGGTGCCATCGTAAGTCTGTGGGCCCCCAGTAGGTCCCAGCCGGTGCCATCGTAAGTCTGCGGGTCCCCAGTAGGCCCCCAGCCGATGTCATCGTAAGTCTGCGGGCCCCCAGTAGGCCCCCAGCCGATGTCATCGTAAGTCTGCGGGCCCCCAGTAGGCCCCCAGCCGGTGCCACCGTAAGTCTGTGGGCCCCCAGTAGGCCCCCAGCCGGTGTCACCGTAAGTCTGCTGGCCCCCAGTAGGCCCCCAGCCGGTGCCACCGTAAGTTTGCGGGCCCCCAGTAGGTCCCAGCCGGTGCCACCGTAAGTCTGCCGGCCAACAGTAAGTCTGCGGGCCCTCAGCCGGTGCCATCGTAAGTCTGCGGGTCCCCAGTAGGCCCCCAGCCGGTGCCACCGTAAGTCTGCGGGCCCCCAGCCGGTGCCACCGTAAGTCTGTGGGCCCCCAGTAGGTCCCAGCCGGTGCCATCGTAAGTCTGCGGGTCCCCAGTAGGCCCCCAGCCGATGTCACTGTAAGTCTGCGGGCCCCCAAAAGGCCCCCAGCCGGTGCCACCGTAAGTCTGTGGGCCCCCAGTAGGTCCCAGCCGGTGCCACCGTAAGTCTGCGGGCCCCCAGCCGGTGTCACCGTAAGTCTGTGGGCCCCCACTAGGTCCCAGCCAGTGTAAATGTAAGTCTGCCGGCCCCCAGCCGGTGCCATCGTAAGTCTGCGGAACCTCAGTAGGCCCCCAGCCGATGTCACTGTAAGTCTGCGGGCCCCCAGTAGGCCCCCAGCCGGTGCCACCTTAAGTCTGCTGGCCCCCAGCCGGTGTCACCGTAAGTCTGCGGGCCCCCAGTAGGCCCCCAGCCAGTGCCACCGTAAGTCTGCGGGCCCCAATTCGGCCCCCAGCCGGATCCACCGTAAGTCTGTGGGCCCCCAGCCGGTGCCACCGTAAGTCTGCGGGCCCCCAGTAGGCCCCCAGCCGGTGCCACCGTAAGTCTGCGGGCCCCCAGTAGGTCCCAGCCGGTGCCATCGTAAGTCTGCGGGCCCCCAGTAGGTCCCAGCCGGTGCCATCGTAAGTCTGCGTGTCCCCAGTAGGCCCCCAGCTGATGTCACTGTAAGTCTGCGGGCCCCCAAAAGGCCGCCAGCCGGTGCCACCGTAAGTCTGCGGGCCCCCAGCCGGTGCCACCGTAAGTCTGTGGGCCCCCAGTAGGTCCCAGCCGGTACCACCGTGAGTCTGCCGGCCCCCAGCCGGTGCCATCGTAAGTCTGCGGGTCCCCAGTAGGCCCCCAGCCGATGTCACTGTAAGTCTGCGGGCCCCCAAAAGGCCCCCAGCCGGTGCCACCGTAAGTCTGCGGGCCCCCAGTCGGCCCCCAGCCAGTGCCACCGTGAGTCTGCGGGCCCCCAGTAGGTCCCAGCCGGTGCCACCGTAAGTCTGCGGGCCCCCAGTAGGCCCCCAGCCGGTGCCACCGTAAGTCTGTGGGCCCACAGTCGGCCCCCAGCCGGTGCCACCTTAAGTCTGCTTGCCCCCAGTAGGCCCCCAGCCGGTGTCACCGTAAGTCTGCCGGCCCCCAGCCGGTGCCAACGTAAGTCTGCGGGCCCCCAGTAGGCCCCCAGCCAGTGCCACCGTAAGTCTGCGGGCCCCAATTCGGCCCCCAGCCGGATCCACCGTAAGTCTGTGGGCCCCCAGTAGGTCCCAGCCGGTGCCATCGTAAGTCTGCGGGCCCCCAGCCGATGTCACCGTAAGTCTGCGGGCCCCCAGCCGGTGCCACCGTAAGTCTGCGGGCCCCCAGTAGGTCCCAGCCGGTGCCACCGTAAGTCTGCCGGCCCTCAGCCGGTGCCATCGTAAGTCGGCGGGTCCCCAGTAGGCCCCCAGCCGGTGCCACCGTAAGTCTGCTTGCCCCCAGTAGGCCCCCAGCCGGTGCCACCGTAAGTCTGTGGGCCTACAGTAGGTCCCAGCCGGTGCCACCGTAAGTCTGCGGGCCCCCAGTCGGCCCCCAGCTGGTGCCACCGTAAGTCTACTTGCCCACAGTAGGCCCCCAGCCGGTGTCACCGTCAGTCTGCTGGCCCCCAGTAGGCCCCCAGCCGGTGCCACCGTAAGTCTGTGGGCCCCCAGTAGGTCCCAACCGGTGCCATCGTAAGTGTGCGGGTCCCCAGTAGGCCCCCAGCCGATGTCACTGTAAGTCTGCGGGCCCCCAAAAGGCCCCCAGCCGTTGCCACCGTAAGTCTGCGGGCCCCCAGTCGGCCCCCAGCCGGTGCCACCGTGAGTCTGCGGGCCCCCAGCCGGTGCCACCGTGAGTCTGCGGGGTTCCAGCCGGTGCCACCGTAAGTCTGTGGGCCCACAGTCAGCCCCCAGCCGGTGCAACCGTAAGTCTGCCAGCCAACAGCCGGTGTCACCGTAAGTCTGCGGACCCCCAGTAGTCCCCCAGCCGGTGCCACTGTAAGTCTGCGGGCCCCCAGTAGGCCCCCAGCCGGTGCCTCCATAAGTCTGTGGGCCCCCAGTAGGTCCCAGCCGGTGCCACCGTAAGTCTGCCGGCCCCCAGCCGGTGCCATCGTAAGTCTGCGGGTCCCCAGTAGGCCCCCAGCCGATGTCATTGTAAGTCTGCGGGCCCCCAGCCGGTGCCACCGTAAGTCCGTGGGCCCCCAGTAGGTCCCAGCCGGTGCCATTGTAAGTCTGCGGGTCCCCAGTAGGCCCCTAGCCGATGTCACTGTAAGTCTGCGGGCCCCCAAAAGGCCCCCAGCCGGTGCCACCGAAAGTCTGTGGGCCCCCAGTAGGTCCCAGCCGGTGCCACCGTAAGTCTGTGGGCCCCCAGTAGGTCCCAGCCGGTGCCATCGTAAGTCTGCGGATCCCCAGTAGGCCCCCAGCCGATGTCGCTGTTAGTCTGCGGGTCCCCAGTAGGCCCCCAGCCGGTGCCGCTGTAAGTCTGCGGACCCGCAGTAGGCCCCCAGCCGGTGCCGCTGTAAGTCTGCGGGCCCCCAGCCGGTGCCACCGTAAGTCTGCGGGCCCCCAGTAGGCCCCCAGCCAGTGCCACCGTAAGTCTGCGGGCCCCAATTCGGCCCCCAGTCGGTGCCATCGTAAGTCTGCGGGCCCCCAGTTGGCCCCCAGCCGATGTCACTGTCACTGTAAGTCTGCGGGCCCCCAGCCGGTGCCACCGTAAGTATGTGGGCCCCCAGCCGGTGCCACCGTAAGTCTGCCGGCCAACAGCCGGTGCCACCGTAAGTGTGCGGGCACCCAGCCGGTGCCACGGTAAGTCTGCCGGCCAACAGCCGGTGTCACCGTCAGTCTGCGGGACCTCAGCCGGTGCCACCGTAAGTCAGCGGGCCCCCAGTAGACCCCCTGCCGGTGCCACCGTAAGTCTGTGGGCCCCCAGTAGGTCCCAGCCGGTGCCACCGTAAGTCTGCCGGCCCTCAGCCGGTGCCATCGTAAGTCTGCGGGTCCCCAGTAGGCCCCCAGCCGATGTCACTGTAAGTCTGCGGGCCCCCAAAAGGCCCCCAGCCGATGCCACCGTAAGTCTGCGGGCCCCCGGTCGGCCCCCAGCCACTGCCACCGTAAGTCTGCGGGCCCCAATTCGGCCCCCAACCGGATCCACCGTAAGTCTGTGGGCCCCCAGTAGGTCCCAGCCGGTGCCATCGTAAGTCTGCGGGCCCCCAGCCGATGTCACCGTAAGTCTACGGGCCCCCAGTCGGCCCCCAGCCGGTGCTACCGTAAGTCTGCGGGCCCCCAGCCGGTGCCACCGTAAGTCTGCGGGCCCCCAGCCGGTGCCACCGTAAGTCTGTGGGCCCCCAGTAGGTCCCAGCCGGTGCCACCGTAAGTCTGCCGGCCCTCAGCAGGTGCCATTGTAAGTCGGCGGGTCCCCAGTAGGCCCCCAGCCGATGTCACTGTAAGTCTGCGGGCCCCCAGCCGGTGCCACCGTAAGTCTGTGGGTCCCCAGTAGGTCCCAGCCGGTGCCACCGTAAGTCTGCGGGTCCCCAGTAGGCCCCCAGCCGGTGCCACCGTAAGTCTGCGGGCCCCCAGCCGGTGCCACCGTAAGTCTGCGGGCCCCCAGTAGGTCCCAGCCGGTGCCACCGTAAGTCTGCCGGCCAACAGCCGGTGTCACCGTAAGTCTGCCGGCACCCAGCCCGTGCCGCTGTAAGTCTGCAGGCCCCCAGCCGGTGCCACCGTAAGTCTGTGGGCCCCCAGTAGGTCCCAGCCGGTGCCATCGTAAGTCTGCGGGTCCCCAGTAGGCCCCCAGCCGATGTCACTGTAAGTCTGCGGGCCCCCAAAAGGAACCCAGCCGGTGCCATCGTAAGTCTGTGGGCCCCCAGTAGGTCCCAGCCGGTGCCACCGTAAGTCTGCAGGCCCCCAGCCGGTGTCACTGTAAGTCTGCGGGCCCCCAGTAGGTCCCAGCCGGTGCCATCGTAAGTCTGCGGGTCCCCAGTAGGCCCCCAGCCGATGTCACTGTAAGTCTGTGGGCCCCCAGTAGGTCCCAGCCGGTGCCACCGTAAGTCTGTGGGTCCCCAGTAGGTCCCAGCCGGTGTCACCGTAAGTCTGCCGGCCCCCAGCCAGTGCCATCGTAAGTCTGCGGATCCCCAATAGGCCCCCAGCCGATGCCACCGTAAGTCTGCGAGCCCCCAGTAGGCCCCCAGCCGGTGCCACCGTAAGTCTGCTTGCCCCCAGCCAGTGCCACCGTAAGTCTGTGGGCCTACAGTAGGTCCCAGCCGGTGCCACCGTAAGTCTGCGGGCCCCCAGTCGGCCCCCAGCCGGTGCCACCGTAAGTCTGCGGGCCCCCAGCCGGTGCCACCGTAAGTCTGCGGGCCCCCAGCCGGTGCCACCGTAAGTCTGTGGGCCCCCAGTAGGTCCCAGCCGGTGCCACCGTAAGTCTGCCGGCCCTCAGCAGGTGCCATTGTAAGTCGGCGGGTCCCCAGTAGGCCCCCAGCCGATGTCACTGTAAGTCTGCGGGCCCCCAGCCGGTGCCACCGTAAGTCTGTGGGTCCCCAGTAGGTCCCAGCCGGTGCCACCGTAAGTCTGCGGGTCCCCAGTAGGCCCCCAGCCGGTGCCACCGTAAGTCTGCGGGCCCCCAGCCGGTGCCACCGTAAGTCTGCGGGCCCCCAGTAGGTCCCAGCCGGTGCCACCGTAAGTCTGCCGGCCAACAGCCGGTGTCACCGTAAGTCTGCCGGCACCCAGCCCGTGCCGCTGTAAGTCTGCAGGCCCCCAGCCGGTGCCACCGTAAGTCTGTGGGCCCCCAGTAGGTCCCAGCCGGTGCCATCGTAAGTCTGCGGGTCCCCAGTAGGCCCCCAGCCGATGTCACTGTAAGTCTGCGGGCCCCCAAAAGGAACCCAGCCGGTGCCATCGTAAGTCTGTGGGCCCCCAGTAGGTCCCAGCCGGTGCCACCGTAAGTCTGCAGGCCCCCAGCCGGTTTCACTGTAAGTCTGCGGGCCCCCAGTAGGTCCCAGCCGGTGCCATCGTAAGTCTGCGGGTCCCCAGTAGGCCCCCAGCCGATGTCACTGTAAGTCTGCGGGCCCCCAAAAGGCCTCCAGCCGGTGCCACCGTAAGTCTGTGGGCCCCCAGTAGGTCCCAGCCGGTGCCACCGTAAGTCTGCGGGCCCCCAGTAGGCCCCCAGCCGGTGCCACCGTAAGTCTGTGGGCCCCCAGTAGGTCCCAGCCGGTGCCACCGTAAGTCTGTGGGTCCCCAGTAGGTCCCAGCCGGTGTCACCGTAAGTCTGCCGGCCCCCAGCCAGTGCCATCGTAAGTCTGCGGATCCCCAATAGGCCCCCAGCCGATGCCACCGTAAGTCTGCGAGCCCCCAGTAGGCCCCCAGCCGGTGCCACCGTAAGTCTGCTTGCCCCCAGCCAGTGCCACCGTAAGTCTGTGGGCCTACAGTAGGTCCCAGCCGGTGCCACCGTAAGTCTGCGGGCCCCCCAGCCAGTGTCACCGTAAGTCTGCGGGCCCCCAGTCGGCCCCCAGCTGGTGCCACCGTAAGTCTGCTTGCCCCCAGTAGGCCCCCAGCCGGTGTCACCGTAAGTCTGTCGGCCCCCAGCCCGTGCCGCTGTAAGTCTGCGGGCCCCCAGCCGGTGCCACCGTAAGTCTGTGGGCCCCCAGTAGGTCCCAGCCGGTGCCATCGTAAGTCTGCGGGTCCCCAGTAGGCCCCCAGCCGATGTCACTGTAAGTCTGCGGACCCCCAAAAGGCCCCCAGCCGGTGCCACCGTAAGTCTGTGGGCCCCCAGTAGGTCCCAGCCGGTGCCACCGTAAGTCTGCGGGTCCCCAGTAGGCCCCCAGCCGATGTCACTGTAAGTCTGCGGACCCCCAAAAGGCCCCCAGCCGGTGCCACCGTAAGTCTGTGGGCCCCCAGTAAGTCCCAGCTGGTGCCACCGTAAGTCTGCCGGCCCCCAGCCGGTGCCATCGTAAGTCTGCGGGTCCCCAGTAGGCCCCTAGCCGATGTCACTGTAAGTCTGCGGGCCCCCAAAAGGCCCCCAGCCGGTGCCACCGTAAGTCTGTGGGCCCCCAGTAGGTCCCAGCCGGTGCCACCGTAAGTCTGCGGGCCCCCAGTAGGCCCCCAGCCGGTGCCATTGTAAGTCTGCGGGTCCCCAGTAGGCCCCCAGCCGATGTCACTGTAAGTCTGCGGACCCCCAAGAGGCCCCCAGCTGTGCCACCGTGAGTGTGTGGGCCCCCAGTAGGTCCCAGCCGGTGCCACCATAACTCTGCCGGCCCCCAGCTGGTGCCATCGTAAGTCTGCGGGTTCCCATTAGGCCCCCAGCCGATGTCACTGTAAGTCTGCGGGCCCCCAAAAGGCCCCCAGCCGGTGCCACCGTAAGTCTGCGGGCCCCCAGTAGGTCCCAGCCGGTGCCACCGTAAGTCTGCGGGCCCCCAGTAGGCCCCCAGCCGGTGTCACCGTAAGTCTGCGGGCCCCCAGTAGGCCCCCAGCCGGTGCCACCGTAAGTCTGTGGGTCCCCAGTAGGTCCCAGCCGGTGCTATCGTAAGTCTGCGGATCCCCAGTAGGCCCCCAGCCGATGTCACCGTAAGTCTGCGGGCCCCCAGTAGGCCCCCAGCCGGTGCCACCGTAAGTCTGCTTGCCCCCAGTAGGCCCCCAGCCGGTGCCACCGTAAGTCTGTGGGCCTACAGTAGGTCCCAGCTGGTGCCACCGTAAGTCTGCGGGCCCCCCAGCCGGTGTCACCGTAAGTCTGCTTGCCCCCAGTAGGCCCCCAGCCGGTGCCACCGTAAGTCTGCGGTCCCAGCCGGTGCCACCGTAACTCTGCCGGCCCCCAGCCGGTGCCATCGTAAGTCTGCGGGTTCCCATTAGGCCCCCAGCCGATGTCACTGTAAGTCTGCGGGCCCCCAAAAGGCCCCCAGCCGGTGCCACCGTAAGTCTGCGGGCCCCCAGTAGGTCCCAGCCGGTGCCACCGTAAGTCTGCGGGCCCCCAGTAGGCCCCCAGCCGGTGCCATTGTAAGTCTGCGGGTCCCCAGTAGGCCCCCAGCCGATGTCACTGTAAGTCTGCGGACCCCCAAGAGGCCCCCAGCTGTGCCACCGTGAGTGTGTGGGCCCCCAGTAGGTCCCAGCCGGTGCCACCGTAACTCTGCCGGCCCCCAGCCGGTGCCATCGTAAGTCTGCGGGTTCCCATTAGGCCCCCAGCCGATGTCACTGTAAGTCTGCGGGCCCCCAAAAGGCCCCCAGCCGGTGCCACCGTAAGTCTGTGGGCCCCCAGTAGGTCCCAGCCGGTGCCATCGTAAGTCTGCGGGCCCCCAGTAGGCCCCCAGCCGGTGTCACTGTAAGTCTGCGGGCCCCCAGCCGGTGCCACCGTAAGTCTGTGGGTCCCCAGTAGGTCCCAGCCGGTGCTATCGTAAGTCTGCGGATCCCCAGTAGGCCCCCAGCCGATGTCACCGTAAGTCTGCGGGCCCCCAGTAGGCCCCCAGCCGGTGCCACCGTAAGTCTGCTTGCCCCCAGTAGGCCCCCAGCCGGTGCCACCGTAAGTCTGTGGGCCTACAGTAGGTCCCAGCCGGTGCCACCGTAAGTCTGCGGGCCCCCCAGCCGGTGTCACCGTAAGTCTGCTTGCCCCCAGTAGGCCCCCAGCCGGTGCCACCGTAAGTCTGCGGGCCCAGAGTAGGTCCCAGCCGGTGCCACCGTAAGTCTGCGGGCCCCCAGTAGGCCCCCAGCCGGTGTCACCGTAAGTCTGCCGGCCCCCAGCCCGTGCCGCTGTAAGTCTGTGGGCCCCCAGTAGGTCCCAGCCGGTGCCATCGTAAGTCTGCGGGTCCCCAGTAGGCCCCCAGCCGATGTCACTGTAAGTCTGCGGGCCCCCAAAAGGCCCCCAGCCGGTGCCACCGTAAGTCTGCGGGCCCCCAGTGGGCCCCCAGCCGGTGCCACTGTAAGTCTGTGGGCCCCCAGTAGGTCCCAGCCGGTGTCACCGTAAGTCTGCCGGCCCCCAGCCGGTGCCAACGTAAGTCTGCGGATCCCCAGTAGGCCCCCAGCAGATGCCACTGTAAGTCTGCGGGCCCCCAGCCGGTGCCACCGTAAGCCTGCTTGCCCCCAGTAGGCCCCCAGCCGGTGCCACCGTAAGTCTGCGGGCCCCCAGCCGGTGCCACCGTAAGTCTGCGGGCCCCAATTCGGCCCCCAGCCGGATCCACCGTAACTCTGAGGGCTCCCAGTAGGTCCCAGCCGGTGCCATCGTAAGTCTGCGGGCCCCCAGCCGATTTCACTGTAAGTCTGCGGGCCCCCAGCCGGTGCCACCGTAAGTCTGCCGGCCAACAGCCGGTGCCACCGAAAGTCTGCGGGCCCCCAGTCGGCACCCAGCCGGTGCCATCGTAAGTCTGCGGGTCCCCAGTAGGCCCCCAGCCAATGTCACAGTAAGTCTGCGGACCCCCAAAAGGCCCCCAGCCGGTGCCACCGTAAGTCTGTGGGCCCCCAGTAGGTCCCAGCCGGTGCCACCGTAAGTCTGCCGGCTCCCAGCCGGTGCCATCGTAAGTCTGCGGGTCCCCAGTAGGCCCCTAGCCGATGTCACTGTAAGTCTGCGGGCCCCCAAAAGGCCCCCAGCCGGTGCCACCGTAAGTCTGTGGGCCCCCAGTAGGTCCCAGCCGGTGCCACCGTAAGTCTGTGGGCCCCCAGTAGGTCCCAGCCGGTGTCACCGTAAGTCTGCTTGCCCCCAGTAGGCCCCCAGCCGGTGTCACCGTAAGTCTGCCGGCCCCCACCCGTGCCGCTGTAAGTCTGCGGGCCCCCAGTAGGCCCCCAGCCGGTGCCACCGTAAGTCTGTGGGCCCCCAGTAGGTCCCAGCCGGTGCCATCGTAAGTCTGCGGGTCCCCAGTAGGCCCCCAGCCGATGTCACCGTAAGTCTGCGGGCCCCCAAAAGGCCCCCAGCCGGTGCCACCGTAAGTCTGCGGGCCCCCAGTCGGCCCCCAGCCGGTGCCACCGTGAGTCTGCGGGCCCCCAGTCGGCCCCCAGCCGGTGCCACCGTAAGTCTGTGGGCCCACAGTCAGCCCCCAGCCGGTGCAACCGTAAGTCTGCCAGCCAACAGCCGGTGTCACCGTAAGTCTGCGGGCCCCCAATAGTCCCCCAGCCGGTGCCTCCATAAGTCTGCGGGCCCCCAGTAGGCCCCCAGCCGGTGTCACTGTAAGTCTGCTGGCCCCCAGTAGGCCCCCAGCCGGTGCCACCGTAAGTCTGCGGGCCCCCAGTAGGTCCCAGCCGGTGCCACCGTAAGTCTGCGGGCCCCCAGCCGGTGCCACCGTAAGTCTGTGGGGTCCCAGCCGGTGTCACCGTAAGTCTACCGGCCCCCAGCCGGTGCCATCGTAAGTCTGCGGATCCCCAGTAGGCCCCCAGCCGATGTCACCGTAAGTCTGCGGGCCCCCAGTAGGCCCCCAGCCGGTGCCACCGTAAGTCTGCTTGCCCCCAGTAGGCCCCCAGCCAGTGCCACCGCAAGTTTGCGGACCCCCAGCCGGTGCCACCGTAAGTCTGTGGGCCTACAGTAGGCCCCAGCCGGTGTCACCGTAAGTTTGCTTGCCCCCAGCCGGTGCCACCGTAAGTCTGCGGACCCCGAGTAGGTCCCAGCCGGTGCCACCGTAAGTCTGCGGGCCCCCAGTAGGCCCCCAGCCGGTGTCACCGTAAGTCTGCCGGCCCCCAGCCCGTGCCGCTGTAAGTCTGCCGGCCCCCAGTAGGCCCCCAGCCGGTGCCACCGTAAGTCTGTGGGCCCCCAGTAGGTCCCAGCCGGTGCCATCGTAAGTCTGCGGGTCCCCAGTAGGCCCCCAGCCGATGTCACTGTAAGTCTGCGGGCCCCCAAAAGGCCCCCAGCCGGTGCCACCGTAAGTCTGCGGGCCCCCAGCCGGTGCCACTGTAAGTCTGTTGGCCCCCAGTAGGTCCCAGCCGGTGTCACCATAAGTCTGCCGGCCCCCAGCCGGTGCCATCGTAAGTCTGCGGATCCCCAGTAGGCCCCCAGCCGATGCCACTGTAAGTCTGCGGGCCCCCCGCCGGTGCCACCGTAAGCCTGCTTGCCCCCAGTAGGCCCCCAGCCGGTGCCACCGTAAGTCTGCGGGCCCCAATTCGGCCCCCAGCCGGATCCACCGTAACTCTGCGGGCTCCCAGTAGGTCCCAGCCGGTGCCATCGTAAGTCTGCGGGCCCCCAGTTGGCCTCCAGCCGATGTCACTGTAAGTCTGCGGGCCCCCAGCCGGTGCCACCGTAAGTCTGCCAGCCAACAGCCGGTGCCACCGAAAGTCTGCGGGCCCCCAGCCGGTGCCACCGTAAGTCTGCCGGCCCCCAGCCGGTGCCATCGTAAGTCTGTGGGCCCCCAGCCGGTGCCATCGTAAGTCTGCGGGTCCCCAGTAGGCCCCTAGCTGATGTCACTGTAAGTCTGCGGGCCCCCAAAAGTCCCCCAGCCGGTGCCACCGTAAGTCTGTGGGCCCCCAGTAGGTCCCAGCCGGTGCCACCGTAAGTCTGCGGGCCCCCAGTAGGCCCCCAGCCGGTGCCATCGTAAGTCTGCGGGTCCCCAGTAGGCCCCCAGCCGATGTCACTGTAAGTCTGCGGACCCCCAAAAGGCCCCCAGCTGTGCCACCGTGAGTCTGTGGGCCCCCAGTAGGTCCCAGCCGGTGCCACCGTAAGTCTGCCGGCCCCCAGCCGGTGCCATCATAAGTCTGCGGGTTCCCATTAGGCCCCCAGCCGATGTCACTGTAAGTCTGCGGGCCCCCAAAAGGCCCCCAGCCGGTGCCACCGTAAGTCTGCGGGCCCCCAGTAGGTCCCAGCTGGTGCCACCGTAAGTCAGTAGGCCCCCAGCCGGTGTCACGGTAAGTCTGCGGGCCCCCAGTAGGCACCCAGCCGGTGCCACCGTAAGTCTGCCGGCGCCCAGCCGGTGCCATCGTAAGTCTGCGGGTCCCCAGTAGGCCCCTAGCTGATGTCACTGTAAGTCTGCGGGCCCCCAAAAGGCCCCCAGCCGGTGCCATTGTAAGTCTGCGGGTCCCCAGTAGGTCCCAGCCGGTGCCACCGTAAGTCAGTAGGCCCCCAGCCGGTGTCACCGTAAGTCTTAAGACTTACAGTGACATCGGCTGGGGGCCTAATGGGAACCCGCAGACTTACGATGGCACCGGCTGGGGGCCGGCAGACTTACGGTGGCACCGGCTGGGACCTACTGGGGGCCCACAGACTCACGGTGGCACAGCTGGGGGCCTTTTGGGGGTCCGCCCGTGCCGCTATAAGTCTGCTGGCCCCCAGCCCGTGCCACCGTAAGTCTGTGGGCCCCCAGTAGGTCCCAGCCGGTGCCATCGTAAGTCTGCGGGTCCCCAGTAGGCCCCCAGCCGATGTCACTGTAAGTCTGCGGGCCCCCAAAAGGCCCCCAGCCGGTGCCACCGTAAGTCTGCGGGCCCCCAGTGGGCCCCCAGCCGGTGCCACTGTAAGTCTGTGGGCCCCCAGTAGGTCCCAGCCGGTGTCACCGTAAGTCTGCCGGCCCCCAGCCGGTTCCATCGTAAGTCTGCGGATCCCCAGTATGCCCCCAGCCGATGCCACTGTAAGTCTGCGGGCCCCCAGCTGGTGCCACCGTAAGCCTGCTTGCCCCCAGTAGGCCCCCAGCCGGTGCCACCGTAAGTCTGCGGGCCCCCAGCCGGTGCCACCGTAAGTCTGCAGGTCCCCAGTAGGCCCCCAGCCGATGTCACTGTAAGTCTGCGGGCCCCCAAAAGGCCCCCAGCCGGTGCCACCGTAAGTCTGTGGGCCCCCAGTAGGTCCCAGCCGGTGCCACCGTAAGTCTGTGGGCCCCCAGTAGGTCCCAGCCGGTGTCACCGTAAGTCTGCTTGCCCCCAGTAGGCCCCCAGCCGGTGTCACCGTAAGTCTGCCGGCCCCCAGCCCGTGCTGCTGTAAGTCTGCGGGCCCCCAGCCGGTGCCACCGTAAGTCTGTGGGCCCCCAGTAGGTCCCAGCCGGTGCCATCGTAAGTCTGCGGGTCCCCAGTAGGCCCCCAGCCGATGTCACTGTAAGTCTGCGGGCCCCCAAAAGGCCCCCAGCCGGTGCCACCGTGAGTCTGCGGGGCCCCAGTAGGTTCCAGCCGGTGCCACCGTAAGTCTGTGGGCCCACAGTCAGCCCCCAGCCGGTGCAACCGTAAGTCTGCCAGCCAACAGCCGGTGTCACCGTAAGTCTGCGGGCCCCCAGTAGTCCCCCAGCCGGTGCCACTGTAAGTCTGCGGGCCCCCAGTAGGCCCCCAGCCAGTGCCTCCATAAGTCTGCGGGCCCCCAGCCGGTGTCACCGTAAGTCTGCGGGCCCCCAGTAGGTCCCAGCCGGTGCCATCGTAAGTCTGCGGATCCCCAGTAGGCCCCCAGCCGATGTCACCGTAAGTCTGCGGGCCCCCAGTAGGCCCCCAGCCGGTGCCACCGTAAGTCTGCTTGCCCCCAGTAGGCCCCCAGCCGGTGCCACCGTAAGTCTTTGGGCCTACAGTAGGTCCCAGCCGGTGCCACCGTAAGTCTGCGGGCCCCCCAGCCGGTGTCACCGTAAGTCTGCTTGCCCCCAGTAGGCCCCCAGCCGGTGCCACCGTAAGTCTGCGGGCCCCGAGTAGGTCCCAGCCGGTGCCACCGTAAGTCTGCGGGCCCCCAGTAGGCCCCCAGCCGGTGCCACCGTAAGTCTGCGGGCCCCCAGTAGGTCCCAGCCGGTGCCATCGTAAGTCTGCGGGTCCCCAGTAGGCCCCAAGCCGATGTCACTGTAAGTCTGCGGGCCCCCAAAAGGCCCCCAGCCGGTGCCACCGTAAGTCTGCGGGCCCCCAGTCGGCCCCCAGCCGGTGCCACCGTGAGTCTGCGGGCCCCCAGTCGGCCCCCAGCCGGTGCCACCGTAAGTCTGTGGGCCCACAGTCAGCCCCCAGCCGGTGCAACCGTAAGTCTGCCAGCCAACAGCCGGTGTCACCGTAAGTCTGCGGGCCCCCAGTAGTCCCCCAGCCGGTGCCACTGTAAGTCTGCGGGCCCCCAGCCGGTGCCTCCATAAGTCTGCGGGCCCCCAGCCGGTGTCACCGTAAGTCTGCTGGCCCCCAGTAGGCCCCCAGTAGGTCCCAGCCGGTGCCATCGTAAGTCTGCGGATCCCCAGTAGGCCCCCAGCCGATGTCACCGTAAGTCTGCGGGCCCCCAGTAGGCCCCCAGCCGGTGCCACCGTAAGTCTGCTTGCCCCCAGTAGGCCCCCAGCCGGTGCCACCGCAAGTCTGCGGACCCCCAGCCGGTGCCACCGTAAGTCTGTGGGCCTACAGTAGGTCCCAGCCGGTGCCACCGTAAGTCTGCGGGCCCCCCAGCCGGTGTCACCGTAAGTCTGCTTGCCCCCAGTAGGCCCCCAGCCGGTGCCACCGTAAGTCTGCGGGCCCCGAGTAGGTCCCAGCCGGTGCCACCGTAAGTCTGCGGGCCCCCAGTAGGCCCCCAGCCGGTGCCACCGTAAGTCTGTGGGCCCCCAGTAGGTCCCAGCCGGTGCCATCGTAAGTCTGCGGGTCCCCAGTAGGCCCCAAGCCGATGTCACTGTAAGTCTGCGGGCCCCCAAAAGGCCCCCAGCCGGTGCCACCGTAAGTCTGCGGGCCCCCAGTGGGCCCCCAGCCGGTGCCACTGTAAGTCTGTTGGCCCCCAGTAGGTCCCAGCCGGTGTCACCGTAAGTCTGCCGGCCCCCAGCCGATGCCATCGTAAGTCTGCGGATCCCCAGTAGGCCCCCAGCCGATGCCACTGTAAGTCTGCGGGCCCCCAGCCGGTGCCACCGTAAGCCTGCTTGCCCCCAGTAGGCCCCCAGCCGGTGCCACCGTAAGTCTGCGGGCCCCAATTCGGCCCCAAGCCGGATCCACCGTAACTCTGCGGGCTCCCAGTAGGTCCCAGCCGGTGCCATCGTAAGTCTGCGGGCCCCCAGTTGGCCTCCAGCCGATGTCACTGTAAGTCTGCGGGCCCCCAGCCGGTGCCACCGTAAGTCTGCCAGCCAACAGCCGGTGCCACGAAAGTCTGCGGGCCCCCAGTCGGTGCCACCGTAAGTCTGCCGGCCCCCAGCCGGTGCCATCGTAAGTCTGCGGGTCCCCAGTAGGCCCCAAGCCGATGTCACTGTAAGTCTGCGGGCCCCAAAAAGGCCCCCAGCCGGTGCCACCGTAAGTCTGCGGGCCCCCAGTAGGTCCCAGCCGGTGCCACCGTAAGTCTGCGGGCCCCCAGTAGGCCCCCAGCCGGTGTCACCGTAAGTCTGCGGGCCCCCAGTAGGCCCCCAGCCGGTGCCACCGTAAGTCTGCGGGCCCCCAGTAGGTCCCAGCCGGTGTCACCGTAAGTCTGCCGGCCCCCAGCTGGTGCCATCGTAAGTCTGCGGATCCCCAGTAGGCCCCCAGCCGATGTCACCGTAAGTCTGCTTGCCCCCAGCCGGTGCCACCGTAAGTCTGCGGGCCTACAGTAGGTCCCAGCCGGTGCCACCGTAAGTCTGCGGGCCCCCAGTAGGTCCCAGCCGGTGCCACCGTAAGTCTGCCAGCCAACAGCCGGTGTCACCGTAAATCTGCCGGCCCCCAGCCCGTGCCACTGTAAGTCCGCGGGCCCCCAGTAGGTCCCAGCCGGGGCCATCGTAAGTCTGCAGGTCCCCAGTAGGCCCCCAGCCGATGTCACTGTAAGTCTGCGGGCCCCCAAAAGGCCCCCAGCCGGTGCCACCGTAAGTCTGCGGGCCCCCAGTAGGCCCCCAGCCGGTGTCACCGTAAGTCTGCGGGCCCCCAGCCGGTGCCACCGTAAGTCTGTGGGCCCCCAGTAGGTACCAGCCGGTGTCACCGTAAGTCTTCCGGCCCCCAGCCGGTACCATCGTAAGTCTGCGGATCCCCAGTAGGCCCCCAGCCGGTGCCACCGTAAGTCTGCGGGCCCCAATTCGGCCCCCAGCCGGATCCACCGTAAGTCTGTGGGCCCCCAGTAGGTCCCAGAAGGTGTCATCGTAAGTCTGCGGGCCCCCAGCCGATGTCACTGTAAGTCTGCGGGCCCCCAGCCGGTGCCACCGTAAGTCTGCCGGCCAACAGCCGGTGCCACCGTAAGTCTGCGGGCCCCCAGTCGGCACCCAGCCGGTGCCACCGTAAGTCTGCCGGCCAACAGCCGGTGTCACCGTAAGTCTGCGGGCCCCCAGCCGGTGCCACCGTAAGTCTGCGGGCCCCCAGTAGGCCCCCAGCCGGTGCCACCGTAAGTCTGCGGGCCCCCAGCCGGTGCCACCGTAAGTCTGCGGGTCCCCAGTATACCCCCAGCCGATGTCACTGTAAGTCTGCGGGCCCCCAGCCGGTGCCACCGTAAGTCTGTGGGCCCCCAGTAGGTCCCAGCCGGTGCCACCGTAAGTTTGCCGGCCCCTAGCCGGTGCCATCGTAAGTCTGCGGGTCCCCAGTAGGCCCCCAGCCGATGTCATTGTAAGTCTGCGGGCCCCCAAAAGGCCCCCAGCCGGTGCCACCGTAAGTCTGCAGGCCCCCAGCCGGTGCCACCGTGAGTCTGTGGGCCCCCAGTCGGCCCCCAGCCGGTGCCACCGTGAGTCTGCGGGCCCCCAGTAGGTCCCAGCCGGTGCCACCGTAAGTCTGCGGGCCCCCAGTAGGCCCCCAGCCGGTGCCATCGTAAGTCTGCCGGCCCCCAGCCGGTGCCATCGTAAGTCTGCGGGCCAACAGCCGGTGTCACCGTAAGTCTGCGGGCCCCCAGTAGGCCCCCAGCCGGTGCCACTGTAAGTCTGCGGTCCCCCAGTAGGCCCCCAGCCGGTGCCACCGTAAGTCTGTGGGCCCCCAGTAGGTCCCAGCCGGTGCCATCGTAAGTCTGCGGGCCCCCAGCCGGTGCCATCGTAAGTCTGCGGGTCCCCAGTAGGCCCCCAGCCGGTGCCACCGTAAGTCTGCTGGCCCCCAGTAGGGCCCAGCCGGTGCCACCGTAAGTCTGCAGGCCCCCAGCCGGTGCCACCGTGAGTCTGCGGGCCCCCAGTCGGCCCCCAGCCGGTGCCACCGTGAGTCTGCGGGCCCCCAGTAGGTCCCAGCCGGTGCCACCGTAAGTCTGCGGGCCCCCAGTAGGCCCCCAGCCGGTGCCATCGTAAGTCTGCCGGCCCCCAGCCGGTGCCATCGTAAGTCTGCGGGCCAACAGCCGGTGTCACCGTAAGTCTGCGGGCCCCCAGTAGGCCCCCAGCCGGTGCCACTGTAAGTCTGCGGTCCCCCAGTAGGCCCCCAGCCGGTGCCACCGTAAGTCTGTGGGCCCCCAGTAGGTCCCAGCCGGTGCCACCGTAAGTTTGCCGGCCCCCAGCCGGTGCCATCGTAAGTCTGCGGGTCCCCAGTAGGCCCCCAGCCGATGTCATTGTAAGTCTGCGGGCCCCCAAAAGGCCCCCAGCCGGTGCCACCTTAAGTCTGCAGGCCCCCAGCCGGTGCCACCGTGAGTCTGCGGGCCCCCAGTCGGCCCCCAGCCGGTGCCACCGTGAGTCTGCGGGCCCCCAGTAGGTCCCAGCCGGTGCCACCGTAAGTCTGCGGGCCCCCAGTAGGCCCCCAGCCGGTGCCATCGTAAGTCTGCCGGCCCCCAGCCGGTGCCATCGTAAGTCTGCGGGCCAACAGCCGGTGTCACCGTAAGTCTGCGGGCCCCCAGTAGGCCCCCAGCCGGTGCCACTGTAAGTCTGCGGTCCCCCAGTAGGCCCCCAGCCGGTGCCACCGTAAGTCTGTGGGCCCCCAGTAGGTCCCAGCCGGTGCAAACGTAAGTCTGCCAGCCCCCAGCCGGTGCCATCGTAAGTCTGCGGGCCCCCAGCCGGTGCCATCGTAAGTCTGCGGATCCCCAGTAGGCCCCCAGCCGGTGCCACCGTAAGTCTGCTGGCCCCCAGTAGGGCCCAGCCGGTGCCACCGTAAGTCTGCGGGCCCCCAGTAGGTCCCAGCCGGTGCCACCGTAAGTCTGCCGGCCAACTGTAAGTCTGTAGGCCCCCAGCCGGTGCCACCGTAAGTCTGTGGGCCCCCAGTAGGTCCCAGCCGGTGCCATCGTAAGTCTGCGGGTCCCCAGTAGGCCCCCAGCCGATGTCACTGTAAGTCTGCGGGCCCCCAAAAGGCCCCCAGCCGGTGCCACCGTAAGTCTGTGGGCCCCCAGTAGGTCCCAGCCGGTGCCACCGTAAGTCTGCGGGCCCCCAGCCGGTGCCACCGTAAGTCTGTGGGCCCCCAGTAGGTCCCAGCCGGTGCCATCGTAAGTCTGCGGGCCAACAGCCGGTGTCACCGTAAGTCTGCGGGCCCCCAGTAGGCCCCCAGCCGGTGCCACTGTAAGTCTGCGGTCCCCCAGTAGGCCCCCAGCCGGTGCCACCGTAAGTCTGTGGGCCCCCAGTAGGTCCCAGCCGGTGCCATCGTAAGTCTGCGGGCCCCCAGCCGGTGCCATCGTAAGTCTGCGGGTCCCCAGTAGGCCCCCAGCCGGTGCCACCGTAAGTCTGCTGGCCCCCAGTAGGGCCCAGCCGGTGCCACCGTAAGTCTGCAGGCCCCCAGCCGGTGCCACCGTGAGTCTGCGGGCCCCCAGTCGGCCCCCAGCCGGTGCCACCGTGAGTCTGCGGGCCCCCAGTAGGTCCCAGCCGGTGCCACCGTAAGTCTGCGGGCCCCCAGTAGGCCCCCAGCCGGTGCCATCGTAAGTCTGCCGGCCCCCAGCCGGTGCCATCGTAAGTCTGCGGGCCAACAGCCGGTGTCACCGTAAGTCTGCGGGCCCCCAGTAGGCCCCCAGCCGGTGCCACTGTAAGTCTGCGGTCCCCCAGTAGGCCCCCAGCCGGTGCCACCGTAAGTCTGTGGGCCCCCAGTAGGTCCCAGCCGGTGCCACCGTAAGTTTGCCGGCCCCCAGCCGGTGCCATCGTAAGTCTGCGGGTCCCCAGTAGGCCCCCAGCCGATGTCATTGTAAGTCTGCGGGCCCCCAAAAGGCCCCCAGCCGGTGCCACCTTAAGTCTGCAGGCCCCCAGCCGGTGCCACCGTGAGTCTGCGGGCCCCCAGTCGGCCCCCAGCCGGTGCCACCGTGAGTCTGCGGGCCCCCAGTAGGTCCCAGCCGGTGCCACCGTAAGTCTGCGGGCCCCCAGTAGGCCCCCAGCCGGTGCCATCGTAAGTCTGCCGGCCCCCAGCCGGTGCCATCGTAAGTCTGCGGGCCAACAGCCGGTGTCACCGTAAGTCTGCGGGCCCCCAGTAGGCCCCCAGCCGGTGCCACTGTAAGTCTGCGGTCCCCCAGTAGGCCCCCAGCCGGTGCCACCGTAAGTCTGTGGGCCCCCAGTAGGTCCCAGCCGGTGCAAACGTAAGTCTGCCAGCCCCCAGCCGGTGCCATCGTAAGTCTGCGGGCCCCCAGCCGGTGCCATCGTAAGTCTGCGGATCCCCAGTAGGCCCCCAGCCGGTGCCACCGTAAGTCTGCTGGCCCCCAGTAGGGCCCAGTCGGTGCCACCGTAAGTCTGCGGGCCCCCAGTAGGTCCCAGCCGGTGCCACCGTAAGTCTGCCGGCCAACTGTAAGTCTGTAGGCCCCCAGCCGGTGCCACCGTAAGTCTGTGGGCCCCCAGTAGGTCCCAGCCGGTGCCATCGTAAGTCTGCGGGTCCCCAGTAGGCCCCCAGCCGATGTCACTGTAAGTCTGCGGGCCCCCAAAAGGCCCCCAGCCGGTGCCACCGTAAGTCTGTGGGCCCCCAGTAGGTCCCAGCCGGTGCCACCGTAAGTCTGCGGGCCCCCAGCCGGTGCCACCGTAAGTCTGTGGGCCCCCAGTAGGTCCCAGCCGGTGTCACCGTAAGTCTGCCGGCCCCCAGCCGGTGCCATCGTAAGTCTGCGGATCCCCAGTAGGCCCCCAGCCGATGTCACTTTAAGTCTGCGGGCCCACAGTAGGCCCCCAGCCGGTGTCAACGTAAGTCTGCGGGCCCCCGGCCAGTGCCACCGTAAGTCTGCGGGCCCCAATTCGGCCCCCAGCCGGATCCACCGTAAGTCTGTGGGCCCCCAGTAGGTCCCAGCCGGTGCCATCGTAAGTCTGCGGGCCCCCAGCCAGTGCCACCGTAAGTCTGTTGGCCCCCAGCCGGTGCCACCGTAAGTCTGCCGGCCAACAGCCGGTGCCACCGTAAGTCTGCGGGCCCCCAGTTGGAACCCAGCCGGTGCCACCGTAATTCTGCTGGCCCTCAGCTGGTGTCATCGTAAGTCTGCGGGTCCCCAGTAGGCCCCCAGCCGATGTCACTGTAAGTCTGCGGGCCCCCAAAAGGCCCCCAGCCGGTGCCACCGTAAGTCCGTGAGCCCCCAGTAGGTCCCAGCCGGTGCCACCGTAAGTCTGCCGGCCCCCAGCCGGTGCCATCGTAAGTCTGCGGGTCCCCAGTAGGCCCCCAGCCGGTGCCACCGTAAGTCTGCGGGACCCCAGTCGGCCCCCAGCCGGTGCCACCGTGAGTCTGTGGGCCCCCAGTAGGTCCCAGTCGGTGCCACCGTAAGTCTGCGGGCCCCCAGCCGGTGCCACCGTAAGTCTGTGGGCCCACATTCGGCCCCCAGCCGGTGCCACCGTAAGTCTGCAGGCCAACAGCCGGTGCCACTGTAAGTCTACGGGCCCCCAAAAGGCCCCCAGCCGGTGCCACCGTAAGTCTGCGGGCCCCCAGTAGGTCCGAGCCGGTGCCACCGTAAGTCTGCAGGCCCCCAGCTGGTGTCACTGTAAGTCTGCGGGCCCCCAGTGGGCCCCCAGCCGGTGCCACCGTAAGTCTGTGGGCCCCCAGTAGGTCCCAGCCCGTGTCACCGTAAGTCTGCCGGCCCCCAGCCGGTGCCATCGTAAGTCTGCGGATCCCCAGTAGGCCCCCAGCCGATGTCACTGTAAGTCTGCGGGCCCCCAGCCGGTGCCACCGTAAGTCTGCTTGCCCCCAGTAGGCCCCCAGCCGGTGCCACCGTAAGTCTGCGGGCCCCCAGTAGGCCCCCAGCCGGTGCCACCGTAAGTCTGCGGGCCCCCAGTAGGTCCCAGCCGGTGCCATCGTAAGTCTGTGGGCCCCCAGTTGGCCCCCAGCCGATGTCACTGTAAGTCTGCGGGCCCCCTGCTGGTGCCACCGTAAGTCTGCGGGCCCCAATTCGGCCCCCAGCCGGATCCACCGTAAGTCTGTGGGCCCCCAGTAGGTCCCAGCCGGTGCCATCGTAAGTCTGCGGGCCCCCAGCCAGTGCCACCGTAAGTCTGTTGGCCCCCAGCCGGTGCCACCGTAAGTCTGCGGGCCCCCAGCCGGTGCCACCGTAATTCTGCTGGCCCTCAGCTGGTGTCATCGTAAGTCTGTGGGTCCCCAGTAGGCCCCCAGCCGATGTCACTGTAAGTCTGCGGGCCCCCAAAAGGCCCCCAGCCGGTGCCACCGTAAGTCTGTGGGCCACCAGTAGGTCCCAGCCGGTGCCACCGTAAGTCTGCCGGCCCCCAGCCGGTGCCATCGTAAGTCTGCGGGTCCCCAGTAGGCCCCCAGCTGGTGCCACCGTAAGTCTGCGGGCCCGCAGCCGGTGCCACCGTGAGTCTGCGGGCCCCCAGCCGGTGCCACCGTGAGTCTGCGGGCCCCCAGTAGGTCCCAGTCGGTGCCACCGTAAGTCTGTGGGCCCACATTCGGCCCCCAGCCGGTGCCACCGTAAGTCTGCCGGCCAACAGCCGGTGCCACTGTAAGTCTGCGGGCCCCCAGTAGACCCCCAGCCGGTGCCACCGTAAGTCTGTGGGCCCCCAGTAGGCCCCCAGCCAGTGTCACTGTAAGTCTGCGGGCCCCCAGTGGGCCCCCAGCCGGTGCCACCGTAAGTCTGTGGGCCCCCAGTAGGTCCCAGCCGGTGTCACCGTAAGTCTGCCGGCCCCCAGCCGGTGCCATCGTAAGTCTGCGGATCCCCAGTAGGCCCCCAGCCGATGTCACTGTAAGTCTGCGGGCCCCCAGCCGGTGCCACCGTAAGTCTGCTTGCCCCCAGTAGGCCCCAAGCCGGTGCCACCGTAAGTCTGCGGGCCCCCAGCCGGTGCCACCGTAAGTCTGCGGGCCCCCAGTAGGTCCCAGCCGGTGCCATCGTAAGTCTGCGGGCCCCCAGTTGGCCCCCAGCCGATGTCACTGTAAGTCTGCGTGCCCCCAGCCGGTGCCACCGTAAGTCTGCGGGCCCCCAGTAGGCCCCCAGCCGGTGCCACCGTAAGTCTGCGGGCCCCCAGTAGGCCCCCAGCTGTTGCCACCGTAAGTCTGTGGGCCCCCAGTAGGTCCCAGCCGGTGCCATCGTAAGTCTGCGGGTCCCCAGTAGGCCCCCAGCCGATGTCACTGTAAGTCTGCGGACCCCCAAAAGGCCCCCAGCCGGTGCCACCGTAAGTCTGTGGGCCCCCAGTAGGTCCCAGCCGGTGCCACCGTAAGTCTGCCGGCCCCCAGCCGGTGCCATCGTAAGTCTGCGGGTCCCCAGTAGGCCCCCAGCCGATGTCACTGTAAGTCTGCGGGCCCCCAAAAGGCCCCCACCCGGTGCCACCGTAAGTCTGTGGGCCCCCAGTAGGTCCCAGCCTGCGGGCCCCCAGTAGGTCCCAGCCGGTGCCACCCTAAGTCTGCGGGCCCCCAGTAGGCCCCCAGCCGGTGTCACCGTAAGTCTGCGGGCCCACAGCCGGTGCCACCGTAAGACTGTGGGCCCCCAGTAGGTCCAAGCCGGTGTCACCGTAAGTCTGCCGGCCCCCAGCCGGTGCCATCGTAAGTCTGCGGATCCCCAGTAGGCCCCCAGCTGATGTCACCGTATGTCTGCGGGCCCCCAGTAGGCCCCCAGCCGGTGCCACCGTAAGTCTGCTTGCCCCCACTAGGCCCCCAGCCGGTGCCACCGTAAGTCTGTGGGCCTACAGTAGGTCCCAGCCGGTGCCACCGTAAGTCTGCTGGCCCCCTAGCCGGTGCCACCGTAAGTCTTCGGGCCCCCCAGTAGGCCCCCACCCGGTGTCACCGTAAGTCTGCGGGCCCCAAGTAGGTCCCAGCCGGTGCCACCGTAAGTCTGCGGGCCCCCAGTAGGCCCCCAGCCGGTGTCACCGTAAGTCTGCCGGCCCCCAGCCCGTGCCGCTGTAAGTCTGCGGGCCCCCAGTAGGCCCCCAGCCGGTGCCACCGTAAGTCTGTGGGCCCCCAGTAGGTCCCAGCCGATTTCACTGTAAGTCAGTGGGCCCCCAAAAGGCCCCCAGTAGGTCCCAGCCGGTGCCACCGTAAGTCTGCGGGCCCCTAGTAGGCCCCCAGCTGGTGTCACCGTAAGTCTGCGGGCCCCCAGTAGGCCCCCAGCCGGTGTCATTGTAAGTCTGCGGGCCCCCAGCCGGTGCCATCGTAAGTCTGCGGATCCCCAGTAGGCCCCCAGCCGATGTCAATGTAAGTCTGCGGGTCCCCAGTAGGCCCCCAGCCGATGTCACTGTAAGTCTGTGGGCCCCCAGCCGGTGCCACCTTAAGTCTGTGGGCCCTCAGCCGGTGTCACCGTAAGTCTGCCGGCCCCCAGCCGGTGCCACTGTAAGTCTGCGGGCCCCCAGTAGGTCCCAGCCGGTGCCACCGTAAGTCTGCGGGTCCCCAGTAGGCCCCCAGCCGATGTCACCGTAAGTCTGCGGGCCCCCAGTAGGCCCCCAGCCGGTGTCACCGTAAGTCTGCGGGCCCCCAGCCGGTGCCACTGTAAGTCTGCGGGCCCCCAGTAGGTCCCAGCCTGTTAGGTGCAGTTCACAACTGAATTGCCTCTAGTTTATATTGCTTTGCCAAATTAGCTCTCAAAGAAGTAAGACACAGAATATAGGTTTCTGTATATCAGATCCCAGCCTTAAAGGTCCCATACTGTCAACTGAACCTGTCGGCTCTTTATTGGGGCTTTTTATAGACTGGTTACAGAAGCATCAGTTTGAGCAAATTTCCATATAAGGTAACAAGTAGTATTTTAACATACATGACGCTGGACTTACACATCTGGAAAAACTTAAGCTAGTATTGCAACATATACTGACACGCACACATTTATGCAGAGAAATGAAAAACTATTTTAAGTAGAACTCTAACCTATTATTTCCAACCTTATCAATTTCCCCCTTTGACATCATCCCCTCCACGATTCTGGGTCCTTGCAAACAAGTGAACAGCCGATACTTCAAAGAGTACTATCCCTGACCGCGGGTTGTCAGAGGAGGATAAGTCTTCTTTATTTACCCTCATCCCTTCAAATCCATACCTGCATCTTATAAGCAAAGAGAATAGAAAAGGGGTGATGTCAAGTTACCCTTTTTGTCATTAGAGTTCCTAATACCTTTCTCTTTCCATTCTGTTTGCTCGTGCCTTAATCTTCCTATATAAGCAACAGTTTATCACGGTAAGCAGTACAAAAGCTAAAATTAGAGTATGTATCGGATTGAGCATCCAATTAAAAATTGCCGTAGCAGTGGGTGACTATCCAGCAAATACATCATACCAATGATGTGTTATTTCATCTCTTATTTGTGAGGATAAATGTATTAATTTCCCTTTATCTATAACCGCAGATATTAGATTATTTTGAAGGGTATGTTCTTGTGTCTCTATGTGTTTTCTAAGTATTTCGGACTCATTTAAGATTTGCCGTAAGGGCTCTAATGATATTATAAAAGGAGTAGTATCAGTAAGATTATCTACCGTCCATTCTAGATTAAATATTCTATGTGCATCTGGTTCAAAAAGGAAAGTGTCATTTTGCCATTTAAGCATTTTAACATTCTTTACGCATCCTGAAAAAGGGGCCGTTTTATTTAAACTTTCCATAGTTTCCTGATCATTTGTGACTAAACAAATATGTTGTGGTCCTATCTCCATAAATCTGTTTCCTACACCTACTGGTAATCTCTGAAACTTACATATGTTAGATTGATGTTTCAATAAGCAAAGTTCATAGACTGGAGAACTTCTTCCACAGACTATTCCCTTAGTAGTTTTAACATATAGACTTAGATCATGAGTCATGTTTTGTGTATCTACATAGTGTCCATAAAACTCAGGATACCAAAATTCAGGTAGATCCTTTCCTATCAGGAGTGGCATCACTATTACCTGGACCTCCTCCACTTTGTATACATCAAACCTTCCAGCACACCATCTTTCCTCACATTCAACTTCTTTTCCTGGTACTTCAAACCATGTACTTTCTAAATTTAAACCCTTGAAATAGTTCATCCAAGTGCGATAATTCCCTAATCATAGCTCATCTCGAGCTCTATTAATTTGAATGTGATAAGATAGTATAGAAAAAGCACATTGAGTAATGTTTATGAACTTCTGATTTGCTTTCCACAACTCCAGACTGGCTAGTGCTGTGTGATTAACCATAATATTGAGATATTTAGTTAATTGTACCTTGCTAATTTGTGTTTCGAATGTTGTAGGTAACCATTTGCTTGTGATTATTAAACTATCAGCTATGTGACTTCCTGCACGGTTCCACTTATTTTGTATCATTTCCATCTGTATCCCATTCATTATTCCCATTCCAGTTCCTGCAGCTCCCAGAACTGTATCATACCATTCTCCGCGATACCTACATTCTGGTAGCTGGGGAAAAGTTACATTAAATTTGATTTTTGTTTTCTGTTGTGATACCGAAACATTTATGCAAGCTCTAGGAATAGGAGTTAATACAGAGGATTCGAAGATGGTGGGTAGAGCGTCTTCTATCTTTATATTGAAACCATAATGTTGCCATTATATATATCCTCCTGTTGTGTTTTCCCATTTCCTTACTGGTACAAAATACCATTCGTAGTAAGGATATTGCGTTATACTCTTATCCTGATTTACCCATCTAAGATCAGTACTATTTTCATGAACTGTTACATTAATACCCGGAGTCCATGTATAAACAAACATTTGAAAACATTCGAGCACTATTATCATAGTTAGAAGGATCTTCATTCTGTTTCTCTCGGTTCAAGACTCTTTTTGCAGTGTGATGCGTGGATCCAGGCTTCTTTTCCTTCCAATTTCACTGAAGTGGCTGTGGTCAAAAGCACTTGATAAGGACCTTCAAATCTAGGTTCCAATGTCTTTCTGGTGTGTTTCTTAACATATACATAATCTCCTGGTAGCAGTGTATGTGTACCTGCTATTGTGTTAGGGTCTGGAAGAGAAGAATACACACTTTTGTGGATCAAAGTCAAACTATCACATTGCAATTGCATACTCTGTGGAAAGTATAGAGCTAATCTAGGTGCATTCCCAAAAAGTATTTCATATGGGGACAATCCTGTTTTCCCTGTTGGAGTGTATCTTATGGAGAACAAAACCAAAGGCAGGCATTCTGGCCATGGCTTGTTTAACTCTTGCATGGCTTTTTGTATTTTCAACTTTATTGTCCCATTTACTCTTTCCACTGATCCTGAACTCTGTGGGTGGTAAGGGGTGTGGAAACTTTGTTGAACCCCTAACATGGTCATCACATTCTGCATGATTTCTCCTGTAAAGTGTATCCCCCTATCTGATTCTATGGTTTCAGGAAGACCAAACCTAGGTATTAACTCAGTGATCAGTTTCTTGGCTGTGGCTTTTGCTGTAGCTAATTTTACTGGATAGCTTTCGGGCCAACCTGAAAATAAATCGATACACACGAGGACAAATTCAAAGGGGCCGCTCTTAGGCATTTGTATGTAGTCAATTTGCAGTCTCTTGAAGGGGTATTGGGCCAGGACCTGGTGTTTTCGTGGGGTTTTTACTCTCTGTCCTGGATTATTCAGACAGATTTGGCAGGCTGTACAGTAGTTTCTCGCAGTACTACTGAATCCAGGGGCGAGCCATCCTTAGTTCACAATCCTATACATGGAATTGGAACTCACATGTGTGGGTAGGTGAACTGTTGCTGCCATTGCTGGGTACAGAGAGGCAGGTAGGCATACTTTGCCTCCTTCCCTCCATACATTGTCAAGGTCTGGTGCTGCTCCCATCCTGACCCACTTATCTTTCTCGCTCTCCCCTGCTTGCTCCTGTAATTTACTCAGCTGCTGCCATGTTGGTTCTGGAATACTCACCTCTACCGCTGCTAAGGTCTCAGGGCTTCCTTCCCCTAGAGCTGCCTGTTTTGCAGTCAAATCTGCAAATGCATTTCCTTTTGCCTCAATTGTTTTTGCGCTCGTGTGTGCCGCTATCTTCATAATGGACACTCGTTTAACCTTTTGAAGATTGTTCAGGACTCTCTTAATCCCTTCTCCATGTTTTACAGGTGTACCTGCTGCTGTCAGATAACCTCTAGCCCTCCATATGTGGCCATAATCATGCGCTACACCATAAGCGTAGGCAGAGTCAGTGTAAATATTTCCTTCTCATCCTTTTAAATATTCTAGGGCTTGTTCTAAAGCTTTTAATTCTGCTTCCTGTGTATCAGTCACTACAGCATACCCTGTGTGATATTTACCCTTGTCATCAGCAAACCTACTACCATCTATGTACAAAGTGTGCTCAGCGTTTAAGATTGGTGTATCTGTAACATGTACCTTTAAGAAAAATGTACTCTGTCTTAATTAACACCAGATGTTCCTTCTAACTAGAATGACTCTATTGTAGGGATGTTTAACCCTTTCAACTCTGAAAATACACTATATATGAATGTAAAAAATGATGTGTAAAAAATATCTCATCTTGCTATAATAAACATGTCCTGTCACATAAAAATGATATATAAAAACTGCAATATATCTGATGGATAAATTATTTCATCAGTAGTCAAAAAAACTAAAAAGTCCATTGTTTTTAGAATGTCCTCTCTTATCAGAGGTTCTCGAGAATTTTTTTTTTTCTTCCTCTTCTTCTTCCTTATTAACACTATTATTCCCCCTTGCCAAATCTGGTGACTGAAGAGGCAAAAAGGTGGCCAAATTTAAAGTTGTACAGCGCTGAAAAGTGACATTTGGAGGTAAAAGTAAAGTACACTGTAACCTTAATTGCCTAGCCATTGAAATGTGTTTGGGCTAAACTTGAGACAAGATTGCATGTATGTCATGTGTGGTGTGCACTACAACTGGATTGTCTAGAACAATTTCTGATGACTTATCTAGGATTATCGACACCGCTGCTACCGCCGGTACACAGGACGGTGAACCTCTGGACACTGGATCTAATGCTGCTGAAAAGTAAGCAACGGGTCTTTGTTTTACATGTGCCTGTGTCAAAACACCTGTGGCGTGTCCAGTGATTTCAGCAATGTACAAATAAAATGTCTTGGTGTAATCTGGAATATCGATAGCCGGGGCAGAAATCAACAACCTTTTCAAAGTGACAAACGACTCATAAGCTACTTCTGTAAGCATATACGGTACAATTTTCAAACAATCATATAATGGCTGCATCAAAGCGCTAGCATGTGGTATCCATTGTCTACAATATGACACAATACCTAAAAACATACGCAATTGTTTGAAATTCCGTGGGGGTAACATTCCCTTTATCACTTGAACCCTCTCCTCAGTGAGATGTATTGTATCCTGTGATATACAATGTCCCAAAAAGATAACTTTTTCCTGACACACTTGCAACTTTTTCTTATTAACCTTGCAACCTTTTTCTGCCAAAAATCGCAACAAATTAAGGGTGGTATGCAGGCTTTCAGTCTTTCACTTATCTGTGGAATTAATCCTTCCATAAACTGTCTATTGAAGGCTCAGATCGTGACTGGCAGAGCCAAATCCAATCCCTCATCTGCCATCATACTTTCCATAGATAAGTAAAATTCCGATACAGTCTGTCCTGGCATTTGTTTCATGAGTGATATTGACCCCCTCTCCTGTTGTTTTGCCTGACAGAAAGCTTCTAATCTAGCAATAAAAGGAGCCCTTGAGTCGATGTGTCTGACATGTCCTGCCTCTAGATTGCCATCCCCCTCAGCTCAGTCTGCAGGTCGGTCATAAACTGGTTAAACAGGGTCAGAGTCATTTTATGTCTGCATAAATCCTCCCCATCCTGCCAGGTTGCTTCATGTGTATTCATTAACTGTGTCACAAATCTACAGAAAGCAGCTGGCTTTGCTATAATGCGTGTATCAGTGCGTACGGGGGCTACAGTTTCTGAATGAGGTTTTTGTGCTCCACAAACCTGACAAACCCATCCTCTACCCTCAAGTACAGGATATATCTTGTGTGGTTTACGTTCTATATCAGTATATGGGGGTGGGATGGTTGAACTAAGATTATTTAAAATTTCAACATTTTTTGTTCTTCTGTCTTTCATATCCCAACCATCACAATCTGGATTATATTTCCACCCCTCTTCTTTTGCTCTATTTGGGACCTTAATTAAGCATTGAACCTGACGCATCCATTGCTTCTCTAACACCTCTCCTTGTCTGTCCCTTTTTATTTCACTCCATACATCCGGGTCTAAACCCGCTGCTCCTTTCACCTTAAATTTACGAAGGACATCCTTTTAAGTCCTATGCTTCATCTTTCCCATAGATGTTCTTAATTATCTGTGGCACAGTATAATGCGCCACAATTCCCTGACGGGGTTTCGTGTTCTGCTGGCCCATTCTGACAGTCCGTGCCTAGGTAGCGTGTGGGACACTTAGTGTACAGTACAAAATACTAAAAAAGCTACACTAGTTCCTCGTTGCCTTCCTCCTAGGGTGCCAGAATACTAAAAACCTCTCCGGATGAGATTTCTGAAATCGAATTACTTTATATGCTAGCCAACTGACAAATATTATGACCAGACTGACAGCTACAACATATACAAGCATTCCTTTAAGTGACCAGGTATCCGACTAGATCTCCGGGCTTATGGAGACCTTATTCCCCCCCGTATCTGGGATCCCTCTCATACACTCTTATCCCTGCTTTATGGAGCAGACAGGGCTTATACTTTCAACCCGTCTATGGTTTATGAGTTAGATGTGAGGTTAAGCATAAGCGTCAGACCCCCAAAACTCATGTGAGTGAGGTAAGGGCGCATTCCGTTGCTTAGTTTGGCAATCCCCTTCTAACTCATACCATCCTTGACAAGGCTCATTCACTTTCTCAACAAGACAGACAAGACAACAAACAACAAATAATTCCAGCAATATAAACCAAAATATGCAGTAATTCTAGACTCACCACTACAGAGGCTGGTGTTTTAAAACCAGGAGAACGGTAACTGACAGAACGGATAGGCACAAATCAGGGGAGCACAGAATATAAGAAAAATAAAGCTTTTTCTTACCTGCGCAGGTTTTCAATCTGTGGTTCCCGGAATGCCTGTCCTTTTGTTCCGTCAGTCATTTTCATCCACCTCTTGTAGTATCATCGGTGTGTCCCTGCTTCCGGGCGCCAGAAATGTTAGGTGCAGTTCACAACTGAATTGCCTCTAGTTTATATTGCTTTGCCAAATTAGCTCTCAAAGAAGTAAGACACAGAATATAGGTTTCTGTATATCAGATCCCAGCCTTAAAGGTCCCGTACTGTCAACTGAACCTGTCGGCTCTTTATTGGGGCTTTTTATAGACTGGTTACAGAATTATCAGTTTGAGCAAATTTCCATATAAGGTAACAAGCAGTATTTCAACATACATGACGCTGGACTTACACATCTGCAAAAACTTAAGCTAGTATTGCAACATGTACTGACACGCACACATTTATGCAGAGAAATGAAAAACTATTTTAAGCAGAACTCCAACCTATTATTTCCAACCTTATCACAGCCGGTGCCACCGTAAGTCTGCGGGCCCCCAGTAGGTCCCCAGCCGGTGTCACCGTAAGTCTGTGGGCCCATAGTCGGCCCCCAGTAGGTCCCAGCCGGTGTCACTGTAAGTCTGTGGGCCCCCAGTAGGTCCCAACCGGTGTCACCGTAAGTCTGCTGGTCCCCAGTAGGTCCCAGCCGGTTCCACCGTGAGTCTGCTGGACCCCAGTTGGCCCCCAGCCGGTGCCACCGTAATTCTGTGGGCCCCCAGTAGGTCCCAGCCGGTGTCATCGTAAGTCTGCGGGCCCCCAGTAGGCCCCTAGCCGATGTCACTGTAAGTCTGCGGGCCCCCAGCCGGTGCCACCATAAGTCTGTGGGCCCCTAGTCGGCCCACAGCCGGTGTCAACGTAAATCTGCCGGCCCCCAGCCGCTGCCACCTTAAGTCTGCGGGCCCCAAGTAGGCCCCCAGCCGGTGCCACTGTAAGTCTGTGGGCCCCCAGTAGGTCCCAGCCGGTGTCATCGTAAGTCTGCGGGCCCCCAGTAGGCCCCTAGCCGATGTCACTGTAAGTCTGCGGGCCCCCAGCCGGTGCCACCATAAGTCTGTGGGCCCCTAGTCGGCCCACAGCCGGTGTCAACGTAAATCTGCCGGCCCCCAGCCGCTGCCACCTTAAGTCTGCGGGCCCCAAGTAGGCCCCCAGCCGGTGCCACCGTAAGTCTGTGGGCCCCCAGTAGGTCCCAGCCGGTGCCACTGTAAGTCTGCCGGCCCCCAGTAGGACCCCAGCCGGTGTCACCGTAAGTCTGCCGGTGTCACCATAAGTCTGAGGGCCCCCGGTAGGCCCCCAGCCGGTGCCACCGTAAGTCTGCGGGCCCCGAGTAGGCCCCCAGCCAATGTCACTGTAAGTCTGCGGGCCCCCAGTAGGCCCCCAGCCGGTGCCACCATAAGTCTGTGGGCCCCTAGTCGGCCCACAGCCGGTGTCACCGTAAGTCTGCCGGCCCCCAGCCGGTGCCACCGTAAAACTGTGGGCCCCCAGTAGGTCCCAGCCGGTGCCACCGTAAGTCTGCCGGCCCCCGGTAGGACCCCAGCCGGTGTCACTGTAAGTCTACCGGACCCCAGCCGGTGCCACCTTAAGTCTGCGGGCCCCCAGTAGGCCCCCCAGCCGGTGCCACCGTAAGTCTGTGGGCCCCCAGTAGGTCCCAGCCGGTGCCACCGTAAGTCTGCCGGCCCCCAGCCGGTGTCATCGTAAGTCTGTAGGCCCCCAGCCGGTGCCATCGTAAGTCTGTGGGCCCCTTAGTCGGCCCACAGCCGGTGTCACCGTAAGTCTGCTGGCCCCCAGCCGGTGCCACCTTAACTCTGCGGGCCCCCAGCCGGTGCCACCATAAGTCTGTGGGCCCCCAGTAGGTCCAAGTCGGTGCCACCGTAAGTCTGACGGCCCCCAGTAGGCCCCCAGCCGGTGCAACCGTAAGTCTGCGGGCCCCCAGTAGGCCCCCAGCCGGTGCCATCGTAAGTCTGTAGGCCCCCAGCCGATGTCACTGTTAGTCTGCGGCCCCCAGTAGGCCCCCAGCCGGTGCCACCGTAAGTCTGTGGGCCCCCAGTCGGCCCACAGCCGGTGCCACCGTAAGTCTGCAAGCCAACAGCCGGTGCCACCGTAAGTCTGCCGGACCCCAGCCGGTGCCACCTTAAGTCTGCGGGCCCCCAGTAGGCCCCCAGCCGGTGCCACCGTAAGTCTGCGGGCCCCCAGTAAGCCCCCAGCCGGTGCTACCGTAAGTCTGCGGGCCCCCAGTAGGCCCCCAGCCGGTGCCACCGTAAGTCTGCGGGCCCCCAGTAGGTCCCAGCCGGTGCCATCGTAAGTCTGCGGGCCCCCAGAAGGCGCCCAGCCGATGTCACTGTAAGTGTGCGGGCCCCCAGTAGGCCCCCAGCCAGTGCCACCGTAAGTCTGCGGGCACCCAGTCGGTGCCACCGTAAGTCTGCCGGCCCCCAGCCGGTGCCACCTTAAGTCTGTAGGCCCCCAGCCGGTGCCACCGTAAGTCTGCTAACACGCACACATTTATGCAGAGAAATGAAAAACTATTTTAAGTAGAACTCTAACCTATTATTTCCAACCTTATCACAGCCGGTGCCACCGTAAGTCTGCGGGCCCCCAGTAGGTCCCCAGCCGGTGTCACCGTAAGTCTGCGGGCACCCAGTAGGCCCCCAGCCGGTGCCACCGTAAGTCTGTGGGCCCACAGTCGGCCCCCAGCCGGTGCCACCGTAAGTCTGCGGGCCCCTAGTAGGTCCCAGCCAGTGCCACCGTAAGTCTGCGGGTCCCCAGTAGGCCCCCAGCCGGTGCCACCGTAAGTCTGCCGGCCAACAGCCGGTGTCACCATAAGTCTGCGGGCCCCCGGTAGGCCCCCAGCCGGTGCCACCGTAAGTCTGCCGGCCAACAGCCGGTGTCACCATAAGTCTGCGGGCCCCCGGTAGGCCCCCAGCCGGTGCCACCGTAAGTCTGCGGGCCCCGAGTAGGCCCCCAGCCGATGTCACTGTAAGTCTGCGGGCCCCTAGTCGGACCACAGCCGGTGTCACCGTAAGTCTGCCGGCCCCCAGTAGGACCCCAGCCGGTGTCACCGTAAGTCTGCGGGCCCCCAGTAGGACCCCAGCCGGTGTCACCGTTAGTCTGCAGGCCCCCAGTAAGCCCCCAGCCGGTGCCACCTTAAGTCTGCGGGCCCCCAGTAGGCCCACCAGCCGGTGCCACCGTAAGTCTGTGGGCCCCCAGTAGGTCCCAGCCGGTGTCATCGTAAGTCTGCGGGCCCCCAGTAGGCCCCCAGCCGATGTCACTGTAAGTCTGCGGGCCCCCAGCCGGTGCCATCGTAAGTCTGTGGGCCCCTTAGTCGGCCCACAGCTGGTGTCACTGTAAGTCTGCTGGCCCCCAGCCGGTGCCACCTTAAGTCTGCGGGCCCCCAGCCGGTGCAACCGTAAGTCTGCGGGCCCCCAGTCGGTGCCATCGTAAGTCTGTGGGTCCCCAGTAGGCCCCCAGCCGATGTCACTGTTAGTCTGCGGCCCCCAATAGGCCCCCAGCCGGTGCCACCGTAAGTCTGTGGGCCCACAGCCGGTGCCACCGTAAGTCTGCAAGCCAACAGCCGGTGCCACCATAAGTCTGCCGGACCCCAGCCGGTGCCACCTTAAGTCTGCGGGCCCCCAGTAAGCCCCCAGCCGGTGCCACCGTAAGTCTGCGGACCCCCAGTAGGCCCCCAGCCGGTGCCACTGTAAGTCTGCCGGCCCCCAGCCGGTGCCACCGTAAGTCTGCGGGCCCCCAGCCAGTGCCACTGTGAGTCTGTGGGCCCTCAGTAGGTCCCAGCCGGTGCCATCGTGAGTCTGCGGGCCCCCAGCCGATGTCACTGTAAGTCTGCAGGCCCCCAGCCGGTGCCACCGTAAGTCTGTGGGCCCCCAGTCGGCCCCCAGCCGGTGCCACCGTAAGTCTGCGGGCCCCCAGTCGGCACCCAGCCGGTGCCACCGTAAGTCTGCGGGCCCCCAGTCGGCCCCCAGCCGGTGCCACCGTAAGTCTGCGGGCCCCCAGTCGGCCCCAAGCCGGTGCCACCGTAAGTCTGCGGGCCCCCAGTCGGCCCCAAGCCGGTGCCACCGTAAGTCTGCCGGCCCCCAGCCGGTGCCACTGTAAGTCTGCGGGCCCCCAGTATGACCCCAGCCGGTGTCACCGTAAGTCTGCGGGCCCCCAGTAAGCCCCCAGCCGGTTTCACCGTAAGTCTGCCGGACCCCGGCCGGTGCCACCTTAAGTCTGCGGGCCCCCAGCCGATGCCACCGTAAGTCTGCGGGCCCCCAGTCGGCCCCAAGCCGGTGCCACTGTAAGTCTGCGGGCCCCCAGTATGACCCCAGCCGGTGTTACCGTAAGTCTGCGGGCCCCCAGTAAGCCCCCAGCCGGTGCCACCGTAAGTATGTGGGCCCCCAGTAGGTCCCAGCCGGTGCCACCGTAAGTCTGCCGGACCCCAGCCGGTGCCATCGTAAGTCTGTGGGCCCCCAGTAGGACCCCAGCCAGTGCCACCGTAAGTCTGTGGGCCTCTAGTCGGCCCACAGCCGGTGTCATCGTAAGTCTGCCGGACCCCAGCCGGTGCCACCTTAAGTCTGCGGCCCCCCCGGCCGTTGCCTCCGTAAGTCTGCGGGCCCCCAGCCGGTGACACCGTAAGTCTGCCGGCCCCCAGCCGGTGCCATCGTAAGTCTGCGGGTCTCCAATAGGCCCCAGCCGATGTCACTGTTAGTCTGCGGGCCCCCAGTAGGCCCCCAGCCGGTGCCACCGTAAGTCTGCCGGCCCACAGCCGGTGCCACCTTAAGTCTGCGGGCCCCCAGTAAGCCCCCAGCCGGTGACACCGTAAGTCTGCCGGACCCCAGCCGGTGCCACCGTAAGTCTGCTGGCCCCAAGTAGGCCCCTAGCCGATGTCACCACAAGTCTGCGGGCCCCCAGCCGGTGCCACCGTAAGTCTGTGGGCCCCCAGTCGGTCCCCAGCTGGTGCCACCGTAAGTCTGCGGGCCCCCAGCCGGTACCACCTTAAGTCTGCGGGCCCCCAGTAGGCCCCCAGCCGGTGCCACCGTAAGTCTGCGGGCCCCCAGTAGGCCTCCAGCCGGTTCCACTGTAAGTCTGCCGGCCCCCAGCCGGTGCCACCGTAAGTCTTCGGGGCCCCAGTAGGCCCCCAGCTTGTGCCACCGTAAGTCTGTGGGCCCCCAGTAGGTCCCAGCCGGTGCCATCGTGAGTCTGCGGGCCCCCAGCCGATGTCACTGTAATTCTGCAGGCCCCCAGCCAGTGCCACCGTAAGTCTGTGGGCCCCCAGTCGGTCCCCAGCCGGTGCCACCTTAAGTCTGCGGGCCCCCAGCCGGTGACACCGTAAGTCTGCCGGACCCCAGCCGGTGTCACCGTAAGTCTGCCGGCCCCCAGCCGGTGCCACCGTAAGTCTGCTGGCCCCCAGCCGGTGCCACTGTAAGTCTGCGGGCCCCCAGCCGGTGCCACCGTAAGTCTGTGGGGTCCCAGCCGGTGCCATCGTAAGTCTGCAGGCCCCCAGCCGGTGACACCGTAAGTCTGCGGGCCCCCAGCCGGTGCCACTGTAAGTCTGCGGGCCCCCAGTCAGCCCCCAGCTGGTGCCACCATAAGTCTGTGGGCCCCCAGTAGGTCCCAGCTGGTGCCATCGTGAGTCAGCGGGCCCCCAGTAGGCCCCCAGCCGATGTCACTGTAAGTCTGTGGGCCCCCAGTAGGCCCCCAGCCGGTGCTACCGTAAGTCTGTGGGCCCCCAGTCGGTCCCCAGCCGGTGCCACCGTAAGTCTGCCGGCCAACAGCCGGTGCCACCGTAAGTCTGCGGGTCCCCAGTAGGTCCCAGCCGGTGCCACCGTAAGTCTGCGGGCCCCCAGTCGGCCCCCAGCCGGTGTCACCGTAAGTCTGCGGGCCCCCAGTCGGCCCCCAGCCGGTGCCACCGTAAGTCTGCCAGCCAACAGCCGGTGTCACCGTAAGTCTGCAGGCCCCCAGCCGGTGTCACCTTAAGTCTGCGGACCCCCAGTAGGCCCCCAGCCGGTGCCACTGTAAGTCTGCCGGCCCCCAGCCGGTGCCACCGTAAGTCTGCGGGCCCCCAGCCAGTGCCACTGTGAGTCTGTGGGCCCTCAGTAGGTCCCAGCCGGTGCCATCGTGAGTCTGCGGGCCCCCAGCCGATGTCACTGTAAGTCTGCAGGCCCCCAGCCGGTGCCACCGTAAGTCTGTGGGCCCCCAGTCGGCCCCCAGCCGGTGCCACCGTAAGTCTGCGGGCCCCCAGTCGGCCCCCAGCCGGTGCCACCGTAAGTCTGCGGGCCCCCAGTCGGCCCCCAGCCGGTGCCACCGTAAGTCTGCGGGCCCCCAGTCGGCCCCAAGCCGGTGCCACCGTAAGTCTGCGGGCCCCCAGTCGGCCCCAAGCCGGTGCCACCGTAAGTCTGCCGGCCCCCAGCCGGTGCCACTGTAAGTCTGCGGGCCCCCAGTATGACCCCAGCCGGTGTCACCGTAAGTCTGCGGGCCCCCAGTAAGCCCCCAGCCGGTTTCACCGTAAGTCTGCCGGACCCCGGCCGGTGCCACCTTAAGTCTGCGGGCCCCCAGCCGATGCCACCGTAAGTCTGCGGGCCCCCAGTCGGCCCCAAGCCGGTGCCACTGTAAGTCTGCGGGCCCCCAGTATGACCCCAGCCGGTGTTACCGTAAGTCTGCGGGCCCCCAGTAAGCCCCCAGCCGGTGCCACCGTAAGTATGTGGGCCCCCAGTAGGTCCCAGCCGGTGCCACCGTAAGTCTGCCGGACCCCAGCCGGTGCCATCGTAAGTCTGTGGGCCCCCAGTAGGACCCCAGCCAGTGCCACCGTAAGTCTGTGGGCCTCTAGTCGGCCCACAGCCGGTGTCATCGTAAGTCTGCCGGACCCCAGCCGGTGCCACCTTAAGTCTGCGGCCCCCCCGGCCGTTGCCTCCGTAAGTCTGCGGGCCCCCAGCCGGTGACACCGTAAGTCTGCCGGCCCCCAGCCGGTGCCATCGTAAGTCTGCGGGTCTCCAATAGGCCCCAGCCGATGTCACTGTTAGTCTGCGGGCCCCCAGTAGGCCCCCAGCCGGTGCCACCGTAAGTCTGCCGGCCCACAGCCGGTGCCACCTTAAGTCTGCGGGCCCCCAGTAAGCCCCCAGCCGGTGACACCGTAAGTCTGCCGGACCCCAGCCGGTGCCACCGTAAGTCTGCTGGCCCCAAGTAGGCCCCTAGCCGATGTCACCACAAGTCTGCGGGCCCCCAGCCGGTGCCACCGTAAGTCTGTGGGCCCCCAGTCGGTCCCCAGCTGGTGCCACCGTAAGTCTGCGGGCCCCCAGCCGGTACCACCTTAAGTCTGCGGGCCCCCAGTAGGCCCCCAGCCGGTGCCACCGTAAGTCTGCGGGCCCCCAGTAGGCCTCCAGCCGGTTCCACTGTAAGTCTGCCGGCCCCCAGCCGGTGCCACCGTAAGTCTTCGGGGCCCCAGTAGGCCCCCAGCTTGTGCCACCGTAAGTCTGTGGGCCCCCAGTAGGTCCCAGCCGGTGCCATCGTGAGTCTGCGGGCCCCCAGCCGATGTCACTGTAATTCTGCAGGCCCCCAGCCAGTGCCACCGTAAGTCTGTGGGCCCCCAGTCGGTCCCCAGCCGGTGCCACCTTAAGTCTGCGGGCCCCCAGCCGGTGACACCGTAAGTCTGCCGGACCCCAGCCGGTGTCACCGTAAGTCTGCCGGCCCCCAGCCGGTGCCACCGTAAGTCTGCTGGCCCCCAGCCGGTGCCACTGTAAGTCTGCGGGCCCCCAGCCGGTGCCACCGTAAGTCTGTGGGGTCCCAGCCGGTGCCATCGTAAGTCTGCAGGCCCCCAGCCGGTGACACCGTAAGTCTGCGGGCCCCCAGCCGGTGCCACTGTAAGTCTGCGGGCCCCCAGTCAGCCCCCAGCTGGTGCCACCATAAGTCTGTGGGCCCCCAGTAGGTCCCAGCTGGTGCCATCGTGAGTCAGCGGGCCCCCAGTAGGCCCCCAGCCGATGTCACTGTAAGTCTGTGGGCCCCCAGTAGGCCCCCAGCCGGTGCTACCGTAAGTCTGTGGGCCCCCAGTCGGTCCCCAGCCGGTGCCACCGTAAGTCTGCCGGCCAACAGCCGGTGCCACCGTAAGTCTGCGGGTCCCCAGTAGGTCCCAGCCGGTGCCACCGTAAGTCTGCGGGCCCCCAGTCGGCCCCCAGCCGGTGTCACCGTAAGTCTGCGGGCCCCCAGTCGGCCCCCAGCCGGTGCCACCGTAAGTCTGCCAGCCAACAGCCGGTGTCACCGTAAGTCTGCAGGCCCCCAGCCGGTGTCACCGTAAGTCTGCGGGCCCCCAGTAGGCCCCCAGCCAGTGCCACTGTAAGTCTTCCAGGCCCCCAGCCGGAGCCACCGTAAGTCTGCAGGCCCACAGTCGGCCCACAGCCGGTGCCACCGTAAGTCTGCGGGCCCCCAGTTGGCCCCCAGCCGGTGCCACCTTAAGTCTGCGGGCCCCCAGCCGGTGCCACCGTAAATCTGCGGGCCCCCAGTAGGCCCCCAGCCGGTGCCACCGTAAGTCTGCCGGCCCCCAGCCGGTGCTACAATAAGTCTGTGGGCACCCAGTAGGTCTGCAGGCCCCCAGTAGGCCCCCTGCCGGTGCCACCATAAGTCTGCAGGCCCCCAGTAGGCCCCCAGCCGGTGCCACCGTAAGTCTGCAGGCCCCCAGTAGGCCCCCTGCCGGTGCCAACGTAAGTCTGTGGGCCCCTTGTCAGCACCCAGCCGGTGCCACCATAAGTCTGCCGGCCAACAGCCGGTGCCACCGTAAGTCTGCGGGCCCCCTGTCGGCCCCCAGCCGGTGTTAGAGAAATTATACTTTAAATGTCAGTTATGAAAGACGCCATTTTGTTTATCATGGCTTAGAAATAAACTATAGACTAGCAATATATAGACTCAGCAATATAAAAAGCTTAGATCTGCAGTTTTTGCATATATCCTGTATTTTTGTGTTGACTCGGGGAGTTTTCAAGTCAGTATCCTGTAACCATTGTTAGATGAAGATAAAGTCTGTAACAGACACTTCCACCTTTCCTGTTGTGTCCAGAATAAAGTTGAAAATACATGAGACTGGGCATGTTTTAAGACAGGAAAGGGGGGTGTCCAGGGCTTATAAAAAAGACATGTACCACAGTATTTTCCTTAGAAATGACGATGACAGCATGAACATGTAATGCAATTAATTTCTCTTGCATATGCAATAAATATTACCTTGATGCCCGAGGACGGTCTGAGATGGTGAATTATTTCCCTAACAATTTGATCCTTCGAAAAGTCGGAAGTCCAATTTCCCCCGAGACGCACTGGACCAACTCAGTGACTGATGACCATACGGCAAAACTGTAAGTCCTCCGTCTTAAATTAGACGTTAAAAAGAGGCCGGTCCGCTGAACTAGTGCCTCCCGGGCAGCGACTTACTGGATCAGCACAAGAGACCGCTCTCGGGACAAGCTAAGATTTTTATTTTTATTTTATTATTAACCTTTTGTGTTAGACTTGATTAGGAATTTGATGAATAAGGAATTTGAATACATACATACAATATAGAGATCGATCGAATGTTTATCTGTTTCTGTCCTATCTGCTTTACTCTTGTTGAGGGGAAATAAGTGGTCACGTATTCCCCGTATAGATCCGTCTGTGGCCATCCTGGATGGGCAGACCTAGTGACTAGCCCGCGTTTTGGGAAGACGCGCTCAGGGCGACCTGGCGGCAGTCGAGCACTGCGGGTGTTCTCTCTCTTGTGTGTTCTTGTTTGTTTCTCCTGGTTAATTTTCATTTGATATAGGGGTATGGTCCCATACTAATATCCGGGTGCAGATAAAGGAAATTTGTCGGTTTGACAGCTTTGTAAACTGCAAAAATTCCCGTGGGGACACATAAATACTCCTAGATCAAAACCTAAAGAACCCCCCCATTGATACAAGGGTGTGGCCTGATAGATTTCCAGGCATATAAATACCCTTGGATCAAAAATACTCCCAGATAAAAAAAACCTAAAGAACCCCCGTTGATACAAGGGTGTGGCCTGATAGATTTCCAGGTAACAAACAGAGGACATTTGGCGGACCCGCAGTGTTCATGCCAGCCTCATATGTTGTATTAATCCTGAGCAGGCACATAAATACCCTTGGATCAATGACTGAAATATTAAATGTTTTGATAGGATGAAAGAACAGTCGGGAGAACTCAGTCTCCTTGTACTTCTGTAAATGCTCTCTACAAATTAGTGAAGTGTTAAGTAACAATGAAAGAACAGTCAGGAGAACTCAGTCTCCTTGTAATTCTGTAAATGCTCTCTACAAATTAGTGAAGTGTTAACTAACAATGAAAGAACAGTCAGGAGAACTCAGTCTCCTTGTAATTCTGTAAATGCTCTCTACAAATTAGTGAAGTGTTAAGTAACAATGAAAGAACAGTCAGGAGAACTCAGTCTCCTTGTAATTCTGTAAATGCTCTCTACAAGTTAGTGAAGTAACGATGAAAGAACAGTCAGGAGAACTCAGTCTCCTTGTAATTCTGTAATTCTCTAAGACACCAGTGTTTTAGCAATACACAAGATCAGTAATCTAGACGTGATATAACATGACTTGAAAGTCTGTGAGTGATTGCAAGTGATAAGATACTGTGTGTGTGTGTGTTGTGTCATTGTGAGAAGACATTAACAAAAAAAAGAGCTCCGTGTGCACGATAAACAAAGTAGGTATGATCCATGGAAAATCTGTTAGTATGAATGAAGATGTTAAGTATATGTGCAGTCTAGACAAAGAGAATGTGACATTTCTTAAAATGTTTGAAAACAAAGTATGATTTTGATGCATTTTTAAATAAGGATTATTGTGTAATACTGTGTAGAAAGCTTAAAAATTATGCCGGCACGAAAATAAGAAAACAGAAGAAATTAGGCCTTCCCCAGGCAAAGAAATGGCTTGAGGAGGCTAACCATAGGTTAAATTTGTTATATTCTTAATATCTAAATTTTAATTGGCTTTATTAAAACGAATATGCATTCTCTACAATTGTGTGAATGATAAGACTTTGAGCTAATGACATTCATATGGCGACTCATTGACGGAGATTGCAGGTCAAGAACCTGTCAGAATTTGATGGATTTTGTAAATAATATATGTATGGGTTGAAAATCTTCCTATGTAACCGATACTCTGTTTGATATATGCGTTTATGTTTTAAGTGGTCTGATAGTCTCTCTCACATATATCTTGTTTCATGTTTAGAAGCTTTGGTAAAGTTAAAACAGATGTTGCTCTCTGTTAGCCCCCACACTTAGGAAGGAGGAGAAAGGGGAGTGTATGGGAGGCATTTGTGTTTGGGCGCGAATTTGAAAGACTGAAGTTCATATAATCAGAAGGAGAACAGTCTTCTGTCTCTTGCTACTTCCTGCCTTCAAGCTACACACACCTCTTAAAGACACAGTTCTCTCTCTCTCTTCTATGCATACAGCATTTCTTCCAGGACACAAGAAGTTAAATGGCCATCTTTGAAGAGCTAATACAAAGGAAAGCACATGTCTAATGACTTTAAGAACTCTTTTCAGATCTTTGAAACAAATGAACTGTATTTGAACATTTTTTGCATATATGAAACAACACTAATTCTGAATATGAATGTACTATTTTTGTAAGTATTTTCCAAGTTTTATGTGTGTACAATAAAACACACAGTTTGATTTAAGCTGACTCAAGCAGATATAATTCCAAAATTCGTCTCACGAGCAATCATCACTATTGAAAGCTTTTTATACAATATTAAGCCATTTATTTTATTGCCGAACACCAGCCAGTTTCAATCGTCAGAAGTTTTTGCCACGTTCTTCTTCCGTTGATCAGAGGGGAAAAGTGATGAACAGAAATTTAACTTCGCAAAATATTGAAAGAACCTAGAATCGTTCGTTTGATCGTGAAGACCAGAGGATTTTGGAACAGAAGTCTTGACAGACGATTTAATTAGAGTCCAGCGGAAAAGGTTTATATTCGGTGAGTACCAAAATATGAATTTTATAAATGTAATAGCCGAAGAAAGTAATTTAGAATTTGAAGGTTTAGCCAGTTATATTTCAGACACTAAGTTATGGCAATCAATGTATAATCAATGCCTACAGGCAAATAAAGAAATTGAGAAGAATAGATTTTCATTAGCTAAATCTAAGAGAAAATTAAGTAATGTGATGAAGTTAGTTACGGTTTTCAATGCAATGGTTTTTGATATGCCAGGAAAACAAAGGCAAAGTGTAACAGAAATTGCACAAACACAGGAGAATTTACATATTGAACAATTACTGATTGAAAAAGATGCATTAGAACATAAAATGAATGCATTATTGGAATCATTTAAAGAAAAAGAAAGTTGTATTACTTTTTTAACTCAGAAAGAATTTGAACAAGACAATGTTATAAGTTTGCTTAAAATGCAATTATTGGAAGCTCAGTCTTCTGCACATGCTCAGTGTTTAGCTTATGAACACGTGACAAAGTCAGAGGCGAGGGATAATGATGCTGATTCTGGAGTTAACTCAGTGGAGACATTTGAGGAGGTTAATATTTCCTCAGACAATGAAAGAGTGAAGTCTGTTGATTTGAATAATAGTAATATTCAACAGAAACGTAAATTTTCATCGCCATATACTCAAAGAAAGGTATATGCAAAAAAAACAATTCTTAAATGTTTAGTTTGCAAAAGATAGGGTCGCATAGCTAGGTTTTGTGTGATGGCTAATAATAATGATATACAAAAGAGGTTGTATTATCTGAAAACGATGCCAAGGCGCTATGAAGTGTATTCTGTGCGCTGGTGTAGTAATTTGAGGTATAGAGGCCATAATAATCAAACTAATTTCTCTTTTAAGACCCAAATGCAAAGATTGCAAACTGCAAATAGTCCATTAAGACAGGAAAGGTATCACTATGTATCATATAACACTGTGAAAAACAATGTTAGCAGTCCTTAAATGAACTGCATGGATGGTAAGGATTTTCTGGTTATTGATTCTTTGCTATGGATAATAAGGTTATGATTTGAGGTTCAGAGATTTGGTTTTTATTTGATATATTTTTTGTATTTTCAAGGATAATCCTTTGGATTATTAATTTTTATTAATTTTTCCCAGTTATGATTATTATGATTTTAATTTTTTATTTTTTGTTCAGATGGAACATTGAGAGGTTTAGTTCACCTGAAAAGGGGGTAATTAACAGCTTTGTACTCAATTAGCAAAGGATGCAGATTTGTATAGAGAATTAGTGATTTTAACCTGAATATGGTCAAAATTATGTTGTGGAAAAAACAAATATAAGATTTTCCTTCGTTTTCAGAGAATTAAAAGGTGAATCAATCTTTTGAGTTCTCATCGGGTGATATAAGATCTATATTTTGGTTTATGAAAACTGGATCTAGTATCATGACTTAGATGGATTTTCTATATTTTAATGTACCACAACACCTACAGGTGGAATTCACTAAATTTAACTATGACAGTTTAGATCACATTGGTAAGCAAAAATTGCTTGAAATTCTTAAAGAGAAATTCTATTGGGACAAAATGGAAGAGACAGTAGACAGAGACAGAGTAATTAAATTTTGTCTAATTTGTGCACAAAAGATATTTTAATTATTGCTAGGATGTTGATTAATCGTGTTTTTCTAGTTTGGGGTATACCAGCAAACCTCAGAAGTAACAGAGGATTCCATTTTATAGGTAAAATCATGCAGGTAATGTGTAAAACCTTGGGAATAGGACAGAGATTTCATGTATCATATCATTCACAGTTTGCAGGTACAGTTTTTTCAGTTACAAAGTATTCTTCATTTGAATTAACGACAGGAAGAATTTACTTTGTCACTTGTGTTTCACAATGAACGTTTGGTTGGCAGTACACAGCAAGGATTGTTAGTGTCCCTCTGAAGTGTATTGTACTGCAATGCTTGTGATTTGAGAAGGGATACTAGGATGTTATTTAAAGGTATTGAATGTCATTCAGAAAATGATTTATCTTTTTAGTATTTTGTGCTCCTTTTGCACAACAGTGTTTTGGTTATAGATGATACAGGACAATTTGAACAGAATTTTGTCACATACAGTTGCTTGTATGAAAAAATGGTCCCTCCACACATTTTTAAGTTTGAGTTAAAAGATCATAATTTCTTTACTTTACAATATTCCTTGTTTAGGAGATTATTAAGAGACAATTTGTATATATACTGATATGTAGTATTTGTTTTAGAAGTTTAAAGAAACTTGTATTGTATAAGTTAAATGGTTACGCACGTAGTTCATAGCCCCACCCTTAGGAATTTGAGAGTGAAGTGACACCCACCTTTTTAAAAAGGAGGGGGGGAATACTCATTGAGAGTCTGCATCTGTGGGACTACAAGACAAAAAAGAACCTTTCTGAATAAGAAAAGGAGGAGGTTTGTTTTTTTTAGGAGTAGAATGCCTGTAACAGAGTTTTTGGCAGACATGCACTCCAGCAGATGCTGCAATAGACATTCACTCCAGTATACTGTCACGTACCTGGTGGTGGAGCCCAGAATGCAAGGAGTAGCCTCTCGTGTGCCTCTGGTTTGAGAGCCCCTGATAGAGAAGACAGGGACTCAAGAGTGCAGGGGGCCACAAGTGCTTGGTAAGTGGCAGGAGAATCGTCAGACAAGCCGAGGTCGGGGACTGGCAGCAAACAGGAGAAGTCAGGAACAAGCTGGGTAACAGGAATCAGGTAAACAGGTATACTGGAAGCTTAGGGTCACAGGGAACGCTGTAGACCGGACAGCAAGGAAGCATGCTGACAGGCACCTTTAAATAGGCCTAATGGCGCCAAAAGCTGTCACACTGCACGTCTGCGCGCCGCCGCCTGCACACGTGCACACCCGAGTACCGATCGTACGTGCCCGTTCGTCTCATCGTGTACCCGCGTACACCCGCTCGTATTAGCGCGCACCCGCATGCGTCCGTTCGCATCAACGCGCCTCCGAACGCATCCTCCGGCTCTACTGACAGTAGTTCTGTTAACCGATCTTCCGCCGACGGCTGAACTAACAGGATGTCTTTCATGACATTGCCCCCCCCCCAAGGGGCAGCCTCCGGATGCCCAACTGTGCCATCTTACTTGGATGAGATCTTTTAAAGGCAAGAATCAACCTCCTAGCATGGATGTTGGACTCCGGCTCCCAGGAGTTTTCCTCAGGCCCATACCCCTTCCATTTTACCAAGAACTGGACTTGATTACGTCTCTTCCTACAATCCAGAATGGACTCAACCTCATATTCGGTTTCTCCGTCAATGATCATGGGTTCAGGGGGATTGACCCTCCGGTTGACAAAAGGATCAGGAACTGCAGGTTTGAGTAGGGCAACATGAAAGACCGGGTGAATCCGGAATGATTCTGGTAGCTTTAGTTCGTAGGCCACATTATTAATTTTTCTTGTCACTGGAAAAGGACCCACGAACTTGGGACCCAATTTTTTGGAAGGACAAGCCAATCTTAGATTCAAAGTGGATAGCCAAACCAAATCTCCAGGTTTAAGATCAAGCTCCCCTCTTCTCTTCTTGTCAAACACCTCTTTGTTGTAGTTCTGGGTCCTTGCCATAGTCTCTTGCAGAAGCTTATTATTTGATTCGAAGAAGTTTAGGTTTTCTTGAACAGCTGGTACTGTACACTCCGGAATGTTAGTGGACAAGAACAGAGGATGGAACCCATAATTTGCAAAAAATGGTGTTTGTTTTGTAGCGGAATGAACAGAGTTGTTGTATGCAAATTCGGCAAGGGGAAGAAGCGGAGCCCAATCATCCTGGGAGAACGAGGAAAAGCAGCGCAGATACTGCTCCAGCGTCTGATTCGTTCTCTCCGTCTGGCCATTTGTTTGGGGGTGATAGGCAGAAGAGAAGGCAAGATCAATTTTCAGGGATTCACAAAGAGCTCTCCAAAACCTAGAGGTGAATTGTACCCCCCGATCAGAAGTAATATTGGCAGGGATGCCATGAAGCCTCACCACCTCCTTAATAAATGTCCTGGCAGTTTCAGCAGCAGTAGGGGTACCTTTCATTGGTAGGAAATGTGCCATCTTGGATAATCTATCCACTATTACAAAGATCGTAGTGTAGCTTTCAGAGGGTGGCAACTCGACAATAAAATCCATGGAGATCATCCTCCATGGCTTCTCCGGGACAGATAGTGGTTTTAACAGGCCCCAGGCTTTAGACTTGCTACCTTTATTTTGGATACAGGTGACACATGCTTCCACGTAGTCCTTGCAGTCCTTTCTTAATGATGGCCACCAGAACGTGTGCTGAAGAAGTTCAGATGTCTTATGTACTCCGAAATGGCCGGCTAACATATGGTCATGGCAAGAACTAAGAGCTGCCGTTCGCACCTCCTGAGGTACGAAGATCCTATCCTTAAACCATATCCTTAAACCACAGAAGATCATCTCTGGCCTGTAGGGTTGTATCAGGTGGAGTGGAAACGTTCCTGGAGGCTTGCTTGATCTGTGACAGTAGATCCCCTTGGAGTAACAGAAAGTTCCCTGAGGACAAGATGGTATCTGGCGGAGAAGGTGCTTCCGAATCACTGTACATCCGTGACAGAGCGTCAGGCTTGATATTTTTTGACCCGGGACGGTAGGTAATATGGAAAGAAAATCTAGTAAAGAACAGTGCCCATCTGGCCTGTCGTGGTTTCAACCTCTTGGCAGTCTTTAAATATTCTAGATTCTTGTGATCTGTATAAACAAGAATCGGGTGGGCTGCTCCCTCTAACAGGTATCGCCATTCCTCCAGCGCAGCTTTGATCGCTAACAATTCTTGATCACCCACATCATAGTTCTTTTCTGCTTCCGATAATTTACGGGAAAAAAAAGCGACTGGGTGCAGAAGAGCCCTAGGCCCCTGTCTTTGGGAGAGTACTGCACCGACCGCTATCTCCGATGCGTCCACCTCCAGGATGTAGGGTAACGTGGAATCAGGATGTTTTAAAACTGAGGCTGAGACAAACAGATCCTTCAGTGTAGTAAAGGCCATCTGAGCTTCCATAGACCAGTGGAACTTGAGGCCCTGTTGGGTTAATTTTGTAATGGGAGAAATGATGGTGGAGAATCCCTTGATGAATTTTCTATAAAAATTTGCAAATCCCACGAAACGTTGAATCCCTTTTTTGTCAGTAGGAGCGGGCCAGTCCAGAATGGCGGAGACCTTCTGAGGGTCCATTTTGATGCCTTCCACAGAGATAATAAGACCAAGGAACTGAATACTCTCCTGCTCGAAGACACATTTCTCAGGCTTGGCATAAAGGCCGTGCAGGCGAAGTCGGGTCAAAACGTTTCTGACATGTTCACGGTGTTCAACTAGGGAAGAGGAGAAGATTAGAATATCATCTAGATAACTAACAACAAACAGGTCAAGGTAGTCTCTGAAAATGTTATTTACAAAATGCTGAAATGTAGCAGGAGCATTACAAAGTCCGAAAGGCATGACTAAATATTCGAAGTGCCCAAACCGGGTATGGAAAGCAGTCTTCCATTCGTCTTCCTTGCGAATGCGGACAAGGTTGTAGGCACCCCGAAGATCTAATCTAGAAAACACTACTGCAGACCCCAGCCTCTGAAAAAGTTCTGGCACTAATGGTAAGGGATAACGGTTCTTGATCGTGATTTTATTGAGTGCCTGATAATCCACACAAGGGCGCAATGAATGGTCTTTCTTTTCCACAAAAAAGATTCCTGCTCCTGCCGGGGACGTGGAGGGTTGGATGAAGCCTTTCTTTAGATTGTCGTCAATGTAAGTTTTTAATACTCCTAGTTCTAACTCTGACAAAGGAAATATTCTCCCAAAAGGAATCTCTGCCCCTGGGAGAAGCTCAATCGGACAGTCATATGGCCGGTGGGGGGGAAGGGTCTCGGCCCCTTTTTGACTGAAAACGTCCAGAAAGCTATGGTAGACTTCGGGTACAACTTGACGGGTCTCGGCATCAGTTTCCATGCACAACAGGGCAGAGGGAGCTTGAGTAACTTCTGGTAGACAGTGTTGGTGGCAATAAGAGGAGGGAAACTCAATTTTCCCTGAGGCCCAGTCAACTTGTGGGTTATGGGCCTTGAGCCATGGCATGCCCAATATGATGGGGAATAAAGGAGATTCAATGACATCCAGACAAAGTAGCTCTTGATGAGTGCCAGCAATGGTGGTGAGTATGGGTACTGTTTCCTGGGTTACTGGTCCTGATCTGAGGGTAGAACCATCGGCCAGATATACTGAAAGTCCTTTCGCCTTGGGCCGGATGGGAATGTGATGTCTGGAAGCGAAGGACAAGTCTATAAAGCCACTGCAGGCCCCGGAATCAGTGATAGTGCTGGTTGGTATATTCCCTCCTGGGAGCTGTAAAAGAAGCGGAACAGCCAGGTGAGACATATTATTCAGTGCAGCTGGGGTAAGAGCAGGAGAGACAGAGAGGCACTTACGAAGCTTGGCCGGGCATGTTCGTACAAAGTGTCCGGGTTCCCCGCAATATAGGCACAGGTTACCAGCCCGACGGTGTTGACGCTCTTCAGGAGTGAGGGATGGCCGTAAGAGTCCCAGCTGCATTGGTTCTGGTGTATCTGAGGTCATGGTAGTAGAAGCTGGAGGAGCGGTGTGGGGAGAACTAGGCACCCGGGGCAGCATCCAGACAGGACGAGCAGGACCAGAAGATCGCTCCGTACGTCGTTCTCTCAAGCGTCTGTCTATTTGGATGGAAAGGTCTATGAGGTCCTCTAAAGTCTCAGGAATGCCCACTCGGGCTAGTTCATCCTTCAAGGTTTCTGAAAGGCCCATACGGAACTGATACCGTAAGGCGGCGTTGTTCCAGTTTGTGTCGGAACTCCAGCGTCTGAATTCTGACACATAGTCCTCAACAGGTCTGCGGCCTTGCTGTAGGGTGTGCAAGGCTGCCTCTGCCGTGGCGGTCAGCTGTGGGTCTTCATATAGTGATGACATAGCCTGAAAGAAGGTATCCAGGGTATCAAGTGAGGTATCTTTCTTTTCTAATAAGCGATGGGCCCAGGACTGGGGCTCGCCGGTCAGCAGCGAGATCACGAACCCCACCTTGGTGGCTTCCAGGGAGAAAGTTCTTGGTTGAAGGGCAAAAAAGAGCTCACACGAGTTGCGGAAGGACCTGAATTTGCTCCGGTTACCCGAAAATCTTTCAGGCGTGGGGACCCTGGGTTCAGGCGGCAACATGACCACTGATGGTGAAGCAGAAGTCCCGGATACTGGAGGTGTAGAAGCTGCCAGGGCCTGGACTCGGCCTTCCAGCTGGGTGTAGCCTTCTTGTAGGCTTTTTACTGCCTGGGTAAGTCCAGCAAGATGGCGGCAGAGTTCATCCATGGGAGAGGCTCCCTGCGTGGGCTCAGACATGGCTGTCCGGTACTGTCACGTACCTGGTGGTGGAGCCCAGAATGCAAGGAGTAGCCTCTCGTGTGCCTCTGGTTTGAGAGCCCCTGATAGAGAAGACAGGGACTCAAGAGCGCAGGGGGCCATAAGTGCTTGGTAAGTGGCAGGAGAATCGTCAGACAAGCCGAGGTCGGGGACTGGCAGCAAACAGGAGAAGTCAGGAACAAGCCGGGTAACAGGAATCAGGTAAACAGGTATACTGGAAGCTTAGGGTCACAGGGACCGCTGTAGACCGGACAGCAAGGAAGCATGCTGACAGGCACCTTTAAATAGGCCTAATGGCACCAAAAGCTGTCACACTGCACGTCTGCGCGCCGCCGCGTGCACACGTGCACGCCCGAGTACCGATCGTACGTGCCCGTTCGTCTCATCGTGTACCCGCGTACACCCGCTCGTATTAGCGAGCACCCGCATGCGTCCGTTCGCGCCAACGCGCCTCCGAACGCGTCCTCCGGCTCTACTGACAGTAGTTCTGTTAACCGATCTTCCGCCGACGGCTGAACTAACAGGATGTCTTTCATGACATATACACAAGACACATACATAGCATGAGAACTGCTGTTACATCCACACACACATATCTTATTCTTGTAACATTTTGTTATTTTATTATTAAAACCAAAATGATCTTTTATTCAAGATAAACGGTTTACCAAGATTGATAATTAAGAATGGAAAGATTTATTTAAATCAAAAATTAGGTGCTGTTAGCATAAGTTTATACAGAAAGAAATATGGTGATCAAAGAGTTGCCACGTGTAAGGTCACACCCAGAGATGGTGAGATACACGTCACAGGCAGAACTAAAGGTTGAGGAGAAGTGGACCATGGCAAAGTAATTGGGAAGGTCCATTTGATATCTTGGATGTTCAAGGGACAATGGTATTAGTTCAAAGATTTCTCAATTTAGTGAAAAAGCATGGATAAATAAAAATGTGGGTATAACAAATGTAATATTCTAAGATAAATGATGCTGCTTTTATTTTTCCTAGGAATGAATTATATTTCATTAACCTGGAGGAATCATGGATTCCAAAAAAGAAGATGTCAGTTCAACAAAAGAAAGTGTTAAAGAGATAAGATTTATCATCATCACAGGATGCATCTTTTCCCTAGTGACAATTTTATCTGTGGTAAAATATATCACAAACTGTTCCAGCTATGCAGAGGTTAACAGGATTGAAGAATTACACTACAAAGTCATTACATTATTCAGAGACAAAAGAGATCTAGATACTGATATCAATATAGATAACAAGAGTGATAAAGATATTGATATTAATACAAATTACAGAATATAATTCTAGATATGTTGATATTAATACAGCTGAAGAATTTTATGGATATGTTTGTGTAGGTCAGGGATATGATTGCTGTCTGCAATTGTATTTCATTCATAGCAATAATATTGAAGTCAACGTTAAAATAGAATCTAAAACAAATTTTGTTAAAATGCAGGGATCTTATAGACTAAACAACAAAACTGGAAGTTTTGAATGCAATATATTGTTGAGGAATTTCTGGGCTATATACTCAAAGGGTAATGACTCAACAATTTGGTCTGGAGATGTTACTAATACTATGTCAAGATCTGGGAAAGTATTTTATCCCTTAGATCACTTTTATTACCTTTTTCAAAGTTTTGTAAAAATATTAGATCCAGAACATTTAAATATAATTGGAGATGAAAAAGGGGATGTTGTAAGAACATGGGATTTTAAAGTAACAAGACAATTAACACAAATAAGGGTTAAAATTAGTATTTCTGTGGTCAACATGATTATTCTGGAAATTTAGATTTTCCCACAATCTTTAAATATTTTTGAAGATAATCATAGTTTGCATTTGATATGTAAAACAAAAATATATGTACCTCAAGAATCATTGGTAACTTGGAAAAGGAACGATGAATTTTTGGGAAGTTTTCTTCATAGTTCTACTATGATAATTCATAAAGGAATTTTTGGTAGTGTGAATTGGATCAATAATACATTTGTTTATCAACAAATGAGAATATCTTTGAATGATACTGGTATATATGAATGTTGCATATCAATGGTAAATTATCCGGTGAAATGTGCGAAGGCAAGTGTTGTTGTAATGTCTCCTAGGAAAACTCCATGTGTTGGTAAGAAAAGTGTCTCAGCAAATCCATTTCAGATTAACCATTTCCAATCCAGAACTCTTTTGAGAGAGGGAAAGTTTGTCATTATATTGTGGAACTTTAATGTTTCAGAATGGAAAATTTCTACAAGGTTTCCACAATGTCAAGGACATTTGGTTAATATGGAATTGGGTATTGAAAGATGGTTTGGAATTAATAGTAGAAATCATAACAGAAATAAGCGTGGTATTGTTGAAGGTATTTTAGGAGGGATTGGCACAATTGGGAGTATAACTAATAGTATGGATATTAATACTTTAAAGTCTGATCTTGAGACAGCTGGTTTAGTGGGTAGTAACGGGATTAAAATACAGAGAAATTTAAATGAAATTTTAGAAAATATGGTTATTAAAACAGCTAATATAATGGGTCCATCTATTTTACATCTTCAAAATATTACTCTTGATTTAATGTTAAGTGAACAACATTCTCATATTGCCAGAGCATGTTTAGAGATCCAGACTGAGTATTCCACTAATTTTAAAATAATTGCACAAGCATTTCAAAGTGGAATAACCGCTCTTGGCATTTTACAGAATTTACCCAGAGAATATGTATATGCAATAAATCATACAGATTTATGGGTAAATAAATGGATAGGATGTAAACAGGATGTTTGCTATAGTTCTTCTATGATTCCAATAGCAGGACAAGAACAAATTTTGGTTCCAATCACTGTCTTGGGATTACCCGTCAGCAATACACAATTATTGTATTATAAATTACAGTATACAGATTTTGTATTTAAAGGGGTTGTAAAGGTATTTTTTTTTCTTTAAAAATAACAAACATGTTATACTTACCTTCACTGTGCAGCTCGTTCTGCACAGAGTGGCCCCGAACCTGCTTTTCTGGGGTCCCTCGGCGGCTGTCTCAGCTCCTCCCCGCAATAACTAACCACCTTAATGCGAGCTCCCTCGCATGGTGGATAGTTATTGCGGGCGCGCTCCCGTGATACAGCGGCGGCTATAGCCGCTCGCTGTATCACTCGGCCCCGCCCCCCGGCGCGCCGCGTTATTGGATGTGATTGACAGCAGCGCGAGCCAATGGCTGCGCTGCTTTCAATCCATCCACTATAGCCAATCAGCGACCAGGCTGATCGGCTGAATGGAGGTCGGGAATGAGCAGGCGAGTTTTTGAGGTGTCAGGTAAGTAAAACGGGGGGTTGGGGGCGGCGGTATTATCAAAAGTTTTTTCACCTTAATGCATAGAATGCATTAAGGTGAAAAAATGTATACCTTTACAACCCCTTTAACAATGAAAATTCTGAATTAGAACAATTAGATTTGTCATCATGTTTACAATTTCAGTCTAAAGTTATCTGTTTACCCAATCAAGATAAAAGTATTTTTCATTCTTGTTATCATAATCATACATTATGTTCAGCAAGAATAGAAAAAGTTGAAACAATTTCTGAATTAATTACTCCTGTAGATAAAAAGAAGGTTTGTTTTCAGATTATGTCAGATACAGAAAGGGTTAAAACTTTTTTCTCTTCTTGTACAAATACAGAAAACCTAAATCAAGGCTTGTATTGTATAGAAGGAGATATTGTAGCAATAAGTATTAATGGGTTTAGAACAAATTTAACAAATATGCTTATGAAAAATATAAGTGCTCTTCCCACACAATATAATATATCTCAGATAGATGAATTTCCTTGGGAAGAATGGGCAAATGTAATTCATAAGGATAAAGGTTTATTGATAGCTTTGGCTAAGGAACTTCAGAATGCAGAAATATTGTTTAAACATGAACAAGGTAATTTGCAAGAGATATCTCATCAATGGTCAGAATTTTCAGGAAGTAATTGGTGGAAAAAATTCAGTAATAGTGTATCAATTTGGGGAAAAACTTCAATAACCTCAGCAGCAGGAAATATTTTATCACATCCTATAGTTATTCTTTTTATTATTATTATGTTATTCATTATATTCCAGTTATGTTTGATGTTTAGAATGAAAAAATTATATTATCGAATTAGAAATGAAATCAAGAAAGGAGATGATTTATTGCAAAATAAGCTTAAGAGAAAGATGGGTTTTGGTATTGCAAACTCGGTTAGTAATGGAAATACATTTGGAGTTATTGGATCAAAGTCAGAATGAATGAGACATGGATGTAATGTATGGATTTAAACCTTGAAAATATGATTATTATTCATATTTCAGAGGGGAATGTTATATTCTTAATATCTAAATTTTAATTGGCTTTATTAAAAAGAATATGCATTCTCTACAATTGTGTGAATGATAATACTTTGAGCTAATGACATTCAGATGGCGACTCATTGACGGAGATTGCAGGTCAAGAACCTGTCAGAGTTTGATGGATTTTGTAAATAATATATGTATGGGTTGAAAATCTACCTATGTAACCGATACTCTGATATATGCGTTTATGTTTTAAGTGGTCTGATAGTCTCTCTCACATATATCTTGTTTCATGTTTGATTTGATTGTAGCCGTATTAGTGCAATTGTGACAGAGAAAATTGAGTACTGTCCGTGATACTTTTTTTATTTGCACTAACATACAATTTTTCAGGACAAGCTTTCGGGGTATGTCCCCTTCTTCAAGGTCCAAGCAGTACTGATTCACAAATTTTTAAGCAGAATGTTAAAGAAGAAAAAAAAAAAAAAAAAAGAGAAAACCAAACACATACAAATCAATGGTAATAAAGATAGCAGCAGAGTTAGTGAGATAAGACAGAGGGAGAGCAAGGGGGGAATGCAAGGGGGATGCTAGTCACAGAGCGGTCGTAAAACTTTAGCATAATGTGTAAGGAAACCAATATCTAAATTCAGGCCATTATTCTTCGTGTCAAAAAGAAGTATCATTCTTAGTTCAAACGTTTTTCTTTCCTGGATAGTTCTGAAATTCCCTTTAAGAACTAAGACATTGAGGTCTTCTATAGTGTGGTCCGATTGTGAGAAATGATGTCCCACAGGTGTGCATAAACTGTCTTCTTTATGTTCTTTGATGGTATGTCTGTGCAAATTCATCCTCGCTTGCAACTTCTGTCCTGTTTCACCAACATAAGATCCTTTGCTGCACCTTTTGCATTGGATGAGGTACACAACATTACTTGAGGTACAGCTGTAAGATCCCATGATATTGAAGGTCCCATTAGTGTGTGTAACACTTTTGGATAGATTTATCTGGTTGCATAGTTTGCAGCGTTTTTTATTGCAGGGTTTGCTACCATTGTTTGTGACTTCATAATCAGAGTGAAGTTTCCTGCTGATTAGTTTGTGTCTGAGGTTGGGTGGTTGTCTGAAAGCCAATAATGGGGGTTGTTGGAATATTCCTTTCAGAGTTTCATCCTCTGTTATAATGGGTTGTAAATCTTTGATTATCTTTTTGATCCCTTCAAGTGCTGGGTTGTATGTGGTGACTAGAGGTACTCGGTTATTTGTTTTTTTCTCTGTGTATTGGAGGAGATTTTCTTTTCGGGTTTTCAAGGCTGTGTTTATGCTGTTGTTGATGGTTTTGTCTTTGTAACCTTTCTTATGGAAGGAGTCTGCCAGTGTTCTGAGATGTTTATCTCTGTCTTCTGGGTCTGAACAAATTCGGTGGTATCTGATGGCCTGGCTGTGTATGATAGCCCGTTTGGTGTGTTGGGGGTGAAAACTGGAACTATGAAGATAGCTGCATCGGTCAGTCGGTTTTCTGTATATCGACGTGTGTAGCTTGTCATTCCTGATGTATACTGTAGTGTCCAGGAAGTTGACATGTGTGTTCGAATAGTCCATTTTTAGTTTGATAGATGGGTGAAAAGTGTTGATCAATGAGAAGAATTGGTTTAGATTTTCTTCACCATCAGTCCATATCATGAATATATCATCAATATAGCGATAATATCTGTATGGCTTTTGTTGTATGCTGTTCAGAAATTTGTCCTCCAGGTCAGCCATGAATAAATTTGCATATTGGGGTGCCATTTTGCTTCCCATAGCAGTACCCATACACTGGAGATAGATGTCATTATTGAAAGTGAAGTAGTTGTGTGTAAGAATGAATTCAATGAGCCGTGTCACATCCTCAGCAGTGTATTTGTGGTCTGGTGAGGATGATAAGAATCTGTGACATGCCGCCAACCCATCCTTGTGAGGGATGTTACTGTACAGAGATTCTACATCCATAGTGACTAGAAGTGTATTAGGTGGTAATTGTTGTATATTGTTAAGCTTGTTCAGAAAATCAGTGGTGTCTTGCAGGAAACTTGCAGTGTTCATGACTAAAGGTTTTAACATGTTTTCTACAAGGCCTGAGATATGTTCGGTAAGTGTATTCATACCTGTTATAATGGGTCTGCCTGGATTTCCTGGCTTGTGGATCTTGGGCAGCATGTAGAAGTCTCCAATTTCTGGATTATCCGGAATCGCATTGATGAGTTCTGAATGTAGGTGGCTTGGTATTGTCGCAATGAGACTTTTTAATTGCTGAGTAAAATCCTGGGTCGGATTATAATCCAGTTTTTTGTAGTAAGTAGTATTTGCCAGCTGCCTCTGGCCCTCTTGTATATATTTGTCTGTATCCATCACAACGACTGCTCCCCCTTTATCTGCTGGTTTGATGGTTATGGCCTGATTATTGCGCAGATCATGTACAGCTCTTCGCTCCAGTGGTGAAAGGTTGTATAATATTTTCTTTTGCTGGGTGGATATCAGGGATGTAACTCGCAGCCTGAAGCTGTCAATATAGGTATCCAGTTTGGGGTTGCGTCCTTGTGGAGGTGTGAAGTTGCTGTTCTTTTTCCTTTTGTAATCTCCTATTGTCCTAGGATTCCTTTCCTTACTGTCAAAATATTCTTTGAGCCTTAGTCTCCTAAAGAATTCCTCCATATCTGACCATACCTGTAATTTATCCAATTTGGTGGTTGGGCAGAATGTGAGGCCTTTGGATAGGACTGTTGTTTCTGGTGTAGTAAGTTGATGATTTGACAAATTTATGATTCCGAGTTCCTCTGTTATATCCACATTTTCTGTAAAGTCAGCATTTACACAAGGGATACCTTGGGATTCTGGATTGGCTTCCAAGTTGCTGATAGCAGGAGTTATAGAAGTTGTGTTTGTTTTGTGTTGTTTAGGTTGTATCCAAAAGGTCTGCTCTTGGTGTAGCTTTTGGAGTTTTTTTTGCTTCCTGTTCATGGCAAGTTTTTGCAGTTGTCTTTGTAAGGTTTCAATTTCATTCTTAATTTGGTTGATGCTTGTGGGGTCCAATGGTGTTGAGGTTTCAAACACCAACTGCTTTTGTTTCCGGATTGTTTCCCTTTTACCATAGAGTTTATGAATGAGGTTGTTCCTTAACCTTTCGCTGGTACGTCTGCAGAGTCCTTCTGCATAAGGAGAGTTCAGTGTATTTGCACAAGGATTTTTAATCCGGAGACCCTGTGGTATGAGATTTCTCTTTTTGCATCTTGAGAGAAAGAAGATGTCGCTGTTGACCTGTGTTTCCTTTGTGATCAGGTTGGTTAACTGCTTCTTTATGCGGCTATATGCAGTATCTTCCATCATACTTGATTTGATTGTAGCCGTATTAGTGCAATTGTGACAGAGAAAATTGAGTACTGTCCGTGATACTTTTTTTATTTGCACTAACATACAATTTTTCAGGACAAGCTTTCGGGGTATGTCCCCTTCTTCAAGGTCGCTGGGTCAGGTGAGAGGGCCGATCGGCCATTATCTACTAACGTCCATAGGAACTGCAGTCTCCGACCATCTCTTGTATCATGTCTGCAGTCTCTGACCATCTCCTGTACTATGTCTACAGTCTCTGACCATCTCCTGTAGTATGTCTACAGTCTCTGACCGTCTCCTGTAGTATGTCTGCAATCTCTGACCATCTCCTGTAATATGTCCGCATTCTCTGACCATCTCCTGTACTATGTCTGCAGTCTCTGACCATCTCTTGTAACATGTCTGCAGTCTCTGACCATCTCTTGTAACATTTCTGCAGTCTCTGACCATCTCTTGTAACATGTCTGCAGTCTCTGACCATCTCTTGTAACATGTCTGCAGTCTCTGACCATCTCCTGTAACATGTCTGCAGTCTCCGACCATCTCTTGTAACATGTCCGCAGTCTCTGACCATCTCTTGTATCATGTCTGCAGTCTCTGACCATCTCCTGTAGTATGTCTGCAGTCTCTGACCATCTCCTGTAGTATGTCTGCAGTCTCTGACCATCTCCTGTAGTATGTCTGCAGTCTCTGACCATGTCCTGTAGTATGTCTGCAGTCTCTGACCGTCTCTTGTATCATGTCTACAGTCTCTGACTATCTCCTGTATTATATCTCCGGTCTCTGACCGTCTCCTGTAGTATGTTTGCAGTCTCTGACTATCTCCTGTAGTATGTCTGCAGTCTCTGACTATCTCCTGTAGTATGTCTGCAGTCTCTGACCATCTCCTGTAGTATGTCTGCAGTCTCTGACTATCTCCTGTAGTATGTCTGCAGTCTCTGACTATCTCCTGTACCATGTCTGCAGTCTCTGACCATCTTCTGTATTACGTCTGCAGTCTCTGACCGTCTCTTGTATCATGTCTACAGTCTCTGACCATCTCCTGTACTATGTCTGCACTCTCTGACTATCTTCTGTATTATGTCTGGGGGCTCTTTCTAACAGACTCTCTAACAGAAGCCCTCTCTGTGTGCATCAGGGAGACTCCCCTCCAGGTCTCATTAGTGTACGCTCTTCCTAGATTTTCTTTATTGTTAAAAGATCATGGGAGGATCCCAGGGTAACGAAGACTTCTTAGGGGAGCATCTCTGTGTTTGAGTCGTTGCCATAGTAACATTTGTAAAGGTGAGGAGTTGGTAAGATGACCACGCCCACGTGGGGGTGCCAGAAATATTTCTGCACCCAGGCGTCTTTGACCCTAGGATCGGCCCTGTATGTCTGCAGAGAGAGAGATATAGAAGAAAATGATGAGAAAGAATCTGAAATTTTTAATGTGTGCACTGTTGAAACTTGTTTGCATGCTAAAGTCAAGTCAGAAATAATCTTGGTTGTGAAGGGTAGATGGATAACATTTCTCTGTGATACTGGGGCTTGTAGGACCCTAATACACCCACTGGATATAAAAAAGGTAAAGAAAAAGGTGTAGTATATGTAAAATCTGCAAAATGGGTTGATGCACCAGGAGGTCATGTCTGAAGGCCTTACTGTGGAAGATCCACAGGTAAAAAGGATCAGTGTAAAATTGTCATTTTGATTAAATGTCCTGTTAATTTGTTGGGTAGAGACATGTTGCACGCTCTTGATATTTCTGTCGTACCAGTGGAGGGAGGTCTCAGAGCCCATCGGCTGTGTGAAAAACAAATCACAGCCATGGATAATGAGCCCTGATACTGGTACAGCCTGGAATTTGCAAACTGAGGGATTAAATATACCCAAAACCCTGGCAGAAACAATTGACAAAGAGTCTGTGAGGAAAAGGTATAAGGTCCAGACAAACCTCTATTGCACCATGTATTACAAAAAGACCTCTGGGCCCGATAAGTCCTATGAGAAACAGTTAATGAGTCTCACTAACACTGAAGTTCTCTTAAAATGCCTGTACTGTGATAAGGAAGGAAATAGCGTGGCTACTTGTCTCCTACCACACCCAAGATTCATAAAAGGCTGGAGAAGCCCCCTGGAAGACCCATAGTTAGTGGGATAAATTCTATTTTTTCAAGACTGGGTGAATACTTAGACAAATTTTTAAAACCTTTGGTATGTAAGGGCAAATCGTATTTACGTGATAGCTCACAACTTTTGCAAGACCTACAAGGAATTAGTGGAGCTCAGAATTACATGCTTGCTACAATTGATGTGAATTCTCTCTACACTAGCATTGTGCAAAAAGACGGCTTACAGGCTGTAGAAAAAGCCTTACATGAACACACAGAGATGAGACAATCACAAATCAACTTCATACTGGAGGGCCTAGAATTAGCAATGAGTTGTAACTACTTCTGGCATAATAACAACTACTATGTCCAACAGAAAGGAGTCGCAATGGGGGCACGCTACGCACCGAGTGTAGCTAACCTCCTCATGAATATGTGGGAGGAGGAGTATGTATACACAGGAAATAACTCCCACCTCAAGTTCTATCGGAGGTACATTGACGACCTGTTTATAATCTGGGAGGGAACGCCAGAGGAGTTTGAGCAATTTCTTAATAACCTCAATAATAACAGATATGGGCTCACTTTTACTGGTAAATGCAATCAACAACAAATTGAATACTTAGATCTATTGATCTTCAAGAATGGAGATAGATTGCATACTAAAACGTATTTCAAGGCCACTGATAAAAATGGGTACATACCGATTACAAGTTGCCACCATCCACAATGGAAGGGAAATATCCCTAAAGGGCAACTCTTAAGATTACGCAGAAACTGTGACAACATTGAGGATTTTCTGGTCCAAGCAGATGGGTTGATTGAACAATTCTGTGAAAAAGGCTACAAGAAAGACGAACTGATAAAAGTAAAAACCGTTGTAGCAAGTATGAACAGAAGGCAATTACTCACGAAAAATATAAGAAAGAATAAACCAAAGGACATAGCATTTATAACGGGGTTCAACAGTCAATACAAAAGTTTAGAAAAAATCGTTAGGAAATATTGGCCTATCCTCAAGGAGGACAGAGTGCTAGCCAAGATCCTACCCAACAAACCAATATTTCTTTATAGAAGAGCCCCTAATCTTCGTGACCACCTGGTCCATAATGTCACCAACCCCCCCAAACAGATAGAAATTTTTCCTAATCTAAAAGGGTTTTATAAATGCCAGAGATGCTTACCCTGTAGGGTCAGTAAGAAAGTACCCAGGAGGAGGGAAACCTTTAAATCAAGGGTTGACCAGAGAGAATACAAAATCAGGAACCTGATCACCTGCCATAGTACTCACGTTACGTATGTCATCGAATGCCCTTGCCACCTTCAGTATGTGGGGAGAACCACTCGGCCCCTACACGTACGTATACGGGAGCATATCAATAATATAAAGAAAGGCTTCCCCAAACACAATTTGTCACGTCATTTTGACCAAGTACATGGAAGAGACCCATCAGGGCTAATTTTCTATGGCATTGATTCCATAAAAGACCATTGGAGAGGAGGAAACAAAACCACCCTCATTTCACAGAATGAAACAGTTTGGATATATAGGTTGAGGTCCCTGGCGCCTAGGGGCCTCAACCTAGATATAGATCTGAACTGCTTCATAGTTGAATCTTGATATATTCAAGTCTTGGTTACCGCCATCACATTGTGGGAATATAAGATAACCTTAACCTAGGGGGCACCCAGGGGATACATCAACCCTAAAATATTCAAACCCTGTTTACCCTTACTTCTGTAATATGGGGGGACATTGTGTACCCCTTACCTTAGGGGATGGGTGTATATATATATATATATATATATATATATATATATAACACCTCCCCTGCATGATTGACCTTTTCCCCACATATAAGGTAATATAATCCTCTAACAAAGTTTTTGCGGTATTTATAGAGATAATACCGATACACTATCCAACCACTTATTTTATAGTTTGTACTTTAATCACTTATTAGGGCACATAATATTCATATTTAAATAGAGGTATTCATACACCCACACTATGGGGGGTATAGTATATAATATGATACTTAGTAATCACAATTTAAGAGTGTTTAATATCACCATAGAGTCTATGGATTTAGTTCCCCCTTATGCGGGATTTCTTTAGAATATACATGGTATAGAGTTTCACAACTCTGTAAGATGGTATGTGTTCACCTGTAAATATCACCATAGGGGGATATAAGTATGAGATAACACTATTAATTTAATTTGTATATAATTTAAAATTTTTTTTTATATATGTACATATGAGGGTAGGGTGTCACTATGTATATATATATATAGGTATATAAATGTATATATTTTTCACCTATGAATAGTCGGGTTTCCTGACATATTACATTATTTATGGTTTATTAATTTTTATAAACACATATTTTCTATAGATAAACTAGAGTACGCATATAAATATGTGTTGGTATTATGGTAGATGTTGAGGATATACTTGTATCTTAGGACCTATGCTCAAGCCGATTGTTAAAATACTTTGTATGTGATATTGTTCAGAAACCTTTCTCCAAAGATATTGTACACCTAATCAACACACTTGCTGTCTTACTTTGAACCAGCAGGGGGAGTTCCGTTTAGGATTAATGAAATGAGTGAATTGTCTCTGTGTTAATGGAGAGCGCTTTCATGAATTTTCATAACCAATTGGATATGCAAATTGAACATCCAGTTTTCATTATGTAACTAATAGGAGTATTTCCTGTATTATATACATTTTAAATTGAGTCCATAGGAAACACATTGAAAACGAGCCCCGGAATATTGAGGGGAGGCTAAAGATGAACGCGCTCTCCTTCTATAAAACTTAGCAGAGGGAAGAGTGTGACACCGTTGCTGAGGACGTCATGTGACGAAGCGCGCACAACGGCATCACGCTCTGTCAGTCTGCTCCACGGCATAGGAGAGAGGAGGACGCTGTGTAGCAGCTGGTAGCCTCACACCATCATTGCGCTCCATGTGCCTGTTTGGAGGAACCTTGTCTATACATCCAATTGTAATTTGGAATCTGCCTGGCAATCATTGCTGTCCTAAGTCATCTGGACAGAAATACATAACCAGTGCCTGGACTTGGTAGATTTATTTTCTCTTTTAATTTTTTTTTGATTGGGACTTTTTATTATTTTTATTTTTTCTTTTTACTTTTGTTTTTAGTATATTTTTTTGTCATTTTTCATTTTGGAAATTTTCCTTCATAATACCAGCGCTGCTGGTGTAGATGTGTTGTTTAAATAAAGTGGCCATACGTTATTACGCTATGGAAGCTCTCCTTTTTTTCCTAAATATATGAGTGGAAGCAATATCGTCAAGGATTCAAGAGCACAGGAGACATCCAGCATAATACCTGGCAGCAAGGCGATCCATTTCCCAAACACAGGTGGATTACCCCGCTGGGGGGCTTGGGGAGCTGATTACAACATAAGGATCTATCAGACGGAAGTAACCCAGCGTATCATACCATAAGCGTTATACCCCTGTTGGGGTTTTGGGAGCTGGTGAGTAAGCAACCAATGGGGGGGGCAGGAGAGTCACCTGACAAATTATTGCAGCACCAAGTCACCTGTGGGAATCTACACAAATCATTTAACATCAATATATGGGACTGTTACAATATTTGTTGAAAATCTAATTGCTGTTGTTTCCCGGGCTATTGAGTAGTTTTTGGTCTATGCAATTGTAACCTATGATGATTATATGTAACGTATCAGATTAGGATACATCACCGTATTGTTATATGGTTCCTAGTAAATGCACTATATGGTATCCAGTTTCTGGTCCCTTTTCCAGATACAGTAGGATCCAGTAAGCTGTGCGACACCTGTTGCCTATCATAATCGTTTGAACATATGAGCATTAGAAACGTACTTACTTAGCGGTTGTGGCACTACCCATATTGTAAATAAGGGGGGCTTTTATAAACTGCATACCTCTTAGATTCACAACTAAAAGTAGGAGGTGCCAAATTATAGGCTATCTCAGTATTTAATTATATTGGTCAATATATGACTCTCTTTAGGTAGCGCCAATATACCCAATCTTTTATTCTCATGATTTTAATGTTTGATTATCCATAATTACAGGGATATTATGGATATTTGGTAGCGATGCACGCATATCCATACTAGTGTCTATATTGGAGGCGGTGATGAGCATTTTCATGTGTACCAGTGAGGAGTGCCATTGAGCATACCGAGGTATGCTGAAATTATGTGGGACATTAATCAACAGGTGTGTCCAAGCCCAGTGAAGCCTGAAGCACAGTGCCAGAAGCCAGAGGGAAACTTCGGAGGGCTCTGGTGAAGGAGCCAACCGGGTGCCCATCTACGGTAGCTGGCTCAAAACCAATGACACGAAGAGACAGCAGCGAAAGTCCAAACCCTTGCAGAGGGCCCCCGTTGTTGCCTCCAAGCAACCCAGTGTCCTGTTTCTTTTGACAAATGCTGCCTGGTGTCGGAGAGTCAATGCATACCAGAGTCCCAGAACTTAGTGCAGACTTAAGCCCAATCAGAACCTCGCAGAGAGGAGCGCGGATACAAACCACCACTTCCTCTATGCTCCCTGACAAGCTGGTGGGACCTTCTCCTGTTGTTCCCATCCAAGTAAAGGGAGTCTAAACCAAGGCCCTTCTGGATACTGGAGCTTAAGTGACCCTTCTCTACAGAGACTTCTATGACAGGCACCTCAAGCACCTGCCTTTGCAGAAGTTGGAAGAGTTGCAGATATGGGGCATTGTGACTCAGAACTTCCCCTATGATGGCTATCTACCGGTCAAGCTGACCTTCGATCCCTCCATGGCTGGGAAAGCCGAGACTTTTGAAACTCAGGCAGTGGTCTGTCCTCGCCCACCAGGGGCCAGTAAGAGTTCTCTCATCATAGGGACCAATACTGATCTTGTCAGAACGCTGTTGACACCTCTTGTTCTGGAGCTGGGCACTTCAACTACAAGTTTGCACCCCATGCTGAGACAAGCCTACCAGCACCTGGTACAAAAACAGAAGGGAAAGATCTGGCGCTTAGACAAGTGTGAGAAGGTGTTACAGCCTAGTAAAGTGGCCTATTTACAAGCATCTGTCAAGCTAAATTGGAAGCAAGCAGGCCCTTTCATTGTCCTTCAGTCAGACGGACAGAGAGAAGACATGCTAGTGGAGATAATTCCCGAGGTGGTTTCAAAAAAAGGGTTGCAAAGAAGTCACGGGAAGATCTTGGTTAGTGTCCGCAACATAACAGCCTCGCCAGTGAAGATGCCGGCTCAGATGGATCTGGCCACCCCAGTCCCGACCATCTGATTTGGTGGGGGGAGCAAAGGATGGGATCTCTGTGGAGGAGCTCTATCCGAAAAATACTCCCCTTTTGCCTGAATGGAAGGAAAGGGCCAAGACTCAGCTCCTGAGATGGCAGGCTGCATTCTCCAAGAGGGAATTTGATGTGGGGTGTACAAAAAGTGCCCAATATCAGATCCATCTCTTCGAGTGCATAAGCCGTTCAGGGAAAGCGTTTGATGGATTACTTTAGGGGACTTGGAGGATCTGCATGAACAACTGGCAGAGTTGAAGAGGGCAGGTATCATCTGAGAGTCCCAGAGTCTATACGCTTCCCCAATAGTGGTGGTACGGAAGAAGAATGGGTCACTGAGGCTGGGTATTGACTACCGGACACTGAACTGAAGGACCATTCCCGACCAATATACCACCCCAAGGATATAAGATGACTTGCAGAGCCTGTCAGGAGCGAAGTGGTTCAGCATGCTGGATTTGAAGAGTGGGTATTACCAAATCCCCATGCACCCTGAGGATCAGGAGAAGACCATTTTCATTACCCCACAGGGGATGTTTGGATTTGTCTGTATGCATCAAGGCCTGTCTGGTGCCCCAGCCACCTTCCAAAGGCTAATGGAGAAGACCGTGGGTGACATGAAACTGATCGAGGTGTTGGTATACTTAGACGACATCATCGTTTTCAGCAAGACCCTGGAAGAGCGCGTAGAGTTTCTGCAGAAGGTCCTTAAGAGACTGAAGCTGTCTCTGGAAAAGTGCCAGTTTTATCAACCCTCGGTCAACTACCTTGGTCACATTGTGTCTGCTAAAGAAGTAGCCACTGACCTCCTGGCCGAGGCCTACCAACGTGACTGAGCTTAGGTCATTTCTGGGATTCTGCTCTTATTACAGAAGATTTGTCAAGGGATTCGCTAAGACGCTGACCCTGATCTGGCAAAGCCTGTCAGACCAGCTGGAGGGCCCAGAAAACCCAGAGAGTTAATTCAGGAACAATTGACTCTGAAGTGTGAAGAGGTTTTAGGCAGCTGAAGTGAAGCCTAACAACCGCTCCAGTCGTGGCCTATGAAGATCCAACCAAGCCATACGAGCTACACTTTGACGCCAGTCGAGATGGGTTAGGTGGGGTGCTATATCAAGAGCATGACTGCTATCTACGGCCTGTTGCCTACGTGAGTCGGAACTTGGCCCCTGCCGAGAAGAACTATCCCATGCACAAACTTGAGTTCCTGGCTTTGAAGTGGGTGGATAAGCTGAGGAATTAACTGTATGGAGCGGAGTTCGTGATCAAGACCGACAACAATGCTCTCACCTACATCCTCACTTTTACCAAGTTGGACGCCACGGGTCACAGATGGTTGGCTGCTCTATCAGGGTTTATTTTCAGCCTGAAGTATCGACTGGGGTCAGGAAACAAGACGCTGATGCCCCATTGTTCCAGAGACCCTCCAGAAGAATAGGCCCAACTGACACCTGAAGGGTACGAGCCTTATGTCAAGGAGCAGAACATCAACCTGGAGTAGGATCCAGGACCAAAGAGGTTGTAGTGTCAGCCATTGGTGTCCCCAGATGTTATTGCAATGTCGCCCAAGTCGGGGATGAAGGTCTGCCCAAGCTGTCAAAGACCTGTGGAGGGACCAGTTGGAGGACCCTCCCTGTAGCTTGGCATTGAAGGCCTTGGAGAGCCAATGCCCTGCCTCCTCACTGACTCCCCGAAGGAAACCCATCTGCTGCACCGAGAGTGGGATCGGTTTCAGGTGCACAGAGGGTTGGTCTACCGAAGGGGCCCCTCTGACGATTCTGAAGAAAAATGGCAGCTATTCCTATCTTAAAAACATACGGAGATGGTATTAACTGCCCTACTGTCAGGAACCATGAATCAGACTGAGACAGAAGTATAGTTAAATCACACTTGTTTAATAATAATAATAATAAGGTAAACAGAGTAAGCGTAGTCAAAACAAGCCAGAGTTCAGTAACCAGATCGGGTAGTCAGCCAAGCAAATGTCAGAGAGCCAGAGATAAACGTAGTAGTACAGCAAGCAGGATCAGGAGCCAGAAGGAACGTCAGCCTAGCAAGTCTTCAACAGGAACGCAGGAGAAAGACTCTGTGATGTTGACAAAGATGAAGGCAGAGATCAAGTGAGCTGGACGACTTGCTGGGTAACTGTGGAGAGAAATGGGAACTGGCAATTAGCTGACAGCTGAGCAGCCAGCTCAGAGAAGGAAGGGCTGAGCCCAGCCTTGACACCTACATGACAACCATGGCCACCTAGGGACCAAAAGGACTTTTCTCCTGGTGAGGGACCGGTTCTACTGGCCCTGCATGCAGGCTGAAGTTAAGGACTATTGCCACTCCTGCATCAGATGTATCCACAGATGTATCCAAAGGAAGACTTTGCCTCACGAGCTGCCCCAATGGACCATCTTCAGAGTCAAGGACCCATGGAGCTGGTGTGCATTGACATTCTGTGCTTGGAGCCTGATCTGAGCGGGTAGAGAAATATAGTGGTAGTGACTGACCATTTCATTTGGTGTGCCCAGGCGTTTTCCACGAGGGACCAACAAGCATCCATGGTGGCCAAGATCTTCGCTGAGAAATTCTTTGTGCACTATGGTCTGTCCCAACGCATCCACTCTGATCAAGGGAGAGATTTCAAGAATAGTCTCATCAAGAGACTTTCAGACCTGTTGGGCATCAGGAAGTCTAAAACCACCCCTTATCATCCTCAAGGGGATCCTCAACCAGAGAGATTAAAATGAACCCTCCTGGATATACTTGGAACTCTAAGTTCAGAACAAAAGCAGCACTGGAGCAAGCATATAGTGGCTATTGTGCATGCTTATAACAGCACCGCCAATGATGTGTTAGGGAAATAATTCACCGTCTCAGACCGTCCTTGGGCATCAAGGTAATATTTATTGCATATGCAAGAGAAATGAATTGCATTACGTCATTTCTGAAGAGAATACTGTGGTACATGTCTTTTTTATAAGCCCTGGATACCCCCCTTTCCTGTCTTAAAACATGCCTAGTCTCATGTATTTTCAACTTTATTCTGGACGTAACAGGAAAGGTGGAAGTGTCTGTTACAGACTTTATCTTCATCTAACAATGGTTACAGGATACTGACTTGAAAACTCCCCAAGTCAACACAAAAATACAGGATATATGCAAAACTGCAGATCTAAGCATTTTATATTACTGAGTCTACATATTGCTGACTCCATATTATCTATAGTTTATTTCTAGGCCATGATAAACAAAATGGCGTCTTTCATAACTGACATTTAAAGTATAATTTCTCTAACATCTCCCCCCTTTTATACTCATAATGTCAATACTTCAAATATCCAGGTTATTTTATTTTACCAGGTATTATCATTTAGACAGATGAGTCCTTAGCGAGAGTTGTAAATTCATCATCAGGTTCCGAGTATAGTTCCGTGTCGCTCTGGAGGAGCATAGTTTTTGTTAAAGATGTGTCAATCAGTCTTTGAAGAATTCCCCTAATACAGGGAATGCAGCAACATCCACACAATGTAAGAACTGCGGCTGCCATGACAATAGAGATAAGCAAACTTTTTGCAAGATCACTCCATTTACCAAACCATTTTTCGAAAAATCCTGTCAGGGGGTTCTCTACACCAGAGTTTTCAGCTAATTCTTCGGATAGCATTTGTAGGCCTTGTAAGGCCTTGGTGATACTTCCATCAGGTGCCGTATTGTTTGGAATAAAAGTGCAGCAGAAGGTGCCGAACATTTTGCATACCCCGCCTCTTTCTGCCAGCAACATATCCAACGCTATACGGTTCTGCCACGCTGTCAAAGAGGTGGCGTCCAATTGTGCTGCTATGCCTTTGATAGCATCTCTGGTGTAATTCACAAACCTCTGCTGGTTGTAGTAGATGTAGTTTATCCAGTCGACGTTCTTGTTGGGCTGGACCCATATGAAGAGTGAGGTGAGTCCTGCTGTTATTTGATTCTGCGCTTTAAATTCATCTGGAACTCCTCGTGGAACACCTATTTCGTCTATATACACTCGGTTGTCAAATGAGCCTTGTGGTGTTTCTCGCTTAATTCGTTTAAAAAAGTATTTACCTGGTAGTTTCATTGATTTATCACTTATAGGAACTATATAAAAGGGAAGCAGCAATCAGGTAAGGGCACAACTACCCTCCCATCTAGGTGGTAGTCTGGGCCTTAGTCTCTTATCTCCACACAGCCACCAAACATCAGCCAATTGCCGTTTCTGTTCCTGAAACCATTTTAGTTGGTACTTAATGTCTGTAGTAAGGATTGTAGTTGCACAGTATTCAGGGGACAGGGTGCCAACATTTGTACCATTACTGTCATTGTTAGAAAAACAAGTACAATTTCCTGGTAATGCTTGTACTGATGGGGGTATACTTTGCATTTTAGTCTTTGGGTAGCTCTTTTTCTCATTTGCACATTCCGACCCAGTAATATTTTCTGAAAACATTCTTATTATACAAGTCAAGTCAGTTTCCTCTTCAGGGAGAGGAACGGTGGCTAATTGTGGTCTTGGATTTGCACAAGAAATACAATCACCTAACCCTTTAGATTGGGTTGTGTATCTGATCCACTCTATCCACTCATTTTTGTCTCCAAATCCTGTTTCTATACTTAATTGTTCTTTATAGGTAAAATCTGTTTTGACCAAAGAGGGATTAAGTTTAAACTGTGTTGGTTCTGGGGCTGGGGTGGTCTGACCAGGGGTTACAACCTTAATAGTAATTCTCCCTAGTAGATCACCCTGACTTGCCCTATATACTCATAGTCCATAAACTCCAGCATCTGATACCTGTGGGTTTTTTATTGTTATTGAAATGGGATTACACTTCCCACGTATAGTATGGGACTGGCAGCTCCCAGTCCACCCTCTGCGGCTGTACATTGATATACGTTCTACCTGATCCTTCCTCTGTTCAGGGAACTAGCAAGCCATCCGTCATCATCGGATGACCACCATACATCAGCCCATGTACTGCATTCTGGAGTAGAGCATAGATATTTGCCATCAAAGACATACGTTTGATGCCCAATGTCTATGACCTGACTGAGATCAAATCGTATGGTGGTGGTCTTACCCTGTGTAACAGTTATGGTGGCACCGTCTGGTCCGTTCGTCATCTGTCTTTCCCCCCTTTGACCCATTATACTCAATATCGGGATAAGGTCAAGAAGCACATAAATTCCCACAACTATGCCCACTATTATCAATATGGCAAAAAGTATTCTCCCCCTCCATGTCTTGGTAAAATACCCTGGCTCGAACATAAGTCTCTCTCTGGGTCTTCCCTCCACCCCTATGAGTCCATATTGCACCATGTTCTTCCTCTATTGTGTGGTAGTTAATTCTGAGTTTTTTACTCAAATAGTGTGCCTTCTTGCAGTGGGTGAGATGTATCCAAGGTATCCGTTCCACGATTTTTACTGCAGTAGGGGTAGACAACAATACTTGATAGGGTCCTTCCCACCTGGGGTCAGACCAAGTCTTTCTCTTTATTATTTTTATCCAGACCCAATCTCCAGGTTGTACAAGATCTTCCTGTTCTGATTTAGTCTCTTGACCTGTAAGAGAATTTGGGCATAGGAGTTCTTTAGTTGTTAGCAACTTCCTCATATAATTTGCCAGTTCATAGTCCATTTCCTCGTCATCTCGAGTAAATGCTCTAAGTTGTGGAATATAATAAGGTTTACCATACAGCATTTCATACGTGTTAGTCCTTTAGCAGTAGGGGTAATTCTTGTACTCAACAATGCCGTTGGCAAACACTGAACCCAGTTTTTTCCTATCTCCTCTATTAATTTTCTTAGTTTACTCTTTAAGGTACCATTGTGTCTCTCCACTGTGCCCGCAGATTGTGGGTGGTAGACACAGTGGTTCTTTAGGTCAATATTGTACCATTTACCAATTTGTTGTATCGTTCGGTTTACAAAATGGGAGCCGTTGTCACTGTAAATCACAGAGGGGATTCCTTGACGTGGAATCACCTCTTTGATTAGTACTTTGGCCACTGACTGCCCATCTGGGTGTGTCATAGGAAAAGCTTCTACCCATTTCGTAAACATGTCAACGATAATCAGACAGAACTTTTTATTCTCACATTTGTTCAATTCAATAAAATCCATGCATATCGTGTGAAATGGATAAGGGGGTTGTGGGAAATGGCCCCTTAAGGGTCTTAGAGCACCTTGAGCATGGTATCTGTTACAAAGCGGACATGTGAGGCAAAAATTTCTAGAATAGTTCGTAAACCCATATGTTGTGAACACCTTGTTGATCACCTGCACCATCCCTCCTTTTGAGATATGGGCTTGCCCATGGCTCAATAACGCAGCATATCTAAACAGTGATGTAGGTAAGATGGGTTTACCTTCTGTACTTGTGTATATACCATTGACCAGCGTTGCCCCTTTAGATAACCACTTTTTTTTTTCACCTGCCGGTGATGTTTTCTGCATTTCTGATAACCATGTTTTATCAATAGCTTTCCGTACCTCACCATTTTCTTGGGGACCTGTATAGTATATGTGTATTTTTTGCTGTCCTGTAGCAGCTTCCCTTGCGGTCTTGTCTGCTAGTGCATTCCCTAGAGTAATTGGATCTGTTCCCTTTCTGTGTACTGTACATTTACAAATAGCCACTTGTGTTGGTTTCTGTACATTTTCTAGAAGTGCAAGGATAAGATCTCTATGTGAGATTGGTTTACCTGTGGACGTAATCATACCCCTATTTTTCCATTGCTGGACAAATATGTGTATAGTAGAAAAAGCGTATTGGCTGTCTGTATAAATATTTATTTTCTTCCCTTCCCCTAGACTACAGGCCCTAGATAGGGCAATCATTTTAGCTTGTTGTGCAGAGTATGAACTGGGAAGGGGTCCGGCTTCAATGACCTGGTCATGTGTTACTACAGCGTATGCCGTTTGATTTACCCCTTTATCGTCCTTTTTACAAGACCCATCAACAAAAAAAGTAATGTCAGCATCGGGAAAGGGAATATCAGTGAGATCCTTCCTAGGGAGTACCCGTTCATCAATTTGTGCTATACAATCATGTGGATCCCCATCACTAGGTGTTGGTAACAGTGTGGCTGGGTTCAATGTGGTACACCTCTCGATTGTAATGTGAGGCTGTCCCAGAAGAGTAGTCATACATGATAGATGCCTGGCAGGAGATAAATAGGAGATTTTGTCTTGTAGTAAGATTACTGAAATGGCATGTGGGACTTTAAGTACCAGGGGGTGGAACAGTACTATCAGTGCAGAGGACTGTATGGCCAATGAGGCTGCTACTACAGCTTGTACACAGTGGGGCAAACTCTGGGCTACTGGATCTAATTTAGTGGAATAGAATGCAATTGATTTGTGCTTGTCCCCATAAACTTGTGTAAGAACAGAAGTCATGTACCCTTCCTTACAATCTACAGTCTGAAAAAAGGTTTTACTGTAATTCGGAAGGCTAAGCACAGAAGAACCCACAATGAGGTGCTTTACCTTCGTAAATGCTTCCTCTGCTTGCACATTCCACTGAATGGAATCTTTTGCAGCCATTAGTGAACCATAAATGAGATCAGAAAGAGGCGCCACCTCTGTAGCATAATTTGCTATCCATGCCCTACAGAAATTTGCCATGCCAAGAAATGACATCATTTATTTTTTGGTACGTGGTTTGGGGGCTTGAAGGATGGCCTCTTTTCGGATCTCATCCAAATGTCTACCTTCTTGAGATAAAATATAACCCAGGTATTTCACCTTTTCTTTCCACAGTTGCAATTTGTCTTTGCTGACTTTGTGACCTTGGTCTGCGAGGAAATGCATCAGAGCCAAGGTGTCAATTTTACATTGTTGCTCTGTAGGAGCCGCTACCAGAATGTCATCCACATACAAGAGAATTTGGCTCCCACTGGGAGGTACAAACCGAGACAAATTATTGGACATTTCTTGTGAGAATATAGTTGGACTTTCACAATATCCCTTGGGTAACCTGGTGTATGTGTATTTTTTTTTTTTGTACGTAAATGCAAACCAGAACTGACTATCTTTGTGTAAGGGAATGGAAAAGAAAGCATTACTGATATCGATGACAGAAAATACCTTATTCTCTGGGTGGAGGTCGTTCAGGAGGACATGCGGGTCTGGGACCACCGGGCCCCTCGGTAATACGGCCCTATTGACCGCCTGTAAATCCTGCACGAGTCTCCACCCATCTTCCCCTCCCTTCTGCTTCCTAACTGGGAACAAGGGCGTATTGCATGGTAAATCTGGGCATTCAATGATGACACCTTTTGCTAATAATTCCTTTATCAAGGGGTCTACACCCTCTTCAGCGTCTTTCCTCAGTGGATATTGTTTTTGGTGAGGCCTCATTGTACTCTTAGGGGTTATTTGGACTTCACTGGCTGTTTTAATTAGGCCCACGTCCGTCTTTCCTCTTGACCACAAGATATCGGGGACGTCTTTTAGGGCATCCTCTTCCTCTTGGGTCAAAAGTGTCAGTCACTGTCTTTTGTCACAAATTTTAATCATGTGAGTTCTGGGTATACACTTAACAAACCACGTCAATTTGTACCTCCAAATCCCTCTAGACTTTAGTTCCTCGTCTGTCAATTTGACCCAGTCCGTGATAAGTTCTCCTAGCTCATGCCATGATACCTTGGGGTTCCGGGTGACCGAAACATGAGGTACAGTATCCTGCCTGTATATTTGCAGAATAGGCTGTGGTAGGAGACAAGTAGCCACACTATTTCCTTCCTTATCACAGTACAAGTATTTTAAGAGAACTTCAGTGTTAGTGAGACTCATTAACTGTTTCTCATAGGACTTATCGGGCCCAGAGGTCTTTTTGTAATACATGGTGCAATAGAGGTTTGTCTGAACCTTATATCTTTTCCTCTCAGGCTGTTCTTCAATTATTTCTGTCAGGGTTTTGGGTATATTTAAGCCCTCAGTTTGCAAATCCAGGCTGTACCAGTATCGGGGCTCATTATCCACGGCTGTGATTTGTTTTTCACACAGCCAATGGGCTTTGAGACCTCCCTCCACTGGTACGACAGAAATATCAAGAGCGTGCAACATGTCTCTACCCAACAAATTAACAGGACATTTAGTTGAAATTACAATTTTATACAGAGCCTTTTTACCTGTCTGTGGATCTTCCACAGTAAGGCCTTCGGACACGGCCTCCTGGTGCATCAACCCATTTGCAGATTTCACATATACTACACCTTTTTTCTTTACCCCTGGGGGGAAAACCAGTGGGTGTATTAGGGTCCTACAAGCCCCAGTATCACAGAGAAATGTTACCCATCTACCCTTCACAACCAAGGTTATTTCTGGTTTGACTTCAGCATGCAAACAAGTTTCAACAGTGCATACATCCAAAATTTCAGATTCTTTCTCATCATTTCCCTCTGTATCTCTCTCTGCAGACATACCAACATCTAGTCATGCTTCTTCTTCTCTGTTTGACCTACATTCTTTTGCCAAGTGACCTCTTTTACCACACAGGAAACACTCCCCTCTCTTCTTTTTCCCCTCATAATCTTGAATGCGGGGCCTTGTTCGAGTGTTTCCCATCCTTCTGTTCTCCTTCTCAATGACATACACATTGTTACCTTCATCTACCATAAGCACTTTCCCTTTCTTTACTCTCTTTTTTGATTGGAAGTGCCGCTCAGCATGCCTCGCATACTCAATCAGCTCCTGAAGTCTGCAGGTCCTATGGTTGATCATGTGTTTGGTAACAAAACTTGATATAGGGGCAAGCAGCCCCTTCAAGATTGCATTCTTTAACTGTTGCTCATATGGGCTATCGTTTACTTGATTTACTGGGACTTCTATTCCTGAGTGATTATTGAAAATCTCCCTCATCCTAACAATGAAATTGTCCACTGTTTCCTCTTCTCCCTGCACACACTGATTTATAATGGACCAGTCGGCTCGACGTATCCATCTATTCTCTATCCTTGCTATAAGAGCATTTCTCCTGTTTTCTAGTGCTGCATCATCATGAGGCAACACAACTCCCTGATTGTTTAATCCACTCCAATCTCCCACTACATGATGCCAGTCGGGACCCAGGATCTGTCTGATGACCTGCTCTATTTCCCTCCCATTGAGATGATAGCTAGCAATCATTCCCATGATACCATCTCTGAATTGAGCTATGTTGACCTTGGGATGTGGTATCCCTTCAGTAGCTTTTTTAACATCCTCGGGGGTCCAAGGACGATAGACCATCATAGTGTTGGGGACTACTATACCTCCTACATTTTGTCCTGCCCTAGGGTTGGGAACTTCAATTAGTGGAAATTTTTCCTCTCCACATTCTGTTTGTTCCCCTGCTGTGGGGGTTATCAATTTGTTCACCAGGTCCCCAAGAAATTTTGTAACCGTTGCTGTAAGGGGCGTCCCTTGTGGACTCCTCTGGACAGCAAGGGTCATCTTGAGAGGGGGTTTAGCTGCAGCCATAGGAGAATCGGTTGCATCTGTGGGTGACCCAGGTGACCACGGAGGAACAACAAACAGTGGAGAGTCAGGTTGCATGGTAAAAGGGTTATTCGTCGATAGTCGGGAGGTCAATGGGGGTGACTTATGGCATGCCTCTGTCCCATACGGTGGTGGGGACTGCAGGTCTGCAATAGGATATAGGGAATTGGGAGCGGGGGTTGAAGTCGGAGGGGGAGCAGCAACTGTCAGTGAGGTTGGAGAGGTCTCCAAAGTATGTGCGGGGGCTGTCGGGTGCATTTGGTTTGTTACGTTTTGTTCAGTCAATACTTGCTGGACTAAACTTCGGAGGATGGTCATATTATTGTCCTCCTCTTTGTCCAAAAACATAGTCTTTTTATGGTTTTCTGAATTTAACCTACGGTTAGCCTCCTCAAGCCATTTCTTTGCCTGTGGAAGACCTAATTTCTTCTGTTTCCTTATTTTCGTGCCGGCATCATTTTTAAGCTTTCTACACAGTTTTACACAACAATCCTTATTTAAAGATGCACCAAAATCATACTTTGTTTTCCACGTTTTAAGAAATTTCACATTCTCTTTGTCTAGACTACACATATACTTAGCATCCTCATTCATACCAACAGATTTTCTATGGATCATACCCATTTTGTTAATGTCTTCTCACAATGACACAACACACGCACACAATATCTTATCACTTGCAGTCACTCACAGACTTTCTAGTCGTGATATATCACTTCTAGATTACTGATCTTGTGTATTGCTAAAACACTGGTGTCTTAGAAAATTACAGAATTACGAGGAGACTGAATTCTCCTGACTGTTCTTTCATCGTTACTTAATACTTCACTAACTTGTAGAGAGCATTTACAGAATTACAAGGAGACTAATTTCTCCCGACTGTTCTTTCATCCTAGCAAAACATTTAATATTTCAGTCATTGATCCAAGGGTATTTATGTGCCTGCTCAGGATTAATACAACATATGAGGCTGGCATGAACACTGCAGTCCGCCAAATGTCCTCTGTTTGTTACCTGGAAATCTATCAGGCCACACCCTTGTATCAACGGAGGGGGGGTTCTTTATCTGGAAGTATTTTTGATCCAAGGGTATTTATATGCCTAGAAATCTATCAGGCCACACCCTTGTATCAACGGGGGGTTCTTTATCTGGAAGTATTTTTGATCCAAGGGTATTTATATGCCTAGAAATCTATCAGGCCACACCCTTGTATCAACGGGGGGTTCTTTAGGTTTTGATCTAGGAGTATTTATGTGTCCCCAAGGGATTTTCTGCAGTTTACAAGGCTGTCTGGATCTAAGATCCAATCGACAAATTTCCTTTATCTGCACCCAGATATTAGTATGGGACCATACCCCTATATCAAATGACAATTAACCAGAAGAAACAAACAAGAACACACAAAAGAGAACACCCGCAGTGCTCGATTGCCGCTAGGTCGCCCTGAGCGCGTCTTCCCAAAACGCGGGCTAGTCACTAGGTCTGCCCATCCAGGATGGCCACAGACGGATCTATACGGGGAATACATGACCACTTATTTCCCCTCAACAAGAGTAAGCAGATAGGACAGAAACAGATAAACCTTCGATCAAAACACACAAGAGAGAACACCCGCAGTGCTCGACTGCCGCCAGGTCGCCCTGAGCGCATCTTCCCAAAACGCGGGCTAGTCACTAGGTCTGCCCATCCAGGATGGCCACAGACGGATCTATACGGGGAATATGTGACCACTTATTTCCCCTCAACAAGAGTAAAGCAGATAGGACAGAAACAGATAAACATTCGATCAATCTCTATATTGTATGTATGTATTCAAATCCCTTATTCATCAAATTCCTAATCAAGTCTAACACAAAAGGTTAATAATAAAATAAAAATAAAAATCTTACCTTGTCCCGAGAGCGGTCTCTTGTGCTGATCCGGTAAGTCGCTGCCCGGGAGGCCTCTTTTTAACATCTAATTTGAGATGGAGGACTTACAGTTTTGCCGTACGGTCATCGGTCACTGAGTTGGCCAGTGCGTCTCGGGGAAATTGGACTCCCGGCTCGAAAGACCAAATTGTTAGGGAAATAATTCACCGTCTCAGACCGTCCTCGGGCATCAAGGTAATATTTATTGCATATGCAAGAGAAATGAATTGCATTACATGTTCATGCAGCCATCGTCATTTCTGAAGAGAATACTGTGGTACATGTCTTTTTTATAAGCCCTGTACACCCCCCTTTTCTGTCTTAAAACATGCCCAGTCTCATGTATTTTCAACTTTATTCTGGACGTAACAGGAAAGGTGGAAGTGTCTGTTACAGACTTTATCTTCATCTAACAATGGTTACAGGACACTGACTTGAAAACTCCCCAAGTCAACGCAAAAATACAGGATATATGCAAAACTGCAGATCTAAGCATTTTATATTACTGAGTCTACATATTGCTGACTCCATATTATCTATAGTTTATTTCTAGGCCATGATAAACAAAATGGCGTCTTTCATAACTGACATTTAAAGTATAATTTCTCTAACATGATGCCACAGGTTACTCTCCCTATAGTTTCATGTTCGGACCATAGGCCTGGCTGCCAGTAGACTTGGCCTTCGGCACATCCCTCGACCATACCTTAGCAACTTTCCACAGAGGGTATGTGGATCGCCTGCAGAGACGTCTGAAAACCACCTTTGATAAGGCTCAAGCTGCCTCATATGCCTGAGGACAGAGAAACAAAATAAACTTTGACCTTAGGGTACGAGTGCAGGACCTACAGCCGGATGACAAGGTACTGCTGAGAAGCCTGGGTGTCCCTGGAAAGCACAAGTTGGCTAACCTATGTCGTTTGCAAGCATCTGCCCAGACACCCAGTATATCAAATCCGGCCAGAGGGATGCACAGGCCTGCTGAAGACTTAGCATCACAATCATCTGTTGCCTCTGTCAGAAGCAGTTCATGTGCCACCACAGCCAGATTTACAGTCCACACCCACGGCCTCTGAAAGATCCTAGCCAGTGACTAGATCTCACTCTGTACCCCTTGCTGAAGATGAAAACAGCGAGGATGAAGAGAAAGATTGTCTGTGGCCATCTCAAATGCCAGGGCCTGCCACCCACCCCCCTAAGAGACCCCTAAGACTTTCCATCCTTCATTGAGGAAGCTGAAGCTGATATGCAGGAAGAAGAAGAGACCAGTGTGCCTGTAACCCCAGAACCTAAAGAACAGCGAGAGCGAAGGGCTATTCACCCGCCCAAAAGACTAACATATGATACTTTGGGTGAAAGCTCTGAGGAGGTCGTTCTCATTGCAAAAAGGACTCTTGAAGAAACTGACCCTTCCACCGCAGATTTGGTGGTGGACAATCCCAACTCACTGTCAGGGCTGGGCTCAGCCCTTCCTTCTCTGAGCTGGCCACTTAGCTGTCGAATAATTGCCAGCTCCTATCTCTCCACAGTTACTCAGCTGTTGATGATATCCTGCTCGTCAGTCCTGCCTACTTAAGCCGTCCAGTCCAGAGGATCTCTGCCTTGGCCTTGGTCAACATCACAGAAACAATCTCCTGCGATCCTGTTCAAGACCTGCTTTGCTGACATCCCTTCTGGCTCCAGATCCTGCTTGCTGTTCCACTACATTGATCCCTGACTTCTGGCTTGGCTGACTATCCGTTCCGGTTATTGAACTTTGGCTATGTTTTGACTACGTTTGTTCTTTTTACTTTTATTATTAAACAAGTGTGATTTAACTGTACTTCTGTCTCGACCTGATTTCTTGGTTTCTGACACTCAGCCCCTGGCACATCTAGCTGGGCCATTCCAGTTAACCTCCCCTCCTATGCTAATTGGTGGGATGTTCCTCTGCCAGGGTTTTATGCAGATGTAAATTGTATGGTTTCCTGTGCACACTAACCTGTTTTTTTTTCCGTGTGTATATCAAAAGCATGTAATAGGTCATAGACTCTACCTCCTTTGGCGGACCAAAGGTTCTTTGGTGGGGGGGAGTGTGTATCGGGGGCTACTCTATCACCCATGGTCCCGCACCTCCCGCCATTCCTGCCAGCGACTGCCGGACTGAATAGACACTGACACAGGCACTCACTGAGGCAGAGCACGCCTGTCAGTCCCTGTGGGGGATTTCTCCCCCTCCCTCTCCTCTTCCTGTGTCCCTATTGGCAGGGAGAGGGAGCCAATCAAGCAGCAGCAGAGGACCACGGCCCACAATATAGCCCCATTGATTATACAGGGGGTGGAACTACCAAGCCCAGCCTGCTTTGCAAGAAGGGGGGGCTAGCTAAAGACTTAAGCTTGTTGGTCTGAGAAGAGATCACCATGAGTCGAGGTGAACGGAGGTGTGAGGAGAGACTACAGGCACCCGCTGAAGAACCATGCAAAGAAGGTTCCAGAGACCATCCAGAGACGGTTGAAGATGGATGTACCTTCTGTACCACCTAATATCTCTATTTTTTATGGAATATCTCTGAAATTATGTGAGATCTAAAGTTAAAACCACTTGATCTTACCGGATCTAACGAATATCTATTAGCCTGAATGATTTTTGGTCAGAAAATGGCATGTGGGGGGGCCAACCCATCCTTATGTACCACCTAATATTACCTAATATCTCTATTATTATGTGGAATATCTCTGAAATTATGTGAAATCTAACATTAAAAATACTTGATCTTACTGGATCTAATGAATATCTATGAGCCTGAATGATTTTTGGCCAGAAAATTTGATAAGGGGGGGCTAACCCGTCTATATGTACCACCTAATATCGCTATTTTGATGTGGAATATCTCTGAAATGATGTGAGATCTAACGTTAAAAACACTTGATCTTACCGAATCTAACGAATATCTATTAGCTTGAATGATTTTTGGCCCAAAAATTTGATAAGGGGGAGCCAGCCCGTCCATATGTACCACCTAATATCTCTATTTTGATGTGGAATATCTCTGAAATGATGTGAGATCTAACGTTAAAACCACTTGATCTTACCGGATCTAACGAATATCTATTAGCCTGAATGATTTTTGGCCTGAAAATTTGATAAGGGGGGGCTAACCCGTCCATATGTACCACCTAATATCTCTATTTTGATGTGGAATATCTGTGAAATGATGTGAGATCTAACGTTAAAACCACTTGATCTTACCGGATCTAACGAATATCTATTAGCCTGAATGAATTTTGGCCAGAAAATTTGATAAGGGGGGGCTAACCCGTCCATATGTACCACCTAATATCTCTATTTTGATGTGGAATATCTCTGAAATGATGTGAGATCTAACGTTAAAACCACTTGATCTTACCGGATCTAACGAATATCTATTAGCCTGAATGATTTTTGGCCAGAAAATTTGATAAGGGGGGGCTAACCCGTCCATATGTACCACCTAATATCTCTATTTTGATGTGGAATATCTCTGAAATGATGTGAGATCTAATGTTAAAACCACTTGATCTTACCGGATCTAACGAATATCTATTAGCCTGAATGATTTTTGGCCCGAAAATTTGATAAGGGGGGGCTAACCCGTCCATATGTACCACCTAATATCTCTATTTTGATGTGGAATATCTCTGAAATTATGTGAGATCTAAAGTTAAAACCACTTGATCTTACCGGATCTAACGAATATCTATTAGCATGAATGATTTTTGGTCAGAAAATGGCATGTGGGGGGGGCCAACCCATCCTTATGTACCACCTAATATTACCTAATATCTCTATTATTATGTGGAATATCTCTGAAATTATGTGAGATCTAACATTAAAAATACTTGATCTTACTGGATCTAATGAATATCTATGAGCCTGAATGATTTTTGGCCAGAAAATTTGATAAGGGGGGCTAACCCGTCTATATGTACCACCTAATATCGCTATTTTGATGTGGAATATATCTGAAATGTGAGATCTAACGTTAAAAACACTTGATCTTACCGAATCTAACGAATATCTATTAGCTTGAATGATTTTTGGCCCGAAAATTTGATAAGGGGGGGCCAGCCCCCCCTCATTAATCACTTAAAAAGTCTCTAATTATGTGAGATCTAACGTTAAAACCACTTAATCTTACCGGATCTAACGAATATCTATTAGCCTGAATGATTTTTGGCCCAAAAATTTGATAAGGGGGAGCCAGCCCGTCCATATGTACCACCTAATATCTCTATTTTGATGTGGAATATCTCTGAAATGATGTGAGATCTAACGTTAAAACCACTTGATCTTACCGGATCTAACGAATATCTATTAGCCTGAATGATTTTTGGCCTGAAAATTTGATAAGGGGGGGCTAACCCGTCCACATGTACCACCTAATATCTCTATTTTGATGTGGAATATCTGTGAAATGATGTGAGATCTAACGTTAAAACCACTTGATCTTACCAGATCTAACGAATATCTATTAGCCTGAATGATTTTTGGCCAGAAAATTTGATAAGGGGGGGCTAACCCGTCCATATGTACCACCTAATATCTCTATTTTGATGTGGAATATCTCTGAAATGATGTGAGATCTAACGTTAAAACCACTTGATCTTACCGGATCTAACGAATATCTATTAGCCTGAATGATTTTTGGCCCGAAAATTTGATAAGGGGGGGCTAACCCGTCCATATGTACCACCTAATATCTCTATTTTGATGTGGAATATCTCTGAAATGATGTGAGATCTAACGTTAAAAACACTTGATCTTACCGGATCTAACAAATTGCTTCCAAAATAGCCAACTGTTTGGTCAATTTTTTGATAAGGGGTGGCTGATGACGGGCTAGTCCCCCCCAGCAAATAACTGTTAATATCGCTTCTTCTGTGTGAGATCTAACGCAAACAACGATTGATCTAACCTGATCTAACAAAGATCTAACAAACTGCATAAGATTTTTTCAAAAATTTTGATAGTGTTTAGTTTATGTGCAGAATTTACAAGTTTATTTACAGAATTTGGAGAACACAGGGTTTTTTTTTTTTTTTTTTTTTTTTTCTCATTCTCATTCTTCTCATTTTTCACATCATTGTGGATTGTTTCCGTCACATCTTTATTGTTTTCCCCTTCTAGGATATTATTTAATAATTTTAAAAATCGACGACAAAACGCCTCCTATAAATATGAACCGACTATTATCTTATTCTCTCTCAGTCCCTCTTATTTCCCCCCACCCCCCCTCCCCCTCCCCTGTGTTTGGTCCGTTCCTTTATGTTATTTATTTATCCACTTGGCTCTGCACCTATTCTTTCTTTTATCTTATCTAAATAAATGTCTGAGACTTTGTATTTTTTCCAACTTTCCCATCTACTATTATCCCTTTTCTCTCCTCCTTCCATTTTGTAGTGATAATCTATTTCCTTTAGCCAGTTTCTAATGTCTGGTTTTCCACTTTTTAGCCAATTCTTGGTAATTAAGGCCTTGGCCGCATTCAGGAGGTTAGGTACTATTGATTTTCTATATTGTTTCTTAGGTTTATTATAGATATGGAAGAGGCAAGTCCAGATGTTTTGTTCTATTTCTTCTTCAGTTATTTCTTTTATGTTATTTAACACTTCCTTCCAGTACTCCATTATTATTGGGCATTCCCACCATATGTGTATGATCGTTGCTATTTGGCCACATTTTCTCCAACACAAAGAGGTTTTGTCTTGATGAAATCTGTGTATTCTTACTGGGGTCATATACCATCTTGATACCAGTTTATAATTCATTTCAATAGTCTTCATGTCCCAGGCCTTATTATATCCCATTTCTATCATTTTTTCCACTTTTTGGTTATCTATTTTTATATTCATTTCTTTTTCCCATTGATTTATGTATTCTGGTCTTTCTTGTGCTTCCAAATCTGTCAGTATACTATAAATTTTTGATGTTCCGTTTTTCAATGGTATTTCATTGCTACATAGCTTTTCCAGTGCGGTTAATTTCGTTTCGTCTCTCAGTGGGTGTGGTATTGTGCTTACTAAGTGCCTTAGTTGATTATAATTCCATTCATTCATCTTCCATCCATTCCTTTCCTCTATTTCTACGCGTGTTCTTATTTTGCCATTTCTAGTGATATCTTTCAATTGTGGGTTACGTATTCCTTGAATTCCAAATATTTCCTTCCCAGGGGTGAAGAAATTCGATCCTGTGAGTGCTAATAGTGGTGAATTATATTTCCATTCATTCTTTAAGTGAATAGTGTCCCAAATTTTAAATACATTTTTTGTTATTTCGTGTGTGTCAGTGTCCAATGTTCTATATTTCCGTGGAATCCAAATATTCTTATGTAATGTGACTCCGCTTATTATGTTTTCCATTTCCACCCATTTTTTTTCATTTTTCTCATTTGTCCACTCTAACATTCGTGTTAAAACTATGGCTTTATAGTACCTACTTATATCTGGAGCGGCCAGACCTCCGTGCTCCTTTTTCCTTGTAATCAGCGTGTATTTGATTCTTGGTTTTTTATTAAACCATATGTATTTTAACAAAATTGTTTTAATTATTTTAAAAAAGCTCTGCGGGATCTTTACTGGTAACATCTGTAATCTGTAATTTATTTTGGGTAGTATCATCATCTTGAACATATTTATTCTTCCAATCCATGAAAGTGGCTGTATTCTTAACTTTTTCATTTCTTCTTTGACCTCATTGATCAATGGGATAAAATTTGCCTGGTAAATTTTTTCGACTCTAGGAGTTATTTTAATTCCAAGGTAATTTAGTTCTTTTACCCACGTAAACGGGAATTCTTTTTGTAAAAACTGAACTTCCTTTTTCTCTAGTCCTATGTTTAATATTTCCGTTTTTATTGGATTAATTTTGAAGTTTGACAGTTCTCCGTATTTTTTTATTTCTTTCAATATGTTTGGGAGTGACACTCTTGGGTTGGATACGTACATCAAGATGTCGTCCGCATAAGCTGCGATCTTATGCTCTTTTCCTCCTAGTCTCGCTCCTTCTACCTCTTTGTTATTGCGGAGTGTTGCTAATAATGGTTCTAAAGCCAATACGTATAATAGTGGAGACAGTGGACAGCCTTGCCGTGTTCCGTTCTGCATCTTAATTTTTGGAGAGAGTCTACCGTTTACTTTTACGACTGCTGTCGGGCCATTATACAAATTTGTTATCCACTTCATCATTTTTGTCCCGATACCCAAGTGCCGCAATGTATCCATCATGAAACCCCAGTCTACCCTGTCGAATGCTTTTTCTGCATCCAATGACAGGAATAGAACTGGGGTCTCATTCTGCACCTTCTTGTGCAACAACAGTAATGATTTTAGGCTGTTGTCCCGCCCCTCTCTCCCCGGGACAAAACCAGTCTGGTCCGGGTTGATCCACTGTGGGATTAGTTTTTTTATCCTAGTGGCCAGGATCTTGGAGTACAGCTTCGTATCAGCATTCAATAGGGCTATTGGCCTGTAGCTTGAGCAGTTAACTTTGTCTTTCCCTTCTTTTGGTAGTATTGTAATATGAGCTAGTAGCGATTCACTTCTTATTTCTTCATCTTCCCCTAAGGAATTCATATATTCTAATAGTTTTGGAATCAGCTGTTCTTCAAATTTTTTATAGTATTTGACCGTGAACCCGTCTGGTCCTGGACTTTTTCCTACGGGAGTTTCCTTTAATGCCAGTTTTACCTCTTCTTGCGTAATATTTTTTTCCAATTCTTCTAGTTGGTCTATTTTTATTTTTAGTAAATTTGCTTTTTTTAGATATTCTTGTATCCTCTTTGTTCTTGTATTCGCTTCTTTCCAACTTTCCTGTCCTTTTATTGCATATAGGGAGCTGAAGTATTTTTGAAATGTTATCGCTATATCTGTAGTTTTATTTACCACTTCTCCTTTTTCATTTTTGATCTTCTCAATGTAATTCAAAGACTTCTTTTTTTTTACCAAATTTGCTAGGTATTTTCCTGGTTTGTTACCCCATTTGTATTTTTCTTGTACTACTCTGTTGTACTCCTTCCTTTCTTCTTGTTCCATCCAGTCTTTTAATTGCTCTCTCTTTTGAGATAATAGGCCGAAGATTTTGTTGTTTACTTGATTTTTGTGTTTTCGTTCCAATTCAAAAATTTCTTTAATTATTTGTTGCATGTTTGTTTTCCTTTCCTGTTTTTTTCTTGCCCCTATGGCTATTAATTTGCCCCTAATAACAGATTTATGCGCCTCCCATATAGTTGCTTTCGATACCTCTGGTGTATCGTTTTCCTCAAAATATCTTTTAATTTCTTCTATGATACTTTTTTCGGTCTCGCTGTCTTCTAATAAAGTTTCGTTGATTCTCCATGGACCCCTTTCAAAGACTTCTCCTTTTATTTTCATTCTCAACGTTACTGGGCTGTGATCTGAGGCGGTTATTATACCTATTTTTGTTTCTTCTATTTCTTCCAAGTTTCTATGTTCGACCATGATGTAATCCAATCTGGAGTAACTTTTGTGTACTGTTGAGTAGAATGTGTAGTCCTTTGTGCTGGGGTGCTGAATTCTCCAAGGATCTATTAGTTGCTGTTCATATAGTGTTCTTTTTAATTTCTTTAGTTGTTTTACCTCTTTGTCCCTTACTATTGAGGTGCTGTCCATTTTGTTATCCATGCTGAAGTTGAAGTCTCCGGCTAGTATTAATTTTCCTTGTTTGAATTCCATTAGTATTTTAATGATATCTATCAAATATTTTTTAGGGTTCTTTTTTTTTTTCAAATAACAGTTTTTATTAAACGTATAGGCATACATATACATTGAGCAATAGTGTTGCTTATAATTAAGTGCAATAGATAAACAGTCAATGCTATAGACATTGAGCTTCCGATGATAATCATCCAGGTACATTAGTGGTATAATATCTTCCATACCATCTGAAGTTTTCCACCAACAAATAACATTATTAAACTGAGAATGTATTATCATTTTACAGAGAGAAGGAAAATAAAGTAGGAAAAGAGAAAAGAGGGATGGAAGGGGGAAGGGGAGGTGGGGGGGGGGGGGGTCTAGCCGCAGACCTAGGGCGGGTCCTCTCGTTTATGCCATTCCTCCCAGACCATGTCATGGGCCTCCATTCTGTTTTGTATCCTGGCTGTCATTTTCTCCATTAGCTCTATGTCTTTTATTCTGGTATAGAGGTCTGCTCGGGAGGGTGGAATCTGTTTCTTCCAGTAGAGGGCCACCAGGCATCTCGCTGCTGTGAGAACATGGCCTAATAGTTTCCTAGAGTGTCGAGATATACGTAGCCCAGACACACCGAGGAGAAACAGTTTCGGGACTTTGGGGACCTGGACGCCCAGTAGGCGATTCAGCAATAATTGTGTTTCCGTCCAAAAGGGAGTTATTTTGGGACATGTCCAGTAAATGTGAAATAAGGTCCCCCTGTCCTTCATACACCGCCAGCATCTATCCGAGCTAGATGGGAAAATGGTGTGGAGGACATCAGGTGTCATATACCAGAAGAAAAGGACCTTGTATGCATTCTCTTTGTACAGAGTGCATAATGAGCTTTTTGCTGCCTGGGACCAAATCGTCTTCCAGGCAGCTTCCGGGATCTCCTCCCCTAGGAACTTCTCCCAGCGGGTCATGTACGAGTGCTTACCCTGATCTGTAAAGTTGTAGGAGTTCAGTATCTGATAAATATCAGATATTAGCCCGCGTCTAGTTGAGCCCTCTAATATCAAACCCTCAAAGGGTGATGGGGTCGAGAACTGTAAGTTCGGGGCAATTGATTGAGCGTAGTGCCTAATCTGCAAGTATCCAAAGAACACTTGCCTTGGTAAATTAAATTTTCTCTGTAGCTCTGTAAAGGACAGTAATCTGCGCGTGCAAGGATGTACCAAATGGCCAAAGTGGAATAGATTCCTCATCGCCCATGGATAAGACATCTGATGAGTAAGGCCTACAGGCAGCTTGGGGTTGTAGAGGAACGATGTGAGGAGTGATCTTTCTGAGCATAGCTTATAGAGCCGTGATACTTTACGCCAAAGTGTACTGATATGGAGCATGGGGCCCAAGAGTTGAGTGGACTCCACCTTCACCCCCGCATTCCACAGCATGCTATTTGGATGGATTGGGGCCATCCAAAGTTTTTCTATTTCTGTCCACTTATTATATGAGCGTTGGGTGAACCAAGAGGCCAGGGTTCGCAGTTGAGTGGCTTGGTAGTATTTAGTTAGGTCAGGGAATGATAGACCGCCGTCTGATCGTGCCGCTGTCATGACTGATTGTGGAATTCTATGTCTTTTGTAATTCCAAACAAATCGTACTAAATCCGCCTGGAGTTTTTTTAGCTCTGATAGGGGTATTGGGATGGGGAGAGTCTGGAATAAATACAGCAACTTTGGTAGGATAACCATCTTGACAGAGGCTATCCTCCCTAGTAGGGAGATATGATGAGCCTTCCATTTCAATAGAAGGTCCCTTATAGTTTTAAAGAGAGGGGGGTAATTGGCTCGATATAGGGTGGAATAAGAGGGAGTAAGCTGTACTCCCAGGTATTTCAATGATGATGCCTGCCAGTGGTAGGGGAAGTAATGTTGTAGGTGTTGTGTTTCCTGTGTTGGGATATTAATGGGTAGGGCTTCTGATTTAGTTGCATTTATCTTGTATCCTGAGAGGGATCTGTATAGGTCAAGTTCGGCGTGTAGGTTCGGAAGTGACATTCTGGGTTGGGTCAGTGTGAGGATAATATCGTCAGCAAACAAGGCTAGTTTGAATTCCCTGTCCCTCAGCGGTATTCCGTGAATGTTCGGGTTTTTTCGGATGGAAGCCGCCAGAGGCTCGACACACAACGCAAAAAGTAGCGGTGAGAGTGGGCACCCCTGGCGGGTCCCATTCGCAATTGGGAAGGCCCGTGATAAAGCGAAAGGAGTTTTTACTTGGGATGAGGGATTAGTGTACAGATGTTTTATTGCTTGGAGAAATGGGCCCTGAAATCCCATGCAATTCAACGTGGCGAAGAGGAAGGACCAGCTGAGGCGGTCAAAAGCCTTTTCCGCGTCCAAGCCAAGGACTAACGCTTGCTGCTTGTTCCTGTTCGCCACGTCTATTAGGTCAATAATTCTTCTCGTATTATCCCCTGCCTGGCGTAGGGGGACGAATCCCACCTGATCCCTGTGTATTAGCGAGGGAAGTATCAGGTTTAGTCGCATTGAAAGGAGTTTGGTAAAAATTTTTAGATCAGAGTTTAGGAGTGCGATTGGCCTGTAGCTGGCACACACAGAAGGATCCTTGCCAGGCTTGGGAATTAACGTGAGGAACGACCTCTGCATGTCAGTGGGAATGGGGGTTTTCTGAAAGAAGGCGTTAAACATCCTGCACATATATGGTAGTAGAATCGGGAGAAATGCCTTATAATACTCATAGGGAAGGCCATCTGGGCCAGGTGATTTATGGGAGGGCAGAGTTTTGATGGTGGCCGTTAGCTCTTCCTCTGTAATTGGTGCATTAAGTGACATCAGGTCCGTCTTAAGTAATTTGGGGAGTCCACTATCCTCTAAATATTGCTTCATACGATCTTTTATTTCAGGTGGGGGCGGGTCTCTGGGGATTTCAGGGTTATTATATAGTGACGTGTAGAATTCTCCGAAGGTCTGGGCTATGTCTTGGGGGTGTGACATAAGGGCCCCCTTTTTATCTTTAATTTGGTGGGGTGTGGACATGTGAGAGCGCTCCGAGAGTTTACGTGCCAGGATAGTATGGGCCTTATTCCCCTTGTCATAGTATGTTTGTCTTAATCGAGTAAGTGCCTTCTCTACCTGTCCTAACGCTAAATCTCGGAGGGTGTTTCTGAGGCATATTACTTTTTTGAGAAGGTTTAGGGATGGTGATGTTTGCAGTCGGAGTTCTAGAGTCTTAAGGTCTCTTTCGGCTTGAATTTTAGATGCCCTTGCGTTTTTCTTCATGGCCGAAGAGATCGCTATACACCGTCCCCGTAGGACTGCCTTGTGGGCTTCCCAGAGGGTGGTTAAGGAGACTTCGGGGGTATTATTTTCTAGGAAGTAATTCTGCAGGGTTGTCTCTAGTTCCGATCTGGACGGAATATGTTGTAAGAGGAAGTTATTTAGCTGCCAGTTACTAGGTTTACGGGTTGGGGTACCTATTTCTAGTGACATAAGGACTGGGGCATGGTCAGACCATGAGATGGGGAGGATCTGGCGGTTTTGATGGCGCGTAGGGTATTGTTATTAACGAAGATATAGTCTATGCGGGAATGCATGAGGTGGGGGGGCAGAATAGAATGTGAATTGCTTATCCCCTGGGTGTAATGCTCTCCATGTATCGAATAAAGCATGTCGCCTAGTCAGCTGTCGAAACAGCTTGGAATCGCGGACGGCCGAGCCTGATGGGCTGCAGGGTTAATCACGTGACGGTCTAAACCTACTGAGTGCACCAGGTTAAAGTCTCCGCCAACGATTAAAATAATCATTGGGTTGTCTAAACAGGCGAGCGAGGACCCTAGATAGGAAGTGTATTTGATGGGTATTGGGTGCGTAGATATTACAGAAAGTTACCGCCTGTGTTTGCCACTGACCTCTCAGAATTATATAGTGTCCCCCCCGGGTCTATGAGGGAATCGGTGCATTTAAATGGAGAGCCTTTTTTAAACAGAATGGCAACACCCGCACGCTTGCGAGGACTAAAGGCCTGATAAATCTGGGGGTACTGTTTTGGATGCGAAGGCGAAAGCATTCCCTCTGTTGAAGTGTGTCTCCTGCAGCATAGCTACATCTGCCCAATCTGCCTGAGTTCCCTCAATGCGAGATGTCTTTTTTTGTTTGAGTTCAAGCCATGGACATTAAACGATAGGATCTTAGCCATGGTCGATGATGTGTGCGTGCATCAGATTACTTAGCTTATCCAGTCGTGGACCTTCCCAGCAAGTCCCGGGTGTGACGGGAATCAGGCGTGAGAAGAAGCCGAGTGGTTGCTCCAGACCTGCGGCGAGCCATAAGAGGAAAAAAAATTGGGGTGGGGGGGGGATAGAAGAGGTAGAATAAGTGGAGGAGAGAAAGGAAAGAGAGAAAAATAGTTAGTTGCAAATCATTAGTGATAAAACATTTTGTTATTATCTCGGTAGTAGAGGACCGCCCGGATTCTAAGAGGTTCCAGTAGGTCCCCCCGGCCGGGGCCCCTAACGAGGGCCCAGGCCGGGGGGGCATAACGAACAAGCAAAATCAACTGTGTTCAAGTCCTCAAAACAGAGTAACAATTGGAACTCTAGTGGGAATAACCTCTAGGGGGGGATCAGCGACCAAAAGTCCCACCGCTGAACTGTCTCCAGCAAGAGGGGGGGGGGTGCCCTGTGTTGCTAAGAAAATGACAGGTGGGGAAGGCCTAGGGGAGATAGCCTATAATTGTATTGAGAGGGGCAGGAGAGGAGGGAGATATAGTCATCCTTTTTTAGGCTTTGTTTTGGTGGATCCGCTGGGAGAGTCCCGATCTCTGGGTCGCTTAGTTGGTGGGACCTTCTGCCACACCACTGGAGGGGGTGTGGGCAAATCCACTAAGTCCCATTCAGGCAAGCGGGGTGGTGGGATTTTCCATGGTGTCACAAAAGTTTTCCACGTCTTCTGGAAAGCGTAGCACTGCGGTTTTTCCCTGCCTTCGGGCAGTGAGGCTGAAGGGGAATCCCCAGCGGTAGGTGATGTCGTTTTCTTGGAGCAGGATGAGTAGGGGTTGGAGCAGTCTGCGTTTCTGTAACGTTATCCAGGACAGGTCTGGAAAAAGTTGGACCTGCGTGTTTTCAAAGAGAATCTTTTTTGTGGTGCGGGCTTTGCGCATGATGTCCTCTTTCAGGGGAAATGAATGGACCCTGCATATGACATCTCGGGGTCCTAGAGATGGGCCCTTTGGGGCGGAGGGCACGATGGGCACGGTCCATTTCAATGGGTTTATTTGGGGGGTCCCCCAGAAGGTTGTTAAACAGGAGTTGCAGAGTTTCGTGAAGATCTTCGGGACCCTCTGACTCAGGTAGACCTCGGACGCGGATGTTGTTTCGGCGTCCTCGGTTATCTAAATCTTCGAGGTGACGTTGCATGTTCCGGAGCATTATATGATGGTCGGCCCCCTGTACTTGGGTGCGATGTACTGCCAGCTTAGTCTCCTGAATTTCCTCTCCGCCATCTCAGATAGGTGTTTAAGGTTAGTATGTATCACTTGGATTTCTGCTCGGCATGCTGACTTGACTTCCTCGATAAGGAGTCTGAAGTCCTCCTTAGTGGGAATAGCCTGGAGACAGTCCTGCCATGAGGTGGGGTGCTGGAGGTGGTGATCTTGTTCCTTATGGTTTTGTGGGCCATGTGGTGGGGATGGTTCCCTTATGATTTGGAAAGATGCTGATCCCCTGGGGTCCCATTGTTGTGGTTGGGGGACCGTCCTGTCCCCCCATGTGAGTCTCTGTGAGTGAGAGGGGAAACTCCCATCTCTACCCTCCATAGGGATCAGGGACGGCGAGCTTGTTACCTGGGCATATGATTTCGTCTGATTTGTTCCTTGCTCTGTGGACCTGGAGGCATTATGGCGGGTCTGTCTTTGTGGCTGAGGGGAGACCGAGGGGGGCCAAAGTATGTTTGGAGGGTGTTACCATCAAAGTTCATCTCTGATAGCTGCCCCATGTCCCTGTGTTCCCCTGCCCTGGTAGTGGGGGAAAGTCGCTGGGTTGCAGGGATGGTGTGGGGGTCGCCGTTCCTCCAGGGACAGGGATGGATCAGACATGGGTGCGCAGCAGCTGCGGGTAGGCCTGTGAGCACTGCGTGTAGGAGTTAGTGAAGAGGCCTAGTGAGGGGTCCTGTAGCGGCCGGGATGCTTCCCTTGTTCTGGGAGTGGAGGGGGTGGACTCACCGCAGCTGATCCTCTGCTTCTCCGGTCCCCTGTCTCTCGTTCCAGTTCCGCTGTGCTCTGGAGTAGTGGAGGGGAGGCTGAGCTCCGCCGCGGTGGCTGCCTCATGGATGAGGCAGGGGCCGTCGGCGCCATCTTGTCCCCGCCGTCCTCGGACATAGAGGGGTGTTTAAAGTACCCGTGGAGGGTTGTTGTGGAGCCGGACGGCGGTTGGGATGATCCCCTGGGTTTGGAGGATCTGGTTCTCCTGCTGCCTCCCATAAAATGTAGCTGAAAATCCCCCTTTCAGGCCTTAATGCTGCGGGCTAGTGGAGAGCTGAAGGCTCAGGCGTCCATGCAGGGCAACTTCCGGTCCCGCCCCTTTTTTTTTAGGGTTCTTATTAGGACAATAGACATTAGCCAATGTATATTTTACCCCTTGTATAGTTCCTGTAATAAAAGATATCGACCCTCCGGATCTATTTTCCTTTGATTTATTAGAAAACGTACATTTTCCCTAAACCGATGGCTACTCCTTTGGCCCTTCTTATTGGCGAGTCTCCTTGATACCATGTTGGTATGTTTCTTGAATAAATTTTGGTATTTGAGTTTTGGGTTATATGCGTCTCCTGTAGGAAAATTATTTCTGCTTTACTTTTTTCTAGTTCTCGGAGAATGATGTTTCTCTTCCCTGGGAATTTAGTCCTCGGACATTATAGGAGATTATTTTTATGCTGTTTACGTTTTCCATTCTTGTGCCTTTTCTTCCCCGCCCGTCCTCCGGCCCTCCCCCCCACCCGGTCCCCTTAGAAGGCCGGGTGGAGGGGACACCCAGCGGACGCACGGGGTCTCCTCATCTCTTGTCTCAAAATAGGTGCGCCTATGTAACCACTCATGTGGATCAGACCTTTCCCTCCCCTCCCTCCTTCCCTCCCTTTTCCCTCCTCCCACCCTCCCCCTCCCGTTTTTCTGATATGGGTTTTTTACCCCCATATTCTCTAGAGCTGAGAGCATTTTACTTTGTTTTGTGGGGCACACCCTGCCCCCTCTGCTCTATTTATTGTGAGGCGGCGCTCTGTGAGACACCCTATTCCCCCCTCGCCTAAGCACTAATAGGGCGACCCCCTGTCCACTCCGTGAGTCCCTGTCTTCCTCTCCCTGCATTTTTGTTGTGTTTTACCAATCCTTTCACTTTCCTTTTTTCCCATCCCATCAACCCCAGCCCCCCCCCCCCCTTTCCACTCTAAGGCCCCTTGCACTAATGTGTGGTATTTCTCAGTTATTAATTTCCTCGAGATTCCACATCTTGATGTCTGTTCCTTGAATTTAATTGCCATTGCAGGTCATCTCCTGCCGTTATTCGCTCCTGTCTATTTGCATATTTTTCCAGTTCTGGGGAGGGGATTTCTAGTTTGTTGCAAAAGTCCGGAATCTCCTCCACATATCTTAGCCTCGCACTTATTCCGTTTTTCCTTGCTATTAGACATGCTGGAAAACCCCAGTTGTATTGAATTTCTTGCTCCCGGAAGATTCCTAATAGTGGTTTTAATGTCCGTCGTCTTTTCAACGTTTCTTGAGACAAATCTTGAAATATTTGTCATTTACCTTCCGCAAACTCTATTTGTGTTTTCCTCTTTAGGTTTATCCAGATCTGTTTTTTTTCTTCCCATTTTTCGAAGCGTACTATTACATCTCTAGGTGTTTCCCTTGAGAACCTTTGAGGTTTTTTTACTCGAAAGACACTTTCTATTCCTATTATGTTGGTTGCATCCTTTCCCAAGATTTGGTTGAAGAGATTGTTCATTTTTTCTATTAGGCTTTCTGCTTGTTCTGTTTCCGGTAACCCGCGTATTCTCAAGTTTTTCTTTTTATCTCTATTTTCTTGCTCTTCTATTTTATATGATTGTTCCTGTTGTTCCCGTTTTAGTTTCTTTATTTCCTCTTCCAGTTCCTTTATGTTTTTTTGATGTAGGTCTACTTTGATCTCTACTTCTTCCACTCTGTTTAACATATATCCCATGTCTTTATGGAGTGTTGATATCTCTGCTTTTAGGGAATTCTCTAGTGCCGCGAACATTTTTTCCATATCCTGTTTTGTTGGCAACTGTGGCCCTTGTCCTTCCTCCTTTCCTCTGTCTTCCTCTCCCATTTCTGGCTCCATTCTGGGTTCTGAGAGGTGGCTGGTTTCTATTTGTACTTTATACTGGCCTTTTTTATCCTTGTTGTCCTTCTCTTTTGTATCTATTTGTCTGCCCTTTGAACCCACTTGTTTCTCTCCTTCTCCGATTCCTTGCTGTATATACCTGTTCATAGGGCCTGGACTTGGGCCTAGGCTGGTCCTAGGTGATTTCGGTATTGCTCCCGCATTTCTTGTTGTTTTCCCCTTCATGTTTGTTTCTATGGCTGGATTTATAAGATCTTCGAAGCTGCCTTCCAGAATACCCCTTGGTTGGGGTCTCTTAATGATGAAAAAATCTCCCAGCCTTCTTAAATTGACTTATTTTTACTAATATTTCTTTTGTTCCGTTCTCATACCCACCATCCTCCTCACAATCCAATAATAGAGATAATTAATGAGATATGAGTAGTCTCCGTTTCCCAGAAGTTATGTTACTACCTTAAGTACATTAAGCATTCCTTGGTGCTGTTCAATTGTTTAAACCATAGTATTAAGTCCCTATGTATAGGCGTTCCTAAGCTGCAAAAAAAAAAAAAACCCAGGCCCAATGGGTTCTGAGAGACATTTTTCAGCTGCAAAAACGCTCCAACGCTAAAAAACGCTCAAAAACGCCCAAAAACATCATTCTCCAACGTCCTCCAGCGTTTTTGATCCATTGAAGAAAAAAAAAAAAAAAAACGCTCAAAAACGCTCAAAAACGCTATTGCAAAAACGCTGCAAAAAGCTGAAAAAAGTTTAAAAAAGTCACTGCAAAGACACCGGCGTCTTCACAGCGCTTTTCTAACAGCCGTGTGCATGAGGGCCCAGGTGCTCAGCAACATAATTCAAATGTTTTAGCGATATAATGCAATCTAATTCAAGTATTCAGCAAGATGATTTATATATTCAGCAGTATAGTTCCAGTATGAGCTTATATGTTCCACATTTTTGTTACTATGAAATTTCTTCTTATTCTATAGTTTGTACTATCAAGCCTATAGTTAGTACCATTTGCTAAAAAAAAAAAAAAAAAAAAAAAAAATCCCAAGAAAGGGAGATACTGCAGCAGCAGCAGCAAGCAGGTGGGGGCTGGGAGACAACTCTTCCGTTGGCTTGTCTCTCTTTCACCTTCTCCTTCTCTTCTCCCCTGTTCCCCCCCCCCCTGTTTTTATTGTTTTTCTTAGCTCACTTGATTCAACTTTTTCAGCTCTTTCGCCTTCATTTACTTTCACTTTTTATTCCATTTTATTTCAATGTGTTCTTTCCCTTTCCCTTTCTTTTGTTCTATTACTTTTCCTTTGCTTGTTCACTTCAAAAAAACAATTGCAATAGAAAAAAGCCAAAAGAGGAAAAAAAAAAAACGCTCAAAAACGCTATTGCAAAAACGCTGAAAAAAGCTGAAAAAAGTTAAAAAAAGTCACTGCAAAGTCACTGCAAAGACACTGGCGTTTTCACAACGTTCTCCCAACAGCCCGTGTACATGAGGGCCCAGGTGCTCAGCAAAATAATTCAAATGTTTTAGCGATATAATGTAATCTAATTCAAGTATTCAGCAAGATGATTTATATATTCAGCAGTATAGTTCCAGTATGAGCTTATATGTTCCACATTTTTGTTACTATGAAATTTCTTCTTATTCTATAGTTTGTACTATCAAGCCTATAGTTAGTACCATTTGCAAAAAACAAAAACAAAAACCAAAATCACAAGAAAGGGAGATACTGCAGCAGCAGCAGCAGCAAACAGGTGGGGGCTGGGAGACAACTCTTCCGTTGGCTTGTCTCTCTTTCACCTTCTCCTTCTCTTCTCCCCTGTTTTTATTATTTTTCTTAGCTCACTTGATTCTACTTTTTCAGCTCTTTCGCCTTCGTTTACTTTCATTTACTTTCGCTTTTCATTCCATTTTATTTCAATGTGTTCTTTCCCTTTCCCTTTCTTTTGTTCTATTACTTTTCCTTTGCTTGTTCACTTCAAGACAATTGCAATAGAAAAAAGCCAAAAGAGGAAAAAAAAAAAAAAAAAAAAAAAAAAAAAATACGGTACTTATCTTTTAGTTGTTGTTGAAGTTGGGACACAAAGGGACGCTCACTACTGCTTGCTGCTGCTCTCTGATGCTGCGAACGCTCAGGTGCTGTCTCTGATGTTATCAATCTGCCCAGGTCTGTCTGACCCGCTGAAGTCGCAGCTGTTCTCCGCTCTCAGCTCTTCAGTGTCCGCTGCCGCTGCTCCTTGCTCTGCTCACCCACCTTCCTGGCTCTCTCCTCCGAAATTCCCCGGTGCACTTCAGCTGGTTCCTCCGCTCTCCGCGGCCGGCAACACCGCTGGGGACTTGAAACAGCCCCCAGCAGCGCACCGTTTTCCCTGCTGCCGTCGCTTCCGAAGCGCTCCGATCTCCGCGGTTTTCCAGTTCTCCTAACCCCCCGTCCTCGATGAGCCTTCTAGCCCGTCCGACTACGGAGGGGTGGGGGGGGGGATGCAGGCAGACGCAGGTACAAACTTCCTCTGGCTTACACAGCAAGACAGCTCAGAGAGTGATAAGAGTGATGAGCAGGGGGGGCGGGGAGGGAAGCTACCTACACCTTCTCATCAGGCCGATCATTCCTCTCAGCTGCAGGGAGAGGGTTCTCAGGATCCTCACGCCGCCGTGCACAGAGCCATTACCAGGCTCCTCCCTCAACCAAAGCTAAATTGTCTGGAGAATACAGGGTTAAATTGAATGGTTATAAATTTTCTTCAGATTATCTGGACATACACAGAGTGTGGGGGTTGTTTATATAGTGATATGTGCAAGCTTCCAAGATATCTGTTAGCTGTGAGCAAGGCTGAAGACTCTGCTCTTCCATCCTTTGTATTAGCTTAATCATTCTCATCAAACTGCAAACAAATCCTCCTGAATAGTTCTGATGTGAAACTGCCAGCTTACTTCTCCAAATTGACTTTTCTTAGAACATCAGCTGGCTCACCCCCTTCCCTGCACAGTGTCAGCAGCACCTGGCAGTAGCAGTGCCCTGCCTCCAGGTTCTCTGGGCAGACGGCACTGGAGATAGGGGGGAGGATCTAAGTGAATGAGGGCACAGATCGAACATACATGAGACTTGGGGGGAGATAGAAAAACTGGTGGAAGCTTCTAAAAGCATACACTACCTCGATCTAGCAGCAGGCTGCAGCCACTCATCTACCGCTCTCCAGGCTCCGCTAGTCCGCTGTTTTCATTCCAAGGGCGAGAGATGCTGGGGGGGGGGCGGAGTGCAGATGTAGATCACTCCGCTGGCGCCTGTGGGGACCTGCTGCCGGAACTATAGAAGCTGCATCGGCAAATGCGGCTGGCTTACACCACGGCTGAGGTCCTAGTTCTCCTAGTTCCCTGCTGAAACACCTCCCACTCACAGCACAGCTGTTTTTACCTGCCCCAGTGGTGGTGACTGAGTTACACAGGGACAGATGTTGCAGGCATTTAGCACTAACATAACTTGTGAAACACAGACAGGGCTGGATAATTAGGGTGTGCCTGGGCACCCGGCACACCCCGTGGGCACACCTATGATGAAATCGTTGGTGGGGCGGGAGAGCCAGAAAGAGGAGACAGACATGGCCACAGAATCATGTCCCGGAATGAAGGTGCCTGGGACCCGGGACAGACTTCCAAGATGCGGGACTTTCCCATGCAATGCGGGACGCGTGGTCACCCTAGTGCAAACATGTAGTTTTCTATGTGCCCGTGCTGTAACTGGCCTTCATCAAGTGCGGAAAAAACGTAATTCACCGCATATGTGAGAGAAACCAAAAACAATCCTTGGATGAGATGGCTGCATTAACTTTTGCCTTTTTCACCTGGTGATCCCTCATCCTAGGGTGACAACCTCCACCCACTGCACTATATCAATGGAAAAAGTAGCGTTGTCACCATAGAGCAGACCAATGGAATGCACTGTAACATGAAACCGCAACTGTAATTCTAGCCATGTATGCAAGCTGCCTCTGTAGGGTTGCCACCTTTTCTTCAAGCCAAATCCGAACACTTTTGCGGCGCACAGCAATTTTTTTTGTAGTACACGATATAGGATTGTAAAATACCTGGGACACCTTTTGGGTTACCCAAAGAGAGTAGTAATGAGGTGTGCTACAGTGAACAGTGGCTGTGGCCAAATTGCATTAACAGTAGGGGGACTTAAAGAGGCATGATTAAATAAAACAAAAGCATTTGTGTACCCATAAAATATGATTTAATTAATAAAAGAAATGTCAGTTAAAATTAGGAACTAGCCTAACTTTTTTTCTTTAAACATATAGTTTATTTAAATTTTCACAAAACAAACATTTATGTTGAGTTACAAAAGCTTACAGACAGTAATCACATTTTTTCTTACATAGCAGAACAAATAAAACCGTAGCAGCACAAGTATCCATCAGTTAACAGGTTCCTTGCATCAGATAACTTAAAATTAAAAAGAAAAAAAAAAAAAAAAGACTACAAACATAGTTCTAAAATATTACCCTTGGGGGGGGGGGGTCTCGTTGAGTACCCTCCTTAGAACCCTAACCATCTCATTACCAAGAAAGTACGGTCATGGAATAAGCGGTGGGAAGAACTCAAGATAGGTAAAGTGGGTAGTGGTCCACAGATCTTACTCAATCGTTAGATATTTCGCCTTCACCCATGCGGCCCAAATCTTATCAAATTTCTTGGGACAATTTCTTCCCAAGTATGTTAACTTATATAATGATAATGCTGCATTTACTAATGATTGCCAGAGTTGTTTAGTGGGCGGTTGGGGCTGATTCCATTGCATTAGTATTGCCTTTCTCGCATACAATGTAGTGTAAAAGATAAACAATTTTTTCCCCCAGGAGACTTCTAGGAGATTCGCAAATACCCAAGAGAAGAGGGATTGGACTGTAAGGGATCATCAGATTCCCCACTGAGTTAATCTCGGTTAGAATACTTTTCCAGAACTCCACCACACGAGGACAGGTCCAGACAACATGAAAGAAATCAGCTCCACTCAAGGTACTTCTATGGCAGTTTGCTGTTCTGTCAGGGTATATTTTCGCTAAGCGTAGTGGGGAGTAGTATGCGCGGTGAATAAACTTCAACTGCATGAATCTATCTCTCGCTGAAATCACCAGGGGTAAATATTGCTGTATGCCTTCCTCCCAATCATCAGCCGCTAATTCCAGAATGTCCCCCTTCCAGAGCTCATACAGCAGGGAGACTTTAGATGTATCGCCAGATATCAATATATTATACACTGTAGATAATGTTCTCCCACCGTCAGGTGATCTAAGCGCACTCTCCACAGAGGACATTTCCAGAACCAGCGGACCAGAGAACTGAGAGCGAAAAGCATGACGCAGCTGAAGGAACCTAAAGAACATGTGGTTTGGCAGATCTCTATTTCTTTTTAGAGCGTCAGGAACTAGCCTACCTTAACCACTTTAGCCCCGGACCATTATGCTGCATAAGGACCAGAGGACTTTTTCCAATTTGGCACTGCGTCGCTTTAACTGCTAATTGCGCGGTCATGCAATGCTGTACCCAAACGAAATTTGCGTCCTTTTCTTCAAACAAATAGAGCTTTCTTTTGATGGTATTTTGATCACCTCTGCCGTTTTTATTTTTTGCGCTATAAATGGAAAAAGACCGAAAGTTTTGAAAAAAAATGATATTTTCTACTTTTTGTTATAAAAAAAATCCAATAAACTCAATTTTAGTCATACATTTAAGCCAAAATGTATTCGGCCACATGTCTTTGGTTAAAAAAAATGTCAATAAGCGTATATTTATTGGTTTGCGCAAAAGTCATAGCGTCTACATACTAGGGTACATTTTCTGGAATTTACACAGCTTTTAGTTTATGACTGCCTATGTCATTTCTTGAGGCGCTAAAATGGCAGGGCAGTACAAAACCCCACCAAATGACCCCATTTTGGAAAGTAGACACCCCAAGCTATTTGCTGAGAGGCATGGTGAGTATTTTGCAGCTCTCATTTGTTTTTGAAAATGAAGAAAGACAAGAAAAAACATTTTTTTTTCTTTTTTAAATTTTCAAAACTTTGTGACAAAAAGTGAGGTCTGCAAAATACTCACTATACCTCTCAGCAAATAGCTTGGGGTGTCTACTTTCCAAAATGGGGTCATTTGGGGGGGGGTTTGTGCCACCTGGGCATTCCATGGCCTCCGAAACTGTGTCAGGCAGTGAAGAGTGAAATCAAAAATGTACGCCCTTAGAAAGCCTGAAGGCAGTGCTTGGTTTTCCGGGTCCCGTACGCGGCTAGGCTCCCAAAAAGTCTCACACATGTGGTATCCCCATACTTAGGAGAAGCAACAGAATGTATTTTGGGGTGTAATTTCACATATTCCCATGGCATGTTTGAGCAATATATCATTTAGTGACAACTTTGTGCAAAAAAAAAAAATTTGTCTCTTTCCGGCAACTTGTGTCACAATATAAAATATTCCATGGACTCAACATGACTCTCAGCAATAGCTTGGGGTGTCTACTTTCCAAAATGGGGTCATTTGGGGGGGGGGGGGGTTTGAACTGTCCTGGCATTTTATGCACAACATTTAGAAGCTTATGTCACACATCACCAACTCTTCTAACCACTTGAAGACAAAGCCCTTTCTGACACTTTTTGTTTACATGAAAACATTTTTTTTTTTTTTGCAAGAAAATTACTTTGAACCCCCAAACATTATATATTTTTTTAAAGCGAATGCCCTACAGATTAAAATGGTGGGTGTTTCATTTTTTTTTTCACACAGTATTTGCGCAGCGATTTTTCAAATGCATTTTTTGGGGAAAAAACACACTTTTTTAAAATTTTAATGCACTAAAACACACTATATTGCCCAAATGTTTGATGAAATAAAAAAGATGATCTTAGGCCGAGTACATGGATACCAAACATGACATGCTTTAAAATTGCGCACAAACGTGCAGTGGCGACAAACTAAATACATTTTTAAAAGCCTTTAAAAGCCTTTACAGGTTACCACTTTAGATTTACAGAGGAGGTCTACTGCTAAAATTACTGCCCTCGATCTGACGTTCGCGGTGATACCTCACATGCATGGTGCAATTGCTTTTTACATTTGACGCCAGACCGACGCTTGCGTTCGCCTTTGCGCGAGAGCAGGGGGGGACAGGGGTGCTTTTTTTTCTCTATTATTTTTTTGCTTTTTTATCTTATTTTTAAACTGTTCCTTTCATTTTTTTTTTTTTAGTCATTTTTATTGTTATCTCAGGGAATGTAAATATCCCCTATGATAGCAATAGGTAGTGACAGGTACTCTTTTTTGAAAAAATTGGGGTCTATTAGACCCTAGATCTCTCCTCTGCCCTCAAAGCATCTGACCACACCAAGATCGGTGTGATAAAATGCTTTCCCAATTTCCCAATGGCGCTGTTTACATCCGGCAAAATCTAAGTCATGAAATGCTCGTAGCTTCCGGTTTCTTAGGCCATAGAGATATTTGGAGCCACTCTGGTCTCTGATCAGCTCTATGGTCAGCTGGCTGAATCACCGGCTGCATTCTCAGGTTCCCTGTTGAGACAGGAGAGCTAGAGAAAAACACGGAAGACTGTGGGGGGGGGCGGCATTCCCTCCCACTGCTTGAAAAAAGCAGTCTAGAGGCTAATTAGCCGCTAGGATTGCTTTTACATGAAAGCCGACCGCTGGCTGAAAAGAATGATACCAAGATGATACCTAAACCTGCAGGCATCATTCTGGTATAACCACTCAAAGTCGTGAATGGCGTACCTGAAGACAAAAATATGGTTAACAATAAAACACAGTAAACGGTAAAGTATAAAAAATTGCATACCTGAAAAGCAAACATGATAAAACATAATAACAATAAAACATTGCAGAATAGAATACAGTAAAAAAGAGCAGAACAATAGAGAGAGAATAAAGAGAGAGAGAACAATAAAACGACAACTATTTTTTTTTTATTTTATAGATATATATTTTTTTTTTTTACACTTTTTTTTGTAACTAACTTTTATAACTGTAACCAGTTCCAGGTTCGGGTCTCTCAAAATGCGATGGCATCTTGGGAGACCCTGTGAAAGTGTGCCTAGTCTGTGCAATGCTGTACCCTACGCTAATACTCAACTAGTGTATGGTAGCGTTCAAAACATTCACCAATGCAAAGACCAGGATTGTCAGGACAGAAGAGACAATAATAGCGGGTGTCACGCCTATATCCGCGCTTGCTGCAGACACGACATCTTTTTTGGGGGGGTTTGTTGGGTAGGGGTACTCGGGAGGACATAAAAATGCCTCTCATGCAGCCGACTGCATTTGGTTGGGGATGTGAATGGGGGAAGTATTGGCGCTGCAGAAGTGGTGGGTTCCCAATTAGGATTGGCGAATGCAGCAGGAAGGGCATTATGGGCACGACGGCCTGTGTTTGTCTTCTTTTTGGTGGCAGCGGGACACTACTTTTGCTTGCCACCTCACCAGCTTGAACTGCACTTATGGGACTCGCCACGTCACCAAGTGTTACTGCAGTGCTGGTTTGACTACGACCGGGGTGTACTAGGCCACTGGTGCTTGCCAGTTCACCAAAACGCTACCAAAAAAACTGTTAGCAATCGCAGGGATCAGGCCTGACTCTGCGAACGCTGCAGTTATGCGTTTAGTGTTTTGTAAGTGACAGTGATCGATCGATACTGCACTTGGGTGGGCTGGGCGGAGGGGCAAAACGCAGGTGCTAGCAGGTATCTGGGCTGATCCTGCTAACACTGCGTTTTTGGGAACCCTAAACTGCTGGGGACGCTAGTATAGATCTGATCAGATCAGATATTGATCCGTTCAGATACTATACCACTAAGGGAGGCGTATGCTGCGTGCGTGGGTGTTAGCGGTACTGGCGCTAATCTGACGCTGCCTGGGGTAACGCATATCACCGCCGGGCGATCAGGGGGCTAAACCTTTATTAGGTAATAAACGGCGGGTGCCTTGACACTATAAAAAATAAACAAACTAACCAGCGTCACCCGTAACAGTTATACGGTGATCAGTGGTGAAAGGGTTAACTAGGGGGCAATCAAGGGGTTAAAACATTTATTAGGTAGTATATGGGGGTCCCTGTCGCTATAAAACGCTGACGGCGAACCTAAATATTTACCTCCCTAACTAGCGTCACCAGTGACACTAATACAGCGATCAGAAAAATGATCGCTTAGTGACACTGGCGACAGGGGGTGATCAAGGGGGGTTAGGGGGGTATCCTAGACCTAAAGGGGGCTAACAGTAACTGCCCTAACATAGTAACTGTCACAAACTGACACCATGCAGTAATCAGAAAAAAAAATAAAAAAATAAAAAAACTGCTTGGTGTCAGTGTGACAGGGGGGTGGAGGGGGGATTAGGGGGTGATCGGGGGGTGTTTTGTGTGCCTGGCATGTTCTACTGTATGTGTGTGTGTTGTGCACTCACATTGAAGTCTTCTCTCCTCGGCGCCGGAACGGAAAATACCGAGCTGAGGAGAGATTAAATCATTTCCTTTGCTGCTGTTTAGCATACAGCAGCAAAGGAATGATTTGATTGGCCAGCGGCAATCGCGAGGGGGGGCCACAAACGGATGGTCTCCCCCTCATCTCTGATCGCCGCTGGTCAGAAGCGGACCGCCTCGGGCACCGGGGGGGGGGTGTCCGATCGAACCCCCCGCCCGCGGGAGGCAGATCGCGTATATGTACGTGATTCTGCCTGCCCGTGCCATTCTGCCGACGTACAGTCCTTAAGTGGTTAAAAGTGGACACTGTCAGCCAGTAGAGCAGTGGACGGCCTCAATAGATCAGTGGACGGCCTCAATAGAGCGGAGTCTGTAATACCATGCTTTCTCCTGCAAACGCGTCCCTGGTTGGTAGGACACCAGTCCAGAGGCCCTCAATTCACTGTCTCTGGTGGCATCGGCGGCTGGGTGGGGGAGAGAGAGAGCACATAGACAGACAGTGCAGTGTGACCTGGCTGCAGGACATTAGCCCCGCTGGAGCAGGGGAAGAAGGGGGGGAATGCATGCTGTTTGGGGGTAGCTGACAGGGGGGGGGAGCTGACAGAAAGGAGGGGGGAGCTGACAGAAAGGAGGGGGGCATCTGACAGAGGGGAGGGGGGCATCTGACAGAGGGGGGCATCTGACAGAGGGGAGGGGGTAGCTGACAGAGGGGAGGGGGGGTATCTGACAGAGGGGAGGGGGGGTATCTGACAGAGGGGAGGGGGGTATCTGACAGAGGGGAGGGGGGGTATCTGACAGAGGGGAGGGGGGTATCTGACAGAGGGGAGGGGTATCTGACAGAGGGGAGGGGGGTATCTGACAGAGGGGAGGGGTATCTGACAGAGGGGAGGAAGGGGTATCTGACAGAGGGGAGGGGGGTATCTGACAGAGGGGAGGGAGGGGTATCTGACAGGGGGAGGGGGGTGTCTGACAGAGGGGAGGGGTATCTGACAGAGGGGAGAGGTATCTGACAGAGGGGAGGGAGGTATCTGACAGAGGGGAGGGGGGGTATCTGACAGAGGGGAGGGGGGGTATCTGACAGAGGGGAGGGGGGTATCTGACAGAGGGGAGGGGTATCTGACAGAGGGGAGGGAGGGGTATCTGACAGAGGGGAGGGAGGGGTATCTGACAGAGGGGAGGGGGGTATCTGACAGAGGGGAGGGAGGGGTATCTGACAGGGGGAGGGGGGTGTCTGACAGAGGGGAGGGGTATCTGACAGAGGGGAGGGGTATCTGACAGAGGGGAGGGGGGGTATCTGACAGAGGGGAGGGGGGGTATCTGACAGAGGGGAGGGGTATCTGACAGAGGGGAGGGGGGTATCTGACAGAGGGGAGGGGTATCTGACAGAGGGGAGGGGGGTATCTGACAGAGGGGAGGGGTATCTGACAGAGGGGAGGGGTATCTGACAGAGGGGAGGGGGGTATCTGACAGAGGGGAGGGGGGTATCTGACAGAGGGGAGGGGGATCTGACAGAGGGGAGGGGGGTATCTGACAGAGGGGAGGGGTATCTGACAGAGGGGAGGGGGGTATCTGACAGAGGGGAGGGGGGTATCTGACAGAGGGGAGGGGGGTATCTGACAGAGGGGAGGGGGGTATCTGACAGAGGGGAGGGGGGTATCTGACAGAGGGGAGGGGGGTATCTGACAGAGGGGAGGGGTATCTGACAGAGGGGAGGGGGGTATCTGACAGAGGGGAGGGGGGTATCTGACAGAGGGGAGGGGGGTATCTGACAGAGGGGAGGGGGGTATCTGACAGAGGGGAGGGGGGTATCTGACAGAGGGGAGGGGTATCTGACAGAGGGGAGGGGGGTATCTGACAGAGGGGAGGGGTATCTGACAGAGGGGAGGGGGGTATCTGACAGAGGGGAGGGGGGTATCTGACAGAGGGGAGGGAGGGGTATCTGACAGGGGGAGGGGGGTGTCTGACAGAGGGGAGGGGTATCTGACAGAGGGGAGGGGTATCTGACAGAGGGGAGGGGTATCTGACAGAGGGGAGGGGTATCTGACAGAGGGGAGGGAGGTATCTGACAGAGGGGAGGGGGGGTATCTGACAGAGGGGAGGGGGGGTATCTGACAGAGGGGAGGGGGGTATCTGACAGAGGGGAGGGGTATCTGACAGAGGGGAGGGAGGGGTATCTGACAGAGGGGAGGGAGGGGTATCTGACAGAGGGGAGGGAGGGGTATCTGACAGAGGGGAGGGGGTATCTGACAGAGGGGAGGGGGGGTATCTGACAGAAGGGAGGGGTATCTGACAGAGGGGAGGGGTATCTGACAGAGGGGAGGGGTATCTGACAGAGGGGAGGGGGGTATCTGACAGAGGGGAGGGGTATCTGACAGAGGGGAGGGGTGTATCTGACAGAGGGGAGGGGTATCTGACAGAGGGGAGGGGGGTATCTGACAGAGGGGAGGGGGTATCTGACAGAGGGGAGGGGGTATCTGACAGAGGGGAGGGGGGTATCTGACAGAGGGAAGGGGTATCTGACAGAGGGGAGGGGGGTATCTGACAGAGGGGAGGGGTATCTGACAGAGGGGAGGGGGGGTATCTGACAGAAGGGAGGGGTATCTGACAGAGGGGAGGGGTATCTGACAGAGGGGAGGGGGATCTGACAGAGGGGAGGGGGGTATCTGACAGAGGGGAGGGGTATCTGACAGAGGGGAGGGGGGTATCTGACAGAGGGGAGGGGGGTATCTGACAGAGGGGAGGGGGGTATCTGACAGAGGGGAGGGGTATCTGACAGAGGGGAGGGGGGTATCTGACAGAGGGGAGGGGTATTTGACAGAGGGGAGGGGGTATCTGACAGAGGGGAGGGGTATCTGACAGAGGGGAGGGGGGTATCTGACAGAGGGGAGGGGTATCTGACAGAGGGGAGGGGTATCTGACAGAGGGGAGGGGTATCTGACAGAGGGGAGGGGGGTATCTGACAGAGGGGAGGGGTATCTGACAGAGGGGAGGGGGGTATCTGACAGAGGTATCTGACAGAGGGGAGGGGGGGTATCTGACAGAGGGGAGGGGTATCTGACAGAGGGGAGGGGGGTATCTGACAGAGGGGAGGGGTATCTGACAGAGGGGAGGGGTATCTGACAGAGGGGAGGGGGGTATCTGACAGAGGGGAGGGGTATCTGACAGAGGGGAGGGGTATCTGACAGAGGGGAGGGGGGTATCTGACAGAGGTATCTGACAGAGGGGAGGGGGGTATCTGACAGAGGGGAGGGGGTATCTGACAGAAGGGAGGGGGTATCTGACAGACAGGCGGGTAGTAGAGCAGATGACAGACAGACGTCACCTCAGTCAGGCGACACAGACAGCGCGCGCCAGGCAGGGAGGCGGGAATCCGGGCGGCCGCGATCACCCACAGTCCAGCCCCGCCTCCACATTTGACCAGTCACCAGCTCCACCAGGCCAATCACAAACCCTTATGAACGCACATGACTAATTCAGACAATCACAGGGTGCCCGCTCCCGCTGCCCAGCTCTCGCATAGTGTACACATTGATGGCGGCGGGCACGGGAATCGGGATGCACCGCTCTAGATGTTGCGGCCAAGGCCAGAGGGTGGTTGAACAGTTGCTATATGTGTCCGGGTTTCGGGCGGGTTGAAACCCGGCCACATGTGTCAAAACCAGACAGGTGCCATCCCTATCCCTCTGTGAGGGATGAGGAAGCTGGAGGCAGACATTGTGTGCGAGCGCCATCTAGCGGGCAGAGATAAGAGTGCAGGCTCATGGTGACAGCGGTAGAGGACGGTCAGTAGGGACGCCCGGGGTGAATGAAGTCTCCTCCCCTCACAGGGCGCTCTCTTTCTCTACAGAAGGTGAGTGGGCAGACCGACAAGATGGCAGGGCTTTACCCCCTCTGCCCCTGTCAGTCTTACTGGTGTCAGTGGTGACCCGGCCGGCTGTACAGCTCTCAGTAGCGGGCAGCAGGTTCAGGAGAGAAGCCGGCTATTCACTTCCTGGGAGGAGCAGAGCAGATATGCGGCTTCCTCTGTACAGGCCGAAGCCCCGAGCTTTCCTAGAATGCTGCCCGGGTAGGAGGCCGCGGAGGGAGGGATGGTTTTCACGGCGGAATACAATCTATACATAGATTTCCCTGATGGCCATCTATTTAATTTTACACTTATTTTTTGCATATTAATGTTCTTCATCAACTAGGTCAGCTCTGATCATTGGTCAGCAATGTGTGTATCAATGAGATGGCAAGAAGCCCCCAACCAGCTCTGTACAGTCTATTCATATTATCATCGATCTATCACCATGGACTGCACTAATCACTGTGTATAAATCACAAATCAGGGATGTTTTGGTAATAAGGTTTTATTATTAACCATTTGAAGACCTGGCCTTTTCGGGCACTTTTTGTTTACAGGTTTAAATCTATTATTTTTCTAGAAAATTACTTACATATGCGTTTGCTTTTGTGTGCGAGCACGGAGGGATAGGGGTGCTGTACAACTCCTCCCCCCCCCCCCCTTTTTTTTATTTTTTATTTTTTTTATTACAAGGAACGGAAACACCCCTTGTAATAGAAATAAGGATGACGGTTCCTCTTTATGGAGAGATCTGGGATCAGAAAAGGGGAAAAAAATATGTTTACTTCCACCCTAGACCAGAAGTCATGTCGCTCCGGTCCTCCAAGGCCATAGAGGCTAACAAAGACGATCTAGTCCCCTTTTTTTTTTTTTTTTTTTTCTATTGCCTGTGTGACCAGTGAGCCACAACGTCGGATTGTTTCTCGGGTAATCCGGAGAGAGAGCGGGGTTCGCGTCCCCTCCTGCTGCTTCTGAAAGCGTTTCAGTGGCTCACGAGCCACTCGAAACGCTATCAAGAGAAAGCCAGCTGAATAAGAAATACTGGGGTTTTGGCTGATAGCTTCAGCCATAATCCTGGTAAACCACTTGCAATATATACTTATTGTGGTTAGAGTGTTTGTTAACCTAAAATAAAAAAAATTGGATCCTGTTCCGTTAAAGCATTTTATACAGCAGAGTGCTTGTGCTGTGTAATTTGGCCTCCTGCATCACCTGAAATACCTGGCTGATCCTACCTGGTGGCTATGCCCTCCACCCCCTGTAAACTGACCACGGTGTGTCATGGCTGCTAAGCCCTGACACCGCGGTCAGTTTACGTGCCTCCGTCATCCGCAGCTTTCCTCCCCCTCCTTCCCGCCAGCTCCTGTGTCAGGGCCTGCGCCCTCCCCTCCTGCTGCTGAAATAACATTTCATATCAAATATAATCCTAATGATTGTTGCCTAATGATAGGTGCGTCTGTGTTTTATAAAAAAAAAAAAGCCGTATATACCGCATTTCAGAGTGCTGATCGGCGCTCACATGAACGGCTGGGTCTCTTCTCCCCTCCCAACTAACGTCAGCGGGGGAATCTCAGCTCCACCCGCTGCATCTGTCGGACAGGGAGAGGAGAGAGCCAGCCGGTCACGTGAGCGCCGATCTTACAGTGGGTTAACAACCGCTTTAATAGATGTAGAGTGATGGTGAGATGACACAACCTGAACACAGCAATATATTTCCTTATCTACACACAGCACAAGAGTCATAGACACACCCCACCTCCCCTGATTGGTTAACTGACTTTGACAGCAGCGGGTCCCAATGACACCGCTGCTGTCTCAGCCAATCGAGAGGGAGAGTTGTGGACGGCCGAGGCACTCGTGTACATTGCTGGATAGAGAGGGGGCTCAGGTAAGTATGAGGGGGGCTGCATTTTTATCTTAATGCAAGATAAAAGAAAACTTCTGCCTTTACAACCACTTGTTTTTGATGCGATTTAAGGCATTCCAATACAGTTCAGTGAAGAAAAGATGCAGCATGTTCTACTTTTTTTTTGGAACTGACCATACTAGTGCAAACTATGCCATATAAAACTATATAACCTATATAATACGTTCTGGATTCAGGAGAAAAAAAATGAACTGGACTGTATATGGTGTGAACTGGCCCTTAAATCTGAAGGAAAAAACTTTTGCTTATAGTGTTACTTTGAAGTGGAGCTCTGCTTGTTTGCTCCCCCCTCCACTGCCACATTTGGCACCTTTTTTTTGGGGGGGGGGTGGGGAGCGGGTACCTGTTTTTGAAAGGTACTCATCCCCACTCCAGGGAGATCTCGCCACGGCCAGGTTCCTCAGAAGTTCGGCCCCCCTCCTTCCCGCACCGCTGGGCCATTCACACAGTGTAGCGCGCTTCGCGCATATGCAGTAGGGCTGTGAAGCTGCAAGGATTCACTGCGTGTTTCCCTTACAACGAATGGCAGCGGCAACACCTGAAAGCTGATTGAAAAACTGGCTGGGGTGCTGACATCGAGGGATCCCTGGACAGGTAAGTGTCCTAATGTTAAACGTCAACAGCTACAGTATTTGTAGCTACTGACTTTCAATTTTTGGTGGGAGGGCTGGAGCTCCTCTTTAAAATCTTTATTTAAAAAAACTGTGAGGAGGCGGGCTCTTTATTGCCTTTTCTTCAATAAAATAAACGTTTGCTGTCTTCATTAGAATGTACACTAAGCTGCGCATGCACAGCTCAGTTTACATTCTGGCACAGATCCTGTGTGCAGGAATGACTGTACTCCTATGCATGTGCAGGAATTATGTCATCCTGCGCCGGCCAATCAAGATGACTGGAGACCAGCAGCTGAAAGAAATTAAGGAGAAGATGCCAATGAGGGACCTCAGATGGTTGAAGCGGAGGAAAGTATTAGGGCTTTAGTACCTCTTCAATGTTTAAGTCTCCAAACCAGTATCTTTCTGTTACTAATATAAATACTGGTGCAGTAAAGTTAGTGTATCATTTTTGCTGCTGTACCGATTTCTTTTTTTTTTTGTTTTCTTTATCAGTAATATTTTATGTGTTTTTTATATTATTATTGTTTCTTCAGATTGCTGTTAACCTGTGAAAGATGCCTTTGGTAGTGAAATGGCCGTTTCCTGCTCACATATTGTTACGAAGGCATGTCACCAGTACCATTGTTACAGGACTTGTGGGCACTTACAGCTGGATATGGACCAGTAAGTATCTCTAGATCTGTAATTGAACTCTGAGAAAGGTGCCAAAACCAACAGATATTCATTTTACTTTGCTACCCCAGGCCCCTCCAATTGAAATGGCTTTTGGGGGGGAGGTTGACTAAATGCAGTCACAGGTAGGCCGATGGCTCAATGAGAGGACTGGACGAGGTGTATGCTGTGTAAACATTTTACCGACGTCCCACAGAAATCTGAAAATGTGTCCCTTATCCCATCAGATCAGCCAGTAATCAGATATTGTAAAAGAACTGTAATCTCATGGCATAAAGTTGGGAGTAGCTGACTGGTGGAGGAAAATAGTGCAATGTACATTGTATGTGGAAGAAATAATTCAGAATGTAATTAGACAAGCACATAAAAGTGTTTTTACTATGCACTTTTATGACTTTTTTTTATTTTTTATTTTTTTATGTTTAATAAAGGAAACGTTTTTAAACTTTTGAATCTAATTGAAATAGCATCTGAAGTCTCATTGCCCATTTTTATTTTATTTTTTCCTCAATTGTTGGCTAAACTGAAATAGGGTTGTGGTGCAATTGATCTAGAATGGCTGCTCAAGTCACACTGGGGTTGATTTACTAAAACTTGAGAGCACAAAATCTGGTGCAGCTCTGCACAGAAACCAAACGGATTCCAGGTTATCTGTTTGTCAAAATTGAACAAGCTGAAGTTAGAAACTGGCTACCATGCACAGCTGTACTGTTTTTTTTTTGTTTTGTTTTGTTTTTTGTTTTTTTTCCACTCTCCAGTTTTAGTTAAGCTCACTGACTATTACAGATCCTTGCTGATGAGACTAACCTAGGCCTTTGCAATGTACTTTACTAAAGTCGTTCAAAGTTCTAAGTGGGGGTGTTTGCCTTTACTAGAATCGTATGGTCAGCTTTAGTTTTCTGATGGGAGACTTGCACCCCAGCATTTTTCTACACTTGCAATAAATTTTGCAAGTATTTTACCCAAGATACAAGAGAATTTCCAGAGATACCTGTTATTTGATGTTGGGCCTTCTGTAGACTTCTGGATGGGCCAGTAAGCCAATTATAGGAATGGGATTAGGATGATGGAAAATCTTCTATCTGACTAGAATTTGAGTATAATCGCATAGAAGACAAATTCTTAGTTTTAGGGAATAGAAAGCAGTAGCCAACTGATTGCAGAATCATTTGTGTGTTGATTATATGGCTGGCTTTGTATCTTTGCTACATGGTTACGCGTGGAAAACATATGTTTTACTGTGTGGTATTTTTAATGCATGGAATGCGCACAGTTGGCATTCATTTACACTGCAACGCACCTTTCAAATATACTTCAAGGCACAAGTTAGGTGTTTAAGATCCCTTTCACACTGAGGCAGTTTTAGCACTAAAAATAGTGCCTGAAAAGCACCTCTCATGCCTCCCCAGTGTGAAAGCCTGAGTGCTTTCACACTGGAGTGGTTTGTTTGCGGGATGGGAAAAAAAGTCCTGCAAGCAGCATCTTTGGGGCGGTGTAGGAACGCTGTATACAGTGCTCCTACACTGCCCCTGCCCATTGGAATGAATATACAGCGATTCCAAAACACCTGAAAAGCGATTCGAAAGCGCTGCAGAACGGGTGCTTTTAACCCCTTGGGGGTTAAAAGCGCCTCGCTAGCATCCAAAAAGCGCCGCTTAAACAGCGGTAAATCGCTGCTAAAACTAGCGACGCTTTACTGCTAATGGACCCGCCGCCCCAGTGTGAAAGCAGCCTAAAAATTAAAAAATACATGACTAATATTTGCTGATTTTAAAGCGTTATTAAACCCAGAACCTGAATTCACTATATCTGGTCTCCGATAGTACATGGAAATGCAATAATTTTAGTAAATATAAACTGGTAAATACCTTTTCTCATCCGAGTCTTGTGGCTTCTATCAGTTTCTGCTTAAGCTTGTAGGAGGAGTTTTCATTCTCCCCTGATCCTGTCTGGACAGTGGTCATTGGCCCTGTGCTGATCACATGCGCTCTCCCAAGGAAAAAAAAAAAAACACTTTCTCTAGCAATCCACACCAAACTGAGCATGTGCAGCCTGACTCCTAATGCTCTGTTCTATTGAGAGATGGGTTGGAGTCAGTTAAAGAGGAGGATCAAAGAGACAGGATTACACAGCCTTTATACACAATGCAGAGGATTAACTCATTAGGGTCCACAGTGAGTATAACAAACATGCTTTACTGCATATACAGACTGAATTTACTGTTGTGGGTTTAGTAACACTTTATAATCTTTCAAAGATAATGGGCTACCTCAGCCCAACACGGCTTAATGCACAGAATACTGTACATAAATGTTCATGCCTTAGTGCGGGGTACTTCACATGGGTGAAGTCGGCCTAAATGTTGTCAGTTTTTGTTGAAATCAAAGCTTTATGTCATCTGGTTATTTCAGTAAATATTTATTCCTGCAGAATACATGAATCGCCTGAAAGTGCACAACAAAGAAGTCTTATATGACCTTATTGAAAAACGTCAATCGGATACACCTCTCCTCACAATCTCCAACCACCAGTCCTGCATGGATGACCCGCACCTCTGGGGTAAGCTGGCATCACATAATAGTGCTTCATACTTCCCACACATTGGTTCATCCCAAAGCCTAGCCAGCAATCATTGCTCAGTGATGACATTTAGTGATGAAATTCTTTTATCCATTTGATAAAGGTTTGTCCTTTTTTGCAGGAATCTTGCAGCTGAAGCACCTTTGGAATATGAGTCGGATGCGTTGGTGAGTTCAGTATTTCAATATTTTTATGTTTTAATGAAAACTTAACTCAAAAGCAAAGTTTGTGATGGGCGTATCTACTGTAAGATCACTTCCTTGTTATATCTCCCTGCCACAGGACACCCACAGCTGCGGATATCTGCTTTACTAAAGAGGTTCACTCATTGTTCTTCAGCCTGGGCAAGTGTGTACCAGTATGCCGAGGTAAGTGGGGCATTTCTTTACCAGCTGAGTTATCGGATTGTATAATGCGGTAGTTACAGTGCTGTGTGACCTTTTATTGCCCCAACAAAATTTAGAAAGTATTATCTTAACCCCTTTGACCAGGGTCAAAACCCCTGCCCAAGCCTAATTTTGACATGTGTTGCTATAACTGTACATATCATGGCAACTACTTGGTGTATCCAGGTGGACTATACCCTTTTTTTTTTTTTTTAATTTTTTTTTTGTTTTTGGGGATCAATTGGGCTTTCATGTGGTAGGAAATATTCATGGATATCACCCTGATTTTTTTTTTTCCTTAGGAAAACCAGCCCCAAAAAAAAAAAAAAAAATTAGCTGTATATTTTTATGCCATTACCATGTATCACCACCAAAAAACCCTGCAAAACAAATTTTCCTACTGCTGATGATCGCAGCAATACTACTTATGTGTGATTCATTCTTTGTGCATGTAGTAGGGCCAAAAAAAAACATAGTTAGTGTGTGTGGGGTGTTTTTTTTTCTTTTTTCTTTTTTTTTTTGTCCTACTAATGCAGTGACACTAACTATAAAACCACATATTTTTAAAAAAAATAAGACACTGACACTAGCACTGCCATTAATTGATGTATATAACAAGTAAAAAGGTGCAATGCTCAGATACCTCTATATTACTCATGTAAGGTCCATAATAGTCCAAAAGGCAGGTATTGGGGAAGAAAAATTAGGTGGGTCTGTCAGGGCTGCCACCAAAGGAGACTAGAAGCAAATTCCAGTAGAGGCGCCCCCTCTCCTTGTTTTTCTCCATTAACTGATATATGAACTGACATTTACACTGATGCCTACACTCACTAAGCAAGGTAACACATTGGACTAGTTGGCCCCTGCTGCTGTCAGTCAAATCCTGTGACCGAGTAGGGGTGGGGCTGAGCCACTTGTGTGAGTCAATAGAAGAGAGAGGGCAGCTCAGGGGCAAGGCTGCATGATTGGCACCATAGAAAGCGGCTTCCAATGGGTGAACTCAGAGAAGGAGCCAGGAGCGCCGATGGGGGACCCCGGAAGAGGATCAGGGCTGCTCTTTGCAAAACCATTATTTTATTTTCATTAAAAAAAAAAGAAGCTTTAATATCACTTGAATCTTCTTCCTTTTTTTTTTTTTCACTGTGATAACCAAAGGAAGAAGATTCAAGTGATATTAAAGCTTCTTTTTTTTTTTTTTCCACTGTGATAACCAAAGAAGCTTTAATATCACTTGAATCTTCTTCCTTTGGTTATCACAGTGAAGAAAAAAAAAGGAAGAAGATTCAAGTGATATTAAAGCTTCTTTTTTTTTTTTTCACTGTGATAACCAATCAGAGGCTATCACCACAATCATGTGATCGGGATCCGGTTGCCCCCGGTCTCAGGGCTGGGAACAAGACAAGAATCTTCTGAAAATAAAGGTCCTTCCCTACCCTGATATTTCTGGCATGTGAAGCTCAGCTGGGATGAATGAACTCCCACGTATGTGTAGGAGTTATGTCACCCTGGCACAGCTAGTTGAAATGACCAAAAATCCCAAACCCGGCAGAAGACCGGGCTTAGATGTTGGCACTAGTGAGAAAGCTTGCAGATGTCACATTGCTGGATGAGAGGTGAGTATAGTTGAGCTTTAAAGTACATCTCTCACCAGAGAAATACATGGTAGATCAAGCATACAGCAGGTGGAAGTCGGAAAACTCTGGTTCCTTATCTCTAAACTTGATAGTGATGCAGAAGTAGTGATTATCACTGTGGCATCCAGACAACTTTAGTTTCAGAAAAAAGACAACCATGTTAACGTGTTTATTTTTAATTGCAGGTTTGCTTTAAAATGGCTACAATACCGACCGATATGCTGTAGATTCCTTTTGTTAGATCAGCAAAGTTTATCAACTCTATAGTTCAAGAGCCTTCTATATTGAATAGGTTATTTACTTTAACCCCTAATGCTAGTTTGTGGTAAACCATGTGGATTGTACAATCTAGTTGTAGTGTGGTGTCTAATGTTTAGAGGTTAAAAAAATATTTCCCTTTTTTAGACTGTACTTTTTAAAGCTTTTTTTGTCATGGTTTTCATAGATCTAGCTAGCAGTGATTATTTCAGCACAAAACAGTTCTTTAAACCTAAAGCAACAATTGTTTTGTTGATAATTAAATGTCCCTATTACAAAATTTAGGATCGTGTTAAGTCATGTCTTACTGTTCTTGCCATCTGCAGGGGATGGTGTGTATCAGCGAGGAATGGACTTCATTATAGAAAAGTTGAACAATGGTGAATGGGTGCATGTGTTTCCTGAAGGTAATAATACTATTACAGGGTAGGGCTGGGAGATTTTCTTGAAAAAAAAAATCTTCGATTCTCTTAAAAAAAACTCGATTCACGATTTGAATCGAGTTTTTTTTTTTTCTATGGAAACCGCGCCGGTCCTGAGGCGCTGCGGGCATGAGCTTTTAGGCGAGGCCGCGGCTTCGGCCTAGTCCACGACGTCCGGCCTCGCGGACTAGGCCGAAGCCGCGGCCTCACCTAAAAACTCCTTGGCCGCAGCTCTTCAGGCCCGGCGCGGTGTCAGCGCCGGTCCGGAGGTGCTGCGGGCATGAGTTTTTAGGCGAGGCTTCAGCCTAGTCCCCGGCGTCTGGCCGTAGCCGCGGACTAGGCCGAAGCCGCGGCCTCGCCTAAAAACTCATGCCCGCAGTGCCTCGGGACCGGCGCGATGAAAAAAAAAAAAAATCTAAAAAAATCGATTTGCTTAAATTTTGAATCGATTTGACCTCTCAACTCGATTCAAGATTTAAATCGATTTTTTTCCCAGCCCTATTACAGGGTACCAACTAGTCCTATAAAACCAGGTCATGTGGTCTCAAGACAAGGGCAAATGTGTGGGCTGCTAATATCAGTGAGAAGGTCCTCTTGTCCCCCTGAGAATCTAGTATATCTTCAAATGACAGCCCTGGCCAAAAGTTTTGAGAATGTCACAAATATATTAATTTTTTCACAGAGGCTGTTGCTTCAGTGTTTTTAGATCCTTTTTGTCAGATGTTACTATGGTATACTGACGTATAATTGCAAGCATTCCATGAGTGTCAAAGGCTTTTATTGATAATGTCATTAAGTTTATGCAGAGTCAATATTTGCAGTGTTGACCCTTCTTTTTCAAGACCTCTGCAATTCACCCTGGCATGCTATCAATCAACTTCTGAGCCACATCCTGACCGATGGCAGCCTATATTTGCATAATCAATGCTTGGAATTTGTCAGAATTTGTGGGGGTTCTTTTGTTCACCAGTCTCTTCAGGATTGACCAAGTTTTCAATGGGATCTGGGGAGTTTCCTGGCCATGGACCCAAAATATTGTTGTTTTGTTCCCTAAGCCACTCTGTTATCATTTTTGCCTTATGGCAAGGTGCTCCATCATGCTGGAAAAAGCATTGTTCGTCACCAAACTGTTCTTGGATGGTTGGGAGAAGTTGCTCTCAGAGGATGTTTTTGGACCATTCTTAATGCATGGCTGTGTTCTTAAGCAAAATTGTGAGTGTGCCCTTGGCTAAGAAGCAACCCCACACATGAATGGTCTCGGGATGCTTTACTGTTGGCATGATACAGGACTGATGGTAGTGTTCACCTTTTCTTCTCTGGCCAAGGTTTTTTTCTGATGCCCCAAACAATCGGAAGGGGATTCATCAGAGAAAATGACTTTGCCCCAGTCCTCAGCAGTCCAATCCCTGTATGTACCTATGTACTTTTTTTTTTTTTTTATATCAGTCTGTCCCTGATGATTTTCCTGGAGAGAAGTGGCTTCTTGCTGCCCTTCTTGACACCAAGCCATCCTTCAAAAGTGGTGCCCCAATCCCGCAGCTGACACTGTAGGAGACGGTCCTGGCACTTGCTGGACTCTCTTGGGCATCCTGAAGCCTTCTTCACAACAATTGAACCTCTCTCCTTGAAGTTCTTGATGACCCTATAAATGGTTGCTTTAGGTGCAATCTTAGTAGCAGCAATATCCTTGCCTGTGAATCCCTTTTTTGTGCAAAGCAATGATGACTGCACGTGTTTCCTTTCAGGTAACTATGGTTAACAGAGGAAGAACAATGATCTCAAGCACCACCCTCTTTTTTAAAGCTTTCAGTCTGTTATTCTAACTTAGTCAGCATTACAGAGTGGTTTCCAGTCTTGTCCTCGTCAACACTGACACCCGTGGTAATGAGAATCACTGGTATGATGTCAGCCAGTCCTTTTGTAGCAGGGCTGAAATGCAGTGGAAATGATTTTTTTGGGGATTAAAGAGGAGTTCCAGGCAAAAAGACAACTGTCTTAAACAATAGTACACCCCACCCCCTCATTTTTGGATTGTGTGTGTGTATATATATATATATATATATATATAATATATATATATAATATATATATATATTTATGTGTGTGTGTGTATGTATATGTGTGTGTGTATATATATATATATATATATATATATATATATATATATATATATATATATATATATATATATATATATATATATATATTACTTTTTTTTTTTTTTTTTTTTCTTTTTCTGGGATCCCATGGCGGCTCTCCTGCTTTTCAAATGCCCCCACAGAAAGCTGATTTCCATGGGGGCACTCATGCGGGCGAAGGACTCTGCCCCGCCCCCAGGCTCCCGTGTCACTGGATTTGATTGACAGCAGCGGGAGCCAATGGCGCCTGCTGCTATCAATCTGTCCAATGAGGACCCGAGACAGCAGCTGGAGCTGCTGGGCTCGTTCTCGTTGCTGGAATGATCAGGTTCAGGTAAGAAAAGAGGGGGCTGCTGCAGCACAGAAGGTTTTTCACCTTAATACCTTAAGGTGAAAAACCTTGAGTCTTTACAACTCCTATTTTAAATTTAAATTTTTTTTTTTTTCAGGCTGGAAGTTCGCTTTAAGTTCATTTTCATTGCAAAGAGGGACTTTGCAATTAATTACAATTCATCCAATCACTCTTCATAATGTTCTGGAGTATATGCAAATTGCCATCATAAAAACTGAGGCAGCAGACTTTGTGAAAATTAATTTAATATTTGTGTCTCAACTTTTGGCCACGGCTGTATGGGTAGTATGAAATTACGGTTATGCATTTCTTAACAAGTAAAATTAAACTGCGACGTCATGAGCAACTGGCTAGGACCACTTTTTATATAATTTTTTTTTTTTGGTTACCAGAAAAGAGCACCTATGACCTTCCAGTAAAAGGAACCCATCTCTAGATTTGTAATTAACTGTTGGCGCACTGTAAGACTAGTAGACCACTAAAAGATCCCATCTCTCTGCCCCTTGAGATTTTAAGAAGCCAAGCTTTCCTATGTTTTACCGAAGAATGTTTCTTCTAAAAGTTTATGATCAATTCATCTTTAAAACTGCACTGACCAAATTTTAAAAAACCTGGTTATGTCCTAACCCTAATCTAGGGAGTCAGCTCATCCAAAAGTTATCTTTCAATGTTTGGTGAATGCTGGAGAGTTAAACCACCTGGACAAATTCTTCTCTTGCACAGGGACTCTGGTGAGATCTCTGCACTGACTTCCTGGTTCTGTATACTTGCTGTGGACTCTCTGGGGGCTCTCACCATATCTGCTAGATTTTTTTGGTTTTTATATTAAGATGGAGAATGTAACCGAAGGAGCTGGAACACACAAATGTAGGTGGGAATATTAACCACTCTTAAGGTGGAGCTGTCTGGTATAATGGCAGGGAATTCGGGGTTGGGAGTATGTAAAACTCATAAAGGGCCAGGGGCTGATTCAGCACCAGGCTCCATCTGTAGTTAAAATATCACTTTTGTGAGGACTGACCTTTTTAAATGTATTTAAAGTGATACTAAAGTCCTTTGTTTTTTTTTTTGTTAAAAATAAACAAAAAACACAACATGTTGTACTTACCTGCACTGTGCAGTGGTTTTTCACAGAGCAGCCCAGATCCTCCCCTTCTTGGGTCCCTCTTCAGTGCTCCTGGCCCCTCCCTTCTGCTGAGTGCCCCCACAGCAAGCAGCTTGCTGTGGGGGTCACCTGAGCCGAGCTGCAGCTTCCTGTGTCCATTCAGACACCGAGCCACGGCCTGGCCTCACCCCATTTCTCTCCTAATTGGTTGACTGACTTTGACAGCAGTGGGAGCCAATGGCAGCATGCTGCTGTCTCAGCCAATGAGGGGAGTCCCGGGCAGCCAAGACATTGCTGTATCTAGGTGGGCTCAGGTAAGTATTAGGGGGGGGCTGCTGCCCACAGAAGGCTGTGTTTTTTTTTTTTTTGTTTTTTTTTTGTCTTAATGCATTAGGATAAAAAATAACCTTCTGCCTTTACAACCACTTTCAGTGTTTCTTCTGTGGTTGGCACACTGGTATGGAGATCACTGCTCCTGAGTTCTCTTGTTTTGCACACCTGCAACAGCTTCTACAAGGTGAAAACTCCCCTCTTATTGCAGGATGGGTAGGAACATATACACATGAACTGTGGTAGGGAAATAGGGAAATTTTACTACTGTAGCCCCCGAGAGATGTAATCTCACAAAAAACCATTCAGACTTGTTATTGAATGATTCCTTGTTTATGTATAATTGAAATCTGCTTTTGGCAGGAATGCTGCTTCAATTATATATCTAGATTCAGTAAGTGACAAATGTAGATATATCCCTTTTTTATTTTCAAAAGTTACAATTTTTTTTTTTTTTTTGTAGGAAAAGTTAATATGACACAAGACTTTGTGCGCCTAAAGTGGGGTGAGTAAGCTTTATGGATAAGAGTAACGTAAATGGCTGTTGTGGTAAATGTATTTTTAATTCTTCATCATTTTACCCTTACCTTTTCCCTAGGCATCGGACGTTTATTATCTGAGTGTACTTCGAACCCCATCATCCTTCCTCTCTGGCATGTTGGTGAGTTCTTTATAATATAGTGCTTGTGTCTTGGGAGTGCCTCAACAAAATGGCTGCATGCACCGATTCTCCTTATTTTGTTATAATGCAGGGATGAATGACGTACTCCCAAATGATCCTCCCTACATACCTCGCTGGGGGCAGGTAAGTGTGGAATGTACTGAATGGTAGTCCTCACCAGCTACAGCGGGCTAGTTTTTATGTGTGTCTGTTTTGTGTTATTTACCAGCCCCTTATGCAGTTGCCATGAGTTACTTCTGCTTTCACCAGCTGAGGTCCTTTGTTCTTTTATACAGTCCACGCACTAGTTGAATAGTGTATGGACTAAAGAAGATGCTCAGGTCTAATTTCTGCAAGGTCAGCCAAAAGTTTCTCGATAAAAAGGTAACTTTAGTGTATTTTCATTGTGTTTACAGTTCAAGATATTATTGTCAAGTTTATATGGGAGTAATTCTGAATGTGATGAATGTGTTTTGCTCTTTTTTTATATTCTAATAAAACTATAAAGTTTTGAGTCTCCATGCTCAACAATTCCTAAGATAAAAATGAATTATCCCCGGTGTCTTGAGAGAGTGTTTTTCTTATTCAGTCTGAGTGGACTAATAAGCTAACATTGAGAAAAAGGAGTGCAGTAGCACTGCTTAACAGAATTTGGCATAGTAAGGAGCAAATATGGCTCCACCCATGCACATATACCGGTACAAACCCAACCTACAGTATGCTGTGTTTTTAAAACCCTAGTATATATCAGAGTATTTAGCATGTCCTTTCATGTTTCAAAAGATAATGAATTCCATTTTAGCAGTAATTTCCATTTTCTTTCAAATATTTTATTGGAAAATTCACAAACAGCTGTTACATTAAGTTCCATACATAGTTTCAATTGAATATATGACAGTGAACATAGAAATAATGCATGAAATTTTGGCTTGATGGAAACTAAGTACTAGAATAACATGTATAATACTAAGTTGTGCGGCATGTTGGAACTGCGTACGTATATATTTGAGAGATGAAAGGGAGGTATGGTCCCTTTTTTAACACTATAAATCCGGGCCAATCCCCAACAACTGTGGTGGGGGGGCCCTAAAAAGTATTGCTAGTAACAGAGTATATTACTCTTTTTCAATTTTGGAGGGTAGGGTGGAATGGAGAGGTGAGATTATAAGAAAGGAGGGGAAGTAAAGAGGGGGTGTAAGCGGGAAAGTAGTAAATAGGAGAAGGGGGAAGAGGGGGGTGCCGGTCAGCCCGCGTGGGCACAGGTGCCAAAATAGAGTCTCGGGATGACATCCAGGTCTGCTTAAAGCGTTACCAGGTCCTCGTCGATATCTGTTGGCAAAAAGTGTTCCACCCAGGGTCGCCAGACTCTGTTGTGTTGGGTGGCCTTATCTAGGATTTTTGCCTCTGTTTTGCTATGTATCATTGCTTGGGTAATCCTATTCTTTGTTTCGGCTATGTTAAGAGTGGGGGTTTTCCAGGCCTTAGCTATCGTCTGCTTGGCTGCTGTGAATAAATGTAAGAGAAGTCGGAGTTGTGATCTGGTATAGTCTTGTGGAAAGAGGTTGAGGAGGGCAATTTTGGGGCTGGGAGATAAAGTGGTTTGGTGTAGGGTGGTTGCCATCTGAAATATTATCGCCCAGAAGCGTTGTACATGTGGACATGTCCACCATATATGTAGGTGTGTACCCCTTTCCCCACAACCTCTGAAACAGCTTGGGGAGGAGTCTGGTAGAAACTTAACAATTCTAGCTGGGACTAGGTACCAGCGCATTAGCACTTTATAGTTCGCTTCGGAGGCAATAACATTCTGGGATGAGTTTTTTGTGTTAGACCATATGGTCGACCAATCTTCTGGTTCGAGTGTAGTGTCGAGGTCTCTCAACCATCTTTGCGCATACGTGGGAAGATCTGGGGGTGGTAATGTAAGGTGGGAGTATAGGCGGGAGATAATACCCGGGGCATGCGGATCAGACTCGCACATACGCTCAAACTCGGTCAGAGTACCCAGACCAGAGTTGGTTTTTATAGTTTCTTGCACAAAGTGCTTAATTTGGAGGTAGCGGAAACATTCCCTATGGGGAAGTTGTGTTTGCTCCTGGATAATTGGAAAGGGTTTCACAGTGTCTCCACTAATGAGATCACAAATGCGAGTCAGACCCGCCTGGGCCCAGGCATGAAATGAGGTTGGTTCTGTGTAGGCTGGGAGGAATTGAGGGTGACCTAAGTAAGACAGAAGTGGGGAGTGTGGAGAGATTAGTTTAAATGGAGCTTTTAGTCTATCCCAAAGTTTAAGAGTGTAAAGTGTTAACGGATTAGTTATAGGTCCTCTAGCTGATGTAGGAAGCCATAGTAGATTGCCTATATTAAGCGGGTGTAAATCGATGGCTTCGAGGGCCACCCAAAGTGGGGTCTCTGACTTGGCGTGGTATAAAGTCGACTGTGCTAGACGGGCTGCGTGGTAGTAGTGTGCGAAATTGGGGATACCCAGGCCACCGTAGAGCTTGTTGCGGAGAAGAATCGGTTTCGCCACTCTGGGTCTAGTGGGTCCCCATATATATTTGAAAACTTTATTCTGTACAATCCTATGGTAATAAGGAGGGACTTTGATAGGGAGCACTCTATATAAGTATAACAGTTTCGGTAATAGGGACATTTTCACAGCAGCTATACGTCCCAGCCAGGAGACACACAGTGGTAACCAGGTATTTAATAAGGAAGATATTTGTGAAAGCATTGGGAGGTAATTAGATTGGAACAGGTTGGCAGGGTCCTTAGTGAGCTTGATCCCTAAGTATGGGATCGATGTGGTAGACCAGAGAAAGGGGAAATTGCTACGTAGTGTTTCTAGGTCAGCTTGTGGCAGGGACACATCAAGGGCCCTCGATTTGGTTTGATTGACTTCAAGTCCAGATATGTTAGAAAATTTATCCAGGATGTTCATAAGGTTGGGTAATGTGGTGTGGGGTGAAGTGATGAAGAGAAGTGCATCATCAGCGAAGAGGCACACTTTATGGGAGGTGGATGCTATATCTAAGCCTCGAATATCGGGGTTAGATCTAATCAGGGCTGCCAGGGGTTCGATTGTGAGTGCGAAGAGCAGGGGGGATAATGGGCATCCCTGTCTAGTCCCCCGTGCTATTGGAAAAGGATCTGATCGGAATCCGGAATAGTGAACATACGCTTGTGGGTGGTTATAAAGGGCCTTGATCCAATTTAAGAAGTTGGGACCGAAGCCCCAACGTTGGAGGATAAAAATTAGGTAGGGCCATGAGACTGTATCGAAGGCTTTGCGTATATCTAAGGAAAGGAGGTGCATGGGGATCTTACGGGAACGAGCCAGATGTTGCAAAAGGATTACTCGTCTGATATTGTCGCTCGCTTGTCGTTTGGGTATAAAGCCAACCTGGTCTTTGTGTATCAAGCCACCAATGATGGGATTGAGGCGTAGGGCGAGGACTTTAGCTAAAATCTTAATATCCACATTAAGAAGTGAGATTGGTCTATAGTTGGACCATAACGTGCTATCAGTGTTTGGTTTGGGGATCATAGAGATAAGAGCAGTCAATGTGTCCCTGCCAAAAGAGTGTTGTTTTAGTATAGTATTAAATGTATTGGTGAGAAGGGGGGCAAGTTCAGTGGCAAACTTTTTATAGTAGAGACTGGGGAGGCCATCAGGGCCTGGGCGCTTATTAGGTTTTAGAGTTTTAATGGCTGCTATTACTTCGTCTGTCGAGATCGTGCTCTCCATCAGCTCACGGCTGGATTCAGACAAGGTTGGTATAGGTAAGTTATGGAACAGTTTTTCTGCTTGGCGTAGTGGAAATGCTGTTTTAGAATCATAGAGATTTGCCAACTGTTTACGGAACTCCGAGAGAACCTTAACAGGATTGCTAGTAATTTCATCCTTAGTCAGTCTGAGTCTAATGGGAACACGAGCACGGTCTGGTCTACGTAGACGTAGGGCCAGATAGGTGTCTGGTTTATTTGCTTTAGTATAAATCGTGTGGTTTGTTCTACGAATAGTTTTATCAGCCGTTTCGGCTAAGATTAGATCTAGTTCCAGCTTTATTTTTTCTAATGTTACTTTGTGTGATTCTGTTGGGTCAGATTGGAATAAAAGGAAACTATTATGGTAATCTGATTCAAGTTGGCGTAATTTGAGCTTCTTGTCTCTATTAAGATGGGATGCCACTGAGATACATGTGCCACGAATCACGGGTTTGTGCGCTTCCCAGAGGAGGACAGGGGAGATGTCGGGGGTTGCATTGTGTTTTAAGTAATCTTTAAGGGCTACTTGAATATCTAGGCAGTATGATGGATTGGTTAGGAGGGAATCATTCATACACCATGATCTATTTGTAGTTTGTGGGATTAGGGATGACACTGTGGTTATAACGGCACAGTGATCTGTCCATGTAATTGGTTGGATATGTGAGTGAAGGAGAAGTGGTGCAGAAGCTATTGAGGTGAATATATGGTCAATCCTAGAAAATGATTTGTGTGGATGTGAATAAAATGTATAGTTTCTCTTAGAGGGGTTGAGTTCTCTCCACGTGTCTAGGAGGGAGGCTGACTGTATAAGTTTGCGAAATTGTGAAGAGGGGGAGTAATGTTCAGGGGCATAGGGAGATTTGTCTGTGTGTGGCTGTAATATGGAGTTGGAGTCTCCGCAGAGGAACAAAGTTCCCTTGCAGTGCGCTTGCACAACTTGTAATAGATGTGAAAAAAAGGGATTCGGGTTTGTATTGGGGGCGTAATAGGAGACAAGGGTTATGGGTATGTCCTGTAATAGTCCTACTAGGATGAGATAACGACCTTCAGGGTCTTTTATTTCGGTGAGGGGGGTAAATGGCATGGTGTGATGAAAAGCGAGTAAAACTCCTCTGTGTTTTGTTTTAGCTGAAGCAGTAAATACCTGTGGGTATTTGGAGCTAAAAAATCTTGGTGTTTGGTGCATAGAGAAATGGGTTTCCTGTAGGGCTACAATTTTAGCTTTCAGGGACGCAAAGGTTTGGAATGCCTTTACTCGTTTATGTGGGGAATTCAACCCCTTAACGTTCAGGGTGAGAATTTCAAGTGGGGCCATTATGGGGTGTGTGGGTGGTAAGTATCAAAGAAGAAAAAGGGGGGGCCCACGCAGGTCAGCCGGCACAGAAAGAGAGAAGGGAGTAGAGATATAGAGTCAAAAAGGGGGGAGAGGGAGGAGGGAGGGAGGGAGAGCATAGTGGGTCGGGTGAAGCACCGAGCGGCCCCCCTGATAAGGGGGCAGCGCATCAGTAGAGCCCGACTAATGCGTGCACTGACTCTGCGACCAAGGTTTCGGTCAGAGAGTGGATGCACCGCTGAGGGGGTAAGCATTGACTGCTCCCCGCCGCAACCGGGAGCAGCAAGTGATTATAGTGATTTAAAAAATAAGTATAATGGAACATAACAAAACGAAATTAAATGAAAATTACGAAATCGTTCCCATTGCCCCCTGATAATGTTAACATCAACAGAATATCAAGTTTAGGGTGGGGGGTGGGGAACATAAGAGCGTATGGTACAGTTCTATTCAATAACTGCTAAGCACACATGTGTGTTTTCGGATGTTGACATTCACCATAAAAAATTGGTGTCTACAAGTTGAGGGGAGGGAGGGTTGGAGAGGAAGGAGGGTGGGAGAAGGAGGAACAGGGGAGGAAAAAACAGGGAAGGGAAGGGAGAAGGGAGGAGGGGGGGTTGGAGAGGGGAAAGAAGGGAGGAGAGGGGGGGAGAATAGGGAGGAGTGGGGGGGGGGAGTGGGGGGGGGGTGGGAAGAGGGGGGGGAGGGGGAGGGGAGGGGGGGGAGGGGGAGGGGAGGGGGGGAAGGGGGGAAGGAGGGGGGGGGGATGGGGATGATGTAGGGTACATACTAGGAAAGTGTGCATGAAATTCTCGGTAAATTAGACAAACCATAGAGGCTATCTAGTTGAATCGTTACCGGTATAAAGTCTTGAAAACTACAGAGTAGCGGGGTTCACCCGGTTCACAGAATGCAAACCAGGTCAAGTACGCTCTGGGTGTGTGCAAAACATAATTGTGCGTTTAAGAACAACAATGAGATAATAACGAATAAAAAGGGAAAAATAAGTGTAAAAGTAAAAGAAAAACCGAACAACACAACTGAACCTGAGAAGGCCTTAAAAGGCCTGCGAGCCCTGAAAAAAGAACAATTTCAGGTTACCATATATCTTGACAGTAGTCCTCTAGCAGGTCTCGGTCACTAGTGGGGTCTCTGAGGTGGCATGGAGACATTCTCTGCATGTGCAACCGAGTACCTGCGTAATCAAAAAAAAAGAAGAGGAGACAAAAAGAATAGAAAGGGTAGTTCCTTTGTTTTCAGCGTGGAGCTCGGGATTTCGGGCTGCGATAGGAGTATTCGGATAATCTGGCTGGAGTTCCCTTCCGGATGGATGGTGGTCCGGAGTTTTTCCGATTAGGAGTAATGGTGTACGGTTGCGATGCAGATCTGGCTGGAGTGCGAGGAAGGGCTGTGTCTGAGTGGGCAGACTGGGGAGATAGGTTGAGTGATTCCAGCAGCTTTTGGAGAGATTCTGGCGTGGTGGAGGTATGTTGCTGACCTTGATAGGAGAATTGCAATGCGAACGGGAACCGCCATGTGTACTTAAGTTGATGATGTATAAGTACCTGTAGCTGAGGCTTCATGGCGCGGCGTTTAGCAATCGTGAGGGGTGCCAGGTCAGAAAACAATTGGTATGTATGACTCTGGAATTGCAAGGTGTTGTTGTTGCGGGCGGCTGCCAGGAGCTGTTCCTTCGTGCGAAAAAAGTGCAGCTTAATGATAATGTCTCTAGGTGGACCGTCTGTTTGGCGCCTGGTGAGTGCTCTGTGAATTCTGTCGAATTCAAGTCGTTCGATGGGTATGGAGGGTGCTAATTCTTGGAAAAGTGCTGTTGTAAAAGATTGCAGGTCATCAATTGTTTCTGGGATGCCTCTGAGGCGTAGATTGGATCTGCGGGAGCGATTCTCCGCGTCCTCGAGGCGGGCTAAAAGCATAGAGTTCTCCTCTCTGAGAGCAATTTGCTCCTGCGTTTGTTCCTGGAGGGTGAGTTCTATGTCATCAACTCTTGTCTCAAGGTCTGCTGTGCGCTGGCCTATCTCGCGTATCTCACGTGTCAGACTAGTGGTGATCTGGTCTGAAGTTGCTTTAAGGGCCTTATGTAACATGGATTCCATGACTCTCATAAAGGCAGCTTGTGACATACCTGTATCAGGGGCGGGTGGAAAGCCTCCTGAACTTTCTTGTATGTCAGTCTCTTCCTCGCTGTCCGGTATATCAGAGCGAGCTGGAGATGTTGCTGTGAGATCAGCCAGGTTCCGGGCCTTCGACGCCATCTTGGAGGAAGCGCGGGCTAGCGCTTCTTTGATGGGTTTATGGTTCGGTTTTCGGCGGTGGCCCGTTAACACCATACCGGAAGGGGCACTGATGTATGAAGAAGCGATCCCCGTAGAAATGGTTCCGATCTGTCGGTTCAGTTAGGCTTTATAGTCCCGGATGTGCGGCGGGGAGTGCGGAGCTTCACAGAGACACGTCTGCCATGTAAAGCCTCGCGCATGCGCCCCCAGTAATTTCCATTTTCAGCAAAGGCAACCATCCTTTTTTTTTTTTTTCCCTTGTAATTTGAAAAAAGCACAAATGTTTAAAAGGAAGATCATGTTCTATCCAAAGGTCCCACCAGGTGTGGTAAGACTGTCTTTGGTGACTATTTCAGTGCAGTCTCACTGCACCCCCACGAACGACAAGACAAAATGCCTTGTCTCTGGTGTATACTGAATGTACTGCATGCAGCGTTGTGCAGGAAATCACACTCTGGCCGATAGAACTGTGGGACATTTCAATAATGTTCATTTAAAAAAAAAAAAAAGTGAAAAGTGCGATGCACTAGGATCGGCGTATCCACACTGTTCTGGTCTGGCTAACCGCGCCACACACCGGCCAATGCATTGTAATGCAGAGGCTGGTGTGAATGAACCCTAAATGTTTAGACTGTGGGTAACTCTCCTATTTTGCCAAAAGGGTCACTGTATTTTGTCACTTGCACTAAAGCAGACCTTCACCCAAATTAATATTAGTGTGGCCTGGCCTCTCCGTCTCATATTGGAATTTTTTTTTTTTTTTTTTGTGCTGCAAGAATGATGTTCTGGCTCCCACATCCCGGATTCTGCATGCCCTGCGACACATCTGCACATGCATAGGTTTCCTGGTTCATGCGCAAAAACAGACTGTGGCAGTTCCAAAACTGTTGTGTTATGCATGCACGCAAAATCCCCCCTGCAAATGTGCCAAAGACCTCCTGCCAAAACCTGAGAAAGAGCAGAACTCTTCACCATATTTGTGCCCACTACAAAAATAAAACGGCAGTGCCAAACTAAAGAGACTGAAGTTTCTCTTAAGGGTGTGTGTATTTGTATATACATATATATGTGTGTATATGTATGTATGTGTGTGTGTATATGTGTATATATATATATATATAATTTTATTAGCCAAAACTTCTGTTGTCTTAGTGTCCTTTTTTTTATTGACTCTAATTGACCCGGTGACCATTGTTACCGAGACCGTAAGTAATGGGAAACCAAAAATGTTGTCACCAGAACAAGAGATGAGGGTTAGCCTTCCAATGAGGACACCTGTGCCCATCACATGCCTAATATGGGAGATCCTCTCCATGTGCAGAGATTTCCAGTTGCATCTCTGACTCAGGAAATTAAATGAAATCTCCCAATAGAGACGTAGACATTAAAAAAAGGGGGTTTTAACCCCTTTTGTGCTCTATCCAACATTAAAAACAAACAAAAAAATTGCTCTATACCAACACTTTAAATCTGTGTTTTTTTTTTTTTTTTTTTCTTTTCTTTCCTGGTTGGCCTCATTGGTTGTGCTGTTACTAATCCACATTGAAAATAGAATAGTTTCACACCATAATGGTAGATATCTTTTTAATATCTTGCTGGGCGCTAAAGAAAAAAGATCAAAGGCACCTTCAAACATTTTGAAGCAAGAATCTTCACCTGAATTCTTCCATATAAATGACAGAAAGCTCTATGTGGAGGTTTTCTACTGATTGTTGCCCATCACTAATCCAGTCTCTTCCTTAACTTTACAGAAGATCACTGTTCTAGTGGGGAGTCCATTCAGTGCTGCATCTTTGGTGGAGAAGTTGAGAGCTGAAGACAAAACACCTGTAAGAGCCTTATATATCCATTTTCCACAAACATGGACTTTTCTTTGTATTTTCTCTTAAAGTAAACCTTTTGAGCAAGCTAGACCATTCAGACTGAACATATAAGAAGGTAATGCATAAGCAGGGGTAATCTGGAGTGAAACCCTTATATCAGAACAATTGGAAGACCCCAAATATGGCAGCTGAAGATACATGTACTGTAAATCTTAACTTTTCCTGCAGAATTCAAGCTTCACCCCTCGGCAGCTATAGCAGGGATCAGAACCAAGTGCCACATGCACTTGGTCCCTTGGGAAATTCAGTTAGGATTTTTAAAATGGGTGATATATGTTAATATATAATAATAACAATAACAAAAAAGATAGATATACACACTTGTGCTCATAAGTTTACATACCCTGGCAGAATTTATGTTTTTTTGGCCATTTTTTCAGAGAATATGAATAACAAAACAAAAACTTTTCTTTCACTTATGGTTCGTGTTTGGCTGAAGCCATTTATTATCACCTTTGTTTACTCTTTGCTTTTACACTGTACTTAAACTTAATGGTTGTACATATACTGAATAGTATATTAGAAAACCCAAAAAAGGGGAATCAAATAAGGATGGTATAAACCAAATCCTGTATATACTATGGGATAACATTAGAGATTATGTAAAAATTACCTCAGCTCATATTCAAATGTGAAAGGCTGATAATAAAAATGTTCGACCGTGAAAAAAATCCATTCTGATGAAGCCACCAGACAATTCGTATACAAATCAAAATCAAAAATTGTAAAATATGAAAAATATCAAATATTTGAATGTTTCAAAAAAATAAATTGGTATATACACCCGTGAGGTGGACTCTCATGATGGATCTTGTATATGTACATACAATTCAAATAGAATTAAAAAAGAAAAAAGTAAAAAATAGAAAGACGTGTGCAAATAAATGGAAACCAACAAGAAAGCATACAGATGTTATGCTTTATTAATAAAGGAGTTGATGTCCCACTCCACGTTTAAACCAAATGGGGAGTAGGACTGCAACTCGTATATCCAGAAAGTTTCCAATCTGGAAACACCCCGGGTCTTGGCACCACCCCTCCAAGGGGGGGATATACCTGTCTATCACGACAAACTGTGTTCCCTTAGGGTCACGACTGTGGTGTAGTTTATAATATCTGGGAACTGTATGTTTTGTATCACCACTTTTGATTAAGGCAATGTGTTCAGCAACTCTGATTGAAAAAGTGCGGATAGCGCGGCCCACATATTGTTTCCCACATGGGCAGGTGATCAAGTATACAATATGTTTGGTTGCGCACGTGTAAAATTGTTTGATAGAATATTTTTTATTTGTAATAGAGGATGTGAATTCAACCGTCTTACCTCTCCCAACAGAGTTATGCTGACACACAATGCATTTTTTACATGGAAAGAAACCCATCAGATTGTGGAAGAATGACAGACGAACAGGAGGGTTAATGATATTTGGGGCTATTCTGCTTTGCAGAGTGGGGGCTCCCCTGAAAATGACCTTGGCCTGATCCGGAAAAGAAGAGTTGAGGACACGGTCATTTTTAAGAATGCTCCAATGTGTAGACATAATGGCTTTAATTTGTCTGTGGTGGGTGGAGAATGAAGTCAACATGGCCAACTTAAAATTGTCATCAAGATCTTGTTTAGCCACAATCGGTGATGGCAACTGTCCGTTGGGATGAAGCCATTGTGATCGGTCAGTTTGAAGTATGTTTGCAATACAAACTATCTATTTCTGATCTTAATTTCCAGGTCCAAAAAACTGATGGTATCGGTGCTTGCCACATAAGACAGAGAGATGCCTCTATCGTTTTTGTTCAAATGGTCAAAGAATGTTTTCAGCAATTCCACACTGCCATTCCATAGGAGGAGGATGTCGTCAATGTAACGTGCCCACAAAACTAAAGAGTGAGTCTAATGGGCATAGACGACATCCTCCTCCCATTTGGCCATGAACAAATTAGCGAGCCTTGGGGCAAATTTAGCCCCCATAGCCAGTCCTCGTAGTTACAGATAATATTGCTGATTGAACCAAAAATAATAATAATAAAATAAATAGCTGTGTTTAGTCGCAAACTTCAAAAGTTTTATGATGAACTCACGTTGAAAGGGAGCAAGGGATGGTTCTTTGTCTAAGAAATATTGGACAGCCTCAATGCCCCTTTCATGTGGTGTACATGTATAGAGGGAGGCGACAGCGGTGGCCATAATGTAATCACCCCGTATATTTAAGCTTTCAAGCAATCTGATAGTGGCACCAGTATCTTTAAAGTAAGATGGGGTCTGTCTCACAAGGGGCTGTAAATAAAAATCTATTTAACGACCTATACGTGAAGTGACTGAGTCGATACCACTCACGATAGGCCGTCCTGGGGGGGGAAGGGGGTCCTAATGAATTTTGGGCAGATAATAGATGGTAGGGATTCTGGGTGCCAAAGGTACTAAAAAGTCTCTCTTTCTTATTCAGAATGTTACAATCATAACCCTTAGTGATAATATCTTGAAGTTTTCTTTTATACAAAAGGGTGGGATTGTTAGGTAATTCCTGGTGGGTTCCCTCAAAATTCTGTACATCTCTTCTTCATTATCACTTCTATCTAAAATGACAATGCCACCACCCTTGTAAGCAGGGCGAATTACCAAGTCCTTATGTTGACAAAGGGACTTGAGGCCAGTGCTAGACACAGTTTGGTGACATGAGCGTTTCTCTGGTAATTGAGTTAATCCTTGAGGACAAGGTCCTTAAAGATGTTTATGGCAGGATTATTCACAAACACTAACCATGAGTGAAAGAAAATTTTTTGTTTTATCATTAATATTCTCTGAAAAATGGCCAAGAAATCATAAATTCTGCCAGGGTGTGTATGTGTATATATGTATGTATGTGTGTGTATATATAATATATATTACATACACAGTTGTGCTCCAAAATATTTTCTTTTTATTAAGTAACAGAAGGAAGTGCAAGATGGGCAAGACACAGCCTGATTTTTGCAGGAAAAGTAATGATTTGTATGTAGCTTAAGCTGCTTGTATTTCTTTTTGACATGCTGTTTTCATTGAAGGTTGCCTGCTTATTTGATCTATTGCTTACTTTTAATGTTCCAGGTTTGACTAGTTAACTCTAAAGCCTAAGGCCCCTTTCACACTGGGGCGGTTTGCAGGGGTTATTGCGCTAAAAATACCGCCTGCAAACCGCCCCAAAACAGCCTCCATTGTTTGTTCAGTGTGAAAGCCCAAGGGCTTTCACACTGAAGCGGTGCGCTGGCAGGAGAAGAAAAAAATCTCCTGTCAGCCGCATCTTTGGAGCGGTGTATTTACCGCTCCTAAACCGCTCCTGCCCATTGAAATCAATGGGACAGCGCAGCAATACCGCGGCTATAGCCGCGCTATACGAGTGGTTTTAACCCTTTTTCGGCCGCCAGCGGGGGTTAAAACCGCACCGCTAGTGGCCGAATACCGCGGTAAAACAGCGCTAAAAATAGCGCTGTTTTACCGCCGACGCCCCCCTACCGCCCCAGTGTGAAAGGGGCCTAACTCAAGAATTTATTACGTTTTTAGTTTTGGGTAGAGTGGAAAAGAGTTACAATTTCTATCTGACACCAATTGAGGAAATCTCCTCACTTCTTCTCCCTTTGACACGTGTACAAGCAGTGGAAGGTGCAATTGTCACCAGGGCAGGAAGACATTAAGAGCAATTAAAAACATTGGATGTTCTAACCTTTCCCATCTCTACTAAATTGTGGGGCTGATTTACTAAAAATTAAAAGTGCAAAATCTGGTGTAGCTGTGCATGGTAGCCAATCGGCTTCCAACTTCAGCTTGTTCAATTAGGCTTTGACAAATAACCTGGAAGCTGATTGGCTTCCATGCAGAGCTGCACTCACTTCCGTGCAGATTTGGCACTCAAGTTTTAGTAAATCAACCCCATACTTTGATGGGAAGATCAAAGAGTGAGATGGGAAAGGTTAGAACTTCTAACAATGTTTTTATTGCCCTTCACGCTTGTGTCTGTGTCTCTGTTGTTTCCTATTATGTCTATGGAGGAGGAGGTAGGTGGGATTGTGAGGACATCCTTAAAGCAGTTTGTGATGAGGAAAAATTGTAGAAACCAGGCAGGAAATCTAATGTAGTTGGTCAGTTCTTTCCCCAAGAATGGCTGTCCAGTCAGATTTCAAAGATAGTGTTGAGTGGAAACGCACGTTAAAATCAGCTGAAAATGTATACTTTTTAACAAAGGATTAGCTCTCCTACTTTTCTCTGCAGATGGAGATGAGGAAAGTGGTTACTGACTATATCCAGGAGGAGTTCCATAAGCTGAAATCCCAAGCCGAAAATTTACACCAGAGTTTCCTGGAGCAAAGATGACACCACCCTAAGTGACCTCGGTGTACAGCCACCGATGCTGGCATTCCTCCAATCACCAGATGCCTTCCTGCCTGAATTCTTACCCACCCAGAGCTCCTGGCAATGGACCATTTTGGGGATACAAAGACACTGTTTCCATTTTAGCTTAGTATTGTTATCTATAAGTACTGTGGCGCATGTGCCAGACTTGCTGCTAAATAACAATGAAGGAGAATGATTTTTATGTTCTGCATGTGTGAATGCATACAGTCTCTATTGACCCAGGCACCAATAACCACACAGTGAGGAAATGGGTTTCTAAAATATATTGGTAAAAACTTCCAGCTCCATTGATCTGTCCTGGTCCTAGCGATTTTAGTAATATATATATTTTTTTTAATGCAGACTTATCTGCCTAAATTTTAAAAGTGGTATCGCTGAGAGGGAGGGAAGGTCCTTCATATGATTTAATATTACCCCAAAGTTGTGCTACACCCCTTATCTCGCCTCCATAGGGAACACCATATGTTAATGCACATGAGCCAAAACAAAATTCTGGTTTGCTGCCAAAGGGCCTTCTGCCTGATTAGAAGCCAGTCCCCTCTTGCTAGCATTGACGGTTGGTTGGCAAACGTGAAAAGCTAAGCATGCTACACATTTGCCTGCTCATTACTAGCAGCGCAAGTGTTCAATATCCCAAGTCAAGTAGCTGAGGCACACAAAAGCCAAAACAGTAGATTGCTGAGCCTTGAACGGTTACCCACATCCTGCTATATTATTCAGCGGCCAGGATGTCTCACTGGCTGATTGTTGGACAGTAAGGTCCCTGATAGCCATGGGGATGTTTAAATGACCCATTTTTTTTAAGATAAAGCATAGCAAGGATAAAGGTTGGTCTTTCATGGGCAACACCTAAATTTATACTGAACCTTCCATTTCCTCATAGTTATATTCATTTTTAAGAAACGGTTACACCCAAAATAGATTTCTCCATTTAGGATGAATAGGACTGTGTGTTTGTGTGTTTTTTTTTTTTTGTTCTACGAAGTGTAACAGCCTAGACCCCAGCATGAAGATCTGCCCCCACCCGAGGCCAAGCCAAGCTAATCATGTTCTTATGCCAGTGTAGCTAATCATATTCTTTTGCCAGTGTAATCCAATGGAAAATGCACTAAAGGGAGCATGATACACAGCTCAGTATATCTGTAGTGATAACAGTGGCTTGGTCTCCATCTCATTGTCATGCTGTTGGAAAGAGAATATTTGCCAGCAGTACCCATGTAAAATTTAAGCCTGGTCCATTCCCAACGTTGGGAAATCAGTTTTGGGTGTTCTGCTCAGGTGACAAATTCTTTAATTATAATCATGATCTCAAATGGTCAGACTAGAAGCCAGTAGATGTGGAAGAATTATCAGCTGAAAAGGGCATGCTGTGCCATGTAGTTCCCATAACAGTGGCTGGCTTCAAAGTAGGGCCATTCCTCATACAGGTGTTTTTTTTTTTTTTTTTTTGTTGTTTTTATAGAGTGAAGTGTAAAATTACCAGTTGCACACCGGATGGAGATTTCTATACCTTGTACCTCCCTTTCCATCCTTGTAAGTCTCATTGTCTTGGTATATTTTTCTATTTATTGTAACAAAATAGGTCAGACATTTGGTTCAAAGATTAACCATTTTATTTACTGTGTTTTTTATTTGCTTTTAGCAATATGGCTGAAAGACTTTTTTTTTTTTTTTTTTTATACTGCTGATTTTTTTGCAGCTCTTTCTAATAAAGATTATTCAATTACTCTTTCCAATTTTCTGATGACATTTTGTTGATAAAATGCTCTAATTGCAGTGTGGTGTATTTAGGGCTCATTGACACCCCCCTCCCTTTTTTTTCTTTTCTTTTTTTCTCACATTTTGTGTCTGCGTGGTGCATTAAAGAAATTCCTTAATTTTTAATGGGTGCACATTGAAAAGAGCATAAACACACCTGCACTATTTTTACACTGCAGTGCACCGCACATGGTTACAGAGTATTCACATTTTATGCATTGTGGTGCACTGTATTGCAGGTGCATACGTATGTTGGTATGCAAGTTGGAATTGATGTCAATGCTGTGCAGCTTACTCATACCTAACATGTAATGTGGAGGACTTTCTATTGACAAGATGCCCTGATGGCAGGGCTTGGGCCATTTAGATCCTATTGACAGTTGTGTGCTGTCACACAAGTGTTTGTGTTCTGAGGCATGTTGCATTAAAGTGATTCATTTGTTTTGAATGCGCTGTAAAAAAAAACCACACTTGCACTATTTTTGACAATGCAGCACACTGCCATGCATAGAGTATGCTCATCCACATATGGTGCACTATACAACTGCATATATGCGTTTGCATACCACATGTATGCTGCAATGGATTGGCGCCAGGAAAGAAAGATTACGAGGTAAGTATATTTTTTCAGTTTTGGGCTTGGGGGGGGGTCAGATCTGATTGGTTACTATTTGGAAGATGGACCCCTCTGTTGTCATTCTCACTAACATTAAAGTTGTATTAAACCCAGAGCGAGCATTTTATTATATTGCAGTTTACCAATTTTTAGATGAAAATTCAAACAGAGAACCAAGCACAAACAAGTAAAACCAAGGAGCCAAAGTTAATAAAGAAGTCATGCTGGACTGTTGCTACCGAACTCATGACCAAATGAGAAAAGGACAAAGACCACAAAATTGGGGAGCGCAGATCCAGGAAGTGGCAAAGGATCAAATGGAGATTAAATCCATGCAAGATTTTAAAAAACAGTTTATTGCTGAAAAAAAAAATGTAACCAATACACAGTATTGTAAACTCACTGTGATAGCACCAGCAATGGAGCCACAGGTGGTAAAGGGATCGCTTCCGTGGGAGGAGGGGGCTACTGACCAAAAGTGGGAAGCCAGCACCTGGAAGGTTTTCATCAGGCTCCCACTTTTGGTCAGTAGCCCCCTCCTCCCACAGCCCCCCATGGAAGCGAGACAGCCATCCCTTCACCACCTGTGGCTCCATTGCCGGCACTATCACAGTGAGTTTGGTCCTTCTGACTGTCATCCCCATTTGTGCTGTGTATTGGTTACATTATTTTGTAAGCAATAAACAGGTTTTAAAATCTTGCATTAATTTAATCTCTATTTGATCCTTTGCCACTTTCTGGATTTGTTTTCTTTTTTATTCTTTCGCCCTTTTTCACCTGGTGAACCTGCCAGTAAGTCTGAAGCAAAACTCCAGCTAACACTTTATTAGCAGTTTGAACATCAGTTTGTCAGTGTTTACAGGGACCTGCTAGTACATCTACCCCCCCCAGCAATATATTACAATTTTGGTTTTGTATTTAATACTGCTTTTAATCATGCTTTTTAGGATAGTAAAGAAGTTGTGGCTGTGATTTTTGCATTGAACAGCATTATATTGGCTGCCTGTGGTTCATAAATCGGCCTCATCTTCCAACGTACTCAAAACAAAGGGATTGATGTGTGGTGTGTTGTCCATAGCACCAAGCTGAGTCATGTGACTTTTTAGCATGGCCAAAGAATATAGGGAAGGATCTGGCTTTAAAGTGGAACTTCACACTCTCAGTCAACATTGACCATTTTTAATCCTCATGCTGCTAGCATTAGTAAATATTAAATTATATCATATTTACGTGTTTTGTTTTTTTTTAAATTAAATTTCTTCAAATACTTTCTGGTTTCCACGCCTAGGCAAATAATGTCATACAACCCAGGAGTCTTCACATAATCCTGCCTGGACTCTTGAGCTAAGGACAGATGGATTCCAGGAAGTAATTGCTACAAGAATCATTTGTTCTTACTCAAGATGGTCACCAGAAATGCTAGGGGTGATTTCTCAGCATAATAAATCATAGAGACATGGATTGATAGGTGAGTTTTCTCTGAATATTAAAAATTATTGAAATTGCACTTTTGGTTTGTGGTGCTCAGAGGCAGTGTAATTCTGCTTTAAGCACTTAGTGTTTGTAACCCTAAAAAAAAAAAAAAAAAATCCTGTTCTCATATAGCAGATTAAACAGCACAGCACATTGCTTGTGCTGTCTAATCTGCCCCTCTCTAAACTGTAAAAAACCTGGTTGATCCTGCCCCTTCCTGTGTCCCCCTCTGTGAGCTGACCACGATAATCATGGCTGCTGAGCTCTGACCACTGTGGTCAGCTTACATGTCTCCGTTGTCCATTTTCTCCTCTGTCCTCCCCCTTCCATCCCTGCCTGTCAGCTCTCTTGTCTGTGTCTCTTTGGAAGACCCCCCAATCGCTATTCGTGATTAAAAAAAAAAAATATCCTGGCAGCCCCTCTCCTTTTATCCGGCAATAACTCGCTGTTTGTTTAAAAAAAAAAAAAAGATGCTTCTAAATACCTTTTTGCAGTTATTGTCAGGCCGGTCACTTCTCCCGGCCGCTCTGTTACTATGATCCAAGGCTACAGTGGAAGGTGACGTGACTCCCAGCCGATGTCGAAGGGAGAGCTCGGCTCCTCCTCCTGTAGCCCTGGAAAAATGTATTTAGATGCATCTTTTTAAATAAATACTTGGAACGTGAGTTATTACCAGATAAAGGAGAGGGACTGCCAGTGAAAGACATTTTTAGGGTTACAACCACTTTAAAGTCTGCCCATAGCAGTTTTGCTGCTGCAGAGTGGCTCTCCTGTGCAGAATCCTACATATACCGTATGTGTGATTCTGCACTTCTGCCTGCAGGGGGCACACGCAGGATGTCCATTAAGGACTGTCACAGACTGGTTCGCAGTCTGTTCAGAGACTATACCTTGATGGACTTTAAGGAGGAAGAGGAGGTCTAAAGATTTCCCCTCTCCCCTGTGTATCCCTGGAAGTTCAATAAAGCTTTGGGCCTGTGAACTCTTTTACCCCTCCCCTAACCCCCCATCATTGCCTATTGAAAATGTCATTAATTTGAAACGTAAGGGTCCTTTCACACGAGTGGACAGTTCAGGTCCGCCTGTCAGTTTTTTAGGCGGACCTGAACAGGCGCTCCATAGACCTCTATGGAGCGACGGATGTCAGCGGTGACATGTCCGCTGACATCTGACCCGCACCGATCCGAAAAAGTGTAACGGAGGAAAACTCTATTTTTCCATCCGTCATCGGATCGGATGAAAACGGACAGGTGGTCCGTAATCATCCGATCCCCCCATAGGGGTGAGCGGACTCTGACAGGTCCGCCCCGGCACAGAGTGCCCCAGATCCCGCCCCCCCCCATGTGAATGAGTATGAGGTACATTGTACCCCTACCCATTCACCAAAAAAAAGTAGTGGAGTGTTAAAAAATACAGTAGACAGTTTTTGACAAGTCTTTTATTAAAAATGTCATCTTCTTCTTCCTCCATCTTCTCCTGTATTTTCATCCTCCGGTCTTCTCCTTCTCCCCCTGCTTCTTCTTCCGCTCTTCTTCGGCCTTATTTGTCCGGTGTTGCGTCCTGCTGATCTGTCGGCGCCGATGTCCTGCATTTCTTAAATAACGATGGGGGCGTGGCAATTGGATTACATTTTCAGAGGCCACACCCCCTTGTGACGTCACCACCCAGGGCATGATGGGTCCATGACGTCACATGGAGGCATGGTCTCTTGATGACGTAATCCGTTTGCCACGCCCCCATTGTTATTTAAGAAATGCAGGACATCAGCGCCGACAGATCAGTGGGACGCAGAATTGGAGGAGGGTCGTCGGCTGGAGCGGCGGCAGAGGAACAAGAACACCGGACAAAGAAGACAGAAGAAGAGCGGAAGAAGAAGCGGGGGGAGAAGGAGAAGAACAGAGGATGAAGATGCGGGAGAAGATGGAAGAAGAAGCCAAGAAGAAGATTTTAAATAAAAGACTTGTCAAAAACTGTCTACTGTATTTTTTAACACTACACTACTTTTTTTTTAGTGAAAGGGTAGGGGTACAATGTACCCCTACTCATTCTCATGGGGGGGGGGGCGGGTTCTGGGGGCCCCCTTGTTAAAGGGGGCTTCCAGATTCCGATTAGCCCCCAGCCCGCAGACCCCGACAACCACTGGGCAAGTGTTGTTGGGAAGAGGCCCTTGTCCCCATCAACATGGGGCAAGGTGCTTTGGGGTGGGGGGGCGCAGAGCCCCCCCGCCCCGAAGCACCCATCTCCCCATGTTGAGGGCATGCGGTCTGGTATGGTTCAGGAGTGGGGGGGACGCTCCCTCATGCTCATGCTCAGATAAGGTTCTGGTATGGATTTTGGGTGGACCCCCACGCCATTTTTTTTTAAATCTTGGTGTGTGGGGGTCCCCTCCAAATCAATACTAGAGCCAAGGGCCTGGTATGGACTTGGGGGGTGCTGTTTTTTTCACAATTTTTTTTTTACATTGAGCAGGAAGCAAGCTGACAGTTGATGACTCATCGGTTGTTAAGGACGCGGCAGCCGGCTCCCCGGCCCCCTCCTTAGCAACCAGCTATATACAGTGTAGGAAAAAAAAAACTCAAATCGCGGTAAAATCGCAGTGAAAACGTGTGTCCAAAAACGTGGCAAGCACTACAAAAATGCCCAAAAGCAACATGCATAGATGTGTATAGAGCCTTAGATTTACCTTCAACTATGTAATGCAAGGGCCTGCCTGATTGCATACAAATTTAAAAGTGTTTAGATTGACTTCATATTATATGGTTTTGGTTAATGAATGGGATTCAAGCAGATGTTTTAAGACATTCTCAGCTCTTGGTCACTGTATGACAACCAAACCAAAATGTACTCAGATAAGAGAGGTTATTGGGAGTGATAAGACAGTACACACTCTATTTTCACTCATCAGTTTAAATGGTTAATTTGCATAGAGCGGCAACCTTTGCACGGCGCATGCGTATTGTACAGCTGGAAGAGGCTAGGCACACTTCCAACAGCCAATCAGGTCCTCCGTGCCGCTCCCCGGCTACTTGTGATTGACAACGTCGGCTTCCAATGGGCGCGGTTGATGCCACCTGATCGCCACTAGTCACATGATAGAGCTGTGAGTGTCAGAGGCAGGAAGATGGCGGCTGGTCAGATTGTGTTGCAGCTCTCCGCTCTGCTGCTGGTGGGGCTGCCATGGCGGGTGACTTCCTCCCAGCAAGTGCCCGTCCTGCTGTGGTCCAGCGAGAGGTGAGAGCCGCCGTCATAGAACCCCCAGGCCGGGCTGACATTGGGATCTGTGTATGATAATTGGGGGGGGTGGGGTGGTCTGTCTTCCTTCATTTCTGTACACATCACTGCTTCATGTCATAGGATCTGGGAGTCCTGTGCTGTTCTTAATCCACAAGATTGGATCATGTGGTCTCATTAATGACCATGATGTCATTATTCGCCGTGTGATGTCATCCAGTAGGATTACACTGGCTGGTGTCCTAAAACTATGAAAATGTGTCGACTGATTTATTGCTGGGTGCATTTAAAAAAAATGTGTGTGTGTGTGTGTATATGTGTGTGTGTGTGTGTGTGTGTGTGTGTATATATATATATATATATATATATATATATATATATATATATATATATATATATATATATATATATATATATATATATAAAATATAATTTTCTTTAATCTGAGTATCAGGATTTACCTAATTTAGCAGAGACTCACATGACCAATAGACCTGGTCAGAGATTGTGTGATCCCTGCGGATTAAACAAAATATTTGTGGGGCACACCATAAAAGATACATTAAAGATGCCATAAGACCGTACAACAGAACAAAATATTACAGCGCACACATGCAAAAAAACATTAACTTCCTGCAAGGCTATTTAAAACACCTAAACATTTTCAAAAACATGATTAAAAAATATGGGAATTTGGTCACACCATATTGCTATATGGTGCTTAAGGCCACTTACTGCGACAAAGGGCCCCATGATTAGTGCCTGCAGATTAAGCACATCACCCGCCATGTGTACTGCCCACTAACACCTCTGCATATCACTGAAGAGGACATACTTGTCTGACTGTTAACATTGAATGCCTCCAAAGTCAGATTTGTGTCATGGTCGGGGAACTTTTTATTTATTTTTTTTAGTTAACAAGGTCAGTTGTTGTCAATGTACATGGGACTTGGCTTCAGTCCTCTGTGTCATCAAGGGGGTCACAAGATTAATAATGTAATACTAGAGGGGACGGCGAGGGACTGCTGCCATTACAGACCCGTTGCCAATCCACGCCCTCATTCCCACTACTGGTTTTTAATGTCTGTTGATGTATTTCTTTAAATATATATAAATGTATTTTCGCATACAGCTAGCAAAGGTGGCAGAATTCTTCTTTATAGCAGCCTGATATAATCCCCTAATATAACGGCACTTAAAGAAGTATTACTACAGTTTTTTAAATCTGTGTGAATCCCCCAGGGGGCGTAGTACATAGAGCACTTGATCCCATTCTGATTCGTGCTCGGGTTGCTGAGCTGTGCGGTCGAAGGCTTGCACCCCCCCCCCCCCCCCCTTGCTGTCTGACTACGCTGCTAGCAAGGAGAAGAATTTTTAATTGAAACTGATATGTGCATAGAAAGAAGAGGGGATACCATCCGTGGCTCTGCCATCTAATCTGCAACCCTGGCTTGCCTTGTGGAAAGACTACTGAGCCCAGACCCACCCATCTGCAATTGTAGGGATAAGGGAATAAAGTAGTAGCTGCCAGCTTGTGATAAGGATGGTGTGTTGCAGATGAGCACCAATCATTCATAAAAACACAAGCCAGCGGCTACTATACTACTCTAGACCCCCCCCCCCAGTAGCAGTAGGGCAGGTCTGGGCTCAGTATTTTCTGGTTAGTGGTTTTTTTTTTTTTTTTTTTTCTTTGACAATGCTTGCCTCCAGCGGGCTGTCATTCACAGCACAAGATGGCAGCTACTTCTGTTTTAGTCTTTCTTCCCAGATCTGCAGTAACTTTTTTTACCTGCAGGAAAGAGAATGCAAAATAAAAAGATTGCCAGAGCCAGTGATGTGCTGTAACTCCCTCAGTGGAAACGCCCATAAATTGGGCTTTGGCCTTGGCTGGAATCACAGCACGATTTGGGGGGGAAAAAAACGCTTTTACAGTACAATACACTATGGATCAGAATGGGAGCAAATGATCCATGCATTATTTAGTCCTGTGGGAAATACCACAATGATATAAAAACTGATGATAGTTCTTCTTTAAAGTGGGAGAGAGAGGGGCAGCGCTATAAGCCAGTTGAGCTGTTCTGTTGTACACATATGTAAATCGGAAACCCACTGACAGGAGGAGAGGGCAGAGGGATAGCTTTATGAATATGCTGCTCATTTATTGTGCAATCAGCAGGTTGGGGTGCCTTCTGGATATCGGCATCTCAAGACTGGATTATAGAATTGCAAATCATTTGGCAGGAAAATCTTTGAGAACATGTAAAATAGTATATAGCGTATATAGTAACCGCTCTCACAGCAAAAGTGTGTTTAACCTGAACTACTTGCAGCACCATGAGCTCTTATCTTGCTGACAGTAGTTAGGAAGGTGCTATTGCCTACAGCAGAGCATTCTATAACCCTGTAGCATAAGTTGTACTGTACATGTCCTGGAAGGCCCTTTCAGAGGTTGGTCAGGGTTTGCCCATTTAGTCGTGTTTTAAAAATGTTGACATCTTCCAAAGCTGGAGCTTCAATGTTCGCGTGTTGCAATGCAGGGCCGCAGACTGCTGGAGAGTGAACAGGTCATAAGTTCCTGTTTCCATCTAACTTCCTGGAATCAGTACGTGATCTGAGTGCAGTGACAGGAAAGATCTAATATGACCACCAACCCGATTACGAAAACATGGAAAACTCAGAGGGCAGAAATTGGGCAACTACAAGCCAAGATAACTTGGCACACACAGACATAGGGGTTAATTTACTAAAACTAGAGTGAAAAATCTGGTGTGCTGTGCATGGTAGCCAATCAGCTTGTAACTTCAGCTTGTTCAATTAAGCTTTGACAAATGAAAATCTGGAAGGGGATTGGTAAGCATGCACAGCTGCACCAGACTGTGCATTCTCCAACTTTAGTAAATCCACCCCACAGAGTATCTACTACATACAAGACTAGGCTGCTCAGATGCATCATGCAGATGTTTGCTCTCAGCATGCACCAATGTCATGGATCTTTGCAATTGGCCAAAATGTAGTAAAGTCTGAGATTTGTAGCTACATTTTTTTTTTTTTTTTTTTTATGTGTGTAAACCAGAGGAGTGAATATGAAAACGTTATCAATATGTCTGCTTTCTTCTAGTCCACACCAGATTGGTGTAGAATAGTGTTGCTGCAGCCCTGAAGTGAGACTGTGTACTGGGGAATGAACAGTAATGTAAAGGCTAAATTTGATCACATGGGCAGATTGTGATCAGCAAATATGAAGTGTATCTAAACACAGAACATGGGTCATATAACATGTCAAATATTGCAGCTTACCAGTACTGTACTTGCGTGTGGTGGCTGCATTGGTTTTCTTTAATTTTTTTTTTATTTCCCCTTTTATTTTCACCTGGTGGTTGCGTCAGTTAGGCCCCTTTCATGCTAGCAGACCGATCGTGTCCATCTGAGTTTTTTAAGCAGGCCCAATCGGACCCTCCAGTCTACTCTATATGGAGCGGTGGGTGTCAACAGCCAGGTGTCTGTTGACCCCTGCTAAAAACAGATGGATGGGGATTCATTTGCCATCCATCTGGCGGATCAGATGGCAGTCAAGTCTAAATGGCCCATTTACATCTGATCGCCCATAGAGGGTAGCGGGCTGTGTCTGTGTCCATTCTGCATAAGCGGAGCAGACACGGACCAGCTATCTGCCTGCTCAGCGGGGATCAGAGGAGAAATTCCCTACTGAGCAGAAGGACTTAAAGCAGCATTAAACCTTCAGGTTTTTTCCCTTTAAAATAAGATACATGGTATACTTGCCTGCTCTGTGCAATGGTATTGCACAGAGCAGCCCCAATCCTCCTCTTCAGGGGTCCCACAGCGGTGCTACTGGCTCCTCTCTGGCGAGTGCCCCCATGGGAAGCAGCTTTCCATGGGAGCCCTTGTGTAGGCTCGCTCCCAAGCTGCCCTATCTGTGTCCATTGACATGGGCAGCTTGGGACCGCTCTCTTTCACATCACTGGATCAGGTAAGTATAAGAAGGGTGAGGGGAAACATGCAGCAGAGTTTTTCTACCTTGTGTAAAAGGGGCCTAACACTTCTTGTCCTAGGGTGGCAATGCTTAGTTACTGCACCATATCAATGGAGAAGTGTTTATCTGACCCCCCCCCCCCCCATCACCTTCTCATCTCCACAACATAGGGGAGAAGGTGTTCTGTAGTTCAGAGAGAACTGGTAGCACTCAAGCACTTTTCAAACCAATATAAAAAGACCTTTTTATATGGTTTATTCATCAGACCAAAAAGAAGCTCTTTGTTGGGGTCTGCATACACTTAAACAGCATGAAATGAGAGAGTGGCTGTCCCTGGCCAGTTTAAATCCCAAACAATACAAATACTTTGGTTTTTGTGAGGCTTCTGGTGAATTGAAGTGTCTGTTTTCTCCGTAGATGGGGGCCAGCAGTGAGATCTCTCTGCTAGAGGCCCCTTTTTACTTCTTTTAGAAGCCATCATAAAGTAAGGTCTCCCTTCCCCTGCTGTATTTTCAATAAAAGAAACCGGGAACCCTACCCTTGGTGTTTTTTTTGTTTTTAGTGGTAGTAAAGGTTAATTCTAACTCTTGTTCCCTCCACCTACAGGTCCTTCATAACATGTATAAAAAAATATCTCTGCGTACTTGGTCACGTGACCCTGCAGTATGGGGCACGTGACCCAGCTGCCCTGTGTAAGGAAGCATTCAACAATGGCTGTGAATACCCAGACCCGTGGCGTCTTCCATAGGCTCCCATGGCCCAGCCATTGTCTGCATACTCGCCTCTTCCCTGCAGCAGTCGTTTATTGACACAGGGTAGCTGGAGCTGCAGGAGCATGTGACCAGAGCAGATTTAAGGGAAAAAAAGTAATTGATCCCCTGCTGATTTTGTACGTTTACCCGCTGACAAATGATCAGTCTATAATTTTAATGGTAGGTTTTAACAGTGAGAGACAGAATAACAAAAAAATCCAGAAAACCGCATTACAAAAAAGGTATAAGTTGATTTGCTTTTTAATGAGTGAAATAAGTATTTGACCCCTTTGCAAAACATGAATTAGTGGCAAAACTCTTGTTGGCAAGCGGAGGTCAGACGTTTCTTGTAGTTGGCCACCAGATTTGCTCACATCTCAGGAGGGATTTTGCCCCACTCCTCTTTGCAGATCCTCTCCAAGTCATTAAGGTTTTGAGGGTGACGTTTGGTAACTCAAACCTTAATGTGCTTCTTCTTGAGCCACTCCTTTTTTTGCCTTGGCCGTGTGTTTTGGATCATTGTCATGCTGGAATACCCATCCACGCCCCATTTTCAATGCCCTGGCTGAGGGAAGGAGGTTCTCGCCTAAGATTTGACGGCCTATGGCCCCGTCCATCGTCCCTTTGTATCGGTGAAGTTGTCCTGTCCTCTTAGCAGAAAAACACCCACAAAACATAATGTTTCCACCTCCATGTTTGAAGGTGGGGATGGTGTTATTGGGGGTCATGGGCAGCATTCCTCCTCCTGCAAACACGGTGAGTTGAGTTGATGCCAAAGAGCTCGATTTTGGTCTCCTCTGACCACAACACTTTCACCCAATTCTCCTCTGAATGTTCATTCTGATCATTAGCAAACTTCAGACAGCCTGTACATGTGCTTTCTTAAACAGGGGGACCTTGCGCACGGTGTAGTGTGTTACCAATTGTTTTCTTGGTGACTGTTCCGAGCTGCTTTTAGATCATTGACAAGATTCTCTCGTGTAGTTCTGGGCTGATTCCTCACCGTTCTCATGATCATTGAAACTCCAGGAGGTGAGATCTTGCATGGAGCCCCAGACCGAGGGAGATTGACAGTTATTTTTTGTTTCTTCCATTTGCAAATAATCGCACCAACTGTTGTCACCCTCTCACCAAGCTGCTTGGCAATGGTCTTGTAGCTCATTCCAGCCTTTTGTAGGTCTACAATCTTGTCCCTGACATCTTTGGACAGCTCTTTGCCATGGCAGAGAGATTGGAATATGATTGCTTCTGTGGACAGGTGTCTTTTATACAGGTAACAAGCTGAGATTAGGAGCACTCCCTTTTAAGAGAGTGCTCCTAATCTCAGCTTGTTGCCTGTATAGAAGACACCTGAGAGCCAGAAATGTTGCTGATTTGATAGGGGATCAAATACTTTTTTTACTCATTAAAATGCAAATCAATTTATAACTTTTTTGAAATGTGTTTTATTGGATATTGGATATTTTAGTTGTTAATCTGTCTCTCGCTGTTAAAATAAACCTACCATTAAAGTAGTCCACACTAAAACTAAAATCCCTGCATCTACAGACATCCACGATCTAACACTAACCTATCTAGCCCTGTATAGAAGAAATCAGTATACATACCTTTTTCTGAAGCCGATCCGATTAGGCTGGACTTGCACTTTAAAATTATAGGCTGATCATTTCTTCGTCGGTGGGCAAACGTACAACATCGCCAGGGGATCAAATACATTTTTCCCTCACTGTTATTTGCCTTATCTTCCACTTTAATCCATCCAAAAAAGAAAAGTCAGTTGTAGACTGACTCGGTAATATATTTTATGATGTGTCTTCATTTTTTATTTGTGAGTAGAGACACTAAAGTCAGACTGAAGCACTGTGTGTTATATCATTATACAGTATAGCCATGACATGAACATAGGTTATTTGCCCAGAAATCAACATTCCATCCATCCTATCAATGTTTTCCATTGTATAGTGCTGGACACAACAGCCTTTGTAATAATCTTGTGATGTGGCTTTTTGATTTGCTGCGGTTCCTGGAAAATAAGTGCATCATGTGCCATGACCATCTGCCACACTAGCTTTGCAATCTGTACAGTGTGGGAACTCTAGAGTGATAGAGATGCATGTAGGTGCCTTTTTTATTAGGTTTGTTCACACGGGTGGCTGGAAGAAGGGGTGGTAAAAAACAGGTTAAGTCACATTGTTACCATCCTCCCAACTGCCACCCCAGAATGTGACATGATGGCCGCTCGGGTCTGTTTACATTTGTTATGATGCTTTCCACTGCAACAGTGCACTTTTAATTCAAGTAAGTCAGGTGGCACCACCTGTGTAACTTGTCCCTTGAAGTCAAATAGACTGGACTGCAGCCACGTGCCAGACATGGTGGTTGAGGTGTGGTAGTTCAATATTGGAAAAAATCCTCCTGGGGATCAAAAAAACGGTGTGTAGGTGAGGGCAATGCTGCCTTTTAAATGCTTGTAAATGGCTATAAACCTGCTTTGAAAACGAAATCCACTACAGATTGCGTTTCAGAGGGTGGAAAATTAGCCCTTCAACAGATAGCATAAGTGTTCAGTAGCCTCATGTAATAAAATCAGAATTCCGCCTTTAGAGGGTCTGTACTGACCTCAATGTGCATGCTGCTGATAGCCTGCTTTGACTGTAGCTGTGCTTCAATGTAAAATATCATGCTATATACTGCATCTGTTGCCTGGTTACTAGAGACTGTAACTATCCATTCGCATCCCGAATTTTCTGAAATTTGAGCTGTGGGTGGCTTTGTCGGCACCACCTGGTTGTACAAAAGTCAAATTATAAAATAGAAAATTGATGGCCGAACAGACTGCATATTATTATTTATTATTATTATTATTATTATTATTATTATTATTATTATTATTATTATTATTTTATTTTTTCTTTTGACTACTTCGATACCGGACACTTTCACCCCCTTCATGCCCCTGTCGCACGTTTTGAAGGACAATTGAGCGGTCATGCTGCACTGTACACATATGAACTTGTTATAATTTTTTCACACAAATGGAGCTTTCTTTTGGTGGTGTTTAACCACTTAACAACCGGCCCATAGCCGAATGACAGCTACAGGGCGGTTGCATAACTCTGGAAGGGCGTAGAGTGATGTCCTCCCAGAATCCTGCTGTCGCGCGCCCCCCGAACACATCCGTGACCGGACCTGGTGCATCACGGTAAACGGCTGCTGATAGCGGCTGTTTACCAGGTGACCACTGTGTCAAAAGGATGTAAACAAACCGGCCTGATATCCGGTTCCTCTTTCCCCTCTCCGTTCAATGTGAGCAGAGAGGAGAGAGATCGGTGGCAGCAGTGCTGTGGACTGCATGTGTAGTGCCCACAGCGATGATGTGTGACAAATCCATCCTTCCATACTGTGCATACCCGTCCATTCATGCTCTGCATACCCGTCCATTCATGCTCTGCATACCCGTCCATTCATGCTCATCCATGCTCTGCATACCCGTCCATTCATGCTCATCCATCCCACTACAAGTGCCTCACAAAAGTGTAATAGGTAGTCAAATTAGATTTGAAACTTGTGTACCTAGAACACCTGATGGTGCTCCCTGTATGTGGCCGCGCTTTGGAAAAGTCTCACACATGTGGTATCACCGTACTCAGGAGTAGGAGAATCTATTTTGGGGTGCAATTTTTGGTATGTACATGCTATGTGTTAGAAATATTGTGTAAATGGACAACTTTGTGTAAAAATGCGTTGTCATTTTTTTTTTTTTTTTTTTTTTCTTCTACAAGTTTTTGGAAAATGTGTAAAGAAAATGAAATGTTCAAAATACTCAATATGCCTCATAATTATACGTTGGGTTGTTTTCTTTCCAAAAAGGGGTCATTTTGGGGGAATTTCCATTGTTCTGGTGCTCCAGGGCCTTCAAAAGTGTAAGAGGTAGTCAAGAAATTATATGTGTAATTAACAATTTTGTGAAAGAATCTTAATTTTGCAAAGAATTGTGGGAAAAAATTACAAAAAAAAAACCTCACCATGCCTCTTACTAAATACCTTGGTATGTCTATTTCCAAAAAGGGGTCATTTGGGGGGTATTTGTACTTTCCTGGCTTGTTATGGTCTCAAGAAATGAGATAGACTGTCAGTACTTCAGGTATGATCAATTTTCAGAGATTGGCACCAGAGATTGTGGACTCTATAACTTTCACCAAGACCAAATAATATACACAATTTTTGGGTTTTACCAAAGATATGTAGCGGTATAAATTTTGGCCAAAAAATAGGAAGAATAATTACTAATTTGAAAAATGTTATAACAGAAACAAAGAAAAATGCATTTTTTTTTTTTTTTTACAGAATTTTTGGTCTTTTTTCTTTTATAGCGCAAAAAATAAAAAACCCAGAGGTGATTAAATACCACCAAAAGAAAGCTCTAGTTGTGTGAAAAAAGACAAAAATTTCATATAGGTACAGTGTTGCATGACTGAGTAATTGTCATTCAAAATGTGAGGGCATCGAAAGCTGAAAATTGGTCTGGTTAGGAAGGGGGTTTAAGTGCCCAGTGGGCAAGTGGTTAATCACCACTGGGTTTTTTTTATTGCTAAACAAATGAAAAAAGGCCACAAATTCTGAAGAGAAAAACCTTTTCATTTCTGTTATAAAATTTTTTGCTAATTTTTTTTCTTCACTGATGTGCAGTGATGAGGCTGCTCTGATGGGCACTGATTAGCGCTAATGGGGCTGCACTGGTAATCAGGGCACTGATTATCAGTGTAAATGTCACAGGATAGCCAGTTATCGTCTTTCCTGTAAGTGGCTGTTTACCTCTGTCTGATCAGCTGTGTCCGAAGGACATGGCAATCACAGAATGTGCCCTGGGGGCAGGGTTCTGGGAGGACGTCAATAGATGTGGGCCTCCCCCAGAACTCAATGACTGCGCTGTAGCCGTATTTTGGGTATAGCGCTGTCGCCAAGTGTGAGGCGGATGCGGACGGCTGATAAAAACCCAGGCACCAAGAAGCAATTTCTAGTTAACCTGGCGCCTGGGCTTTTGTCGAGCCCTGCAATCACTGGCACTTCAGATTTGTCCTTTTTAGCATGGATTGGGTAGTCAAGTAATTTTCTCTCGTTCAGCCCGTAGGCTATGTATGTTTAGACTGCCTTCAGGTAACAGTGGGTTGTTAAGCTGGCCATAGATGAATCTGGGCTGGTTCAGCAGGCACCAGCTGAGATGCAATTTATCTATGGGCAGGCTGGTTGTACTGAAGTCGATCTATCAATCAACTTTAGTACAACCAGTCTGTTAGATTTATTGCATGCAATTACTGGCTCCCCTCTGGCAGAACACAATAGCACTGCGGGAGGGATTCCCCCATTAACACTAACTGTGTTGATGGGGAAACCTAACGATTTTGTTTGCAGGAAAGATTGATTTATCTATGGCATGCTTTAGAGACTGATTTCATATTACTAGAGACTGTTAGAGGTTGCTTTTATGTTATAAAGACCTCCTTCCTTTTAGAGAGAAGTGAAATGAATCCAGATTGGACAAATAACAAATTTTCCTTAATTAGATTTGCTTGACAAGTCTCCTTTTTGTTTTGTTGGGAAAAAAAAAATTGTGCTGCTTTTGGTACAGCATATGTAGCTTGTTAGTGCTTTTATGAAAACTGTTTAATTATACCTTTTCACTCAATTGTCTGACAGTTCCCTGTGGAACAACGAGCCCAGCACACACGGAGGTCATGTGACAACTGATCGCCAGCTGGGTCAGTACTTGGACTCTGCACTGAATAGTGGACCCCGGAATGTCTTGATTTTCCTCCAAGATAAGGTAATCTTTGTACGCTGTCATATCAGTTTTTTCCTGCTTTTTAATAATTATTTTGGGTAAGGTTGAGGTTCTTTGCACAAAGGGCAGCATGTTTGCAGGAAGACCCCGGTGGTTGAAAATTTCTATTATAATTCTGGGACTGGACATGCAGTTGATGGTAAGAGAAGATCCGTCCTGGCTCTACACTCCACCTGCTCAGTGCAATCAACGTGGTTCACAGACTTCTGAATGGGGAAAGGTGGTAGACCTGAAATTCTAAACTGAAAGCCACTAAATGCATACTTGACACACCTTGGGTATTCGGTCCTTTATCAGAAACTTCTGTACACAGTGCTTGACGAAGGAGTCGGTTCCCACTCTTTACCTACATGCAGATGTTGCAGGTCTGCTGTTTAAAGTGGTTGTAAACGTTCAATTTTTTTTTTTAACCACTTCAATACCATGCGCTTTCGCCCCTTTCACCCCTTCTGCCCAAGACAATTTTCTTTCTTCTTTTTTTTTTTTTTTTTTTTATAATTATACATACAAACAAATAATATATCAAATAAGTTCATTAAATATCTGAAGTTATTAAATGATATATAAAAAAAGGAAAGAAAACAACATAAACCAAACAAACCTTGCACCTCTCGTATCAAATTCACTTATATAATAACCAAAGCATACTAGGAGCATAAATACAATCGACTAATCAAATTAAGTTAAGCTCCCTTAATATCAGTCCTCAAACTATGGAAGCATCCTCCCTGCAGCTTCAGTTTATCTTTCTTTTGTATAGTAATTTCTTCTTCTCATCTATTCCACTATTCCCCAACTATCTCCATTTGCCTTTACTCATCTCTACTAGGTAAACCATCAAAGTTTACTAGGCTCTATACACCATGGCCATATTTTACCAAACTTTTGTCGTGTACCTCTATGCTTGTACGTTAATTTTTCTCTTTAAGTATATAATTAAGTTTCTTAACCCATTGTTTATGGGTTGGAGGATCAGCAGATAACCATTTTTGTAAAATAACTTTACGTGGTAAGTATAACTTGGCACTCGCGATCGCCACAGGCGCGTGCTGGCATGTTATCCTACCGGACGTCATGACGTCCTGTCAGGATAAGAGAACCACTTCCCTGCCATCAATCTGCTATGGGCCAGGCGGGAAGTGGTTAAATAACAAACATAGCTATGCGTGCCTTCTCTGTGCAATGGTTTTGCAAAGAACAGCCACAGTCCTCTTCTTCTGGGGTCCCCGCCGGCGCTCCTGGCCCCTCCTCTTCATCGGGTTCCCCCCTGCGGAATGCCGCTTTCCATGGGGGCACCCGGGTGGGCTCGCCCCTGAGTCCCACTGCCGAGTCCCTTGACACAGACAGCGGGACTTGGTCCTGCCCCCCTGTCACAGCTTTTGATTGACAGCAATGGGAGCCAATGGCTCCTGCTGTTATCAATCTGTCCAATGAGGCTGGAGCTGCTGCGCTCTTGCACATCATTGGATTGGGCCCAGGTTGGGGGGGGGGGGGGGGGGGTGGGATCTGACGGGGAGCTGCAGCACAGGTGTGTGTGGTTGTTTTTTTTTGGTTTTTTAAACCAGTAGAAGCCTACTAGTAAGGATTGTGACAGTAGGTTAGCTGTTTAAGTCATGCAGATGACAGAACCAAAGACTAACACTTTGCAGCTATGTTTGCATGTTATCTGCTTTATGCTCCCCTCTATGCTCCTGTCTCACAAATCTGTTATTTTCTAGCTGAGTGTTGAAGACTTTACAGCTTTCGGAGGAGTCTATGGCAACAAGCAGGACAGCGCTTTTCCCAATCTAGAAGTAAGTGAAAACTACTTGTAGTATATGTTTTGTGGTGTTGCAGGGCATATTTAAAAACTGGTGAATGATGGTTTGACACATGCTACTGCAGCAGCTTCATACAATTTTTGTAACCAACTGTTGCTGTCAAATCCTGGGCACTTCTGGATAGACAAAGCTTACCATGGCCACCTTCTAAACATTCCTGTTGAACCATTACATTGATGGGCTGCCTCACTGGCTAGTTGGAATGTGCAGGACGTAGGAAGGGATGGGCAAATTTCTGCACTACAGGCATTGCTAGGCCTTTGCCAGTAGGTGCGGCCTGAAATTTGCCCTTAGCGGTATTTTAGTGGCTGCCGCAGGTATTTGTATGTTAATTTGTAAATGTTACAGCCAATCTGTTAAAATATTTTTTCTCTTTTAATTTTGACTTTTGCTGTCTTCAGATGGCATAGCACTAATCTAGTCCTGTCCGTGCAGCCGAATATTCTATTTTTTTTTTTTGTAATAATAAACTTGTCATACTTAGGCCTCATGCACATTGGACGTTTTTGCTATCTCTCCTAGATGCCTTTGCTCCTGGCAGCCGTGTTTTGGCCTAAAATGGTGTGTGTGTTTTTTTTTTTTTTTTTTCCTACAAGCTTGATGGTTGTAATGCATTTAGGCGCCTTAAGCGCTTGGGCATTAATTCAATAATTTATTCTGCCCATTGAAGTAAATTAACGCTCAAGCGCTAAACGGGCCCAGCATTAACACACGTGTAAACTTCTCTAAGCGCCTGTGTGTGCATGGACACACAGGCTAATGTGCAATGGTGTTTAGAGAGAGAGAGAGAGAGAGAGATATATTTTATATTACGTATGTGTTACTAAGACCCCTTTCACACTGGGGTGTTTTTCAGGCGCATTTGGGCTAAAAATAGCACCTGAAAAACTCCTCCCCTGCAGCCCCTGGTGTGAGAGCCCGAGTGCTAGAAAAAGTCCTGCAAGCCCCTTCCCATTGAAACGAATAGAGCGCTGCCGAAGCTCTGCTTTTCGGGCGCTAGCGGGGGGTTAAAAGCGCCTCTAAAACTAGTGTTGTCAGTGTGAAAGGGGTCTTAAAGCGGAAATAAACCCATCCATAAATCAGTTTTCATTTCCAGCACGTGCCGGAAATGTAACGCTCCCATTGGTTGTGCTCTCAACCAAACTGTCAAACCATCCAATGGCTGGTGTCATAACTGATCACACGTGCAGCATCATGGCAGTTGTAAATTATACAGAGGCAAAGATGGCAGCTTCCTTGGCTGAAAACGATAGGGGGGGGTTTACTTGCACTTTTAAGATTAAAATGGGAATGAGGATATGCAAAATCTCCCAGTCAGTCCACATGTTGTTTTGCATTCCTTAAAATGAGAGAGAGTGCAAAGTACAGAGATGACTGATAGAATATTATACCTCTGCAGTTTCTCTAGAGCAGCCTTTTTCAACCAGGTGCCTTAGCAAAATGCCTAAAAATTGGCCAAAAATAGTATACAAGCCAGCAGGTGGATGAAGCCCTTTAGTTACATAAAGCCACAGGTTTTCGTTGTACACCATTACAACCTTAAAGCTGCCAGCATCCTAACAACCAATGATCTCATTGGTTGATAAGGACATCGGGCACCTGCACAGCATCCTTGTTTGTGCCACCCCTGCTCCTCCGTCAACACAGGGGTCACATTAGCTAAATGAGACAGGAAACCTTGGAATACTAGTCAGTAGCAGTGTGCAAAGGTGTGTTTGCTTTAGAACAGGGGTCTTCAGACTACAGCCTGTGGGCTGGATGTGGCCCTTTGCTTGCCTTTCCTACCTTGGGTCACTAATTCTTCCACCTATACGAGGCACTAGTCCTTCCACTGACACCAATGATGGGGCACTATTCCTCCAACTGAAACCAATGATGTAATTTTTTTTTTTTTTTTTTTTTTTTTTTACTCCCACTGACCACCAAGCCTATGGCATTTTCTACTTCCACTGGACACCCCTCCCTAAAATTTGAAGGGCAGTAAAATGGTCCTTTGTTTTGAAAGTTTGGAAACCTCTGCTTGTTCTGATGCAATGGCTGCATACTTGAGTCCCTGGAGTAGAATTAGCCAGACAACTACCATTTTCAGAAAGGGTATCCTGCATATTTCTCATGACAGGTTTGCTATTAAGCGGGGGGAATCTAGATGTTGCTTTATTGTGGGACTACAGGGCTCACAGTGTACAGATATGCTCCAGGTGGAGAACTAATCCTGACTTGCTTATTTTACGGACTGGTGGGGAGGTTGCTTTAATACCTTGTGCTTCTAAATTTTAGAGCATTATGGAGTCCTCGCCGTCTTCCCTGGTGCTGCCTTCAGTGGACTGGTATGCTGCCAACATCCTTCCCACTTACCTTAAGGAGAAACTGGGTGTCAGCCCACTTCATGTGGATCAGTCCACCCTACTAGAGCTGAGACTGAATAAAAGCATCCCATCCTTACTTGTCGTAAGGTTACCCTATGCCAGTAGGTGAGTCTTAAAGGAATTACAATATTTTTTTTTTTTTTCTACTTTTAAATATGTGTTCAGTGTATATTCTTTCTTTTTTTCTCTAGTAATGGAGTAATGGCAGCCAAAGATGTCCTCCGAGCCAATGGTAAGCCTGTATATAAAGCACGCCATTCTTGCATGCCTGCTGGGAACTGTGATATTCTTAGATGCGGATAGAAAGTGAGATGGAGATGCACAGTAAAAGATCTGGGAGTTGTCTTCTCTTTTCTAGCTAAGGTCTCTGCTGCAATTTTCTTGCCCTTTCACACCTAAGCGACTGTACACATGGATACCAGATGAAGCCAAACATCCAGCTCTTGTACTGCATCATCTGACATTCCAATGCTCACCACACCGGATGGTGCTACTGGAGTGTTCTGTCGGACAGCAACATCAATTCTCAATCTACTGGAGTCCACCTTAGGGCCAATTGTAAACTTTATTTTGAGCACAGTGTGGTGACAAGGACCCAAGCTGACTGTATTTCTTTGTAGAGTACAGGAGAGTACAAAGGAATGCAGACCTAATGCTTAAAGCGGAAGTAAACCTATCCGTAAAACAGTTTAATTTCTGGACAGAAATATAACACTCCCATTGGTTGTACTCGCAACCAAACTGTCAAACCATCCAATGGCTGGTGTCATAACTGATCACATGTGCAGCATCATGGCAGGTGTAGATTAACCACTTGCTGACCGCCTAACGCAGATATACTGTGGCAGAATGGCACGGACAGGCAAAATCACGTACCTGGTACGTGATCTGCCTTCCGCGGGCTGGGGGCGCATCGTGTGTTTCTGTATTAGTGTCACAGGTGACGCTAGTTAGGTAAGTAAGTATATAGGTTCGCCGTCAGCGTTTTATAGCGACAGGAACCCCCATATACTACCTTTTATAATAAAGGTTTTAACCCCCTGATTGCCCCCTAGTTAACCCTTTCACCAGTGATCACCGTATAACTTATGGGTGAGGCTGGTTAGTTAATTATAGTTTCAGGACACACGCCGTTTATTACCTTATAAAGGTTTAACCCCCTAATCGCCCGGCAGTGATTTAAGTTTTAGGGTCAGATAAGGTCTGCGTTGCCCCAGGCAGCGTCAGGTTAGCCCCAGTACCGCTAACACCCACGCACGCAGCATACACCTCCCTTACTGGTATAGTATCTGAACGGATCAATATCTGATCAGATCTATACTAGGGTCCCCAGCAGTTTAGGGTTCCCAAAAACGCAGCGTTAGCGGGATCAGCCCAGATACCTACTAGCACCTGCGTTTTGCCCCTCGGCCCAGCCCACCCAAGTGCAGTATCGATCGATCACTGTCACTTACAAAACACTAAACACACATAACTGCAGCGTTCGCAGAGTCAGGCCTGATCCCTGCGATCGCTAACAGTTTTTGTTGGTAGCGTTTTGATACAGTCGCTAACAGTCAGGAGCTTTTTTGCCTGTGAGTCTCACAATGTACCCCTAAATTTAGAGCCCAAAATGGCAAATCGAAGGTACACTAGTGAAGAGGCCTACATGTTTCTGAGCATGACAGATAGTGACGAGGAAGTCACTCATCTGTCAGATTCAGGCTCAGAATATGATCCTGTAGAGGACAGCGGCTCCATGACAGATAGCTCTGACTACTGAGTTGTGGTCCCTGCCAAGGTTAGGCGTACCAGACCCCGAACTACTTCTTCTGTCCTTGATGTGCAAGAACCACAGGTCCCTCGTATGGAGCAGAGAAGTACTAGCGTCGCTATTCCTTCTGGTGAACTGGCAAGCACCAGCTGCCTAGTACACCCCGGTCGTACATCCAGCACTCCAGTAACACTTGGTGATGTGGCGAGTCCCATAAGTGCAGTTCAAGCTGGCGAGGTGGTAAGCACAAGTAGTGTCCCGCTGCCACCAAGAAGACTAACACAGGCCCATCGTGTCCATAGTGCCCTTCCTGCTGCATTCGCCAATACGAATTGGGAACCCACCATTTCTGCAGCACCCGTACGTCCCCCATTCACTGGCCAACCCGGCATTCAGGTGGAAACAGTTGATTTTACGTCATTGGATTTTTATTCGCTGTTTTTCACCGAAGATCTCTATAGATCTATTGTGGACCAAAGCAATTTGTACGCTGGTCAACACATCGCCACTATTCCCCAGTCCTCCCTTGCCAGAGATTGGAAACCAATTACGGTTTTCGAATTTAAGATCTTTCTGGGCCTTTCCCTCAGCATGGGCATAAATAAAGAATGAGTTGCGGTCATATTGGTCCACTGACCCAATTTACCATATGCCCATGTTCTCTGCCTCCATGGCCAGGGCTCGATACGAGCAGATTTTGCGGTTCATGTACTTCAACAACCATGAACTCTGTCGTCCTCGTGGAGACCCTGAATACGATCGTCTCTACAAAATTCCGCCCCTTGTAAACCACTTCAACCAACGTTTTGCAGACTTGTTTACTCCCCATCAAGTTGTCTGCGTTGATGAGTCCCTGATTAAGTTTTCTGGCCGCTTGTCATTCAAACAGTACCTTCCCAGCAAGCGTGCCAGATACGGGGTCAAGATGTATAAGCTCTGTGACAGGGCCACAGGCTATACATGTAGTTTTATGGTTTACGAGGGCAAAGATAGTCACGTAGAGCCGACAAACTGCCCTGACTACATGGGAAGCGCTGGCAAGATTGTGTGGGACTTGGTGCCACCCTTATTTGGAAAAGGGTACCACTTGTACGTGGACAGTTATTACACAAGCGTGCCACTTTTTAGTCACCTTTTTGATCATGAGATTGGAGCATGTGGCACGGGGCGACCTAATCGCCAGGGCTTTCCCCAGTGGCTTGTAGATTCCCGTCTTGGGCTGGGGGAGAGAGCCTGCTTGCAGTGTAATAATTTGCTCACTATGAAGTGGAGGGATAATAAGAATGTTTTCGTTCTTACCTCCCTTCATGCAGACATGACGGTCCAAATTACTACGGCGACTGGTGTTGTGGAGAAAACCCCTCTGTGTCAACGAATTTAACCTTAACATGGGAGGGATGGACCTCAACGACCAGTTGTTGGCGCTGTACCTAGTTGCCCGTAAGGCCAGATGCTGGTACAAAAAAGTGTCTGTTTATTTCAATTTTGCTGAACGCTTCTGTGCTATACAGAGCTTCAGGACGGACTGGATCCTTCATTAAATTCCAGGAAGAGATCGTCAGAGCCCTTCTGTTTCCAGACGGTGCTCCACCTCACCTTTCCCAACCAAATGCAGTAAGCCAGCTGCATGAGCGGCATTTTCTTTATGTCCTCCCGAGTACCCCTACCCAACGAGCCCCCCAAAAAAGATTTTGTGTCTGCAGCAAGCGCGGATATAGGTGTGACACCCGGTATTATTGTCCCTCCTGTCCTGACAATCCTGGTCTTTGCATTGGTGAATGTTTTGAACGCTACCATACACTAGTTGAGTTTTAGCGTAGGGTACAGCACTGCACAGACTAGGACACACTTTCACAGGGTCTCCCAAAATGCTATCGCATTTTGAGAGACCCAAGCCTGGTACCAGTTACAAAAGTTAAAGTTACAAAAAAAAGTAAAAAAAAAAATATAAAAGAATATTGTTCTGCTCTTTTTTACTGTATTCTATTCTGCAATGTTTTATTGTTATGTTTTTATCATGTTTGCTTTATAGGTATGCAGGTATGCAATTTTTTTTTTTTTTTTTATGCTTTTACTGTGTTTTATTGTTAACCATTTTTTTTGTTTTCAGGTACGCCATTCAGCTGCAGAGCGGATTTATTTATCTTGACAGCAACAGCGTTTGCTCCCACGATACAAAAAGCCGTAACTCCAGCGCTGTCGGTGATTTCACCACCACAGTTAAATACTTCAGCATATATGCCGAAGCGTGGGGGCAGCAGTGGGTGGAGGAGCGATTTGCTCCTACCTTTTGCGGGAGGATGCCCCCATGCTTCGGCATATATAAACGGTGCATGTATGCCCATCATTATAAGTGGGTGGATGAAGGGAGGTATTCTAATGGTGTGCATACCCACCGATCAATATCCTCCTCCTTCTTCCCTTTTTTTTTTTTTTTTTTTTTTTTGTTCAGCCCACAGGCTACATGAAAAAAAGTTTACAATATATGCCCAACAAGGACCAGCAACGTACTGGTATGTTGCTGGAATTTGAGTGGTTATACCAGAATGATGCCTGCAGGTTTAGGTATCATCTTGGTATTCTTTTCAGCCAGCGGTCGGCTTTCATGTAAAAGCAATCCTAGCGGCTAATTAGCCTCTAGACTGCTTTTGCAAGCAGTGGGAGGGAATGGGCACACACACACACACACACTTCGTCTTCCATGTTTTTCTCTGGTTCTCCTGTCCCAACAGGGAACCTGAGAATGCAGCCGGTGATTCAGCCAGCTGACCATAGAGCTGATCAGAGACCAGAATGGCTCCAAACATCGCTATGGCCTAAGAAACCGGAAGCTACGAGCATTTCATGACTTAGATTTCACCGGATGTAAACAGCGCCATTGGGAAAGCATTTTATCACACCGATCTTGGTTGTGGTCAGATGCTTTGAGGGCAGAGGAGAGATCTAGGGTCTAATAAACCCCAATTTTTTTCAAAAAAAGAGTACCTGTCACTACCTATTGCTATCATAGGGGATATTTACATTCCCTGAGATAACAATAAAAATGATTACAAAAAAAATGAAAGGAACAGTTTCAAAATAAGATAAAAAAGCAAAAAAAATATTAAAGGAAGAAAAAAAAGCACCCCTGACCCCCCCCCCCCCCCCCCCCCCCCTGCTGTCGCGCAAAGGCGAACGCAAGCGTCAGTCTGGCGTCAAATGTAAACAGCAAATGCACCATGCATGTGAGGTATCACCGCGAAGGTCAGATCGAGGGCAGTAATTTTAGCAGTAGACCTCCTCTGTAAATCTAAAGTGGTAACCTGTAAAAGGCTTTTAAAAATGTATTTAGTTTGTCGCCACTGCACGTTTGTGCGCAATTTTAAAGCATGTCATGCTTGGTATCCATGTACTCGGCCTAAGATCATCTTTTTTATTTCATCAAACATTTGGGTAATATAGTGTGTTTTGGTGCATTAAAATGTAAAAAAGTGTGTTTTTTCCCAAAAAAAAGCGTTTGAAAAATCGCTGCGCAAATACTGTGTGGGGGGAAAAAAAAAAAAAAGGAAAATCCCACCATTTTAATCTGTAGGGCATTTGCTTTAAAAAAAAAAATATGTTTGGGGGTTCAAAGTAATTTTCTTGCAAAAAAAAATATTTTTTCATGTAAACAAAGTGTCAGAAAGGGCTTTGTCTTCAAGTGGTTAGAGTGGGTGATGTGTGACATAAGCTTCTAAATGTTGTGCATAAAATGCCAGGACAGTTCAACACCCCCCCCCCCCCAAATGACCCCATTTTGGAAAGTAGACACCCCAAGCTAATTGCTGAGAGGCATGTTGAGTCCATGGAATATTTTATATTGTGACACAAGTTGCGGGACAAAGTTGTCACTAAATTATATATTGCTCAAACATGCCATGGGAATATGTGAAATTACACCCTAAAATACATTCTGTTGCTTCTCCTGAGTACGGGGATACCACATGTGAGACTTTTTGGGAGCCTAGCCGCGTACGGGACCCCGAAAACCAAGCACCGCCTTCAGGCTTTCTAAGGGCATAAATTTGGGATTTCACTCTTCACTGCCTGGAAGCCATGGAATGCCCAGGTGGCACATGCCCCCCCCCCCCCCCCCAAATGACTCTATTTTGGAAAGTAGACACCCCAAGCTATTTGCTGAGAGCTATAGTGAGTATTTTGCAGACCTCACTTTTTGTCACAAAGTTTTGAAAATTGAAAAAAGAAAAACATTTTTTTTTCTTGTCTGTCTTCATTTTGAAAAACAAATGAGAGCTGCATAATACTCACCATGCCTCTCAGCAAATAGCTTGGGGTGTCCACTTTCCAAAATGGGGTCATTTGGGGGGGTTTGTGCTATCTTGGCATTTTATGGCCTTCAAAACTGATGGGTAGTGAGGAGTAAATCAAAAATGTATGCCCTTGGAAATCCTGAAGGCAGTGATTGGTTTTCAGGGCCCCGTATGAAGCTAGGCTCCCAAAAAGTCTCACACATGTGGTATCTCCGTACTCAGAAGGAGCAGCAGAATGTATTTTGGGGTGTAATTCCACATATGCCCATGTCATATTCCATGGACTCAACATGCCTCTCAGCAAATAGCTTGGGTCATCTACTTTCCAAAATGGGGTCATTTGGGGGGGTATAATGAATATACGCTTATTGACTTTTTTTTTTTTTTTTTTTACCAAAGACATGTTGAATACATTTTGGCCTAAATGTATGACTAAAATTGAGTTTATTGGATATTTTTTTTATAACAAAAAGTAGAAAATATCATTTTTCGGTCTTTTTCCGTCTATAGCGCAAAAAATAAAAACCGCAGAGGTGATCAAATACCATCAAAAGAAAGCTCTATTTGTGGGAAGAAAAGGATGCAAATTTCGTTTGGGTACAGCATGGCATGACCGCGCAATTAAAAGTTAAAGGGACGCAGTGCCAAATTGTAAAAAGTGCTCTGGTCAGGAAGGGGGTAAATCCTTCCGGGGCTGAAGTGGTTAAACAGACAAAGTTGGCAGCCTCCTTGGCTGAAAGAGATAGGGAGGTTTACTTACACTTTAGGGTTGTTTTGAAAGCAAAAGTTTTTTTTTTCTTTCATTAAGGTGAAAAATTTCAACTTTATTCCCGAGTCCTGAATCCATCCAGGGGTGTCTCGCGCTCTCTCTCGCGCTGCTGTCAAGCAAATGTTGTGGGGAGGGGGCGGGGTTGAGCTGTGTGTGTCTATAGACGTGCACAGCCTGACTCGGGAGCAAGCCTGCAGGTGTGCCACCATAGGAAGCTGTTTACTTTGGGGGCACACAGAGAAGAGGAGGAGCTGAGAGCGCCAGTGGGAGACCCTCGAAGAGGAGGATTGGGCTGCTCTGTGCAATACATTTCGCAGAGCAGGTAAGTATAATAGGTTTGCTATTTATAAAAGCCATTTTTTTTTTATCTCTTAAAACTAGACTGAACTATCTGTACATACTGCAATTTCAGTCATTGATCACTTCCTTTCTTGCAATTGCAGATGAAGTCATTGGACAAGTTTTGAGCACGCTAAAATCAGAGGGTGTGCCTTATACTGCTCTTCTCACGGCTCTCAGGCCATCTAGGGTAAGTGTGTGTGTGTGTGTGTGTGTGGGTTGTTTTTTTTTTTTTTTTTTTTTTCTCATCACAAATGGTAAACCAACCGCAGCCGGGTGTTGCAATGCATTGGAAATAAACATTTTGGGGTTTTCAGTTTGCATCCGATGGAAAAGTGTTTGCAAAATTCATACTTTAGCTGTTAAATTAGTAGTTTCCTTGTGCTCACAGGGGCTGATTTGATTGGTGATTGTAAACGTTCAGATTTAGCAAAAAGCAATAACAAGCATGTCCATACTTTACATAGAGCAGCAATGGTTTTGCATAGAACAGCCCCGATCCTTCTCTTCTCGGGTCCCCTGCTGGAGCTCAAATTCAGAGTGTTCCCACCATAGCAAACTGCTTGTTATGGGGCACTTCTCTGTCCCAGTCCACATGTTATACATGCCTTTTACTCCCAAAGGCTGTCCACACAATCGATGTACAGAAAGACTTGTTGGTAATTTTTAGTTTTGGAGGCTTGTCTACATCAAAGGAAACTGAGCTCTCTCAGCAGCTGCCTTGTCAGAATTTACCAGTCCTTGTAATTATGCCCGTAGGGAGTAATATAAACTTTTTCCTACCGCTGGGACAATGTAAGAAATGCCTAATGGGGGGGGGGGGGGGGGGGGTGGAGAAGAGCACAAGGGGGCCATGAGGGGACCAGGAGAGAATAGTACGGGGGGCGAGAGGGAGAGACAGACCTACATACATGCCCCACCCCCTTGGGTTATGTTTCCTCATGGCCCCCTTTTTACTGTGCTGTGCTCTTCTCCCCCTTCCTGCACTATTTCCTCCTGAATCCTGAAAAAATCTTTCCATGGACATTCCCTGTTGAGCACACTGATGATGCACCTATCAGCCCCACAGAGCATCCTGGCTTCCAATACCTTTTACTTCAAGTTATGCAAGAGGTGGTGTGCATGCCACAAACCACTTACCAGGTTTTGCCACAAGGCATGGAAGGAGGCTGTTACTATGCCACTTGTAGTTCTTTGCATGAATACACTGAATGACTCCAAAATGCTCTGTGAGGGGGGGAACAAAGGTGACCTAAAAAGTATACCCTTATTGTGTGCCAACTTCCCTGACTGTTTTTTTCCCCTTCTTTCTTCTTTATTTCTTCTTCTTTCTTCTTCTCTTTTTTTTTTTTTTTTAACATTTTTAATCTTTATGCAATTTTTTTGGATTAAACTACACAATGCATTTTTTTTTTTTTGTCTTCAGGTGAACACAGAGACTGACTTTGGGGTGGCTAATCTGAGGCGTCAGCTGCTGGCCGCAGATACTCCGCAATACCCACCTGTGTCTTTCAATAACACAGAGAACACCCCTTGTATCCTGTTCTGGGCCGTTAACATAACCCTACACTTTGAAAACACTGTAACGGAGCTCGCTGGGAGTACCTTCTCCAGACCAAACCCACAACTCACTCAAGGCTCCAGCTGCAACCTTACTGACTCAAGGTGAGTGGATAGTGCTATTGTTAACCACTTGACCTACCTCCGGAAGAATGTTATACTTACCTGCTCTGTGTAATGGATTTACGCAGAGCAGCCTGGATCCTCCTCTTCTCGGGTCCCTCCTGTCTAGTGCCCCCACGGCAAGCGGCTTGCTGTGGGGGCACCTGAGGACGAACCTCTTCTCTGTATCCATTCAGCTCTGCCCCCTCCCTCTCCTGTTTGGCTCATTGTCTTTGACAGCAGCAAGAGCCAATGGCGCCCAACTGTTGTCTCCAATGAAGAGGGAGAGTCCCGGGCATCTGAGCCTCTTGTGCAACATCACTGGATTGAGATGGGGCGCAGATAAAAGGGAGGCGGGGATGCTGCACACAGGTTTTTTTTTATCCTTAACCACTTACCCACTGGGCACTTAAACCCCCTTCCTTACCAGACCAATTTTCAGCTTTCGGTGCTCACATTTTGAATGACAATTACTCAGTCATGCAACACTGTACCTATATGAAAATTTTTGTCCTTTTTTTCACACAAATAGAGCTTTCTTTTTGGTGGTATTTAAGCACTGCTGGTATTTTTTGCGCTAGAAAAGAAAAGACCGAAAATTCTGTTAAAAAAAAAAAAAATTTCCGTTTGTTATAAAATTTTGCAAATTAATAATTTTTATTCATATATTTGGGCCAAAATTTATACTGCTACATATCTTTGGTAAAAATAACCCAAATCGGTGTATAATATTTGGTCTTTGTGAAAGTTATAGAGTCCACAAGCTATGGTGCCAATATCTAAAAATTGATCACACCTGATGTACTGACGGCCTATCTCATTTCTTGAGACCCTAACAAGCCAGGAAAGTACAAATACCCCCCAAATGACCCCTTTTTGGAAAGTAGATATTCCAAGGTATTTAGTTAGAGGCATGGTGAGGGTTTTTTTTTTTTTAAGTTGTAATTTTTTCCCACAATTCTATTGTTATATTAGCATGTTATTTCTCACACACAGCATATGCATAGCACAAATTACACCCCAAAACACATTCTCCTATTCCTCCTGAGTATGGCGATACCACATGTTTGAGAATTTTACACAGCGTGGACACATACAGAGGCCCAACATGCAGGGAGCACCATCAGGCGTTCTTGGAGCATAAATTACACATATCATTTCTTATTGTACATCACGGGACACAGCCATAGTAGTTACTATATGGGTTATAGGCCGCTTTCAGGTGATGGACAGTGGCACGCCCTAAGACAAAAAGTACACTCCCTATATAACCCCTCCCACTGGTGGGAGTACCGCCAGTGTCCAAGGTGTTGGTCTCAAGTAAAGCTGAGCTCCTCTGGAGCAATCCTTGCTGGGGCCAACCATGCAACCGGATCCATTCAAGGTGTTTTTGTTGGCCGAATTGAATGGTACCAGGGCCTCGTATCCGAAGAAATGAGGTCTTGCCTGTAACGCTTCTCTTTTTAGAGAGCTGGACCCCGGGATTCAGTACTTTTGGTATTAAGGCCATAAAATTTTTACTGGTGGTGGTGCTATTACAGGGCCAGGATTGTGGGTTTCCTCAAGGATCCCCAGCTCCTGAAGGTGTAACAAAACCCACCGTGAAGGGTGAAGATTGGGTCTGTTGGTTTACCACAGAAAACCCTGCGGCGGGAAAGGTAAGTGGAGCCTTCTAGGAAATTTTTAAAATGTTTCTTGTGAAATGTCTCCTTTTTAAATTTAGTAAGTGTTGCCATGCCTGTGTCACCACTGGGGGCTGTATTGAGCACTTACTGTCTCATGCTTCTCAGAAAGCCCACGTTGTGTCTAGGAAGCAACAGTCGTCTTCCTCTAGCTTAGCAGCAGACCTCCGGTAAGTCTGGGGGAGTTCTCTCTCCCCACCAGGCACCCCCCATGCCGTTTTGTCTTCAACCCTCTGCACGGGGAAAGAGCGCCACAAGTTTTAGAAAAAAAAAAAAGGCACACCGCTCGGTGGCTTCCAGACCCCCCCCTCTCCATTCCTCCTTCCTCCCTGTGGATCACATAGGATCCGGAGCCCGTGCTCGCGTAGGAAAGAGCTCTTTTAAATATTGAGGAGAATAACGAGGGGGGGGGGTTAGCGCGGCGTTGGCATCTTCCAACATCCAGCATGGGAAGGTATGTTTTTTAAAAGGCACCATTTGTGCTGTTACTTGCTGCAGGAGGGGGACAAGAGCAAAGGTGGCATATAAGAGGTTTGGTGACGCAGGCATTCCTTTTGACGTTTACTACTGCATCAGGCTGCGAATTAATAATGGCGACAGGGCTGGACTATTGCTCAAGCAGTAGATGCCATCCTCCTCTGGTCTTCAACCATTTTAAGCTTGGAGCAAAAAATTGATGCTTTAATTGCATCCCAAAGTGGAACTAAGTGCAACAGGTCCCAGTCCATTGCTCAGGACCCTCTTGCTGAGGAACAAGGAGCAAGAGATGATGAATTCCTTTTAAAGGACCAGGAAGAGGCTGAAGTCTCCTCTTCTGAAGAACCTGATACGGAAGTGTCAGGTTCGCAGCAAAGATTGTTGGTACAGTCTCTCACTGAATTGGTCCACTCCACATTTTTACTGCCAATAACGCAGTCTGTTGATGAGCCCACTTCTGGTTTGGGCTCACTAAAGCCTCCCCAATCTGTTCATTCTTTTCCTATCCGTTCATGGCTAAGGAAGCTAATGTATTCTAAGTGGGAGCACCCAGATCCATTTTTCTCCTCTGAAAAAGTTTTCAATACTTTATCCTATGGAGGAAGAGTTTTATAAGAAATGGGGAATTCCAGCAATTGATGCTGCTATATCATCTGTAAATAAAAATCTGACTTGTCCAGTAGACAATGCTCATATGCTAAAGGATCCAACGGATAAAAAGTTGGAGTTCCTTTTTAAAAACTTTATTGCGCTGGCAGGTTCAGTCGTTCAACCTGCACTGGCAGCGATTGGAGTATCTCAGTCCTTTAAAGGACCAGTTTATAGAGGTACTACTCAAAGTTATTCCTGTTAAGCAGGCCCAGGAGTTGCCCGGGATACCAGAAGCGTTGTGTTTCACAGTAGACGCTATGAAAGATTCTATTCTCCAGGCCTCACGGCTCATGCTAGGGCTGGTACATGTGCGTAGAATCCTATGGTTGAAAAATTGGTCAGGCAAAGCGACATGCAAAAAGCTTTTGGCCAGTTTACCTTTTCATGGTGAATGGTTGTTTGGAGACGATCTGGATAAGTATATCCAAAGTCTATCTAACTGGAAAAGTTCCCTTTTAACTGGTTACAAAGAAGTTTAAGCATTTTTCTTTTAAACGTGCTTCTTCTCCAGTGCCAAGGCCATCAGCCTCCAGGCAGTCTCGACGGCCTCCACTGTCAGGTTCAAGAGGTAAACCTCACGGTCAGTCCCAGGGTCAAAAAAGGACCTGGGGGAAGAAACCCACAAAACAGAATACTCACTCCTTGTGAAGGGGCGCCCCCGCTCGCTCAAGTGGGCAGGAAGGCTTCTACAGTTTTCTAAGATCTGGCAGGAACAATGTCAAGACAGATGGGTGGCTTCCTCAATTTCTCTAGGATACAAACTAAAGTTCTGAGAGTTCCCACCTCCTCGTTTTCTCAGATCAAACATTCCCAGAGATCCAGTGAAAAAAGTCTCTTTCTAGCCTTGGATCATCTCTTGTCTCAAAGAGTAATATCGGTGGTCCCATTGGAAGAGCAAGGTTTGGGGTTTTATTCAAACCTGTTCACGGTTCCAAAACTAAGCGGGGATGTCAGACCCATTTTAGGTCTCAAAGATCTAAACTGGTTTTTGAATATCCGTTCTTTTTGCATGGAGTCAATCCGATCAGTAGTCCCCATCCTACAAGGGGGAGAACTTCTGGCGTCAATTGACATAAAAGATGCTTATCTCCATGTTCCAGTTTTCCCCACTCACCAGACATTTCTACTCTTCGAGGTAGAAGATCTTCATTTCCAGTTTGTAGCTCTGCCTTTCGGTCTATCTACTGCACCTTGAGTGTTTACAAAGGTCCTGGCTCCTCCTTTAGCCAGGCTAAGGGCTCAAGGTATAACAATACTAGCCTACTTAGACGATCTACTCTTGTTAGATCAATCGGTAGCCCGCCTAAACCAAACTTTGGTCACAGCAGTCAGTTACCTAGGTTGGATTCTCACAGCTCAGAAGAGGGTGTTCTTGCCTCAGGAAAGGATCGGTTCCATAAAGGAACTGATTCAGTTGGTCAAGGCAAAGAAGAATCCTTCTGTTCAACTTTGCATGAAATTGTTGGGAAAGATGGTGGCTTCTTTCGAGGCCGGTCCTTATGTGCAGTTTCACTCAAGACTGCTACAAAACGGTATCCTGTCAACTTGGAACAAGAAAGTCCAAGCTCTGGACTTTCCAATGTGTTTATCCCCCAATGTGCATCAGAGCCTCAATTGGTGGTTGATATCCAAGAATCTTCAAAAAGGAAAATCCTTTCTACCGGTTACCTGTAAGGTGGTAACAGATGCCAGCCTTCTGGGCTGGGGAGCAGTCCTGGAAGAAGCATCTGTCCAAGAGAAATGGTCCAAATAGGAGATGACCTTGCCCATCAATATTCTAGAGATTCGGGCAGTGCGCCTGGACGTCCAGACTACGGAATTGTCCTGTCAGAATCCAATCCGACAATGCCACAGCGGTGGCCTATATCAATCACCAAGGGGGCACGAGGAGTCGTGCAGCCCAGAAAGAGTTGAATCATATTCATTCTTAGGCAAGGATGTTGTTTTCTGCCCATCAGCAATCTTCATTCCAGGGATAGAGAATTGGCAGGTGGACTACTTAAGTCACCAGCAATTGTTCCCGGAAGAATGGTCCCTTCATCCCGACTTATTTCTCTCAATATGTCAGAAATGGGGAGTTCCGGACGTGGATCTGTTTGCGTCCAGGTTCAACAACAAGATCGACAACTGTGTGTCAAGAACAAGGGATCCAATGGCATACGGAACAGATGCCCTGGTCTTTCTGTGGGATCAGTTTTCACTGATCTATGCGTTCCCTCCTGTTCTGCTTCTTCCGCGTCTTGTTCGCAGGATCAAGCAGGAAGGGAAGGAGGTGATTCTGGTGGTCCAGGAGATCTTGCTTTACCGAGATCATAAAGATGGCGGTAGGGGACCCTTGGACCCTACCACTGTGGCCAGACCTTCTCTCGCAAGGTCCAGTATTCCCTCCTACCTTACAAACGCTAAATTTAATGGTTTGGCGATTGAGACCCACATTCTAAAAGACCGTGGGCTGCCAGCTTCAGTAGTTTCTACTTTGATTAATGCTAGGAAACCGGCCTCCAGAGTCATATACTATAGAGTCTGGAAGGCATATGTCTCCTGGTGTGAATCCAGGGGTTGGCACCCCAGAAAGTATGTCATAGGTAGGATGCTTGAATTCCTACAGATGGGATTAGAAATGAAGCTGGCCTTGAGTACCATCAAGGGCCAGGTGTCAGCCGTATGGGTATTGTTTCAACGACCACTTGCTTCACACTCTCTGGTTCGTAACTTTATTCAGGGGGTAACGCGGATTAATCCCACAGTTAAGTCACCCCTGAACCCTTGGGACTTAAATTTAGTCCTGTCGGCTTTACAAAAACAGCCTTTTGAGCCAATTTGAGATATTCTCTTGGTCCTCTTGATAAGGAAAATAATTTTCTTGGTTGCCATATCTTCTGCATGAAGAGTATCAGAGTTGGCTGCTCTTTCTTGTAAAGAGCCGTATTTGATTATTCATAAGGATAAGGTTGTATTGCGTCCTCATCCTAATTTTCTACCTAAGGTAGTGCCAGGTTTTCATTTAAACCAGGATTCTGTGGAAGAAAAGTTTCACTACGTTCTCTTGATGTGGTGAGAGCGGTCAAGGTCTGTTTGAAAATGACTGCTCAGATTCGTATAACAGATGTTTTTGTTTGTATTGCCAGATGGTCCTAAAAGAGGACAGGCAGCATTGAAATCTACTGTTTCTAAATGGATTCGTCAAGTGATTGTTCAAGCTTATGGTTTAAAAAGGAAAATTCCTGCTTTTCATATTAAAGCACACTCCACCAGGGCTGTTAGTGCTTCTTGGGCAGTGCATCACCAAGCCTCCATGGCTCATATCTGCAAGGTCGCAACTTGGTCTTCAGTCCATACATTTACCAGATTCTATGAAGTAGATGTAAAAGGTCATGAGGATATCGCCTTTGGGCGTAGTGTACTGCAGACTGCAGTATAAGTCCTCTAGTCTCTTGGTGCCCTACTTTTGTTGTGTCTCCCTTCAGTTGGCATTGCTATTGGACATCCCACATGGTAGCTACTATGGCTCTGTGTCCTGTGATGTACGATAAGAAAATAGGATTTTTATAACCGCTTACCTGTAAAATCCTTTTCTTTTGAAGTACATCACAGGACACAGAGGTCCCTTCCTTCTTTGGTATACACGTGTATTGCTTTGCTACAAAACTGAGTTACTCCCACCAGTGGGAGGGGTTATATAGGGAGTGCACTTTTTGTCTTAGGGCGTGCCAGTGTCCATCACCTGAAGGCGGCCTATAACCTACATAGTAACTGCTATGGCTCTGTGTCCTGTGATGTACTTCAAAGAAAAGGATTTTACAGGTAAGCTGTTATAAAAACCCTATTTTCTTGACTACCACTTACATAGCGTGGTTGGCAAGTGGTTAAAGAGAAGTATGGTGGGTTTTTTTTTTTTTTTTTTTTTTTTTAATTTTGATTCATACTTGCCTCCGTGGATGGCGCATCAGACCGATGCTGCAGCTGTCCCCCTGCCGTTTTCTGCACTGAGAACCGAGCTGCTGAACATCTCAGATGGTTCGGTTCTCACAGATCCCCGAGAGGAAAGCTGCCGACTGTGAGTCAGCATCTCTCCTCTCTGCTTCTTCACGCTCACTGGAGCGCTGCGCTGTGGAGGGACGGGGAGAGGCCGTCTCAGCGGCTCGCTGAGACTGCCATCGGTCAAGGCAGCTGGCGGAGCCATACTTGGAAGTCGGGATGACGCGCTGCCTCGACTGATGTCGGTGACGTCAGCGGAAAGCAGACTTCAGACCGCTCTCTGCTGAAAACGGGTCACAGGAGTGCATAACACATTGCACTCCTAAAAATATTCAGTGGTGTTGCGCTAATCCTGGACACCCTTATTAGGAGCCTTAGGGTGATAGTAAGTGACTGTAAAGTAATAAAACAGCAAAGAAGTGTTGGCAATAGCCATACAAAATCACACTCATAAATAAACAATGGCAGTGCTAAAGACAAATAAATGTGAAAATAAATAAACTACAAATTCACTCATCATAAATAGTGCCATAAATCATTAGTCCATAACTGTAATCATGTGCAAAAAAATAAAAGTGTAAACAATCATCACATCATAGCACAGAGTCTGTGTAACTCAAATTAAGTGGCACAGGGAATAGCACATAAAGTGACAAGGTGCAAGATGAAGAGAATACAACAATAAATAAATGTAAACCAGTGCAAAGTTCAGGGATAATCCGGAACTATAGCAGGCAATGATAATAAAAAATGTGACTTGGATAATTGAGCATGCACCAGATGTGACAAAAAAAGTTCTTTATAAATAATAGTGGTAGCGTCCTGGCATGCAACAGTCGCTCCGTGGTGCTTGACGTAAATCACACGGTGCTCAACTTCGTGTAAGACCACTCATGTAAAAGATGGCCCCTTACCTTAAGGTAATAGGGCAAGCACATCTAACCAAGATCTTTACAGGGGTCCTCCTTGAAGTAGTGGAGCAAGTACATATGACCAAGAATCTTATGGGGGGTCCTCCTAGGATGCAGAGACCTATCCTCGCGGTCCTAGTTTCAGGGGGGTGGTTCCCTCGATAATGCAGGGGAATAAAAAACACGGGGAGCCCCAATAGTGTAATACTATTTAAACCAGTAGCTTTATTAGGTAAAACAAAGGTACTCACATAAAAACAAACAATCTTGTTCCTATCTCCGACGAGCGGCGGGATCGTAATACTATCACAGCATGTAAAGCCTGTCCCATCCTTACGCGTGACGTCACACCACGTGACTTCATCAGAGCTATTCCCTGTGCCACTTAATTTGAGTTACACAGACTCTGTGCTATGATGTGATGATTGTTTACACTTTTATTTTTTTGCACATGATTACAGTTATGGACTAATGATTTATGGCACTATTTATGATGAGTGAATTTGTAGTTTATTTATTTTCACATTTATTTGTCTTTAGCACTGCCATTGTTTATTTATGAGTGTGATTTTGTATGGCTATTGCCAACACTTCTTTGCTGTTTTATTACTTTATAGTCACTTACTATCACCCTAAGGCTCCTAATAAGGGTGTCCAGGATTAGCGCAACACCACTGAATATTTTTATGATCCTTTAAGGTTTGGTTTGCACCTGTTTTCGGTGTATGCAGCTTCCCCGTAGTACTTTTATTAGATTTTTTACCTGTTAGCGCGGGAATAACCCTTTTACTACATTGCACTCCTGTGACCCAGGGGAGAAGCCCAGCCTAAAAAGCTCATGCTGGACTTCTCTAATGCATAAAGATAAAAAAACACCTTCTGATTTTAGAACCACTTTAACTGACAATTGCATGGTTGAGCGACACTGTACCCACAAAATTTATGCCCTTTTTTCCCACAAATAGAGCTTTCTTTTGGTGGTATTTGATTAGCACTGTGGTTTTTTATTTTTTGCACTATAAACAAAAAATCGTCCATTTTTGAAAAAAATAATAATTTCTGCTATAAAGCACATCCAATAAAATTTTATAGATCAAATTTCATAAATTTAGGCCAATATGTATTCTGCTACATGTTTTGGTTTAAAAAAAAAAAAAAAAAAAATCCCAATAAGCAAATATTGATTTGATTTTATGCAACGTTATAGCATCTACAAACTATGGGATATATTTATGGAATTTTTATTTATACTAGTAATGGCTGCGATCGGCAAATTTCTTAGCGGGCCTGCCATATTGCGGCGGACTGTCAGACACTAACTGACACTTTTCGGGAACCAGTGACACTAATACAGAGATTAGTGCTAAAATTATGCACTGTGACTGTACTAATGACACTGGATGGGAAGGGGTTAAACATCTAGAGCGATCAGAGGGTTAACTGTGTGCCTAGCCAGTGTTTTTGTGTACACTGTGTGCTGCTTTAATTAGGGGAAGAGATCTATTCTAGTACCTACATTGCAGACACACAGCATCCTCCCTTCCCCCTATCAGAACTGAGATGAGTTTTGTTTACATAGGTTCATCTCCTTTCTCTGTGTATTGCCGACGATTGATGGGTGCCAGAGGACCTTGTGACCTTCACCCGCAAATTGGCTTCTTCTGTGAATTATCGCAGCAGAAGATGCTCGCCGGGGGCACGCATGCCCCCTGCTAGTGGTGGATCACATATATACCTGATCCTGTGCACAGCTGCTGCCCTGTAGCAGTAAAAGTGCCAAAGGGCAGTCAGCAAATGGTTGATACTTTATGCTCGAATTGCATGTAGTTGTAGAGGTGTAATTATACTGTAAATGCCATGCGTGATAGAACATGGTAGAAATCAAGTCAAACTATTGTGAAAGTCAAACACACAAGCTCACTACTTTAACCACTTCAGCCCTGGAAGATTTGGCTACTGAATGACAGGGCCATTTTTTTGCAATTCGGCACTGCGTCACTTTAACTGACAATTGCACGGTTGTGCTATGCTGTACCCAAATAAAATTGACATTTTTCCCCACAAATAGAGCTTTCTTTTGGTGGTTTTTATTTTTTGCGCTATAAACGAAAAAAGAGACAATTTTGAAAAAAACACTAATTTTTACTTTTTGCTATAATAAATATCCCCCAAAAATATATAAAACATTTTTTTTCCTCAGTTTAGGTCGATATGTATACTTCTACATAATTTTGGTTAAAAAAATCGTAATGAGCGTATATCCAATCTTAGTGAATATGATTTGTTTTTTTTTTGTTTTTTTTTTTTTTTTTTTGTCACACTTTTTACATTGACTCATGCTCTCTCATATAAAAATACTTATTAACATATTCTTTATTTTGCCTGTTGCAGGCTAGTCCTCAATTATGAAAATGGATCGAAAATTATGTAAGTATTAGCAGGGTTGCTGTAATTAAAGAGAGCCATGCTGTTTTCAGTGTGCGTTTTGTGCTGTTTTGATGTTTACCTAAAAAGTAATATTCAATGGATGTTTATGTTTTCCCTGCTTGTTGTCCCATATTTTACATCAAAGCATTTCCTATATAGGTTTTAGATCTCACTGAACAGCTGTCAAAATGAAAGCAATTGCAAGATAAACCATACAGAACACATTGCTTTCAGACTATTAGCTTAGGTTTTCACTATTAAAACCTAAAAGTAGCATAATTTTGCTGCGATTTTGATGCCAGTGTATTCTTGAGTTCTATGGACCTCAAGTCGCATCAAAGTCGGACCAAAGTAGTGCAGGGACTACTTTGAAGTTGCTGTGACTTGAAGTCGCACAGACATAAACGGTACTCATTGCAAATCGTGGTACAACTTGTCATGTGACTTTGCAGTCCCAAGTCACATTATAAGTCGCACTAGTGGAAACGTAGTCTTAGAGGAAACTGTTCAACTTGCACTGAAAACGAATCGTAACTTACATGTACTTGGCTGCGCTAAAAAGCAGGAGGCAGAATTTGTATCTCTAATGAGCAAATACTGCTGCACCAATATAGATTTATAATATATATAAAAATAAATAAAACACTTTATTTTTGTGTGTGTGTGTGTGTATAGAGATGGATTTAGATATCTTGCAGAGTGCCCTAGAACCCTCAAACGTGCAAAGCATAATGTAAATCTCAACATATGTCCCAAATTTAAATGGTGACCCATGCTTTCCTGACTTCCAAAGCGGACTGCACTTGATTTTGAGGGAGCAATGTAATATGTGGGAGGTTTGCACCTCCTAGGGGTGCTATAGAGGTTTTCTTAAAGCGGTATTAAACACAAAAGCAAACATTTATTATATTACAGCTTGACAATTCTTAGATGTGATAGCTGAATTTGTTTTTTCATTTTTTAGGCTTTAATTTCCTTATTTTCACCTGATGATCTGCCCAGTAAGTCTGTTTTTTAAAAGAGCAAGCTGTCCTGCAGATGTAGCAGTTACAGGGATGAGACAAACTATTTACCATTGACACCCCCCCATATCGGATCACCATGCAAACTGAAATGGTGCAGGAAGCGGATGGCATAGGTGTGGACATCCATGCCATCTGATTCCAGTGCAGACCAAAAAAAGGTCCTGCACCATTTTGGTGCGAAGGCGAATTTGCATCACACAAACATCACATGTGAGCTACTGAGCAATGCGGTGCGAATCACATGTGATGTCTGATTTCACAAGTGTGAACCCAGCCTAATACAGGAGGTGTGTTACTGACCATCAGGTGAAATCTGAATGAATGAATGAATGAATTAAAAAAAAAAAAAAAAAAAAAAAAAAAAAGTCAAAGCAGACACAATATCTAATGATTGGTAAGCTGCCATATATTACTTTTTTGAGTTTGGGTTTAATATCGCTTTAAGTTTTTTCACTTTTTTCACTCAAAGGGGTTAGAACCTTCTCAGGGAGCACAGCATTACTTTAAAGTGTAGTAAACAGCAAAAAACATAATAAAAAATTCTCCATGCAAATGAATGTCACATTGTGCTAGTACAGTTTTTATAGGTCACATTAAAGGTGGAAAAAGTTCTGAAATGATTTATCTTTGTCATATATATATATATATATATATATATATATATATATATATATATATATATATATATATATATATATATATATATATATATATATATATATATATATATATATAGAATTTCTTTTTTTTTTTTTTTTTTTTTTTTTACATCACAGAAAACTCACATTTTTAACAGAGGTGTGTGTGTAGACTTTTTATATCCACTGTATATTACCGCAGTGCAAAGACCTAAATGTTCGGTGTGCCCCATAGTCTACAATTCTGTGTGAAATGCCTTTGTGGACCAAAGAAGGCATGGTTGCCAGTCAGTTACCGGGACAGAAACTTCTGTCGGAAAGCATGACACTCACACATTACAACCTATGTGTAAAACAAAAAAAAGCTGGTCACCGGATCAGGACTATGTATGTGGTCTATATTTCTTCTGCAGTACTTCAGCAGTGCAGCCCTCCTCAGACAGGGGCATCCAACCATATACTACAAAAGAACACACAGGGTGTGAATGCCTAGTGCATTATCCAAGTTTTATTATAAAGATAAAACCAAATAGTCAATTGAATACTCACAAAGGACAAAAGCAGCATGCATAACCATAATCTCTGATCAACCAGCCTGGCAATGAGTGACCAAACTGTAGGCGATGTGGGCAAGCTGATGTGTCTAGGGGAAGCATCCCCTTCAAGCCAGTTGGTTTGAGCTTGCTGACATCGCACACAGTTTTGTCACTCATTGCCACGCTAGTTGATCGTCAGAGATTGGTATGCATTGGGGGGGAAAAAAGGAAGGTGTGATACTAAGTCTATTGTGGTGCACCATCACTCACCGGATCAACAGGGTTTTTTTTATTTTTATTGGATTGCAGTGTCAAACATAAACTGTTATACTATACAGGCTTGAAGGAATGTAACTTTTTTTTTTTTCTTTTCAATATATGTAGAGAAAATATAGAGCATTTGGGGGGACTTTAAAGGTGCAAGTAAGCACAAAATATGTTAACATATATTTGAATATTGTACATTTTGTTAAATTAATTTAGTAAAATAAATGGATTTTAACAAACACATATACAACAATTGATGCTTCCAGTCGACATGTTTCGCCAAATTTGTTACACAGCTTCTTTAGGAGTATATGCATCAATCTGTAATTATTTGATACCCATACAGATAAAATCTGGACAGCTCAATAGACGACCACAGAGTGGATATAGGGTCCAAGAAGTAATCTTGAGTTCCTAGGTGAACCACAGGAGCATGCTGAGATTTGACTTGGATATCTGTCTGGATTACCCAACCCGTAGGGTAAAGGGGTTCACAGAGTTTATATGTCTCATTGCCTGCTCGCTTGCTTGAGGCTCCAGCATGGTTTTAATATATGTACTCTTCAAACTTTGGGTTTACTAGAGTAGATCTGTTTTCTCAAGTCTATGTTCACAGGGGTCTGGCTCTAGAGTCATTTAACAGTGATCCCCTGACACAGCAGTGTTACATAAATGCCAAAAAAAAAAAAGTCTGCTTCTCGTGGACCTGTGCACTGTGAGGGCTCGTAGACAGGTTTTAAAAAAATGTGTAAAATGTTGAAATCATATGGGTGACAAATGATTCTGTCTTATTGAAACTTTTACTGTCCCCCCCCCCCCCCCCCACAATTTTGATACAGATTCCATCTGAGCAACCGCCGGTACAGCGTGTCAGGACGCAATTGGACCACTTTGAACCGCATAGAGGTATTTAACCAGACTCACAATGCTACATTCCTCGCTCCCCAAGCAAGCATGCCCAGCATCTATTCCTTCCACTGCCAGTATGTCAGCAGTCTTTCCGCATTTGGTCCAATCCTGATCAATAACAGCAGCCGAGACTCTCCCGGAACAAAGTGGAATCTCCACATCACCGAATTCCAGGTAAGCCAAGCTAGAGTCACTTCATGTGCTCACACAGTGTGTGGTGTTTTTTTTTTTTTTTGTTTTTTTAGGAATCATTCACACAGGTGCACAGACCCATACAATCGAGTAGAGGACTGCGTTTATCTACCCTGGAGGCACCGGTCCATTCAGTCAGCCTGGTAAAATTCAATGACAGGCTGACCTTGCATGGATCTTCACTCACATCTTTCTGTGTACATCTTTGCTAAATTGATGCATTCAGAGTCCTGTCTCAGTCCTGCATGGATGTACACACAGATGTGCGTGAAGATCAATGCAGTCCTCAGCCTATTATTGCTTTTAACAGGCTGGCTGCATGGACCACCTGCGCCTCTTGGGCGGATGCACACAGCCTTCTACTTGGATGTAACGGCTTGTGTGAATGAGACCTAAATGGAAACTTTTACCCTCTTTGTCATAAACACATTGTCATAAATAAACAGCATGTCAATATATTCAACTACCAAGATTATTGCATAGTTGTTTGCAGTATCTCAGTTTTGCCAGCAGGGGGTATCTTCACTCTTCTTGTCTTATTTTATCAGATCCAGGGCTTCAATGTCACCGGCCTCAAGTTTTCCTACGCCAGCGACTGTGCTGGCTTCTTCTCTCCTGGCATCTGGATGGGGCTCGTCACCACGCTGCTCTTTGTCTTCATCCTGACCTATGGGCTGCACATGGTTATGAGTCTGAAGACCATGGATCGCTTTGACGATCCTAAAGGACCTTCTATCGCTGTACCCCAGACTGAGTGACCCTCCTGTTCCTACACAGGCCACAAGCCCAACGATCTGGCCATACCTGAGCGTCATTTTGATTTCCATCCTTCTCTACATCCCCACTGCACCTACATTCCAGAAATTTTTTATTTTTCTTCTTTTGGGCTTTGTGTGTGTGTGTGGTCTTCTGCAAGGGCTGATGGGATGTTCTGTGTACATAAACTTCACAGAAATGTAAATTGAAAAAGCTAATCGGGCAATAAGTTCATGAGGAAATGTGAACAGACCTTCTTTTCTTTACTTTAATAGAACTTGGGTAGGTAATGCTTCTGTTTTAAAACTTTTTTTTTTTTTTTTTTGTTTTTTTTATTTGATTTCAATGAGTGAAGGAATCCATCCTAATGCCTAAACTAGCATCCAGCTTGTCAGTTCACTACTGTAACTACACTTGGGCACTGGTAGGGTTCATTACTTGTATACTAGTAGATTGCATTTTAATCATAAATAATTAGCTAGCAAGTCTGCTGACAGGAAAAGGCCAATCTCTCTCTCAAAAAAAAATAAAAAAAATGGTATTAAAGAGGACTAGTCATGACTGAGCCCATGCAAGAGCCCTTATATTAATATTTTGAGTTTGAAAATGTAAGTGTGCAGGCTTACGTAATGCAATTATACTTGTGTTCTCTTATCTATCTAGCTTAGAAAGACCCTGTCTCCAGTCCAGACCATTTGCTGAACAAAAATGTTCCCTTATGATCGAGCATTTATTTATGTTTTATGCATGTTATTTACTTGTATTGTGTGTCTCCCATGTGTCCAAAAGCCCTGAGACTGATGCTGGGCATCCATCACCGTCTTGGATGTGAGTTCAGCAGCCCTTGGAGATTTAAAGGGATCACGCTACAGTATTCCCCTTGCTGCAGTAATGGGAGGTGAGGAGATGGGCAGAGGAGCTGCCATTGTAAACCTAGGCTGATGCAACAAGGCTGATAAAAGTGAAACCAAGTGTTTTTATTGAAAGGGGGGGGGGGGGGGACAATAGCTACTGTTTTTTTAATACAGTGATTTAGGGTTTACATAGACTTTACTTTGCCTGTGTCTGACAGTAGCTGTCCTGTCTTGACTTCACACACTCGACCTGGGAAACAGCAGTACAGCAAATAAGGGTCCTTTCACATGGGCTGTCTGATCAGGTCCACATGTCCGTTTTTTTTTTCAGGCAGACCTGATCAGACCCTCAAATTTCCCCTATGGAGCAGCGGATGTCCGCAGACACCCGCCGCCATCCGTTCTGATCCTGACGCAAAATTCCGAAGGATAATGATCCTATTTTCCATCCGCCTGGCAGATCAGATGAAAACGGGCAGTCCATTTCCAACAGATTTCCCCATAGATGAGAGCGGGACTGTGTCAACGGTCAACCGTCTGCTCGGCGCAGATCAGTGGAGCGATTTTCCCCCGCGGACCAAGCAAAAAAAAAAATATATATATATAATTTATTATTCAGATTGTTATGCAAGCACAATTTAAACATAAAACAGTACTATGATCGGCCAGTCTTCTAATGATCTTGTGATTGAGTGGGCATTAGTCTAAATTGCCCCACTGCCCTGTTCTATTTCAGAAAGGACTCAAAGTAGGACTTTCCTGATGAGATTCCTGGTGTTACCTGCTCGTTTTAAAGTGTATTTGTAGTCTTTCACCTACAGAACCAAGGGAGGACCATTGTTCAGCCAGTGTCTGATATACCAGGTATGCCTAAGTCAATCCTTCAAACAAATACCATGTGAGCAGCTACCAGCGGGAGGCCCAAGCATTGGCTTCTTTACAAAAAAAACAAAACACTTGATTTCTTTGAGGTTCATGTAACATGACTGTGGGGATAAGAGGAGTGCCACTTTTAACTGTAGGTTCTCATTGTGGTGCTTTCTATGTCAATTATCATATCTAATTGGAAGTCTGAGACTGTCCTTAGTGGCCGTGGTAGGGGGCAGAGCTGTGAGTTCAAGTGCAGATTACCTGCTGCCAGAGCTTTCTGAGAGAGATGAAATTGGTGACAAAGTCCAACTGCATTAGTTTGGGTAGACTTGAGCTGGCCATACATGGAGTAAAATTCAAGTGGGACTGGCTGAATTTATCAGTCCACATGTTCCCCTGTTCAACATAAGTCGACTAAACAATTGACTTCTGTTGCAAAATTTTCCATCGATTAGCAGCTGCAGCCACTGATCAGTGGTGGGCGCTGCTTTCAGAATACAAGGTTTCAGCAAACGGCTGATTCTTCCATCCACCTTGTTTGTGTGCATAAAGGAATCTGGCCCGCTGGCTGAATGAAAATAATTACCAAATACGGCCAGCTGATCTGTGTCCTGTCTAAACTGCAAATCTAACCACATATGTGGCTCAGTCCGTGCCTACTCCTCTGTCCACAAGAATCATTTTGTAATCCCCACGATGCCCATCAGAGGGCAGCAATTTGATGTATAAATTCTCTAGAATGTGTATATAGAAATAAAGTGAAGAAATCTATTTATTTGTGTTTTTTAGTTTTAATGCTGGTTAGGCAACCCTGGGAGGTTAGCAGCTGCTGTTGAAAACTGCCTGTATTTGCTGGAATTAGTAGTTCCACAGTGGCCTCTAAGCCTGTGATTTTTAGTGGATGTTTGTTGTGTTAAATGCACTGGTGTACAGTTACCAGATGTTATCTGCAATGTAAAGTGTTCTGAGATCTGTGCAATTACCTCTGTAACTCCTCACTGTATAACTTATGAAGAATTGAATAAACTGTTGCTGTGTACTGTTAATTGCCTGTTATCTTTGTCCCTTCATGTAAAGCTGGACACGAGGCAGGGAAAATAATTCAATCATGTATTTTATTTGAAAAAAGTTGTACTTATTTTACGGTAAATACTGCTAGTATACAGTGGGGACGGAAAGTATTCAGACCCCCTTAAATTTTTCACTCTTTGTTATATTGCAGCCATATGCTAAAATCGTTTAAGTTCATTTTTGTTCTCAATGTACACACAGCACCCCATATTGACAGAAAAACACAGAATTGTTGACATTTTTTTTCAGATTTATTAAAAAAGAAAAACTGAAATATCACATGGTCCTAAGTATTCAGACCCTTTGCTGTGACACTATATATACGATATGACACGGTATATTTAACTCAGGTACTGTCCATTTCTTTTCATCATCCTTGAGATGGTTCTACACCTTCATTTGACCCCAGCTGTGTTTGATTATACTGATTGGACTTGATTAGGAAAGCCACACACCTGTCTATATAAGACCTTACAGCTCACAGTGCATGTCAGAGCAAATGAGAATCATGAGGTCAAAGGAACTGCCTGAAGAGCTCAGAGACAGAATTGTGGCAAGGCACAGATCTGGCCAAGGTTACAAAAAAGTTCAGCTGCACTTAAGGTTCCTAAGAGCACAGTGGCCTCCATAACCCTTAGATGGAAGACATTTGGGATGACCAGAACCCTTAGAGCTGGCCATCCGTCCAAACTGAGCTATCGGGGGAGAAGAGCCTTGGTGAGAGAGGTAAAGAAGAACCCAAAGATCACTGTGGCTGATCTCCAGAGATGCAGTCGGGAGATGGATGAAAGTTGTAGAATGTCAACTATCACTACAGCCCTCTACCAGTCGGAGCTTTATGGCAGAGTGGCCCGACGGAAACCTCTCCTCAGTGCAGGACACATGAAAGCTTGCATGGAGTTTGCTAAAAACACCTGAAGGACTCCAAGATGGTGAGAAATAAGATTCTTTGATCTGAGACCTGTTTCTGTGGAGAAAACCAGGCACTGCTCATCACCTGTCCAATACAGTCCCAACAGTGAAGCATGGTGGTGGCAGCATCATGCTGGGGGGATGTTTTTCAGCTGCAGGGACAGGACGACTGGTTGCAATCGAGGGAAAGATGAATGTGGCCAAGTACAGGGATATCCTGAACGAAAACCTTCTCCAGAGTGCTCAGGACCTCAGACTGGGCCGAAGGTTTACCTTCCAACGAGACAATGATCCTAAGCACACAGCTAAAATAAGGAAGGAGTGGCTTCACAACAACTCCATGACTGTTCTTGAATGGCCCAGCCAGAGCCCTGACTTAAACCCAATTGAGCATCTCTGGAGAGACCGAAAAATGGCTGTCCACCAATGTTTACCATCCAACCTGACAGAAATGGAGAGGATCTGCAAGGAGGAATGGCAGAGGATCCCCAAATCCAGGTGTGAAAAACTTGTTGCATCTTTCCCAAAAAGACTCATGGCTGTATTAGATCAAAAGGGTGCTTCTACTAAATACTGAGCAAAGGGTCTGAATACTTAGGACCATGTGATATTTCAGTTTTTCTTTTTTAATACATCTGCAAAAATCTCAACAATTCTGTGTTTTTCTGTCAATATGGGGTGCTGTGTGTACATTAATGAGGAAAAAAATGAACTTAAATGATTTTAGCAAATGGCTGCAATATAACAAAGAGTGAAAAATGTAAGGGGGTCTGAATACTTTCCGTCCCCACTGTAGGTGCCCGAACCTATACTAGCTTTACGAAATCTTGTTCCCAGCAGGAATAAAAGTGGAAGGCTCCATAGTATGGTCCAGTCAAGTTCTACAGTGCTGTTAGTGTTAACACTGAGATCTTGCTGACAGCATTGTAAAAAGAGCTCACTGGTGATGAAAGCAGGCAGTTGAGCCTGCCTAAACACAAATGCAGCCGCTCACAGCTGTGATGCTTTGCGGACTCTGTGGAAATTTTTTTTTTATGGCTGGTCTCATTTGGCGGGCGTTACCACTGACCAATGCAACCCATTCAAATAAATTGGTTTGCACCACATGCAATGCACATGATTGTGGCATTGTGGGGTTGGCATTTTGAGGGTTTAACCACTTACCCACTGAGCACCTAAACCCCCTTTCTATTACGCACCAAAATAGATTTTCCTACACCTCCTGAGTATGGCGATACCACATGTGAGACTTTTCCACAGCCTGACCACATACAGAGGCCCAACATGCAGGGAGCACCATCAGGTGTTCTAGGGGCATAGATTTCAAATCTAATTTGACTACCCTATTACACCTTTTGTGAGGCACTGTAGTGGTATGAATTGGGATGGCTGGGGACGACTGAGCATGAATGACCTGACTATGGCTTGGAATGACTGAGCATGCATGAGGATGGGTGGGGATGACAGCATGCATGAGAATGGGTGGGCATGAATGAGTATGACTGAGTATAAATCAGGATGGATGGGGATGGCTGAGCATAAATGAGGGGTGGTATGGATGGACAAGTGCAGGAATTGGCACAGAGCAGCACTGGGCACTACAGATACAGCCCGCAGCGCTGCTGCAACCGGTCTCTCACACTGTACTGATCGGCACGGAGAGGGGAAGAGCTAAGCCGGGCATGCGCCGGCTTGTTTACAAGTGATCGCTCTGTCATTTGATGAAGCGATCAAGTGGTAAAGGGCCGCTGTCACTGGCCTTTTACCATGATCTGTGATGGTCTGGTCACGGATATTCCAAGGTGCACGCGGGAGCAAGATTCTGTGAGGACATCATAGTACGTCCTCCCAGAGTTGCCGCGCTGTAGCAGTCATTCAACTATGGAGCGGTTGTCAAGTGGTTAAAAGATAAGTTCACCTTTAATTAAAAAAAAAAAAAATTATATATAGATTTCACAATTTTATCTTTTTTTTTATCTTTTGCAGGTTAAAAAAAAGTGCGATTTTATTTTTCTAAGGAATCTGCAGATCATTGCATCAGCACTTTATGGGTGCAATCTCAAGCTCCTGCAGACTCTCTCAGCATAGCTGTCTGCCCATACATTGTACGGGCAGGCAGTTACCTGACAGCAGGAAGATCTGTGGACATCAGAGCGCTCCCCAGCACCCTTGTAGTACATTGAGAACTAGAAGTGGTCTGCCGCAATGGCAGCTGGTACTTGTCAGCATTCATTCACAGGAAACTGTAAATGAATGACACGGTTCTGTGGGTGGAGCCCTGCATAGCTGCGCTGTTTTTAAATTATGACAGCGGATGCAGGGAGTGTATCCCTCCCGTGCTGTCACAGGGAGGGGGGATCAAGGGGACAGGCTGCAGATGCTGGAACATGTTACATGTTCCACCCTGAAAACAGGTGGAACATGTAACCTGTTCCCAGAGGTGCACCTATCCTTTAAACAGGCAGTGAGGAGACGATATCATGCCTCCTTACCACCTGTCGAACGCCTTCTGAAAGGTGTAAAAAAAATACATGAGGACCCAAGCGCCTAGTGCATTACCACGAAAACCATTTATTAAAAACGCACAACAATGTTATACTCACAAAAAAAGGATAAAATCAAGCTTATTCTGTACACCGCTCTAGCAGATGAGACGGGTATCTACATCTGATGCCACATGGTGGAAAAGCTTATGCTGTCCCCCGACATCCGTAAGCTATTCCACCATGTGGCATCAGATGTAGATGCCCATCTCTCCTGCTGGAGCTGTGTACTTGATGAGCTTGATTCTATCCTTTTTTGTGAGTATAACATCGTGGTTTTTTTTTTTTTTTTATTAATGGTTTTGGTGGCAATGCACTAGGCGTTTGCGTCCTTGTCTGAGGAGGGCTGCATCGTTGAAACCATTGCCTGCCATAGTCTTTTTTTTTTTTTTTTTTTTGGAAGTTCTTTGGACTGAGCGCTGGATGGTTCTTTATTGCCCTCTGAAAAGTGTCGAAGTGGGGCAGTAATAATGGCCGCACATGTGAACAAGTCCTTATAAACTCATCAGTGTGATGATGCTCCTTCACTGCCAAATCGGCAGACCAAGGGTGGGTTAGTGTCCAGGCTCTATTGTTTAACTGCAATGGGGAAAATTGAGGTCACTGCCCTCATTGAGCTTGTCTAGTTGTTCCTGGGTCACAAGATTGACTACACTTGTTTTTTTTCTTCCACCCCCCCATATCTTTTTACAGGTAAAGTAGTTCACAAATTTGTATTTTAGGTGTACATTTAGACATTTTCCTGGAGTTAATCAATTTTTTTTTTTTTTTTTTTTTTCTCTTTACGTTTTTATTAAGTGTTCAGATAAGATGACATATTCCAATATTGTTGACAGAGTATATCTATAGCTCATTGTTTAAACACTGTAAAAAGGCAATGTTAGTCAATAAGAAACAACGTGGAAGAATACAAGGTAATATCATTGTTCCTGCTAACCAATTTCCGCTTACCCCAATGAGAACTAACTTGAAGCAGAGATTGACCATCAAGATCTTAAAATCTTAAAGCCAACAAGGAAGGAGGAAGTAAATCTAGATTACATGCTGTACTAAAATCTAATTATTACAATAATCTTATTTCAAACTGGTGACAATCATAAATTGCTTTAAGTAGGTAGAAGCTCTTGGGTTATTTAACCAAGCTTGCCATTTTTAAAAAATTGGTTGTAGAGTAGTTTTTATATGCTAATAACAGTTTGTATTGTGCTTGGGTCTTCAGTCTAGTGATGGCATTGGTTAGGTTAGAAGTTTTGGTATCCTGGAGTTCATCTTTAAGCAATTCAAAACATTACAATGGAGAAACACAGAAAAATAAAAGGTGATAAGAAATATAAGATTGTGTTCACACATCTTGTTACAAATTGCTCAGTCCGTGTATGTTTTATCATTTTTACAGCATTGCTGAAATTATTGTTTACAAGCCATGAAGAGTTCTATTAATTTCCTTTCCAAATATATGTAATTTTATGTCACGGTCTCCTTTACTTTCCAGATTAGTGAGAGGCTCTCCTAGAATTGATTTTTTTACACCCCCACCCATTCATTGCAGAATGACAAATTCTCTCTGTTTGTAGTCAATGTTTCTTCTTTGGAAGAGGCAGATGTGATTGGCCAGGCTAATTAAATGGACATCTGTCATTCCCTCTGGCAAAGTGATTGGTGTGCAGGACTTGGACAGCGCCATAAGGAAATGTGACTCTTGTGTGGGTCACACGATACAAAATGGAAGCAGAACCAAGCCTGAATGAGGCTGACAGTCTGGTCAGAACAATGGATAAAGTACTGGTGAACCCAAAAGAGATAGAAAAAGACAAACAGCATATTCCCTAACATGTTTTAGGTACTGGATGGATAGTACGTGCATAATTGTCCCCTAGAGTAGCTGGCAGTTATTGGAGGGACTGTAAAGTATTGTTAATAGAGGGCCATGCTAGATAAACCAGAAACACAGGACATTGTTTCATTTTGTAAAATATAGGATGTACGGAAAGGCAGAACCCCGGAGGGCAAGGGTGCGAAGTGTTGACACGTGCAAAAGATCGCGGGACAGGGAAAAGGAATACTGCATTTGAGATTTAAAGGGTACACAGAGGACTAACTTGGGGTCTTGAGGAGCAAAGGAAATATTTAGAAAAAAGAGAGTGTGTGTGTGTGTATATGTATACACACACACACACACACACACACACATATACATACTGTGTGTATGTGTATGTGTGTGTGTGTGTGTGTGTGTGTGTGTGTGTGTATATATATATATATATATATATATATATATATATATATATATACACATATATACATACACACACACACACACACACACGTGTGTATATATGTATGTATGTATGTGTATGTATATATCAATTATCTCACAAAAGTAAGTACTCCCTTCACATTTTTGTAAATATTTTACTCTATCTTTTCATGTGCCAACACTGCAGAAATGACACTTTTCTACAATGTTAAGTAGTGAGTGTACAGCTTGCATAACAGTGTAAATTTGCTGTGCCCTCAAAATAACTCAACACACAGCCATTAATGTTGAAACAGCTGGCAACAAAAGTGAGTACACCCCTAAGTGAAAATGTCCAAATTGGGCCCAATTAGCCATTTTCCCTCCCCAGTGTCATGCGACTCGTTATTGTTACAAGGTCTCAGGTGTGAATGGGAAGCAGGTGTGTTAAATTTGGTGTTATCGATCTCACTCTCTCATACTGGTTACTGGAAGTTCAACATGGCACCTCATACCAAAGAACTCTCTGAGGATCTGGAAAAAAGAATTGTTGCTCTACATAAAGATGGCCTAGGCTATAAGAAGATTGCCAAAACCCTGAAACTGAGCTGCAGCACGCTGGCCAGGACCATACAGCGGTTTAACAGGACAGGTTCCACTCAGAACAGGCCTCGCCATGGTTGACCAAAAAAGTTGAGTGCACATACTTAGCGTCATATCCAGCGGTTGTCTTTGGGAAATAGACGTATGCGTGCTTACTGCATTGCTGCAGAGGTTGAAGGGGTGGGGGGGTCAGCCTGTCAGTGCTCAGACCATACGCCGCGCACTGCATCAAATTGGTCTGCATGGCTGTCGTCCCAGAGGGAAGCCACTTCTAAAGATGATGCACAAGAAAGCCCGCAAACAGTTTGCTGAAGACAAGCAGATTAAGGACATGGATTACTGGAACCATGTCCTATGGTCTGATGAGACCAAGATAAACTTATTTGGTTCAGATGATGTCAAGCGTGTGTGGTGGCAACCAGGGGAGGAGTACAAAGACAAATGTGTCTTGCCTACAGTCAAGCATGGTGGTGGGAGTGTCATGGTCTTGGGCTGCATGTGTGCTGCCAGCACTGGGAAGCTACAGTTCATTGAGGGAACCATGAATGCCAACATGTACTTTGACATACTGAAGCAGAGCATGATCCCCTCCTTTCGGACACTGGGCCACAGGGCAGTATTCCAACATAACGACCCCAAACACACCTCCAAGACGACCACTGCCTTGCTAAAGAAGCTGAGGGTAAAGGTGATGGACTGGCCAAGCATGTCTCCAGACCTAAACCGTATTGAGCATCTGTGGGACATCCTCAAACGGAAGGTGGAGAAGCGCAAGGTTTCTAACATCCACCAGCTCCGTGATGTAGTCATGGAGGAGTGGAAGAGGATTCCAGTGGCAACCTGTGAAGCTCTGGTGAACTCTATGCCCAAGAGGGTTAAGGCAGTGCTGGAAAATAATGGTGTCCACACAAAATATTGACACTTTGGGCCCAATTTGAACATTTTCAATTAGGGGTGTACTCACTTTTGTTACCAGTGGTTTAGACATTAATGGCTGTGTGTTGAGTTAGTTTGAGGGGACAGAAAATTGACACTATTATACAAGCTGTACACTCATTACTTTACATTGTAGCAAAGTGTCATTTCGTCAGTGTTGTCGCATGAAAAGATATATTAACAAAAATGTGAGGGGTGTACTCACTTTTGTAAGATACTGTGTGTGTGTGTATATGTGTGTGTATATATATATATATATATATATATATATATATATACACACACACACACTGTATTTTTCGCTCCATAAGGTGCACTTTTTTCCCCACAAAAATGGGGGGGGGGGGGTAATGTCTGTGCTTCTTATGGAGCGAATATTGACCAGCCTCGAACCCCCCCGGTCACCATTGCCGTGTTAGAATACCGGCACTCGGCTTCTCTGTGGCAGAAGAGAGGAGGATGGGATGTGAGGTGCAACCTGGCAGGGGCGTACAATGGGGGGGGGGCGGGGGTCCCACACATGGGGGGGTGTCAGTGGTGTTGCTCCGGGTTGACACCCACCAGAGCTGACATCATCCCGATTGTGGCGAGAGCCCTGGCTGCTCTCTTTGGTATTTTTTTTTTTGGCCGCACTAGCCTGGTCCAGTCTGTCACTTCCTGCTCCTCTCACTGTCAGCTGCTGCTGCAAACTATGTCCACAGTCCTCCAGACCTTCCTCGCTGCCGCCCACCCAAGTGTAGCTGAGGCTGAGAGCCAGCCGCCCGCCGGGGGAGGGGGCTGTGGATTGCAATGGCAGTGTCCTCCGCTGCCTGAGATGAGCTGGTGATAAGGGGGTGGGAGGTGTGAGTTTTTCATGGTATCCACTGCCCAGTCACCTGAGCTGGTGTGAGAAGAGGCTGAAGGGTTATTTCTGTCTATCCTGCCACCCTGAACAGATCTGTAAAGGGGGGAGGTTGCTGTGTCCACCACCACAACCCTTATATCGTGCAGCTGAGCTGATTTGATGGGGGACTGCACAAGTCACCAGCTCTCTGCTCAGAAAAAAACAAAAAACAATCCCATACTTCTCGTTTAGAAGTAATTAATAAGAACTGGGCACTAGGGTCATACAGATTGTACCAGTAAAGAATCTGCAAGGTCAGTATGATGTCACAAAGTTAAATGGTTTGTGTGACGAGCCGCCTGGTGACCCGCTGGGTGCCTCCGTCAAGATACAGCTTCCTTCACTCTGGAACCAGGTATTATAGCTGAATATTGCACTCAAGAACTAGATGACACTAGCTTAAGTGCAAACTGGAACTAACTTTATTGTAAACTCACACAGAATATATACCACACAAAATCAGGTAAGAACTTGATCATATTATCCTAAACACAATGCAAACTGTAAACAGTAATATCAGTACATCTAATAAGCAGCTAATATAAAGACATAAACATCCCACAATAGTTTGGTATCACGGTGAGCTGAACACAATACTAGCAGACAGACAGAAACAATAGGTGACTCAATTAACAATGGGGATTCACACCTAGAAAGCACACGATTATACAATGAGGGAAAAACACCTTAAATGGATTATAGCAGGAGACCACGACATCAGGTTGTTTTGAGCTGATTATATTAACATCTATTCAGAATCCCTAAGTCTAGAAGGGGGTGAAGCAATCATTGCTTGTTTGGGCACAGAGGCCCCAAATCTGTATCCAGGTCCTAGGATCCCAGAGTCTGTGTGTTTTCGGGGGAAACATGAAGCAAAACCACTCCAAAGGTCCCCCAGGTACACATCTTCCAAAGAATAGAGCCCCCTCAAAAGCCAGGGCCCATAGTCAGTAGGCAAGAGGCTACCCTGCAGTCCCCTCCAAAAGCCCCTGTCCCCGTTGGGTCTGTCACAGTAGCTATCTTGCTTGCTGACATTCTCCTATTGATGAAGAAAGGATGATTGAACAAGTGATTTTAGTGTCCAAATGTGTAAAAGACAGTAGAGATAGTATTAAAGGAAAAAAATGAAGAGAGGAACAATGATGTGTACTGAGGGGGAGGAGAGCCAGGTCACTCCATCATAGCTGACTTTGTTCGGAGGGGGGGAGGCGGTTAGCCTCCAAAATCCAATCTGGAAACACTGATGAAAATCTGAACATAGACAAGGAGGTCTGCTGTTCTCTGTCATTTTCCTGCAACAACATATATTATATGTCCCTGATAGAGCCAAGTTCACGCGCCCATTCTGCAAGGGAAGGTGTGGTTGTAGTTGATAAGATATAACCATCCTGGCTGCCACAAGAAAGTGTCTTAGGACATCTGTCTTGGCAGGTCCTGGGTTAATGGAGAGAAGCACTAATGTAGGGGATATGAGTTGCCATGAGCTTACAAAAAAGATTAGGAATTTGTGTCCAGAATGCCTGAATTGGGGGATATTCTCACCATATGTGGGGCATAGTGCCTTTAGAATTATGACACATCCAACAAGAATCTGGAACTGCATGGTTAAACTGATGAAGGATGGTGGGGCACCTGTACCATGTAGTGATGAGCTTGAACCCTTTTCCTGGACCTTGCTTAAATGAATATCAACATGCTCTTTTTAAACATATGTGATACATTAGTGCTCAATTGTTCATTCCACCAGTGTAATAGTAATAATAATACAGTCCAAAATAGTCCATCCATGTGACAAAATTCATGCAATCCAAATAAAATCACCACATGATGGTGAAGTGGATTGCATAAATTTTGTCACATGGGTGGACTATTTTGGACTGTCTTCTTATTACTACACTGGTGGAATGAACAATTGAGCACTAATATATCACATACAGCGGGTAAAATAAGTATTGAACACGTCACCATTTTTCTAGGTAAATATATTACTAAAAGTGCTATTGACATGAAATTTTCACCACATGTCGGTCACAACCCATGCAATCCATACATACAAATAAGTTCAGAAATTAAGTTATGTGTAATAAAATGAAATGACACAGGGAATTGAACACGCTAACTGAAATGTATTAATAATTGGTAATGACATCTTCAAGACGCCTCCTGTATGGAGAAACTAATCACATGCACTGCTCAGGTGTAACTTTGGCCCATTCTTCCACACAAACCATCTTCAAATCTTGAAGGTTCAGTGGGCTTCTTCTATGAACTCTGATCTTTAGTTCTTTCCATAAATTTTCCATTGGATTCAAGTCAGGTGATTGGCTGGGCCATTCTAGCAGCTTTATTTTCTTTCTTTGAAACCAATTGAGAGTTTCCTTGGCTTTGTGTTTGGGATCATTGTCTTGCAGAAATGTCCACCCTCGTTTCATCTTCTTCATCCTGGTAGATGGCAGCAGATTTTTATCAAGAATATCTTGGTACATTTTTCCATTCATCCTTCCTTCAACAATATGAAGTTTTCCAGTACTGTATGCTGAAAAACAGCCCCACACCATGATGTCCCCACCTCCAAACTTCACTGTTGGCATGGGGGTGTTTTTGGGGTGCAGTGCCATTTGACTTTCAAACATGGTGCGTATTATGGCATCCAAAGAGTTCAGTTTTGGTCTCATCTGACCAGACTATATTCTCGCAGTATTTCACAGGCTTGTCTAAATGTTGTACAGCAAACTTTTAACGAGCTTCAACATGCTTTTTCTTCAGCAATGGAGTCTTGCATGGTGAATGTGCATTATTATTGTTTTTTGTGAAACAATTGTACCTGCTAATTCCAGGTTTTTCTGAAGCTCTCCACAAGTGGTCCTTGGCTCTTGGACACTTTTGATAATTCTTTTCACTCCTCTTTCAGAAATCTTGCAAGGAGCACCTGGATATGGCTGGTTTATGGTGAAATTATGTTCTTTCCACTTCCGGATTATGGCCCCAACAGTGCTCACTGGAATATTCAGAAGTTTAGAAATCCTTCTGTAACCAATGCTATCAGTATGTTTTGCAACAATAAGGTTGCAAAGGTCTTGAAAGCTCTTTGCTTTTATCCATCATGAGATGTTTCTTGTGTGACACCTTGGTAATGAGACACCTTTTTATAGGCCATCAGTTGAGATTGAACCCGCTGATATTAATTTGCACTGACAAGGGGCAGGATTGCTTACTAATTACTGATAGATTTCAGCTAGTGTCTTGGCTTTCTGTGCCTTTTTCCACCTCTCTTTCTTCATGTGTTCAATACTTTTCCCCTGTGTCATTCCATTTTATTACACATAACTTCATTTCTGAACTTATTTGTTTCGGTTTCTTTGTATGTATGGATTGCATGGGCTATTACCAACGTGTGGTGAAAATTTCATGTCAATAGCACCTTTAGAAATATATTTACCTAGAAAAATTGTGGCGTGTTCAATACTCATTTTACCTCCTATATATTTTAACCCCTTCCCGCCGACCGTACGCAGATATGCGTACTCGGCTTTCCGGGGTTATACCGGGATGATGCCCGCAGCTGCAGGCATCATCCCGGTACCGTTGTTTACAGCGGGCGATCGGCTACCCGTGTATAACAACTGATGCGGCTAAAAGCCGCTCGGCTGTTATACCGGAGGAGTGGGAGGGGACCTCCCGCCGCCTCCCGCCGCTGTTACCGGGCCTCCCGTGCGATCGGGAGGCCGGTGTCCGTTCGGCTGCCTTCGGTGGCTGGGGGCAGGCTGGAACGAAGCTGCGCGCGGCTTCGTTCCAGTCTTCTTGTTGTAAACGCGGAAGCGACGTCATGACGTCACTTCCCGTTTACTCGGCTGCCAATGGCGCCGAATTTAAAAAAGTACACAGTATTCAGAATCGCCGTTTTCGGCGATCTGAATACTTTGAAGTGTAAAGGAGGGATGGGGGGTCTTTTAGACCCCCCATCCCTCCATAAAGAGTACCTGTCACCACATATTACTGTCACAAGGGATGTTTACATTGCTTGTGACAGTAATAAAAGTAAAAAAAAAAAAAAAAAAATTTTAAACACAATTTATAAAGTACAAAAATAAATAAATTAAATAAAAAAAAAAAAAAAAAATTTTAAAGTGCCCCTGTCCCCGCGAGCTCGCGCAGCGAAGAAAACGCATACGGAAGTCGCGCCCGCATATGTAAACGGTGTTCAAACCACACATGTGAGGTATCGCCGCGATCGTCAGAGCGAGAGCAATAATTCTAGCCCTAGACCTCCTCTGTAGCTCAAACCTGGTAACCGTAAAAAAATTTTAAAGCGTCGCCTATGGAAATTCAAAGGTACCGTAGTTCGTCGCCATTCCACGAGTGCGTGCAATTATAAAGGGTGACATGTTTGGTATCTATTTACTCGGCGTAACATCATCTTTCACATTATACAAAAAAATTGGGGTAACTTTACTGTTTGGATTTTTTAAAATTCAGGAAAGTGTCACTTTTCCAAAAATTTGCAGTTAAAACACCGCTGCACAAATACCGTGTGATAAAAAATATTGCAACAATCGCCATTTTATTCTCTAGATTCTCTGCTAAAAAAATATATATAATGTTTGGGGGTTCTAAGTAATTTTCTAGCAAAAAATACGGATTTTAACTTGTAAACACCAAATTTCAAAAATAGGCTTAGTCATGAAAGGGATTTATATATATTGAATTGCTTAAAGCTCAGTTGTGCAGTGTGTTTGCACTTAATTTATGGCATTTTTTTTATGCCTCTATACAGAGTTTTATATTAGCCTATGTGGCCATGTACATATGGTGTTTTGTATCTGTATTTTAAGAGCAGCGTTTACAGACAAAAAAAATGCACTAAAGCTGCATTCAGAAAGGAGCCTATGAGCATAATTTTCGATCATATAAATGTATTCCAATGGCCAGAATAAATGAATGGATGATGTTGGTATTATTAGATATATTGTATGTCAGATATTGGATGATTATACATGCTATGGCACTGAATATCAGAGGTAATAATCCTGGCATACACAGAATGGATGATGCTAATATTATTAGATATACCTGAAAAAGTTTTCATACCCCTTGAAATTTTTCACATTTTGTCATGTTACAACTAAAAACATAAATGTATTTTATTGGGATTTTATGTGATAGACCAAGACAAAGTGGCACATAATTGTGAAGTGAAAGGAAAATGATAAATGGTTTTCAACATTACAAGTAAATATCTGAAAAGTGTGGCGTGCATTTGTATTCAGCCTCCGAGTGAATACTTTGTAGAACCACCTTTCGCTGTAATTACAGCTGCAAGTCTTTTTGGGAGGTCTTTATCAGCTTTGCACATATAGAGAGTGAATTTTTTGCCCATTCTTTGCAAAATAGCTCAAACTCTGTCAGATTGGATGGAGAGCGTCTGTGAACAGCAATTTTTGTCTTGCCATAAATTCTCAATTGGATTTAGGTCTGGACTTTGACTGGGCCATTCTAACACATGAATATGCTTTGATCTAAATCATTCCATTGTAGCTCTGGCTGTATGTTTAGGTTCATTGTCTTGCTGGAAGGTGAACCTCCACCCCAGTCTCAAGTCTTTTGCAGACCCTAATGCCCCGTACACACGATAGGATTTTTCGACAACAAAATCCATGTTTTTTTTCCGACAGATCTTGGCTCAAACTTGTCTTGCATACACACGGTCAGACAAAGTTGGTTGGAAATTCCGAACGTCAAGAACGCGGTGACGTACAACACGTACAACGAGCGGAGAAAAATTAAGTTCAATAGCCAGTGCTGCTCTTCTGCTTGATTCCGAGCATGCGTGGCACTTTGTGCTTCGGAATTGTGTACACATGATCGGAATTTCCGACAATGGATTTTGTTGTCGGAAAATTTGAGAAGCAGCTCTCAAATTTTGTGTGACGGAAATTCCTATGGAAAATGTGTGATAGAGCCTACTTGGTCTGAATTTCCGACAACAAGGTCCCATCACACATTTTCCGTAGGAAAATCCTATCGTGTGTACGGGGCATAACAGGTTTTCTTCTAATATTGCCCTGTATTTGGCTCCATCCATCTTCCCATCAACTCTGACCAGCTTCCCTGTCCCTGCTGAAGAAAAGCGTCCCCACAACATGATGCTGTCACCACCATGTTTCACAGTGGGGATGGCGTGTTCAGGGTGATGTGCAATGTTAGTTTTCCGCCACACATAGCGTTTTGCTTTTAGGCCAAAAAGTTCAATTTTGATCTCATCTGACCAGAGCACCTACTTCCACATGTTTGCTGTGTCCCCCACATGGCTTCTCGCAAACTGCAAACAGGACTTCTTATGGCTTTCAGCAATGGCTTTCTTCTTGCCACTCTTCCATAAAGGCCAGCTGTGGATCTCTGCAGCTCCTCCAGAGTTACCATGGGCCTCTTGGCTGCTTCTCTGATTAATGCTCTGCCCGCCCGGCCTGTCAGTTTAGGTGGACGGCCATGTCTGAGTAAGTTTGCAGTTGTGCCATACTCTTTCCATTTTCCGAAGAGGATTTGAACAGTGCTCCGTGAGATGTTCAAAGCTTTGGATATTTTTTTTTTTATATAGCCTAACCCTGTTTTAAACTTGACAACAGAAAATATATACTCAGCGCTACCTCTCTCAATCATAAATGTGCATATACTCGCATCAAATATGTGTCATATGACAACATGTGTAACAAAGTGCCAATATAGTGCAAAAAAAGTGCATTCAATAAAGTTCAAAAATTCAAAAAAATTGCAAAATAAGGTGCAAACAATAAAGTTCATCAAGTGTGAGGTGCAGGGCTGGTGACACGTTGACGTAATCTTGGTGACTTCCTGTGCTCCTCTCCTGGATCCCCACTCACTAGATAAAGATGATAAATACGCCTGTGGTGTCTCCTGTCCAGCAGATATGTAGATTGGTTGTGCCTCAGAGAATGGAATCTCCTCTCCTTCACCACTTGATTGTAGATCCTACATACTTTACTTAGTCAAAGACGATCGGAGTAGTAAAGTTTGGACAAGTGAAGAGAAGAGGGCATATAGTGTAATACTGCAAGGTTTATTAAAAAGTTTAAAATCATTACACTTACATCAGAATCTTTAAAATGTGCAAAAATTGCCGCCTTGGCATCCAAACAGCCTTCACAGATTATCCTTAGCTTGACATGTTTCGCCCCTCCCACTGGGCGTCATCAGAAGCTCCACAACTTTATCCCTGACCAGTCTGGTGTGTTCCTTGGCCTTCATGATGCTGTTTGTTCACTAAGTTCTCTAACAAACCTCTGAGGGCTTCACAGAACAGCTGTATTTATACTGAGATTAAATGACACACAGGTGGACTCTATTTACTAATTAGGCGACTTATGAAGGTAATTGGTTCCACTAGATTTTAGTTAGGGGTATCAGAGTAAAGGGGAGCTGATTACAAATGCACGCCACACTTTTCACATATGTATTTGTAAAAACTTTTGAAAACCATTTATAATTTTCCTTCCGCTTCACAATGATGTGTCACTTTGTGTTGGCCTATCACATAAAATCCCACTAAAATACATTTATGTTTTTGGATATAACGTGACACAATGTGGAACATGTCTAGGGGTGTGAATACTTTTTCAAGGCACTGTATATACGCAACATTGGAGTAATTATTCTGCCAAGTTCTGTCAGAACAAATCCAACACATTTGGGGCACACAATTCTCCCACCTGTGTATGAGGCGGTGGCGGCCTATTAGATGGATTGTATGTAAGGTGTTGGAATGAATCCTGATGATGATATTTGTATTATTAGATATATTGTTTGTATGGGAGGTGTTGGAATATTGCACATGCAATGACACTGAATATCACAGGTAATAATCGTGTCATGATGTTGGCTTTATTATCTCTATTTTGTGTCATATATTGTAGTATGATCTGAGTGTGTGTGGTGATGATGTACACAGTGTATGGAGAGGGTAGCACTGCTGGATGTCATTAAAGCATCTCCAGGGAAGATGATGCAGCGCGGAGGGATCTCCATCTCCAGCCTCATCACCAAGGTCATCCACCCTGTCCATCCTCCGCTGACACAGCCGCCCATTCAGAGCCCCGCTCAGCCCCAGTCGCTCCGGTTACCCCCGGGTACCCCTCAGCTCACCCAGTCCCGCCTCCCCCCCGCCCTCTGGCCCCTCTCCTCAGCTCCTCCCGCCCCCGGGGGCCCCGGCTCATTATCGGGGACTACTTGTCGTCGCGGAGGCAGACAGGGCGGTGCTGCTGTGCAGCCATCTTTGGTCCATTAGATCCGAGCTGTGCTAGAGGCAGAGGAGCTCCCACCCCGGGCACCGACTCAGGATGGACGAAGAGTACGATGTCATTGTGCTGGGCACCGGCCTGACAGTGAGTATGAGGGGGGACTTCATTGTGCCAGGGCTGGGCACTGCATGGGGCTCTGCCATCCTCTGGGGGGAAGACTACAAGTGCCAGCATGCCCTGCTCAGTGTGCAGTGACTGGGCTGTGCCATCACCTGCAATGTATTGTCATCATTGGAAGGTTCCTTATATGGGGGGCAGGCCTTGTGTCTATGAAAAAACTACAAAGATCAGCATGCCCTGCTTCATTGTACAATGGCTGGGCACTGCCATAGGGGCACCTGTACCCCCTATGCTAGCAGCTGGGCCATATAATCACATTGGGGGTTCCTTATATGGAGGACAGTCCTTGTGTCTGTTGAAGAACTACAAGGATCAGCATGCCCTGCTTCATTTTACAATGACTGGGCACTGCCATAGGAACACCAATACCCCCTGTTTTATCAGCTGGGCCATATAATCACATTGGGAGGTTCCTTATAAGGAGCACATGCCACGTCTCTATGGGAGAACTACAAAGATCAGCATGCCCTGCTTCATTGTACAATGGCTGGGCACTGCCATAGAGGCACCTATACCCCCTGGGCCTGGGCTCAGCTGGGCCATTAGTCATCATAGGTGTTCCATATATGGAGGACAGGCCTTGTGTTCATTGAAGAACTACAAGTAACAGCATGCCATGCTTTATTGTACAATGACTGGGCATTGCCAGAGGGTACCTACACCCCCCCTGTGCTATCACCTGGGCCATATAATCATCATAAGGGTGCCATATATGGAGGTAAGGCCTTGTAATTATTGAAGAACTACCAGGATCAGCATGCCCTGCTTTATTGTATCGTGAGCACCAACACCCACCGTGCCATCAGCTAGGTCATTGAACCCTCATGGGGGTCCGGGTAGTGGAACGGGCCTGGCATCTGTTGGAGGAATACAGGTGTCCGTATGTCTTCTCCATTGTGTTGTAGTGAGCATTGCAACCGGACACCACTGTCACCTGTCATCTAATGGATCATCATGGCTGCTGCACTTATTGGGGCCCAGGCCTTGCTGCCTTTGGAGAACTACAAGTGTCAGCATGTCCTGGCCCATCGTGGCCTCTGCCATCTCCCGTGCAGTCAGTAAACCTATGGACTATATAGTTGTGGGTCTAGACCTATCCTCAGTGAATGGGCGCTCTGATGCCATCTGCACTATATGGCCGTGTATAGTTGGGGGACTACAAGGGTCAGCTTGCTTTATCAATTCCCCGATTTCTTCATATGCAGCTGTTAGACATGGCCGATGTAGCTGCCAAGGAACTACAAGCACCAGCATGACCTGTTTAGGTTGTCTTCGCAGTACAATGACTTCTATGCACTGGGCAGTGCCCTCTTAATGGCTAAACACACATTCATTGGGGGACAGTAAGGTCTCCCTGTGTATTTGGGAACTACAAGCTCCAGCATTACCTGATACCGTCGTAGAACACTAATGTCACCTTTGTGGCCAGCTAAATGTTATATTATTATTATTATAATTATACAGCATTTATATAGCGCCAACAGTTTACGTAGCGCTTTACAACTTGAGGGTAGACAGTACAAATACAATACACTTTAATACAGTAGGAATCAGAGGGCCCTGCTCCTTAGAGCTTACAATCTAAGAGGGAAGGTCAAGAGATACAAGAGGTAATAACTGTGGGGGATGTGCTGATGGAGAAATAAAATGTACAGTTGTTAGGTGGGGGCCAGATAGGCTTCTCTGAAGAGATGAGTTTTCAGGGATCGTCTGAAAGTGGATAAAGCAGGAGAAAATCAGATGGATTGAGGTAGAGCATTCCAGAGGATGGGAGAGGCTCTATACATATACAGTGCATTTGTTAAAGATTGGAGAACTACCAGCACCAGCACGGCCTATGTTGTTAAGCAGTAACTGGGCTCCCTATTGTGCCATGTTCTTCCAGTTTCTGGAGTCAGCTTAGATACATATGAGTCCCATTCAATCCATATATTACATTTGTGCTTTTGGGGTACTACAAATCCCAGCAAGACCTGACTCCCCCCCTCCTTACAATACAGTGATGGGATGCCACAGCTGGCTCCCTGACTTCCACTATTGTCTAAATCAGTGGTCCCCAAACTGCGGCCCATCGGCCCATCTATTTCCGGTCCTTGGGCTTTACTCCCAGTACCACTGATGATGGTCCACTATTCCTTCCACTGACACCAACAATGGGGTACAATTCCTCCCACTGACCTTGATGATGGGTCCGAATTCTTCCCACTGACTCCAGTGGTGGAGCACTATTTAAGGTGGCCCACTAATATCAAGGATTGGGCACTATTCCTCCCACTGACACCAATCATGGGGCACCATTCCTCCCACTGATACCAATGATGGGGCAGTATTTCTCCCACTAATGCCAATGATGGGGCACCATTCCTCCCATTAATAGCAAGAATTGGCCACCATTCTTCCCAGTGACACCAAAAGGGGCACTATTCCTTACCCTGACACCAATGATGGGCACTATTCCTTCCCCTGACACCAATGATGGGGAACCATTCCTCCTACTGACACCAATGATGGGGCACTATTTCTCCCACTAATACCAATGATGGGGCACCATTCTTCCCATTAATAACAAGGATTGGCCACCATTCCTCCCACTGAGACCAATGACTGGGCATTATTTCTCCTACTGATAGCAACGATGGGGCATTGATACTCGGGCACTTTCCATTCACACAGACAGACTGCCCTCCCCAACTCTGAAGGACAGTAAACTGGCTTTTTGTTTAGAACGTTTGTAGACCCCTGATCTAAATGATTAGTATAGGGTATATCTGTATATTTCTGCTCTCATTGTGCCTTTAGTGGAGACTTCAGTCAGTTGTGTTTATGAATTAGACAATGCAAGCAAGATCTGAGATGCCTGGAAATGGGGATTGCATTGCAGTGCAGGGTTGCATGGAAAGTGGAATAAAGCTGAGTGTGATGAGGCTGGGGGGTGGTACCGTGCTTTCTCTTGCACAGCGGAGGGGAGCGGCGATAGGCCATGGACTGATGCAAGCTGTAGGTTTTCTGATGACAGCAACTGGATGATTCAGTGTATGAGGCAGCGGTGATGTGTCAAGTGCAGTAACCTCTAGCAACCAATCAGATTCCTCATTACCAGAGGCAGAGCAGGGAGACGTGAGCAGTGATTGGTTGCTGAGGAACTTTGCTCTTTGCCTTCTATGATAAACCAGCAATTTTTCTCTCTCCCTGGTGCTGGAGGAGTTAATAGCACACCAGGCGGACCCACCCTTTTGCCCATACTGGAGATTGGGATGCTGGTAGACGCGGGATGTGGATGCAGACATCTGATGGATGGGTGGCAGATTGCACCCGGGGAATTGATATGTCGGCAGTGCTGGTTGCATTTTTGCCAGATGATTTTCGATCAGCCTGTGTGTTCTGGGTGTCTGTGCTATGGGTGGGGGCTCTTACTCTAGCTGGATACTCTCATTGACAGGTGTCAGGTTTCTGCTGGCAGAAAGGATCTGCACATCCTGGAATTCCAGCTAAACACAAGCACTCATGCAAACCTGCCTGCCAGGGTGTCACCAAGCAACATGACACTCCGAGGTGTCACGTGGCAATGTGACGCTCTCTATAAGCAGCACAATCTCTCTATAGAGAGTGACAGTTGTCACGTTGTAACAGGATGTCACTGTCTATAGTGTTGGTCACATTGTAACAGGGTTTCCCTGTCTAAAGTGTTGGGGTCACATTGTAACAGGATGTCACTGTCTATAGTGTTGGGGTCACATTGTAATAGGGTATCCCTGTCTATAGTGTTGGGGTCACATTGTAACAGGATGTCACTGTCTATAGTGTTGGGGTCACATTGTAATAGGGTGTCTGTCTATAGTGTTGGGGTCACATTGTAATAGGCTGTCTGTCTATAGTGTTGGGGTCACATTGTAATAGGGTGTCTGTCTATAGTGTTGGGGTCACATTGTATTAGGGTGTCCCTGTCTATAGTGTTGGGGTCACACTGTAACAGGATGTCACTGTCTATAGTGTTGGGGTCACACTGTAACGGGATGTCTATCTATAGTGTTGGGGTCACATTGTAATAGGGTGTCTGTCTATAGTGTTGGGGTCACATTATAACAGGATGTCTGTCTATAGTGTTGGGATCACCTTATAACAGGGTGTCACTGTCTATAGTGTTGGGGTCACATTATAACAGGATGTCACTGTCTATAGTGTTGGGGTCACACTGTAACAGGATGTCTGTCTATAGTGTTGGGGTCACATTGTAATAGGGTGTCTGTCTATAGTGTTGGGGTCACATTGTAACAGGGTGCCCCTGTCAATAACGTTGGGGTCACACGATAATAGGAAGTCCCAGTCATGTATTTCAGCATCACGCTGTAACAGAATGTCTCTATAGAGTGTTGGGGGTCACACAGTAACAGGATGACGTTATGTAGAGCAGTAACCATTTTTCTGATTGCTCTAATCCAATGGTCTCCAAACTGCAGCCTGTGGGCTGGTTGTGGCCCTTTGCTTGCCTTTCTTTGGCCCTTGGGGCACTGTGCAATCCACGGACACCAGTGATGGGGCACCATTCCTTCCACAGACACCAGTGATGGGGCACCATTCCTCCCACAGACACCAATGATGGGGCACCATTCCTCCCACAGACACCAATGATGGGGCACCATTCCTCCCACAGACACCAGTGATGGTGCACCATTCCTCCCACAGACACCAATGATGGATCACCATTTCTCCCACAGACACCAATGATGGGGCACCATTCCTCCCACAGACACCAATGATGGGGCACCATTCCTCCCACAGACACCAATGATGGGGCACCATTCCTCCCACAGACACCAATGATGGGGCACCATTACTCTCACAGACACCAATGATGAGGCACCATTCCTCCCACAGACACCAGTAATGGGACACAATTCCTCCCACAGACACCAGTGATGGGGCACCATTCCTACCATGAATATAAACAAATGAGTACCATTCCTTCACTAAAACTAACAATGGGGTCCTTTCTAATCCCACTGGCCACAGCTCGGCCCCCCTAAAGCCTCAAGGACAGTAAACTGGCCATTTCTTCCAAAAGTTTGGGGACCCCCTGCTCTAATCTAAAAAAAAGTGGAGCTGTGACTAGTAAAAGTATGTTTGGAGACTCCGCAGGTACAGAAAAATACCTGTTGATCTGCCAGAAATGTGTCCAGCTTCTAAAGCTGACCATAGACTTATAGATTTTTTCCTTTCAGCCTGATCTGATTCCCCCATCCCATCTACACAGTGCAGATGGAGAAATCGCCCACTGCAACTATTTTATCTTTTTTATTGACAGCCAGCCTTGCAGCTGTCAGATTCCCTGAACAGCACCTGCATCTGATTGGATGCAGCTGCTGTTTGGCCAACAGTTTTCCACGAGATCCTTTGTTTTTTTCAGTCGAGGCCAGAAGGGACACCTACCTACTGAATGAATTTGGGCTGGTTCATGAGGAACCAACCAAAATGTACTCTTTGTATGACCAGCTTAAAGCAGTTGTAAAGCTTAATGTTTTTGTCTAAAATAACAAACGCAATATACTTACCTGCTCTGTGCAGAGGTATTGCAAAGAGTGGCCCCGGACTTCCCCTGCCAGTGCTTTAGGCTCCTCCTCTTCTCACTTTCTCACTGCGCCATTGCAGGAAGCTGCTCCTGCTGCAAGATCGTTCCCGAGACGGGCTGTGTGCATCTATAGACATACACAAGGCAGCTTGGCCCAACCCCCTGTTCCCTCCTCACAGGATTTGATTGACAGCAGCAGGAGCCAATGGCTCCTGAGTCCTGTGAGGAGAGGAAGAGAGAGCAGCGCTGCTGCACTCGAGCACAGCGCTAGATTGAGAGAGAGATCAGGTTAGTATTTAGGGAGGTGAGAGGGTAATAATACTGGGACATTTTTTACCTTAAAATATAACTAAAGGAAAAACTTTTTTTAGTTTTGAACAGAGTGGAGAGGAATTAGAACCCCTGTCCATTTTTATTGCTGCCTGCGCCCTCTTTAGGGAGATACCTCCTCTCTATTTGTCCTGTTTACCATTATCATTGAAAGTGAAAGTAAAAGAAAATCCCAAATTTTGGGTTGTCCCCAGAAAAGTAATAGGGGGAGATCTTCCAATGGGGACACTAGTTCTGGTGACTTGGGGGTCCCCAATTAATTCCCTTAATTTGCAGGGATTACCTCTCACTTACTGTTTGGTTCTGGGACAGGAAGTGAAGAGAAATCTACAAAATGGGACACAGATGGCCAAAAAAAAAAAAAATGACAGGGGGAATAACCCTCCCTTGTTCTATCCAAAATGAATTTTTTTTTGCCTGTAGTTCTAACTTAATGCAGGGAATGCATTAAATCGGTTGCAAACCGTTGGAGAATAAAAAAACAAAACAAAACTGTAAGACAATGGCATAATGAGCTAGTATGCATCGCATACTTGCCCCATCGTTGGTTTTATTGGAAGGAATGGTACTCTATTGTTTATATTCATGGTAGGAATGGTGCCCCATCACTGGTGTCTGTGGGAGGAATTGTGTCCCATTACTGGTGTCTGTGGGAGGAATGGTGCCCCATCATTGGTGTCTGTGGGAGGCATAGCATACTAGCTCATTATGGATTACTTACCTGAGATCGAAGCGACCCTCGTTCACGTCCTCCGTTGCCGCCATGATACCCGGAGTGACTTCTGGGTATCGCTGTTCCGGCGCTGTGACTGGCCGGAGCAGCGATGACGTCACTCCGGCGCATGCACGCGGGAGCCATCAGTGACGGCATGATCGCCTTCATTAACGGCACACTTAGTGCGCCTGCGCCGTTGCGCGCCATAGACATCGCTGCCCGTTTTTAGGAAAATATCTCCTTAACCGTGTAGGTTAAGGAGATATTTCTTGCACCTACAGGTAAGCCTTACTCTAGGCTTACCTGTAGGTTAAAGTGGTCTGTAAGGGTTTACAACCACTTTAAGTCCTGTTGTGGGCTGATGACACACAGCATTTTTGTAAACGAAGTGGTGTCAGCCTTGACCACGTTTTTATTTGCTAAATCACACCCCTTTTCTCATGTTCACAACATCAGCACTAATCATTTTGTAGCCCAAGAGCTAGGAGGGCTAATCGGGCTCCCCGAGATAACACAGGAAGTGTGCACAGGACCCAGGACAACTCTGAATTTCTGACAAGATCAGCAGGTTTTTTTTTCCACTTATCAAACAGATATAACAAAAGACTTTCAGTGGCATTTTCAACAGACCACAAGGGAGCGGATAAAAGAAGATCATTGTCAGGGTTTATCCACACTTTAATATACAGGGAAAAGCCCACATGGAATTTGTTTTATAGCTGTCCAGGGTTCAGCCTAAAATTTTAGGTCTTGCATAGTTTTTAAACAAAAGTGCTGACATCACTGTCTGGCACACATCTATCCACACTAGGAAAAATCTAAGCATAAATTGAAAGTCTCCTAAAGTACAGCAGAGTATTAAAGTGTTACTAAACCCACAACAGTAAAATCAGTCTGTATATACAGTACAGGATGCTTGTTATACTCGCTGTAGAACTTAAGGGGTTAATCCTCTGCATTTTGTAAAAAGGCTGTTTGATCCTTTCTTCTCTGATCCTCCCCTTCCACAGTCCCCAAACCATCTGATAGTATAGATCCCTAGGAGGCACACTCTGCACATGCTCAGTTTGGTGTGTATTGCTAGAGAGTTTTTTTTTGTTTTTTTTTTTGGGAGAGTGCATGTGATCAGCACAAGGCCAATCAGCACTGTCCAGACAGAGGGTCAGGAGGCATGCAGCCTCATAAGACAGTCAGAGTAGAATGAAAACCCCTCTTACAAGCTTTAACCAGACACTGATAGAAGTCACAAGACTGCTCTAACTACTGATGAGAAAAGGTATTATATTTACTAAAATAATTGCATTTCCATGTTCTGTGTATTGTGGAATACTAGATATAGTGAATGCAGGTCCTGGGTTTAGTAACACTTTACGAATGGAAAATGTAACAAAATTGTACAATCCATGTGTACTCACTGAAAATACTTGATAAGATCTTCCCTAACATATCTGACACTTGTATTGGAACTGATGAGTTGTTTTTAGCTGTCTGACATGGATTGTGTGCTTTTCAGGAATGTATCCTGTCTGGTATTATGTCTGTCAATGGAAAGAAGGTCCTGCACATGGACAGAAACCCCTACTATGGCGGAGAGAGCTCTTCCATCACCCCTCTTGAGGAGGTACGTATCCTTCCCAGCGTTCATTTTTCTTCTTATGGGAAGCATTTAAAGAGCACATGTCACTATTATAAAGCAAAAGCAAAAAATTCAAAGTAGCTGTAATTGATCCTTTTTTTTTTTTTTTTAAGGACGTCCCTGAGTTGTTTTCTGTATGCAAATTCCAGGCCACACCCCTTGCATCCCTCAATGCATTGCATAAGCCCGTGTATAGGTTATTATTGTGCATTGAATTGTGCTAGAGTACTAGGCCGGCCTACAAGTTGGAATTAGCATACAGAATGTATGGGACTCCAGCCCCCCCCCAGGGCCAACAGGATCGCTTAACACAGGTTCATTTCTTCTGTGTAGGTTGACTTATGGTGACTACTACTATTAAGCAATTATCTAAGAATGTTTCACTTTAAGCTGAACTCCAGGCACACAGCTAGAAACACAGATGAAATAGAAATAAGGGAGCAGCGTTACCTGCCAAATTGTTTGTATTTCTGTCCATCTAGTCCTTAGATTTACACAGCACTGCCACAAAGCACAGTTCTGTCCGGCAGGGGAGGAGAACTGATCATTCTTTGCTCCAGCTTCGCCTTCAGACCGAGTTCACATATGTGCAAATTGGATGTGGGTTTCACCACATTCAATTTGCATGACATGCGAGTGTGACTGCCTGGAGTTCAGCTTTAATACCACGTTTACTGTAATGCCGCGTACACACGGTCGGATTTTCCGTCGGGAAATGTTCGATGGGAGCTTTTTGTCAGAAATTCTGACCGTGTGTAGGCTCCATAGGACATTTTCCATCGGAATTTCCGACAAACAAAATTTGAGATCTGGATCTCAAATTTTCCGACAACAAAATCCGTTGTCGGAAATTCCGATCGTGTGTACACAATCCTGGCTCACAAAATTCCACGCATGCTCGGAATCAAGCAGAAGAGCCGCACTGGCTATTGAACTTCATTTTTCTCGGCTCGTCGTACGTGTTGTACATCACCGCGTTCTTGACGTTTGGAATTTCCGACAACATTTGTGTGACCGTGTGTAAGCAAGACAAGTTTGAGCCAACATCCGTCGGAAAAAAAACATGGATTTTGTTGTCAGAATGTGCGATCGTGTGTACACGGCATAAGGTGTATGTAAAGCCAAAACTTTTTCTGTATTAGATAGTTTAGGGAACAATTGGAGCACCTGTCATGTTTTTTATTGCTGTCTGTGCTTGAGCTAAGTAGATTTATCTTCTCTGTTTTGGTGAATATTGTCACTAAGTCAGAAAGGCGTGGGAAATCATTTTTAGAGTTGTCACCAGAACAAGAGATGAGAGCAAATCTTCCAGTGGAGACAACTGTCTAAGACTGGGGTTCCCCTCTGTAAAGATTCCCTCTCACTTTCTGCTGCGTCTCCAAGACGGGAAGTGAAGGGAAATCTCTGTAATGGGACACAGGCAATAGACAATGAAAAAAGTTTTTGCTCTATATATATATATATATATATATATATATATATATATATATATAATTCCATGTTAATAATACAAATGTTATTTTTAATGGGCTGCATGCAGTTAGCGGTCTCCTGTCTGTATATAAGCCGAATGTATGAACCACAAGCCGGAATGAACAAAATTACAAATATTTGGCGAAACAATTCACTGGCTAGATTATGCACACAGGTATCCAGGATGGTTTGCTAGATACAGTTCCTGTTTGGAGAAAACATTGTAGATCCAGACAGAGGTGTACCCCATGGGCTGCTAGTGTCTCATCACAGTCACATGGTCTGCAATGACTTTGGCTACAGCCTTGGTCATCTTTACACAAACCCAAATTTCAAGCCTGCCAGTGGTGGTGCTTTAATGGTCTTCTCAAACAATAGTGCCAATCCAGATCTGCAGTCTGTCTGGTTGTTATATGCACCATATTTCTAACAGTCTCTTAGTCCAGGCACCTAATTAGGGCGGGAGGCCTGTGGGTAGTGCCTAGATATCACATAGAGAAAAAACTGGGTGTTCTGAAAATAGCAAATGTTGTCCCATTAGGACAAAACAAAATGATAGGAGGTGAAACAAACAGTGGGTGCAGAGAAAATTCTGACTATTTACAGGTGGGCCACGCTGTTGTGGTTGTTTGAAAAGAAGTCTGACTGTTATCAGTTATAAAACCTATCATTGTCCCCGTCGGGGTGATTCTGATTCCCTTCCTATGAGGTCAGTAGGACAGGAAGCAAGAGGAAAGCTCTTCAATTGGATTCCAGACAGCAATAAAAACCTGTCAGAGATTGTGTCCCTTATCCACCTAAAACTGAAAGCAAAACAGTTGTAGCCTGAGGTACAAGGCAGATCTCTAGGTTTTAGTGAACTTTAGATCGTTTGGACCAAGGTGGTCTAAAAGAACTAATTACTTCATGAACAGATGCAGTAGCAGATTTTTTGGGGGTATGTGGATAGATTATGGAAGGGATAGAACATCTGTCAGGTTTTTATTACTGTATATTTCCCCACTGGGTAGATTCCTCCTCTATTTGTCCTGGTGACCAATAAAGAAAATGATGGGTAATACAAAATGTTGGGGTTGTCACTAGAACAGTAGAGGAGGGAAAATCTTCTAATAGGGACACCTGTTCCTGTAACATCTTTCTAAGATGGGATGCACCCTAAATTGGAGACATTTTCTCCCACTACCAGTTGTGTCTCTGGAATAGTAAGTTCTCAGCATCTCTAAAAATGAAGGGTTACTAAACATTTTTCCTTCAAAATAATAAACATGTTATACTTACCTGCTCGTTGTAATAGTTTGGCACAGAGCAGCCCCAATCTTCCTCTTTTCGGGTCCCCCCGCCGGAACTCTGGGCTCCTTCCCTCCTCCGAGTGCCCCCATAGCAAGCTGCTTGCTATGGGGGCACTCGTGTGTGCTCGCTCCAGAGCCATAAGACACACAGAATGGGGCTTGGCCCTGCTCTAGCTGCCTCCTTACTGGCTGTGATTGACAGCAGCAGATGATCAGCCGCTTGTGTACATTGCTGGATCACAATTGTGTTCGGATTTAGGGTTGCCACCTCATCCCTTTAAATCCAAACACATATTCATTACACAGGTTCTGTTGCTGATTAAGGTGGTAATTAGACTCACTTGGTGCCTTATCTGCATTAAATTAGTCTCAGAACCTGTGTATTTCATATGTGTTTCAGGTATAAAGGGATGAGGTGGCAACCCTAGCTCAGGTAGATATTAGGGGGAGCTTCACACTGAAGGTTTTTTATTTTCATGCATAGAATGCATTAAGGTAAAAAAACCTTCAGCCTTTTCAATAAGTTTAAGGGAGCAAAAACAACTGCTAGGTTTTATATAGCCATGTAATGGGTATCATATTCTTGGGCAAGCTGTACATAAACTACTAGTCCCAGCATGGTCAGGTACCATATCTTGTATAATGTTTATAATCTGCTTTTTTACCTACAGCTTTATAAAAGGTTTGAGATCCCCGATGGGCCCTCTGAGAGCATGGGAAGAGGACGTGACTGGAACGTGGACCTAATCCCCAAGTTTCTCATGGCTAATGGTGAGTGTATATTTTAGCACATCCCAGATGCATTGTAGAAAGGGGATCTACTAAAAGGCTTAAATGGAGGGTTTGCACAGGATAGGTGCAGTATTCAAAATTGTCTCTGACTTCAAGGCCTCCCTCCATACCATTGCATCATGGTAACATGGTTATTGCTGTGCATTGCGGTAATGAGCGGCACTGTTTGCAGTCTTCATAAAGAATGGCACCCCAATGCACATTACAGTAGGTGCCGATGGGCCCACACCACAATTCAAAGCTAAAATCAGGTCCTGTTTTTTCCTATTGCTGTGTGCTGGCAGCACATTCTAAATGAATAGAATTCATAATGCAACGACACACGCACTGTAATGTACTGCAACAGTGTGAAGGGGGTCGAAGAAACATTTAGCCTTTTTACAGTAAAAACCCTTTTTTTGCTACAAAAGCTTGCTCAGTGGCCATCTCTATTCCTGGATTGGTCTGGCTACTGAGGCCTTAACATCCCAGAATTTGAGGCTAAGCCCTGTCCTTTTATTGGCAACATGGATCTGATGCTGTGTTAGGTGCAGAACCTTCAGAATTTGGGAGATTTACTAAAGCTGGAGAGTGCAAAATCTGGTGTAGCTTTGCATAGAAACCAGTCAGTTTCCAGGTTTTATTGTCAAAGCTTAATTGAACAAGCTGAAGTTAGAAGCTGGTTGGCTACCATCAACTGCTGCACCGGATTCTGAGTGCTCCAGTTTTAGTAAATCCCCCTCTATGTGTCTTTTTTTCCTTCTAAGGCTGGGTTCACACTCATGCAAATTGGATGCGGGTTTTCCCGTACCCAGTTGGCATAACGTGACATTCTCTCAATGGAGCCAGTTTACACGGCTCTGAGGCAGCCACTGTCCGTATAGTAAAAGGGTCCTGTGCGTCTTCAGCTCTGTTTTCAGGTCCGAATTCAGGCAAAAATTCGGACCTGATTCGCCCTTGAAATGGAGAACGGGGACACAAGGGACCCCTGCTGCAAGCCGTAAACCCGGCCTTAATAAGAACCCGGAGCTGTTAAGAAAACATGGTCTGGGCTTTTCAGTTAACCACAATTGTGAAAAAGTTGAGTAATCCAAACACAAAAATGATGACTGCATGTTGTTGTAAAACAGGAAGCAAAATCTGAACACAATGTTGAATCCGAGCCACAGAAGAGGAAGCGCCTGGATTGCAGCTGTATGTCAGTTTAGCCGGAGCTTCTAAGAATTGTGATGCAAACGATGGTTGATTTTCTGGGTGTTAATCTTCCTGTTTGACTGCCACCTAATCTACAGTACATCCACATATACCCCTCGGTTGTACTTCACTGTACTCCACTTCTCAGAAGTACCCAAATGTTAACAAAGAGTAATTTAGTAAAATGTCTAACAATCCCCCCCCACCCTCCTTTTTGCAGTAGCGAGAGTGATTCTGATTGGTTTCTGTGGGCAATAAAGGAACTACTTTATCTCCTCTTTTTTTTTTTTTTCTTTTTTTTTTAGCCCGATATGGCTTACAGATGAGAAATATACAGCCCTAGCCAAAAGTTTTGAGAATGACAAATATTAATTTTCACAAAGTTTGCTGCTTCAGTGTTTTTAGATCTTTTTGTCAGATGTTACTATGGTATACTGAAGTATAATTACAAGCATTTCATAAGTGTCAAAGGCTTTTATTGACAATTACACAGTGTTAAGCAAAGAGTCAATATTTGCAGTGTTGATCCTTCTTTTTCAAGACCTCTGCAATTCGCCCTGGCATGCTGTCAATCAACTTCTGGGCCACATCCTGACTGATGGCAGTCCATTCTTGTATAATCAATGCTTGGAGTTTGTCAGAATTTGTGGCGTTTTTTGTTCACCTGCCTTTAGAGGATTGACCACAAGTTCTCAATGGGATTAAAGAGGACCTTCAGTCATTTTTTCAGCTTTCCATTTATTTAATCTTCTGTCCTTATAGCATAACCCGAGCCACCAGGTAGATGACATCAATGGAAGCCTCCCCCAGAAAGGCGGATGCCAGCCTGATTTCCTGGATAGGCGAGCTTCTGGCCACTTCACTGGAGATACCTCTGAGGGTCTCATCAACGCTGTCCAACCAGGATTCCAAGGCTTTAGATACTGCGGCTAAGGCCAGGACCGGTTTTCAGGCCATGCCCGCTGTTAGGTAGATCTGCTTCAGATCGGAGTTGATCCGCCTTTCCAAGGGATCTTTAAAGGAGACCGTGTCTTCCAGAGGAAGGGTCACATATCTAACCAGTCTCATCAGTGCTGCGACCACCAAGGGACTTGAGATGCATAACCTCTTCCTCCCTGAAGGGATACAGCTTCAAAATTTTAGATTGCATGGAACTCTTCTTGTCCATTTTGCCCCATTCATCAGAGATGATGTCGCCTACTTCTGTGAGGAAGGGGAAATATTGACGCTCCTTATTGAGCTGCTTGAAGAATTTCCTCTGCTTCGGAGGAGAAGTTACAGAATCTTCCCAATTCAGAGCTTCCCTTACAGCTCTCACCAAAGAGGGAACCAGGGCATACTTGAAGCCCATCCCTGGATCCTCTACTTCTGACTCACTATCCGAGGGAGGAACGGATGGGTGGCTTGGCTGGGAAGATTCCCATGTCTCGTGGGCCTGCCCCTCTCCCGTTGGAGAGCATAGTGGCTCTGGTGGGGGAATCCCTCTCCTGTAGGGATTCTCTCACGACCCGTTTAACTAATGATTCGAGGTGCTGGTCTGCACCCTCCCTCTCGTCAGCTGCCTTGGAAAAACAGTGGTCACAGAGAGACTTGCTGGCAGGGACTGGGGCCCTACACCCCCAAGACGACTTCTCCGCCCCCTTGCTGGGGTGAGATGACGGGGGATGGGGAGGATCTTTACTGTGGTGTCTGGACCTAGAAGGAGATCCGCGGTGCCTGTGTCTAGAGGAAGAGTGCCAGCGGTGTGGTTTCGAAGACCCGCTTCCTCTGCAGGAACTGCACTGTGGATCAGAACTGGAAGGGCTGTGGGGATGAGAAAAAGAGGAAACAAATACGTTAAAGCTGGTGCCCTGAACTCCACTCTCCTCCCCCCCAGCAGGCAGAACACAGGGATAATCCCCAATTCATGCCTGCTGTGAGAGGACTGGCCATTAGGAGGCAGTGAAGGGTTCATGTTATCCAAGGTAGATCCAAGGTAGATCACTGCAGGTGAAAAAAAAAGATCAGCTGCCAGGTAGGGATTTATCCAATCCCCTAAAAGTCAGTACTTACCCGGGGGAGCCGCTACAGATGCCTGGAGAAGTCGCCGCATATGCCCACGATCATTTCCGAGGCTCTGCAGGCTTCCCCCATGTTTTAAAAGTGGCGCCGCCTGATGTCACAGTCAGCGCCAGGTAAGAGACGCTCGCGTGCATGGGCGAACCAGGCCTCACTTTCGCATGCTCAGAGCGTACGCCGGGACCCAGAAGAGAGGGCGGCAGCTGGAGGAACCAGCTGCCAAGCTCAGGGAAACACCAGTGGGAAAAAGAGAGGAAGGGGAACAGACACAGGGCCAAATGGTACAAAACAAATAAACATACACAAATACTGCTGCCATGGAAGGCGACGTCCATCTTACCACTCCACCTTTGAACGCCTAGGCCTAGGAATCCCAAACACACACCGGACTTTATGGCAGATAATGGCCGCCTCCTGACAGCTAGGCAATCAGGTCTGTGTGCGCTCGCCTGCCGATGGCCAGGCTTCCAGCACTTCAGCACTATTCTGCGTATACACTCCATACCCTGCTTAACAGTCAAGGCTTATCGGAGGGATGTGACACCTTGTCGCTCGGCTGATCCTGATCGCTGGGATGTCGTCTTTAGGTAGGAGAACCATCAACTTGGTCCTACGGAGGAGGACAAAAAAGGAACACGGCTGGTAGCCCAGAGCAAAGATTTATGGGAGAGGTGTCCTATAGTGTAGTTATGGAGGCGGGGGTAACCACTTGTATGCTGCCATGGAGCCTGTCAGGAAACAAGCATTGGGTAAAGGAAAACCAGAGAGGACAGTAGAGTAAACTTACTGCAACCCTCCCAGGTGGTACACACTTAAAGTGTTGCGCACCAGGAAGGGTAGTGAAGTATGACTAGTCACTGGCAGTAGGGTTAACAAGTGTGTCGTACCACACGGGAGGCAATGTCCCAGATCCACAAAGAGGAATGTCTAAAAGGTCCCACAGTTCCCAGATTCGATTGTAGTTATCTAAGGTGGTAAGGTATTCCATCCTTTTTACACCCTGGATCCTCGTATGAAGTTCAACCAAGGAAGAAGGCGCCCATCTGTTCTATTTGAGTGCAACTAAGCACCTCGCTGCTGTTGCACATGAGCAAGAAGTTTTTTAGAAGTTTTAGAAAATGATCATTGGGGGAGTCCTAAAAGTTTTAGGATTAAAGGGGATCCAGTATCCAAAAAAGGTGATGAATGAGGATGTGGACAACCCGTCAGTAGGGTATGATTATTGGGCAAAACCAGTAAATGTGTAGAGTTCCCAGCTCTATCTTGCATTGCCACCAGCAATTGTCAGCAGAGGAATATATGAAGTGGAGCAATTCTGGGGTTTGGTATCAATGAAAAGCGGATTTTGTACTGCATTTCCTTATAGAGAAACATATTGAGCTTTTAGAGTTCCTTCTAATCTTATCTAAAGATCACAATCATTATGATTTACTAGTATTATGAAGCAAAGCCATGGAAAACTGCTTACCTGGTTAATAAAACTGTGATTTCTTTACAAAAGGAGGAGTAAATAATGCATAAATATGCTAAATAAACATCTATTAACTATTTCCCTAATATCATTTATTTAATCTGGCCCCAAAATTACAAACCATAGTTTTAAAAATATATGGTGGCTGTAGAAGTACAGCATGTGCAGAGGGCTCTACTAGGTTTCTGTCTAGTTGCACTTTATCAAAACTCATTCTTCCTCTCCAGTTCCTACTAAGTTTCCATCCAGGATTGAAAGTATAACGAGTATGTGGTTAATATGAGAACTGGGTCCCAAGAGAGACAGTATTCTCAAAACATGGAATGAGTATTCAACTTTCCCAATATAAAGAAACAATAATAACCCTGTTTTATACTGAATTTTCTAGGCCAGCTTGTGAAGATGCTTCTATACACTGAAGTTACTCGTTATTTGGACTTCAAAGTGGTGGAAGGAAGCTTTGTCTACAAAGGAGGGAAGATCTACAAGGTGCCATCCACCGAGACTGAAGCTCTGGCATCCAGTAAGTGAAAATCGCGTTAATAAACATCAGGAAAATTCCTGAAACTGTTATTATTTCCCCAAATCTCTAATATAGGAGAGCCACATACAGCTTTGTTTTCTGGGGTCATTGTAAAATATATTAAAGGACAATTTATGTCAGACTATATTGGGTAAAACATGGATTGCAGGGACTTAGGTTTAATTCTATCCCACCAACTTGTTTTTCTGCAGACCTTATGGGCATGTTTGAGAAGCGACGCTTCCGCAAGTTTTTGGTTTTTGTGGCCAACTTTGATGAGAATGACTCAAAAACATTTGAAGGAGTGGATCCCAAGAGCACAACCATGAGAGACGTCTACAAGAAATTCGACTTAGGCCAGGACGTCATTGACTTTACAGGACACGCTCTGGCCCTTTATCGAACTGATGAGTAGGTGGATTTATTAAAGCAGTGGTAAACTAAAAAAACAACAAAAGACTGGTCCCCCTGCAGGTTAAATGTCATATTGTACTAGTATACACCACATACTAGCACAATAAGACAGACTTACCTATAAAACAGACGCGCTGTCATCACTGATTTCCATCTTCATCCAGTCTTCCTTCTGAGTTTGCAGGTTCTGACTGTTTGAATGGCGGTGACATCACTCCTACGCATATGCGCCAGAGTCACGATCGTGGCACAGCACTCTCAATGGATGACATACTCGAATGTGCTGTCCATTCAGGGTGCAGTGCATGTGCGACGGTGACGTCTTCGGCTGCTACACATGCAAATATCTCCTAAACGATGCACGTTTAGGAGATAATAACTGTACCTACAGGTAAGCCTTTTTATTGGCTTGCCTGTAGGTACAAGTTAAAAAGCGGAGTTTACTACCGCTTTGAAGAGTAACTACACTTTAGTGTAAAAAAAAAAAAAAAATGATCAAAAATAAATAAATAACATAGCATATACAATTGCGACACAAGTCATATTGTAATTGATTGTTATTAAAAGTTACCTTTGCTTTTCAATCTGTAGCACAGTAATCTTTTGTAAAATTCAATGCTGTATGGCTACCTGGAGGCATTCTGCACACAGAATGTGTACAGAACACCCCCCATTGGCTCACTGATTTCCCCAGAAGTCTGCACTTACAAGTCAGATATAAGTCAGATTTTGAGCATCCCCTGCAACAAAAATGTGTTTTTTGGCGAGATACTCTCAGAGGGAAATCATGTCTAAAGGGTTGCAGACCCTACAGATTTTCTTTATTAAAGTCCTGCAAGTGCAGCAGCTGATTGACAGCTATATAATCACTACAGATTCCCTCCCTTAGCACACGGACACAGACAAACAAACAGATATTTCTTTAGAATAACAAAAGGTAGGAATCTGTTACAAAGTTTGTTAATCTCCTTGTAATGTACATAGATCACCCAGAGGGTTTTTTCTTAACAAAAGTGGAGTTACTCTTTAAAGTGATAATAAAGTCTCACTTTTTATTCTTTAAAAATAATGAACATGTCATACTTACCTCCTCTGTGTAACGGTTTTGTACAGAGCAGCCCAGATACTCCTCTTCCCAGGTCCCTTGCCGGCGCTTCTGGCCCCTCCCCCCTGCCTAGTGCCCCCACAGCAATCAGCTTGCAATGGGGGCACCGAGCCAAGCCGCTGCTCTGTGTGGCCATTCAGACACAGAGCCACGGTTCGGCCCCGCCCCTCTTTTTTTTTTGGCTCACTGACTTTGACTGACAGCAGCGGGAGCCAATGGCGCTATGCTGCCGTCTAAGCCAATGAGGAGGGAGAGTCCCGGGCAACTGATACACCATCGCTGGATCAAGATGAGCAACATCGCTGGATCAAGATGGGCTCAGGTAAGTATTAGGGGGGCTACTGCACACAGAAGCTTTTTTATCTTGCTGCATAGAATGCAGTAAGATAAAAAAACTTTCTGACTTTACAACCACTTTAAGTATTTTTGTACACTGTTCTAAAATAATGCATTTGGATGACGTCTTGTCCTGTTGAATCTTTGGGTCAGACTTTTCCAGGAAGAGCTGAAATCCCCAATAAATAGAATATGTGGGTCATTGCTAATCTGTTTTTTTTTTTTTCTATTTCAGCTATCTGGATCAGCCTTGCCTTGAAACTATCAATCGTATCAAACTATACAGTGAGTCTTTGGCGAGATATGGAAAGAGCCCCTACCTGTACCCTTTGTATGGACTTGGTGAACTGCCACAAGGGTTTGCTAGGTGAGGTGACATTGGGTCTAATAAATTTATATGAAGATCAAACATCGGTGGGGTTTTAAGTTGCTCTAAGCAACTAGTCAGTTGTCAGGGTCATTGTTTATTCTGGACATTTCATTCATTTCCCTAGACATCAAATAAGTCTTTTACTCTGTTTATCCTCACAGGCTGAGCGCAATCTATGGTGGAACATACATGTTAAACAAGAGTGTAGATGAGATTGTAATGGAGAAAGGAAAGGTGGTGGGAGTAAAGTCAGAGGGAGAGGTAAGTTCTGAACCAGTGACTGGAGGATATTGAAATGTGGTGTTTTAATGTTTGGGCTAATGATGCATTTTTAAAGTCTGCGAGTTCCTTAAGTATGGACAGTACAAGCCCTGGGTTGCTGAGTTGTGCATAGATTTCAGAAATATTTCTGTCTAGACATCTGGTGAATTTCTAAGCAGTGACTGTAGGCCTGTTGTACCATCAAGCAGTGACTGAATATCTGGCGAGTTTCAAAGCAGTGTTTGAAAATTTTAAAACTTTTTTAAACAGTATTATGGAATCTTAAACTCATCAGTGTCTAGATAAATAAAAGACCCTGGGCATTATATGTAAAGTTCCTGAATAGTGTTTTAAGGTCTGTTGGGTTTTAAGGTACAGGGAGACTGAGGACAAGTGTTGAATACCTGAGCAGTGTCTTCATATCTGTTGAGTTGCTAAGCTGTATCTGGACTTCAGGTGGGTTCCTGAAAAGTGTCTGAATGTGTGGTGGGTTCCTGAATATTTTCCTGAGCCTGGTAGAGTTCTGGAGCCCTGTTAGATGCATAGTGAGGTCCCAAGCAATGTCTAAATGTCTGGTGGGTTCCCAAGCGGTGTCTTAAACTGAATCTGTGACATGGCTATGGTCATCGAGTATTTTTAACAGGCAGGAAATGAGCTTTAAACCTTTATAGCTGTTGGCACTTAGAGAAATTCATCCTCAAAGTTCACAAGCAGTGAAGTGTCCCAAGTTGTTCTCTTGATAGATCAGCCCACTTTGACCCCCACCCCCCCCCGCCAAAGTACATGCTCTTTGTCTCTTTGTTCCAAATTAATTTGCTACAGAGTGCTAATTTACTATATCTTTAAAATCAATATATGCATATATCTGGGGAGTTTCTGGGCAGAGTGTAGACATCTGGTGAGATCTTAAATGCTTATTTCTTCTAAGAGTAAGGGAACATAACTATCACATTATGCCTGTATCATGTAGGTGGCACGTTGCAAGCAACTGATTTGTGACCCCAGCTACATTTCTGACCGAGTACGCAAGGCTGGTAAGGTAATCCGCCTCATCTGCATCTTGAGTCATCCCATCAAGAACACCAATGATGCCAACTCTTGCCAAATCATTATTCCACAGAACCAGGTCAACAGGAAATCAGGTAAGACCAGTAGAACAGCAGTGGAGTTGTTAATTATACAGACTCACTGTGATTAGATAATCAGTGAAAAGGAAACTTTGTGCTTCTGTTCCAATGCAGACATCTATGTGTGTATGATCTCCTACGCACACAATGTGGCCGCACAAGGAAAGTATATTGCTATCGTCAGCACCACGGTGGAGACACAGGAGCCTGAGAAAGAGATTGAGCCAGCCCTAGAGCTGCTGGAGCCTATAGACCAAAAGTAAGAATCTACATGACATCTGCCAAGACTTTTTGCTAAAATCTGTGTAATGTGCATAGATAACCTTGCAGAAAGAAGTATTGCCTAATCATTAAATACAACCAGTGAACATTTTAACCTCCTTTTGTTGTAATAGAGAGCAGCCAGTATTCATACTCATAGCTGCCCAGTAACTGACAACCTCATGGTCTATATAATCTGTGTCTGCTCTCTTTCCATACTAAACAACAGTACTCTCATGCACTAGCGGTCAGGGAAACCTTACTAAGGGCTTGTGTTGTTAATGGGCAAATGCAGCTTCCTCTCATGTGCATTCAGCCTGCATTTGACATCAGTTTGATGCTTTTGAGATCAGAGTTTATTGATGTGCATTTGACCTGTAGTTGATCTCTTTTTGACCTCCATTTGGCCTTCTAAGCTGGATCACCTTCCTTCAAGCTGCTTTTGCATCCCATTGACTTGTACAGTAGAGCAGCAGTTACATTGACACATGTCCTAAAGGAGTTGAGTAATAACGCAGACCTGTCCCCCTGCAGCTTCTGAGTAACTGCTATGCTCCTCTCAAGAAATGAAAGGCTGGCTCACCCTAGGAGTGCCTCTGCAGTTTGATCTTGTCAAGTGAAATGTATGGGTTGTTAGAATCTAGAGTTTTAAAGTGTTCACATTCACACTTAGCCCTGATTCACACCAGTGTGATTTTTCATTCGATTCGACTGTTCAAAATCACATGACAAGTTGCACCCCATTGCCGGCAATGGGACATTTTAAATCACTGTGACCTATGTCGCAGTGACTTTGATAAAGGTTCCTGCACTATTTCTCTGCAATTTCACGTGCGACTTGCCTTGACATCTGTGTAAATTAATTCGCACAGATGTCAGGAAGCCACACTGATCGGCGGCTTTGAAATCACGCTGAAGTAGTATGATTTCAAAGCCGCACTGGTGTGAACCAGGGCTAACACACTGAGCTGAGATGTGTTGGCAAAGCATTCTGCCTACTGTATCTCATGCTAAAATTGTAGTTAACTCAGTGGAGCCCTTAAAGTGATACTAAAGTGTCCTTTTGTTTTGTGTAAAAATAACAAACATGTTATACTTACCTGCTCTGTGTAATGGTTTTGCACAGAGCAGCCCAGATCAGGAAGATCCTCCTCTTCTCGGGTCCCTCTTTGGCGCTCCTGGCCCCTCACTCCAGTTGAGTGCCCCCACAGCAAGCAGCTTGCTATGGGTGCATCCGAGCCGAGCCGCTGCTCCCTGTGTTCATTCAGACACAAAGCCTTGGCCTGGTCCCGCCCCCCTTTCTCTCCTCATTGGCTCACTGATTTTGATTAACAGCAGCGGGAGCCAATGAGGACTGGGGTCCTGGACAGCCGAGTCTCTCGTGCAACATTGCTGGATCTAGATGGACCTAAGGTAAGTATTAGGGGGGCTGCTGCACACAGAAGGTTTTTTCTCTTAATGCATAGAATGCATTAAGAGAAAAAACCTTCTGCCTTTACAACCGCTTTAATAAAAAATTTTCAAAGTGCATCTAAATTTGCACATTAAACTATTGCCATCTGCTGTAAATGTACCCTAAAAGTGAAATGTGAGCCAAAATCCTAATTGTACAGTATAAGACACCTATGGTCATGGTGAACAATGGCAGATTCTTGGACCATGGTTTAAATGTTGCTATCTTTAGGCAATTGGACAAAAGTGTTGTACCCATATAACCCCACCTACTTTTTGAGGCTCCAGTTTTTGCTAGTGTCCTTAGGTGATAGACCCCTTCTGTTGGAGAAGATTTTTGTCTATTTTTCACAAGCTTTATTTTTCTTCTTTGAATGTCACTTCACTTATATGGAGATCTGACTGCTTATTGCCTTGTGGCTCACCAGCAGTTTCCAGATCGGTTACCCTTGTTGTATACCTTGGGAACCATACCCAGGCCCCATGGGATCAGGGCCGGTCTGTAATATTTGCTTTGGGCACTGGATCCTGTGTTTGGCGCTAACCTTGGCACATGGTGCAACTAGTGGGTTAGCCTCAGGGTGCTATGCCGGTCCAGGGTCATGGTTCTTTCCTATGGCACCCTGACAACCCCTTCAGGGGTATGCTCACCATGACAGGTGAAGCCTAGACCCTGGATAACACCAGTGAAGTAGACAATCTAAGACATGGTTTCCCTGTACCTTTACACGCTGGTTCCTGGCTATACCTTTCTTGTTGGATCATTACTTGGATCTGTATTACACACTACGTTCTATCCTTTCATCCTACAAGACACACCACAGTGCTAAGCACACAAGCAATTTTAAAGGCATAGGTTATAGGGTAATCTACACTTTTTGAATATTTTTTCCTTAGCTTTTATTGTCTCGTTTTATTTATCCTCATAGATAATATTATCATAGCACTCACCTATTTAAATTTGGCAGTCACACCTGCTGCCAGATACCTCAAAGACACAACCACAGGAACGCAGTTAGCCTTTGGTTAATGCAATTCCTTCACACTGGACACATAATATCGATTCCATGATTATCCCACATGGGAAGATCCTCACTTAGCAATGGCAGATTACAGGAGCTTGGGACAAATAATGACCATTCTGCTGCCAGCCATGAGAAAGCTGCAAGTCCTTCTCAGTTTGATAGCTGTTCCCTTGTTCCAGAGGAAGCTCTTATGCTGACACAACTATTTTCCTGAATGGGGCTCCCTCACGGACGCACAACACATGGCCTTTCTGAATAAAGCAAAATTCATGGTCCGTATGTTTGAACTATTCCAAAGGCTTTCCCCAGTTCTGGAAACGGCGGGTGCCAACAGCTGTAATCTCTCTTCTGCCTCTCTTCCCCTGACTATATTCATGGGTTACAACCGGAATTGCTTGGCACACTTACACTTGCAGAGAGTAAAGGGGACCCACATATCCTAGCTTTTGAAGATTTTTCACCACCAAATTTTGTGAAGTTAATTCTTTAGCTTCTCACCACATGCTGGCCACGGTGGACTCTGACTGAGGCAATATGTTCGTCTTTGGCTAGACACAGCTTGTTCTGCACAGCTTCTGTATATTCCACTAGGCACAAAAAAGGGGTAAATCCTAGAAAGTCTGTCCCTATTCTTGACAAGACAATTGGGCTTTATATAATGGATTGGCCACTCCTGATTAGTAGACAGTAAAAGGAAAGGAATTGGCAAAAGCATCTCGATATGTGGGTAAGAGGGTAGAGAGGGAATAGAATGGGATGGTGGTAGAGAGCACAACAGCTAGCCAGAATCTGTCTGGAATATATCTCCAGTATATGTTCTGCAAAGAGGCGCCAAAGCAGACCCAGGCTTTCCACATCCATTGAAAAGCATTGAGAGTGTTTTTCATTCTCGCTGTAAGAGCTTCCATGAGTTCAGCTATTTGAATGTGAGAGTATAAGTCAGGCATTGTCAGCCCCTGTGTCCGCTTCCAGTGAGAAGCGATCAAGCATCTGGTGGCAGTAAGTACATGCAAAAGTAACTTATTGGCATCTTTAGATACTGCAGATGGAGGAAGATCCAGCAAGTAAATGGATGTATTGGTCAGCACAAGTCTGTCCACTGCAGTACAGGCAGGCTGTGCACCCAAGTAGAATGCAAATAAGCAAACTGACCAGGCTTGCATAGATGTGCTTCCATGGCCTGGCATGGTCAGTCTGAAATAGGAAAGCAGAGGGACTGGCAGTATCATCAGGTTCACACAACGGAAGCAATACAAAGAGAGTGGGATAATTTTTAATAGAAGTACATGGTAACATGGACACATATTGGAAATATGAAATGTCTTGAACATTCATTTTCCAGGGTATCTTGAGGTTTTTACTACAAGGCTCTTGTGCCTAATTTGTTAAACCACGTGCCCAAATGCTTTTGAATGATCTCGCATTCAATCTAGAGAATCTCTCTAGCAGGTACATAGACCTTGACAGGTTTTTCCACAAAATGAAAAAACAGTTTTGGCTATTGTGCAATTTTAAATAGAATCCGTAACATTGGGTTTTAGGAGCTACAATTGCTAACTTAAAGTGGAGCTCCACCCAGAAGAGGGAGCTCTGCTTGTCTGCCTCTTCTCCCCTTCTGCTGCCACATTTAGCACCTTTTGGGAGGGGGTACCTGGTTTTGAAGTTTGGCCCCCCTCCTTCATCCGCAGCCTTCTGGGACACTTCACAGGTCCCAGAAGATGGTGGCCCATTCACAAAGTGCAGCGTGCTTCACTCATGCGCAGTAGTAGACCAGCTGTGAAGCCACAAGACTTCACTGCCAGTTTCCCTTAGTCAAGATGTCGGTGCCAGCACTCGATAGCTGATTAAAGAATTAATTCATTAATTTTCAGGAGATCTTATATGCAAACACTTTTTTCAGGTCAGTTACTAAATCAAGAATACAGGCGATAGCCATGTAGCTAATTTTCACTTAACAAGTTTTCTTTTAAACAAAAGGAACTGAAACCACAACATTTTCACATACTTGAAAGTGAGTGTGAATTAAAAAAAAATGTTTTTGCAATGTTTTAACCTGTTGCCCTAGAAGATCATTTGTTTCAGGAACCACAGTGCTTGGTTATTCTTAAACCAGTAGCATTATCAGTACATTTTTAACACAATAATTTTCTTAAGGCAATAGTAAAGTTTGTGTTTATTCTAATTTTTGTTACAGGTTTGTTGCAATCAGTGACCTATATGAACCTACTGAAGATGGAACAGAAAGCCAGGTAAGCCTCACAGTGAAATCTTCTTTTCTGCCCTATGGCAAGCCTGCCATAGAGTTACTGTCTATTTGTCTTTCCACTTACAGTATCTCACAAAAGTGAGTACACCCCTCACATTTTTGTAAATATTTTATTCTATCTTTTCATGTGACAGTACAGAAGAAATTACACTTTGCTACAATGTAAAGTAGTGAGTGTACAGCTTGTATAACCGTGTAAATTTGCTGTCCCCTCAAAGTAACTCAACACACAACCATTATTGTCTAAACCGCTGGCAACAAAAGTGAGTACACCCCTAAGTGAAAATGTCTAAATTGGGCCCAATTAGCCATTTTCCCTTCCTGGTGTCATGTGACTCATTAGTGTTAAGAGGTCTCAGGTGTGAATGGGGAGCCGGTGTGTTAAAATTGGTGTTATAGCTCTCACTCTCTCATACTGGTCACTGGAAGTTCAACATGGCATCTCATGGCAAAGAACTCTCTGAGGATCTGAAAAAAAGAATTGTTGCTCTACATAAAGATGGCCTAGGCTATAAGAAGATTGCCAAGACCCTGAAACTGAGCTGCAGCTCGGTGGCCAAAACCATACAGCGGTTTAACAGGACAGGTTCCACTCAGAACAGGCCTCGCCATGGTCGACCAAAGAAGTTGAGTGCACGTGCTCAGCGCCATATCCAGAGGTTGTCTTTGGGAAATAGACATATGAGTGCTGCCAGCATTGCTGCAGAGGTTGAAGGGGTGGGGGGTCAGCCTGTCAGTGCTCAGACCATACGCTGTTCACTGCATTAATTTGGTCTGCATGGCTGTCATCCCAGAAGGAAGCCTCTTCTAAAGATGATGCACAAGAAAGCCCGCAAACAGTTGGCTGAAGACAAGCAGACTAAGGACATGGATTACTGGAACCATGTTGTGTGCTCTGATGAGACCAAGATAAACTTATTTGGTTAAGATGGTGTCAAGTCTGTGTGGCGGCAACCAGATGAGGAGTACAAAGACAAGTGTGTCTTGCCTACAGTCAAGCATGGTGGTGGGAGGGTCATGGTCTGGGGCTACATTAATGCTGCTGGCACTGGCGAGCTACAGTTTATTGAGGGAACCAACAGTACATGCCAACATGTACTGTGACATACTGAAGCAGAGCATGATCCTCTCCCTTCGGAGACTGGGTGGCAGGGCAATATTTCAACATAACAACCCCAAACACCTCTCCAAGACGACCACTACCTTGCTAAAGAAGCTGAGGGTAAAGGTGTTGGACTGGCCAAGCATGTCTCCAGACCTAAATCCTATTGAGCATCTGTGGGGCATCCTCAAACGGAAGGTGGAGGAGCACAAGGTCTCTAAACATCCACCAGCTCCGTGATGTAGTCATGGAGGAGTTTAAGAGGACTCCGGTGGCAACCTGTGAAGCTCTGGTGAACTCCATGCCCAAGAGGGTTAAGGCAGTTCTGGAAAATAATGGTGGCCACACAAAATATTGACACTTTGGGTCCAATTTGGACATTTTCACTTAGGGGTGTACTCACTTTTGTTGCCAGCGGTTTAGACATTAATGGCTGTGTGTTGAGTTATTTTGAGGGGACTGCAAATTTACACTGTTATACAAGCTGTACACTCACTACTTTACATTGTAGCAAAGTGTCATTTCTTCAGTGTTGTCACATGAAAAGATATAATAAAATATTTACAAAAATGTGAGGGATGTACTCACTTTGTGAGATACTGTATAATACCAGTGCCTTCCAAATTCATATATCAATATGATGAATTCATGAATCAATAAATGCCGTAACCAAATTCCATGCAATGCCATGGTAACATGAAACAAATGGTAGTGCAGCTTATCCCTTTCTATACAAGAAGTCAACTAAGCATAGATGTGAAGACCAAATTTAAGCAGCTTCAGTTATCTTGAAAATAACTCTTTCACAAACTTACCTTCCTGAATAATTTTTACACTAAACCTTTTTTACACCCTGTGTTGCATTGTGGTAGCTGCCCCCTGATGTTTCAGCTTTTACAGTTCCCTTCCTGTGCAAAGCAAAAGCTGGCAGGTGTGTTTGTAAACAAACCTCATTCACTAGGTTTGGCTGTCATGGTGATCACATGATTGAAAAGTTTGTAGATTTCCAATCATCAGTGCAGACCAGACAAATTACTTGCAAAGATCAGTTGTTTCCTCTAGAGAAAAGTTAGCATGATACAACCCCCATTTAGAACCCTTTCTCTGCGTTTTTTTTACCTTAAAGAGAAAAACTCCTTTAAATGAGTATTCCACTCTTCACAGTAGAACCTTTTAATTTGTCAAAAAAGGTCTATGTTCTCTTCTGCCCTCCTGCTTTGCAACATAATGTTTCTTACAGTTATATGCCAATTTATTTTTTTTTTTTTATTCTTTAAACTTTTGCAACCATGCAAACATATGTGATGACCAAATTACACACTTTATCCCAATTTATCTCTATGACTAAGCCCTATTGGGTGAAACGTGTTAGCGTGGGTAGTCCTAAGTTAGGGACCACCATTTCCAAGCCTGTGGACATTAAACACAATAAAAGGTGTGTGATGGCTCTTTTCTTATCTACACTGAGTTTATGAACAGGGGCAACACCATTTGCCTTCTGTAACTGGGGTTTAAGTGACAGTGGGAAGGAGTGATTTGGAGTTGAGCTGCTTAGAGCGTAGAGCTGCCTATTATGTTGTCATTCAATTTATATAGCAGTCCAAAGAGCCATTTCAAACTCGTTAGTACAATTGGTGGGTCAATTGTGGGATTACTTTTGCTTGTATACATCCTACAGGTGCATCATTCCACATGTTTCAAAGATAAATATGGGTAATTTTTTTTTTTTCTTTTAATTAGAAAAGAAAGTTTATTGTACAAAAATATAAAAAAGTACAAACAGTTGGAGTATACACAGAATAAACCCTCCGGTAGAAAAGAAAGGAGAAATACAATATAAAACAGTGAATCAGAAAGTATACATACCAGAAAACAAACCCCGGGCAGTATCCGCTTATCACAGTACTGCATATACTTTACATGTACAATTCAGTGTTCATCAATGCTTAGTCTGACCAACAAAACCAACATAAAGTACAAAAAAAAACCAAACCAACTAGCAGAGAGTGTGTCCTTATCCGAATAAGTTTTACAGTTGAGTTGTGCATAGATTCACAGCGCAAACCTGTACCAACCATACCTCTACATCTGAAGCAGTCTATCCAGGACTAACTGAGGCGGAGCTACCTCAGGAGCGTCTAACCATTCTTGCCAGATCTTGGTAAATTTACCACACGCATTTCTATGCTGATAGGTAGTTTTCTGTCTAATCAAAATGTCATTGACCTGTTGAATCCATTGATGCAATGTAGGTGCATGAGGAGTACCTCGCTATCAGCTTTCTGGCTAGGTAGAAAAATCTAGTTAAGGCAATGTAAGTATTAGGTGAATAAAGTTCTTCTTCCTGACCACCGAGCACGCAGATGACTGGGTTTAGCTGTATTTGCAGTTGATAAATACTATTAATAACCCTGAGCACTTCCTGCCAGTATCTCACTAGCTTCGGGCAGTGCCACAGCAAATGTATGAGGGTACCTGGGTGTAATTGGCACTTCGGACACAAGGGGGAGTCCCTCCTACCCCATAATGCGACAAACATGTAAACGATACCAACACCAGCGGTCCAGCAGCTAGAATTTGTGACCAGCTATCCCCATCTATAGGGCCAAGATCTGCTTCCCATTTTTCCCTGCAAGGTAAAAGATCTGGTGCCTGTATATACGGGAGATAATCCCCTTCTTATCAGGAGTAGCTAAGACTGAACTAATGGGTAATTTTTTTACTGTAGAATCATACTTATCTAGGTGGATGCAGCATTGGTCCTCCGCCGGCTCTAAGACAACCGAGCGATCAAACACCGCCAACCGCACAGTTCTCAGACATCAGTGAGCAGAGACTTGGTGACCGTCAGTCACTGGCCTCTGCTCTGCACCCCCGCACTCACTAACACTGGGCTGTGGAGGGGGCGGGACTTGCTGGCTCAGACTCCCAGCAGCTTGCTTGCATAACAAGCATTTTAAAGTGATTAATTACCGCCAAAAGAAAGCTCTGTCTAAAAAAAAAAGATAAGGATTTAATTTGGGTAGAGTGTTGCATGACTGAGTAATTGTCATTCAAAGTGTGACAGCGCTGAAAACTGGCCTGGACAGGAAGGGGGTGAAAGTGTCTAGTCTTCATCTGGTAAAGGAAGCCCCTCGGAGCTTAGTCATGGGGATGATGATCCCCATGACCATGTTCAGAGGAGCGGAGTGAAACGCAATGGGGGCATGGCCTGGCGGGAGCCCAGGCTGAGGTTGTCTCTCCCATCACCATCACAGGACACTGTGAATGTGCGGCACCAGGGATCTTTCCTCTCTTTCTCTTCTAATGACTACAGGAGCTGGGACGAGCTCCATCCCTTGCTGGCACTCCTGCAGTGGATGCAGCATCACCCACACTACTCCCCACAGTGATCGAGCCTGAGCGGCACACTAACAAATCGTGGGTCACTGTGTATTTTTAATACTGTCTTATAAGCCTTATTAAAGGAGCTGCTTCATGCTGAATGGCAATTTTGTTTTGCATTGATAAATGTCACACCGGCAGTGCCCAGCTACCCATATCTTTTGTTTAAAGGGGGTCCCTGCGCCATTTTTTTACAACAAGAAAAACAAGCAAGCAAGGAAATGTCATTTTTTGCTTGTATACATCCTACAGGTGTGCCATTTCGCAGGCAGCTTTAATGCATCCCCAACACCACTGTGGGCGGCACAGTGGTGTAGTGGTAGCACTCTCGCCTAGCAGTAAGAAGGGTCGCTGGTTTGAATCCCAACCACGACACTACCTGCCTGGAGTTTGCATGTTCTCCCTGTGCCTGCGTGGGTTTCCTCCGGGTACTCCGGTTTCCTCCCACATTCCAAAGACATGCTGGTAGGTTAATTGGATCCTGTCTAAATTGTCCCTAGTATGTATGAATGTGAGTTAGGGACCTTAGATTGTAAGCTCCTTGAGGGTAGGGACTGATGTGAATGTACAATGTATATGTAAAGCGCTGCGTAAATTGATGGCGCTATATAAGTACCTGAAATAAATAAATAATAATAAATAATAAATAAAAGAGAAGTGTGGGAATCAAAAATACCAAACTCATCTAGATGGCTGCAGCACTGATCCCAGCTGCAACTGTCCCCAACCAATAACCCCCCCACCCCGATCAAAGATTGCTGATTTTTCATTGGTCATTCTTCAGTGTCTCCGGCTCTCTGCTCTGCCCCTCCAGCGCTTACTGGAGTGTTGGGCTATTCAGGGGGCTGAAGCAGCTGGCCCAGGCTCTCAGCCGCTCAGTGAGATGCTGAGCCAGCTGCCAGTCCTGGTATCTGGATAGATCCCAACATTAAAATCAGGATCTCTCCAGAGCCTGGACCCGCTCTGTGACAGCAGCCGACCTGGCTGAAAACAGGTCACAGGATTGCAGAACTAGGTGCCCTTTAAACCTTATTAAAACAGCTGCTCCCTGCTAAATGGTATTTTTTTAATGTTTTTTTGCATTGAAACATGTCCCACAGGGAAGTGTTCAGCTTGCTTTACCCTTTGATTTGGGGTGGTCCTAATGAACAAGCTTGAAGGAAGTGTTATTTAGTAGCAAATGGTATTTCTTTATCATGCAGTACACAACACAGGATTCCGTTCATAGACCATGGGTTATATGCTTCTACCTTCAGGTCATTGGACATTGGAAAAAGCTTTGCTGTTTCCACCCCCTAGTGTCCCCCTATAACCCACCCACTCTGTAAGGCTCCATTTTTTTGCCTTTGGAGAAGATGATTTAATTATCTCCCTCAACTATCACTTCTATCAAGATCTGACTACTTACTGCCCTTATGACTTATTAGTTTCCAGATTGGTGACTCTCAAGTACATCTTGGGAAATGCACACAGACCCTGCAATCGTGGGGCTGGCCTGTAATGTTTGCCTTGAGCACTGGATCTTATGTTAGGCACTCACCTTGGCACAAGGTGCAACGAGTGTAGTTAGCCACAGGGTGCTATACAGGACCAGGGCCGCGGTCCATTCCACTCAGACCTTGAGGACCCTTCTGAAGGTATGCCCACCGTGACAGGTGTGACTGGGCAGTACTAGCGATGTGGAAAGTAAGACAGGGCTTTCCTAGTCCCTTTTACATACCAAGTCCTGGATATGTGGAATATACTATATGCCTATTCTTCAAAATATACTAGAGTGCTTTGCACACAGGTGGCTGTAAAGGAACAAGTGTAAGTGGACTTGCACCCTTGTAGTTTTTTTCCTAACTGTATTTTCTATTTGGCCTAACGGGTAATGTTATTATTACATTTACGTATTCAGATTTGGCAGTTCTTGTCCACCTCTCAAATAGAAATTCCTTTACAGCTAGTAACGTGCTGCTTATAAGACTCTTAAAGTGGTTGTAAAGGCAGAAGGATTTTTATTTTAATGCATTCTATCTTTCTTTGTGCAGCAGCCCCCCTCATTCTTACCTGAGCCCCATCTCGATCGAGCGATGTTGCATGAGAGCCTCGGCTGTCTGTGACTCTCCCTCCTCATTGGCTGAAACACAGTAGCGGTGCCATTGCAGAGCAGCAGTTTGGATGCCCTCATCGCAAGCTGCTTGCTGTGGGGGCAGGAGTGCCAGCAAGGGACCAGAGAAGAAGATCCTGGCTGCTCTGTGAAAAACCACTGCACAGAGCAGGTAAGTATGACAGGTTTGTTATTTAAAAAAAAAAAAAAAAAAAAAACAAGACTTTAGTATCACTTTAAGGCTTGGTTCACATATATGCGAACTGGATGCATTTTAAACCGCATCCAATTCGCATGACACGTGAACCGGCAGCCCAACTTTATAAATAGATATAAAAAAAAATTCTCTACCTTTTCCAAAAGATGTACAATTCTTTCTTGCTGGCTTCTCCTTACCTCTCCAGTTCTTCTCTGCTTCTATTTTCTTGCAAAAAGAACAAGATTTCTTAACCTCTCTCTTACCTTATCATTACAATGGCGATCACCTCCTTTTTCCCCCCAGAAAAAGATTTCAGGATTTACCAACCCCTATATAGGAATTCCTGTCCTTGAAGCTTTTCATACAACATTGCACAAGATGCATTAATGGGGTTGTAAACCACTTAAGGTTTTTCACCTTAATGCATTCTATGCATTAAGGTGAAAAACCTTCTATCACTCAGCAGCCCCCCCAAGCCCCCGTTATACTTTCCTGAGCCCTGTGTTTTCGACAACGGGAACAAGCACACCAGCTCTGGCTGGTGCCTCGTGTCCTGATAGATTGATAGCAGCGCAGCCATTGGCTCCCGCTGCTGTCAATCAAATCCAATGACGCGGGCGCCAGGGGCCTGTTTTCTGTGTCAGTAGACGCAGAAGCAGGACACGGGAGCACGCGCGCACGGGTGTCCTGAAGGAGAGTGCTTCTCGGACAGGGCACTTGAGAAGAGGAGGAGCCAGGAGCGCCGCTGAGGGACCCCAGAAGAGGAGGATCAAGGCCACTCTGTGCAAAACCAACTGCACAGAGGAGGTAAGTATGACATGTTTGTTTTTATTTTTAATAAAACCCTGAACCTTTACAACCCCTTTAAATATGAATTTTTTGCCAGTCAGGACCCCCTCCCCTCCAAGACAACCATTTTTATAATCCTTAGCTGTACTTGTAGAGACCCCTGTACTTCTACATCCAAATCTCTGATGCCACAGAAATGATTCTCTTTAACTGAGAGCATTTTCCGGGGTTAATTTCTTTCCTATCTGCTTTTCCATGTAAGCCTTTTCTTACTGACGTGAATGACTACTTCCATTCACCATGTCCTGCGCAGGTACTGTAATTTTCTAGTATCCTTACTTCCCGTATATTCCATCCCTTTACATCTCTATTTCAGCACAAGATGATTCTCCTGCTTGTTTGTAATATTTTGGAAAAACAGCACCACCTAGTGGGCTAATAAAAAATCTCATCCTGAGTTCCTTATTGTCCCTCATTATATATATACCTTGAGCAGGACAGAATTCTGGCATTTCTGTTAGAACCCTGTAGATCCTAATGAACCCTATACACCCTTTTCTTATCTTGTGAAATCTTTCATGCCTTGTGCAATCTGCTGCTACACAGGTTTCTTCATTGTCATCCACTGGAACTCCTACAGGACCCCATGGCCACCCCAAGCTATCCTTGTAAATAGAGAAATTGCCTTCTGGGGGGACCCTCATGAGATTTATGCCGCGTACACACGGTCGGACTTTTCGTCTACAAAAGTCCAACGGACGCCGACGGACTAAAGCTGGCTGGTAATCCGATCGTGTGTGGGCTTCTCCGGACTTTCAGCAGACTTTTTCAGCCTCAAATCCGACGGACTTTAGATTTGAAACATGCTTCAAATCTTTACGTCGTAACTACGACGGACCCCGAAATCCGCTCGTCTGTGTGCTAGTCCGACGGACAAAAACCCATGCTAGGGCAGCTATTGGCTACTGGCTATGAACTTCCTTATTTTAGTCCGGTGTACGTCATCACGTACGAATCCGTCAGACTTTTGTGTGGTCGTGTGTAGGCAAGTCCGTTCGTTAGAAAGTCTGCTGCAAGTCCGCCGAAAGTCCGCCGGAAGTCTGTCGGACAGGCTGTCGGACTTTTGTAGACGAAAAGTCCGACCGTGTGTACGCGGCATTAGTCTTCCTTTTTCTGTTCCCATCATAGCAGTAACCTTCCTTAGACTCCTCTTCCACTTGGGACAGGATAACTGGTGTTCTTCTTACCTTCATGATGTTTCTTGTTTTCCCTTGAAACATTTGTCATTTTCTGCCATGTCATATACCTGTAAATTCTGTATCTTGCCGTACAGTACGGAACACAGGACTCTATCCTCCCCTCTCTGTGATCCCTCTATTGTTTGCTAATAAAACTAGAGCCTCATCGAGTGGGTGGAGATTATATGAGGACACTAGGAGAGGACCCAGCAAAGCTTTTACCAGTGACCAATCACCTGAAGGTAGCGGCATATAACCCGTGGTCTATGGATCTATTTCTGTGTCCTGTACTGCACTCAGTTACAAACATAATCATATTTTTACTTCATAAATGGCACTTTTACTTCAATGCATTGTACAGGTGTGCCACTTTACAGGTAGGTTTAAAGAGGAAGTAAACCGCTGGCTTTTTTTCCCCTGACCTGCAAAGTAAAGGCATAATGTGCTAGTCTTCCTACCAGGTCTGCGGACTCTGGCTGTGTGACTGGCCGGAGTTGCGGGACGTCACTCCCACGCATGGGAACCATCGGTCACGGCACAGGGCTCCGTAGGAATGGCACAGGTGGCTGTTCCTTCAGAGCGCATGCGTAGATGACGTCATCAGCTGCATATACAGTAAATATCTCCTAAACGGTGCACATTTAGGAGATATTTACAGTACCTAAAGGGAAACCTTATTATAGGCTTAACTATAGGTACAATTAATCAATAGGAGTTTACAACTACTTTAAGGCTTCCCCCAGGCATGTTATCTAAAGGAGTTGTGCATTTTTAATGTTGCCCTTTAAGGCATATTAAAAAAGCTGCTCCCTACCAAACAGTATTTTGTTTGTTTTCGCATTGTTACATGTCCATCCAGTTCCAGATGTCATTTCTTTGACAACCTCAATTAGTCTTAAATTAGTCTTGAAAATGAAGAGAATTGATTTTGAAGATTCGCCTCTTTAAAAGGTGAAACAACAATTTGCAGATTTTTGGTTGTGTTCACCAAAACATGCCCAAGCAGATTCGCTCATTGCTAGTAATAAGCCAATATGGCTGCCCTGATATATGTATATATTTATAAACTATACTTATAAACATTTGTTTTTTAGAATACTAATGTATTTATAATGTTTACATTAAAGAGGATCTTCAGTCTTAACAAAAAAATAAATAAATTAAAAGTCAGCAGCTACAAATACTTAAAAAAAAAAAAATCACATTTCCCTTTTCAAGGATCCAGCACCATCCTCACCCGGGCCGGTTCTTTGCTGATCTTAGGGTTTTGGGTGCAGGCATGGATACCAAAAAAAAAACAGCGGTGACTCTTTGCTACTTCACAGCCTGCTTCCCACTGCATATATGCGAGCCACAATGTGCTTTGTGAATGCTACCACAGCCTCCTGCGATCCGTGACATGTCACAGAAGGTTAGCAAATGGGGAGAGGAGGACATCTGCTCGGATCGCCCAGGCGGTCGGAGCAGAAGTGGGAGTGGATACCTACTAAAACTAGGTACCTGCTCCCCCCCCCCCCTCAAAAAAAACCTCAAAAACCTCCAAAAGGTGGGAGAGGAGGGGATGGAAGTGTTAAAGTTGAACTTCCCTTTTAGGGTGATGTTCCGCTTTAACCACCCCCAGTCCGGGCCAGTTCTGACACCTCTCTCCTACATGTAAAAATCTGCATTTTTTCTGTGAAATGACTTAGAATCCCCAAACATATATCTTTTTTTAAGAAGAGGCCCTTGAGAATAAAATGGTTGTTGTTACAATTTTGTATGTTGCACAATATTTGCACAGCAGTTTATCAAACACAAATGTTCAGAAAAAAAATTAATTTGCATGAATTTTAGCACATAAAAAAAGCAATATAATACCCAGTTTTTGGGTAAAATATAAAAAGATGTTACGCTGAGTAAATAGATATCCAACATGGGCCACACGCCCACGTAATGGCGACAAATTTTGGATCATTAAATTATCCGTAGGTGTTGCTTTAAAAGCCTTTACAGGTTACCAGTTTAGGAGGTTTGATGCTAGAATTATTGCTTTCACTCTGATATTTCACAGTGATACCTCACATGTGTGTGCAATCACTGTTTACATATGTGTGCAGGGCCTATGTTTGTATTCACATTTGTCTATGAGCATGGGGAAGTTTTTTATTTCAATTTAATTTTTCTAAAACTGTACCATAATTATTGTATTTTTTTTATTGAACTTCATTGCTATCAAAAGGGATAAACAACACCTCTTGTGATAGCATGAGCCATGACAGGTCCTCTTTATGGAGAAATCTGGGGTCTGATCAAATTAAGATCAGTTTGATCAGATGCTTTACAAGCCGGTAACGGCTTGTGAACAAACCAACCGAAACCAAAAGTGACAAAATCCTCACTGCTGTATAGCCACTCGATCGCTTTTACATCGTAGGGAATCGCCAGCAGAACAAAACAAGATCTGGATCATGGCTGCAGCCATGGCCCAGATATTACCGCTCCAATCCGAGGATGTACAGGTGCATCCTAAGGATGGGAAGCGGTTACACCTGTTCCAAAAAAATAAAAACTAAATGACAGAAAAAGTTGGAAGATAACCACACCCACAGTAGTCGTGATTTTCTTACTATCAAATGTTGCCATAGCACCTGTTCAAGTAGGTAACAGTAAAGTAAATAATTGTGGATGCCTCAAGCAAAGTCCTTTTATATCTGAAATAACCTTTCTTGGTCATCCATGGTCTCTACAGCAGAATTACACTTTTTTTAAAGTAAGTCTACCCCACTGTTCATCGGATATCTCTTTCTGTCCTGCAGGTGTTCTGTTCACGTTCCTATGATGCCACCACACATTTTGAGACTACATGCAATGACATCAAGGACATCTACAAGAGAATGACTGGAACAGACTTTGACTTCGAGAACATGAAACGCAAGCAGAATGACGTTTACGGGGAGGACGAACAGTGAATTGGGCATTTGGCTGGGGTAGGGTGGGATAGCAATGAGTTGAAAAGGAAAAACAACTACATTTTTTTCCCCCCGGAAAAGAGGGTTGGTCTGAAATTTTAGAACAAGCATGTGGGGGGAATCATGGTATATGATGAAGCTGGGAATGGAGGTTGCCTAGTACCAGTAAACAAAGAAACATAGCTAAATCTTCCATTCTCCCTTTTGTCCTCATGATTCCAGTTTAACTTTTTAAGCCTTGGGCTAACACTGTGGTGGAACTTCAACCTCCTGGTTCCTCTGGTGGGGTTCAGTTCTCAAAATGTTATCTCAGCTGTACAAGCAGCCATACACTTGGTTTTACATTTTTAGCACACTTAGCCCAGGTTGTTCCTCATCTCACAACTGAGTGTGAACATATATGCATCAAGTGCTTACTGATTCTTGTTACTTAACCCTGCCCTACTTATTCTGACATATTCATGGTCAGAGTAACTTACAGATGGGTTTTCTGATAACTGGCAAAGGTTTATCTTAACAAATAGATCAGCTAAATATTACAATTGTTTGTGTGGTCAGTCTTTCACTACGTCTCATACCATGTCACTCAACAGTCCAGCATTGTGACAGGATTATAGTGTCCTAAGTCATTGATTCCCTACTTTTACATACTTTAACGCCTTGCAGTTTTCGAGGACCTTTGTACATTTACATAACTTTTCTAGTTTCCATAATAAGATATTAACAATGAATGTGGAGGACCTATATACTGTTGTTTTCGTTTCCATGGCTTGTCTTCTTGTGAAGATCTTTCCAACAAAAACTAGACTTTAAGTCTTTTCCAGTCAGTTCAAAAAGGCGTGTATCATGTTGGCTTCAATGGCTCCAATGCCAAATGTCTTCAAGTTACGATTATGTCCCAAGTAGTTGTAGACTATATTGCCAGCAGTTTTCATGCGATATGGCCGTTTAAAGTTGGCAGTTGGCCCCATACCACATGAGGATTTGTATCCAGTTGGTTTTACAGATAATTGCCCATTGATTGCATACTGAGACAAACTTTATTTCTTGTCATATAGAAGTCTTATACCCACTTACTTCTTCTTAGCCAGGTAATTCCACATCATGCCAGGTCTTATTAGAAAATGACTGACTAGAGGACTGGAATGTGGCAATACATTTCATGTTGAGTGCCTTCAGCAGAAACTTTAATATGTTAATTTAAAGAATTATGTTTAGTAGAGCTCCACAAAAGAAAGGTTCCTCTTCTAGAGTCATTCCAACTTCTTGGGGTATCATCGGTAACAAAATTTTTCATGTGAAATCCCATTCTTTATTTCAACAGACTATCAAACTACATTTTGCCTGCAGAGTCCAGGGACCTGGGCAAAACTTTCCATATCAAGATCTTACAACTAATCCAAAATGTTGATTGATTACATCAAGTATACAACTCATATCATCAATACCATAGCTGAGTTGGCTTCCATCCCCAGTGTTTTCTCTAATAAGTGGCTTAAAAAGTTACATTAACATTATTATATTCCTAATCTAATTTATTTAACTTATTAGCAAACAGGTCTTAAAGCCATGAATTTTAAAAACAGTATGTTCAATTTATGAGGAAATACACTAAAAGAGAAAAGAACAATAAACATCCTAGTTTGCTGGTAACTAGGTGTAGTGGCTGAAGTACAGACTCTATACAATATTTGATTTCAATTAAAAATGTCTTAGAACATTACGCCAAAAGAAAAAAAAATAGAACACTGAACAACCTAGACTTTTATCACTGAAGACAAGGGACCAATTTCATCACTCATGTGCTTGATTCCTACTAAACCAATAGGCTATATTTATTTGATGGTTGAAGGGCCTCCATGGCTTTGGCAACCAGAACACTTTAAGGGTAGGTCAACCATATTGAAGTCTTCTGTACTTCAGTCACCACTGTGCTTACAATAAACAACACTACAGGCTACATTATAACTATGTTAAGCTCCACTTAGGTCCTTGTGTTTTTATTTCAAGTGTATTTCCTTTTACAAAAAATAAGGACAGCGTAGAGTATTGATCCGTTTCATCAACAGGTCACCGTGTAGTAGATACAGTCCAGTGGGATCAGATCTAGTTTGTCAGTTAATATACTTAACTGTAAGAGATCCTTTTATACACAGACTTCGTGTATGCAGGAAATCCTGTGGTTGTCACTATGTACAGTTAATTTGGTGTCTCCTGAAGGTCAGTGATGAAATATCCCTCTGGTGCCATACAGTATGTCTTCTGTGTTGGTGACAGCGGTTTATGGAACGTGCCTCTTGCAGTGCTGTTTGCATGGCTGGATTTCTGGACCTAGGATAAAGTACCACCTGGAATACTTTAAATATTTTTAAAGTCTTATGTAGTCTGTTAAATTGAACCCACATTTTGCTGTTATGGTAAATGCCAAATAAGAAATTGTTCGTAAAATGGTCACAAAAAAATACACTGAACATTTTAAACAAAGGGGTTATATTATAAAATCAAAGTGTGGTACTTGAAACATGGTGTAGAAACCCTTCCATCAATAATGTTATTAGTGATCCATAAGGAATTTTTTCTCTGTTCGTTTTCTTCACCAGTTAATCTGTTTCTGAAATTCACCTTATTAGGAGGTTACTGATAATTATGAATCCCCTCTTCTTTGCTAGTCGCCACTAAAAAATTGATCTTGTCTTGTTTGGTGGGTGTCATCCAATATTGTGGAGACTACTAACTTTAGATTTTCTGTGGTGGTCACCCGAGAATACGGATCTTTTCTTTTCTTAGTGGTTAACCACAGGATGTTAATGATTATTTTGGTGATCCCCAAAGAACTGCACCTTTCTCTAGTGGGCGTGACCATCCAAACATGCCTTGTCTTTGGTTGTTTTCATTTTGAAGATGGATCTCTTCTCCTGTAGTAGTCTTTCTATCCCTTGTAGTGGACACCATGAAGTTTGGACCTTGTGTCTTTGGGTGGTCACTGTACATACTATGGATCTCTCTCGTGTTGTGGGTTTATTCCAAATACAGCCTAATCCACTTTGCTGTCTATACAATTTCTTTTTTGAAATGTTGATTGTCTTTTTTTCTCTCAAAATATTTATCAGCTACTTTGCATTGTCTGCCCCCTATAAAAAGATCTTCTTACTAGTAGATATTATTAATTTACTGTGTTTGACAAAAAACAATATCAAGTAAAAATGTTGTGGAAAACGCTGTGTTTTGTTTTGTTTTAGGTTTTACCAACTCATAAAACTTCACACATATTTGAACGTGTTTGTGTTTGTGTAGGAATAAAGTACAGTAAAATGATAAGTACAGTAAAATTATTCTAAAGTCAATAAATAAAAAAGGCAGAAACTACTGGACTATGCTTTACACACATAATGTTAACTGAATGAAACTCAAAAATTACAAACTTGAGGATTGGTTACTGTTGTCTGCAGTCTTGGAACCAACCAGTCAGCTCTTTTTCTTTTTTTTAAAGCTAAAAAAATCTAAAAAAGAAGACTAATACAATTACCACATCTAAGGAAGTGTAAACTACAATATATTACAATTTAGATTTTTGGCTTATATATCATTAAATCTGGTTTAAGCTGCAGTTGGCCAGTGAAAGCAATGAAAGACCTTTTCTCAATGGAGGAGGAGGGAGCAGATCCCAATCAGGAACCTTTTCTATTGAATTCAGCACAGAGATCCAAAGTAATAAGGCCCTTGTTTGCAGGAGGTTCAGAGACAAAAGAGGATGAGGCATCCATGCATGGAGATTTATACAGGATTCAGCTGCTTGCTCCATATGGGATGTGCTTCATTACTGGTCAGTTAGGTCAACAGAGCCATAGGGAGAAAATAAAAAATATTTGTACCTGTAAAATCCTTTTTTGTGGAGTACAGTACTGGACGCGGGTCTTCAAATCATAACAGAGGGGTTATATGCCGCAACTTCAGATGATTAGATACTGGCAAAGCCCCTCAAAGCTTCAGACATTCCCTTATATAATCCCTTCCATCATGCAAGCCTCAGGTCTGTGGCAAGCAATGTTAGGACCATAGTCAAAGAGGTGCAAGTCCTGTGTCCTGTACTCCAAAAAAAAGATTTTAGAGGTACATAAAAAAAAATCTAATTTTCTTTAACCACTTCCATACCGCAAGCAGTCATATGACGTCCTGGGCTTTCAGTGGCGATATCTGAATGATACCTGCAGCTTCAGGCATCATTCAGATATCTTCTTTTACAGACGGCGATTCTCTACACCACAAGAACAATCATATTGGCTGTTCAGCCGCTGGATCATTCTTACAGGCGTGGGAGTAGACATCCCCCTCCCGCTGCCCTCTGGTTCTTCTCCCGGCTTGCTCATGCAACCAGCGAGCCGGAGAAGGAATCTGTCGCCAGAAGAAAGTCAATAGGTGGAGCTTGGAGCGTATTTACGTCACTTCTAGTTTTTGTCATCTCGGTCTGTGGAACACACGCTGTCCCAGATCTACGGCTGCAATACTGTTACTGTTTCATTAGCACTATAGATAGTGCATGTTTTCAAAGATATTACCGTATATACTCGAGTATAAGTCGAGGCCCTAATTTACCACAAATAAATGGGAAAAACTTATGACCCGAGTATAAGACGAGGGTGAGAAATGCACAGCTACTGTAAGTGGAAAAGAGGGTCAACAATGCCCATTTGCAGCCTCACTGTGCCCATTTGCAGCCATAGGTCCCCCGAACTTCAAACTCGGTAGTTAAGGGTTCCTAGATGCCCCCTAGCTGCAGCCAAAATTTGGGGTCTCTGAACCCAAAGGGTCCCAAAATGACATTGCTGCAGATGGACACAGTTGACCGAATTCGGGGCCCCGTATCTTGGGGCCACTTAGTGCTAAGAACCCCAAATTTGGTGTGCAAACCCAGTGGAACTAGCACCATAAAATATCCAAAGCTGGGGTTCCTAGCACTGGGTTTGCACACCAAATTTGGGGTTCCCAGCACTAAGTGGCCCTGAGATACGGGGCCCCAAAGTCGGTTCAGAAAATGTCAAGCACTTTTCTGCAGCAGAGAATGACATTTTCCGAACCGATTTTGGGGCCCCCTATCTCAGGGCCACTTGGTGGTAGGAACTTCATTTTTGGATATGTTGTGGTACCAGTTCCACTGGGTTTGCAAATTTGGGGTTCCTAGCACCAAGTGGCCCTGAGATACGGGGCCCCAAAGTCGGTTCGGAAAATGAAATTTTTTGCTGCAGAAAAGTGCTTGACTCGAGTATAAGTCGAGGGGGGCACTTTCAGCACAAAAAAATGTGCTGAAAAACTCGACTTATACTCGAGTATATACGGTACTTTGAATTGATTGAATAAAGCAAATTTTTACTGATTCACGCTAGAGCTGCGCGATTAATCGTTAGGAATTGTTATCGCAATTTTTTTCCCCCCTTGCGATCTTGACAAAGTATTTCCGGATTCTTTCTATGCAGAAAATTCTCTCTGTTCTGCTGCAGCCATCAAAAGAAAGGGAAAAAAAAAAACAGGCAGTCTGCCAAGAATTACAACATTCTTTAGCAGTGAAATTCTTTAACCACTTAAACACTAAACCTTTTTCTGACATTTGTTGGTTTCAAGTTAAAATCTTTTTTTTTTTTTTGCTAGAAAATTACTTAGAACCCACAAACATTATATATATATATTAGTAGGGACCCTAGAGCAGTGATAGTGAACCTTGGCACCCCAGATGTCTTGGAACTACATTTCCCATGATGCTCATGCACTCTGCAGTTTAGGCGAGCATCATGAGAAATGTAGTTCCAAAACATCTGGAGTGCCAAGGTTCCCCATCACTGCCCTAGAGAATAAAATGGTGGTTGTTGCAATATTTTATGTCACTGTATTTGCGCAGCAGTCGTTCAAATGCAATTTTTGGGAAAAAATTACACTTTAATGAATTAAAAAAAACTAACCAGTAAAGTTAGCCCAATTTTTTTTGTATAATGTGAAAGATTTTACGCCGTGAGAATCGTGATCTTTTTATTCTAAGCAAAAAAATTGTGATTCTCATTTTGGCCAGAATCGTGCAGCTCTAATTCATGAGAACTATGAGTATCAATCTTTCCAATCCATCCATATGTGAATGCACTGCATGATCCTACACCCAGAGAAAGAGGTTATTCTATTGGCACCAAGATCAGAGGCAACTCTGCTTAAATACAGTTTACCCCTGCAAGGGTACAGCTTTCCAGTGAGTGTGGAACTGAGAGGGGAGAACGAGTGGAACTGTGAATCATTTGCACCAGTACAATATATATACAATGCTGTGAAAAAGAATTTGCCCCCTTTATAATTTTTTTTGCATATGTGTCACACTTAACTGAGATTAAATAAATTTTATTATTACACAAAGATAACCCGAGTAAATACAAAATGCAGTTTTTGTTTTGTTTTTTAAGTCAAACATTTGAAGGTTCTTTATTGTTGCCAAACCAGACAAGTACACAGGAACAGGGTTGTTGCGTTTCACACAAATCATTCGTGCTTACTTATAACAAGTTAATTCCAGCAGCTATCACCCCTCCACTTTGCAGTGAAGAGCAGAGCGGCGGAGGCTGGGGGAAGGACTCTGTTCCCGATCTACCCCTTGCTGACCCCCAATTTAGGGGTTAATTATTTTCTGTTTCAGTCGTTTTTATTGTTTTTTTAAGAAAATGCAGATTAATTGAACACTGTGCAGAGCAGCAAACAATCCTTGCATGCTCTGAATCATACAAGAACTGGTACAAAACAAATGAGGGGAGGCGAGTATGGAATCGTCAGGGGAAGAGCTTGGTAAACCGGTTAGGTCTTTAGTAAGGCCTTAGTGAAACATGTAGGCATAACAGAAGTAGACAAGAAAAGTAATCTTTGGGTTATGAACATAGTGCATTACAGAGACATTATTATCCCTGAGAGGTGGCTGTCAGGATTATTGCCCTGTATATCAATATGAAGATCAATGAGGGTAGGAAGATCCTGAGATTGAGACCTTACTGAAACATAGTCACTGTGAGTAGGCCCTCAAAAACGATATAGAGGGTTCTAGTCCAGTGACTATTTTTCTCCAAATATCTTCCCCCTGTCTCCCCGATGGGGCTCCAAACCCTCAATTATAGCAGTAAAATTTGAGTAGGGAAGGAGGAGATAAAAAAGGAAGGGGGAAAAACAGATAGAACATGATTCCTAGATCAGTTAGAATCAGAGGAACAATAGAAATGGTAAAGAAAGAAATAGGGAACAAGTGAGTCCGTCCGGGGATGCTCCAGTCATTATCGGCCTCAGTGTCCTGGGACCTGCAAATAGTTTAGCCAAGGGGAAGAAACTTTTTCAAAGGTTGGTTGCTTATCTCGTAAGATGCTCACTATCTTTTCATTCAGCATGATCCACCTAAGTTTCCGTTTAATCAGGGCCATATCTATGACAGGGCTTTTCCATGCTGTGGCTATAGCGATTTGACGAAGGAAACATTTTCAACAGGCTATACTCGCTTCTTTAGGGATATTGACCATCGTGACCAAGAAAATAAGCGAGTGTACCCTTATCCAAAACCGGCGGACCTTAGGGCACGCCCACCACATATGATATGGTGTTTCAATTTGACCACAACCTCTGAAGCACCCGGCTGAGGCACCTGGATAAATTTTTGACAAACGCTCTGGAACCAGGTACCATCTGGCGTGGACTTTATAGCCCGCTTCTATCAAGGCTACATTTAGAATGCCTTTATGAATTTTCGTGCTGCATTTACCCCAGTCTTCCACCACCAGGGGTTATGGACAGATCCCTCTCCCAGGCCACCTGGTAGGGTAATCTATCATTATTGGCGATAAACAGTTTATATAATAGCAAGATGCTCCCCCGCAGAGCAGCATCCTGCATGCATCTGTTTTTGAACATAGTACGGGCAGCCACATCAGAGCTGTCTTTCTGTAGGGATTGGAGAAAGTGATAAATTTGTTGCAAGTGGAAGCTCTCAGTGGGGGGGGGCATCTCTAGGCTTCCCGTGAAATATGAGGAGGGACGTATGCCTCTATGGTCAAAATAGTCGCCTATACGGTACATTCCCCTATTCAGCCACCAGCCGTACCTGTCAGGTTGCAAACCCGGTGGAAACGGGGTTGCCAAAAAGGGGGGCTGCTGGGATATGTGAAGAGCGCAGAGGCCATCTCCTGCAGCTTGTATCCCACACCTGTAGTGAATGGGAGAGCGTTGGGCAAAGTATAGCCCTGCGATGTTTCGCGGGCACCCAAAGGACGGGATCCATTGCAAGTGGAAAACTTGCCTGTGTCTTTATGGCAACCCAATCTGGTTGGTAATGTTTGCTATGAAGTTGGCCTAATTGAGCGAGCTGTGCTGCCACATAGTATTTCCCAAAGTCTGGTACTCCCAGTCTGGCAGTATCTTTAGGAGCGTACATTGTGGCCCTTGCTATTCTGGGTCCTTTGTCGTATAGGGATTGGTAGATTGATGTTCATCTCTTCTGATTTGTCATGGTTAACTATGAGCCCAGAAACTCTCCCAAAGCGGCCCAGAAGGTAAAGTAAGTTTGGCAGAGTAGTGTGGGGTAAGGTGATAAACAACAACAAATTATCAGCGAATAGAGCACACTTATGGCTCCTCCCCCCACTCTCTTATCTCCAAAATGTCTGGGTTCTGCCGTATCGCTATTGAGAAAGTTTAGATGGCTATGACGAACAATATAGGAGATAGTGGGCATCCCTGTCGAGTCCCTGACGAGATGGGTATCGGATCCAATCTATGGCCCCTAAGAACTATCTGAGCTGTGGGTGAGCTATATAATGAGTGCAGTGAGGCCAAGAACTTGGGACCGAACTTCCACCTTGACAGCACCCGGAAAAGCAAAGGCCAAGAGAGGGAGTCGAAGGCTTTACGGATGTCAAGGGACAGCAGCATCCTGGACCTATTCACTCCACCATCCCAAGAGGAGTGTAGTATGGAAATCAGGTCCGCAGAGCAATCAACCTTCTTGGCAGCCTGTCTGTGTGGCAGAAAACCTACCTGGTCAGAGTTTATATAGCTAGCTAAAAATGACGACAGCCTATTCACCAAAATTTTTGTAAATATTTTCAAGTCAGTATTAATTAAGGTTATTGGGCGATAGTTAGTCACTTTGCTGTGGTCTTTGTGGGGCTTAGGAATGAGGGTAACGAATGCTCTATTAGAGTCCATGTCTATTGGGTCGCCCTTTTGGATGGCTTTAAAGAATAACGCTAAGGAAGGGGCCAAAAGGGGAGAAAATTTTTTATAGTGTAAGGTTGTGAACCCATCTGGTCCCGGCGCTTTGCCTAATGGGGCTTGTTTAATGGATGCCAATACCTCCGACCACTGTAATGTCCTTATCTAAAAGGTCTCTATGTTCATCTGTTAGGGTTGGGATAGGGAGTCGTCGACTAAGTCATCAAACTATGGTTGGCCAGTATCGTCCCGCTGTTGTATAAGGTCTTATAAAAGGTTTGGAATTCCTGTAAGACCAAATTGGGGATTTGGGTAAAGGTGCCATCAAGTTTCCTAATCTTGGGGAAGTGAGGGGAGGTGTCTAGGGGCTAGTTTTGTCGCCAAGAGTTTTCCCGGTTTATTCACTTTGGAGTAGAACCTGGCCTGTGTCCAGCGTAATTGTTTCTCTGCTTTAGTCGTAAGACAAACGTTTAATTCTAATCGGGCGGCCTCAATCCAACTTCGTAAGTCTAGTTGGGGGGTGCATTTATGTTCTTTAAGTATGGCTACTATGTTGTCCTCTTTTCACTTCAGCAAAGCACCATAGCATCTCTTGTATCTAGCGGCCGTCTGAATCAGAATACCCCTGATCATGGCCTTGTGAGCGGCCCAGGTGCACAATGGGGAGGCACAGTATGTGAGGGGTCATTTAGGGAAAAATACTCCTTCAGAGCCATTTCAATATCGAGACAAGTATCCGGATTGCTAAGGTGCGATTCATTCAAACGCCAGCTACGGGAGGTCATATTGCTTCGCAGTGAGGAGAGGAGGACCATTACTGGGAAGTGATCTGACCAGAAGGTCTCTAGGATCTTAGAAGACCTGCAGGAGGGCAGTGATGTGGCTCGCGCGAAGATGTGGTCTATCTGCGAATACGTCAAGTGCACGTGGGAATAAAAAGTGTGGTCACATGTTGTAGCGTTAAATTCCCTCCAAATGTTCACCAAGTCATTTTCGTGCAGTAGTTTCACAAATGTGGTGCTCATCTGCGAGGGCTTCAAAATTTGGGATCCTGGGGGGCGAGTCTTATCTAAAGAGGAGTCTAAGGGGATATTAGAGTCGCCCCCCCCCCCCATCAAAAGCATGCCTTCACAGAGGTGGGACAGTTGTTGGAAAAGGTTTTGAAAAAAAGGCAACTGATTCTTGTTTGGAGCATAGTAGGCAAGGAATGTTACTAGGGAGCCTTCCAGATCCCCTTTAACCAGGAGAAAACGGCCATCTGGGTCACTGATTATCTACGAGGGAGAGAAAGCTAAGCTTCTCGCAACACAGCTAGCCACTCCCATTTTTTGTTTGGTGCCTTTGCAAGGAAAAAGGTTGGGTAGTGCTTATGAATGTAATTGGGTTTATAGGAGGATGGAAAGTGGGTTTCCTGGAGAAACACTATCTCAGCGCCCACCGAGTGAAAGTAATTAAAGGCTTTACGCCATTTAACTGGGGAATTAGGGTCTTGAACATTGTGGGATAGGAGTTTGATGGGTCTCTGCGTTTGTGAGCTAGCCATGGTTCATGTTGAGGTGAAGAACTCTTACCTTTTCATCTATGACTGAGTCGAATGTTCGATCTTGTAGAGGCAGACCTTTGAGGATGCCCGGACAGAGCTCAGAAAGTGGGGTAAGAAAGCAGGAGAGAAAAAAGAGATTAGATACCCGGAGGAGGGCAAGGACCTGAGAGAAGGGCTAAGAGAAGAAATCTTTATTGCGTCTCATAGGTAACATTAGAAAATACATTACACATAAAGTGACGATTGACTTGTCTAAAATATCAAGTAGGCAACAAATGGTTGCAGGCCTCGGGTTGGGGCCTAGGATTTCCAAAACCACTGCCTCCCAAATTAATATACGGGGGGGTCGGAGTGGGGGTGAGGTACATGGCTCACTGACCCGATTCGAGCTGCGCATTGATCATATTATTTTGTTGAACAAATACTTGAGATGTGGAACAGTTCAAGATTGTGATCATAGAAAATAAAGACTGTGGGAGCTGCAGTAGATAGACTAGAGCCATCTAGTGACAGGCACACCAAATCGCAGCTTCCATTAAATTGAAACAACAGGCAAACAATTCCTGAACCAGTACCATAACGTACACTCCTATAGTAACTGTAAATGTGTTTAACAAGTCTGTTCGAGGAACCCAGGAACAAGGGTGACTAAGACCTCTCTGTAGAGGGGAATAAAAGGTACAATTTTTTATCAATTTTTATGGTGGTCTGGACTGATGACGTGTCCGGCTTCTGGTGGACTTGGTGGATTGCCACAATGGTGAAACTGGATGGTCTCCGTTGCTGCCACCCCTTCCAGGGGCAGAGGTTGTGTGGGAGCCTGGTGATGTTGGTGGTGAGGTGAATATAAAGCTCAGGCGTTTAAGCAATGCTTCTCCATCCGAGAAGGTGGAAAATGTGTATGACTTGCCCTTGTATGGAAATGTAAGGTGAAAGGGAAACGACCAGCGGTATCTGATGCCTTTTTGCTGTAATGGATAGAGCAATGGTTTGAAAGATCTGCGTTTTTGCACAGTAGCTGGGGAGATTTCTGCAAATATTTGCACTTCATGGCCGAGTAATTTGATAGATGGTGATTCATGAGCCTTTTGCATGACCTGCTCTTTTACCATGTAAAAGTGGGGTTTCACGATGATGTCCCTAGAGGGACCCTCGGGGCGTTGAGCTGTGAGGGTTCTATGAGCTCAGTCCAGTTCCAATTGTTGGGCAGGTATATCAGGGAGCAGTGAGGTCAGCAGCGCAGTGTTGGTCTCCTGGGCGTCAGTTATTAACTCTGGTAGTCCGCGAATACAGAAGTTGTATCTGCGAGACTTCGAAGTCATCAATTTTCATCAATGCCTCTTCCAGCTTTGCTTCCAGGTCGCAGATGCGATCCGTATTTTGATTTGATCTACCTACTGTCACATCAAGCTTGTTTTCAATAGCGTTAATTCTGGAGCCCAGATCTTGTAATCACTGCTTTAAATTGCCTGTAATTCTCTTGCTGGCTTTTTCCAGTCCCTGTTCTAATAAAGCTGAAAATCTAGCCAAGATAATGGGGTCACCCGAATAGGAAGGTTGGTGAGCTATGGACTGGGAATTTGGCAGATCAAGGGAGGCCTGCAGACTATTCTGACTAGAGATAATGTCTCCCATGGCCCGGTATAAAGAGGATCCTGAAGAAAATAGGGACTCACCACCTGAGAAGTCGCAGTCCTGCACAGTGAAGTCCTCCATATCAGCGGGTTGCTGGGATGACTGGTTCCTTTCTGGATTGCCTGCCTGAGTGATGGCTCCATGTGCAAGCGGTGCCACCATCTTGCAAGTACAGGCCTGCTGACTTTGTGAGACCCGCGGCTGTCCTGTCTTGATTTTTGGCTTCTTGCCCATTAAAGTGTGGCTGGGTGTAGGATGAAGGGCTCTGGGCACTATATGGGATGCTGGTGTCCTCAGAGTAGGAGGATGTTGCCGAATCTGAATCAAGCCTCCATCTTGTCAGGCCCGGCCCAGGCGGCTGAGAGCCAAAGTCCTGCGGCGGCTCCAGGTGAAGTTTCGGCTCCTTTAGGCAGTAGAGTGTGGCCAGGTAGTGGATGAAGGGCTCTAGGCACTTTGTGGGATGCTGGTGCCCTCAGAGAGGGAGGATGCCTCCGGATGGTGTCGGAGCTGTTTCAAGCAGCCCTCTTGCCAGATCTGGATGGCCGAGAAGCAGAGTCCTACGGAGACCTCAGGTGTAGCATCTGCTCCACTTTAGGCAGCGGAGAGTGGATGAAGGGCCCTGGGTGGGTTTCGGTGTTCCTGAGTCCTTGGCTCAGCAGGATGCAGCTTGATTAGATCGGGCCGCGGTGGAGCTGATTCAGGCCACGTCTGCCATGTACAGCTGCGTGCATGCGCCTTTTTAAAATGCAGTTTTTAAATTATAGTTTCATTTATTAAGGCAAAAAAGCTGTCCAAACCTGCCTGGCTTTATGTGAAAAAGTAGCTGCCCCCTAAACCTAATAACTGGTTGTGCCACCCAACAACTGCAATCAAGCGTTTGCGATAACTGCCATTGAGTCTTTCACATTGCTGTGGAGCAATTTTGGCCCACTTTTCTTTGCAGAATTGTTTTAATTCAGCCACATTGAAGGGTTTTCCAGCATGAACGGCCTGTGTAAGGTCATGATACAGCATCTCAATATGATTTAAGTCCGGGCTTTGACTAAGCCACTTCAAAACCTAAATTTTGCTTTGTTTGAACCATTTGGAGGTGGACTTGCTGTTGTGTTTCGGATCATTGTCCTGCTGTATAACCCAAGTGCACTTGAGCTTGAGGTCAGGAACTGATGGCCGGACATTCTCCTTTAGGATTTTCTGGTAGACCTCAGAATTCATGGTTCCATTAATTATGTTAAGTCGTCCAGGTCCTGAAGTTGCAAAGCAGCCCCAGACCATCACGCTACCACCACCATGTCTGACTGTTGGTATGACGTTCTCATTCTGAAATGCTGTATTAGTTTTATGCCAGATGTAACGGGACGCACACCTTCCAAAAAGTTACGTTTTTGTCTCATCAGTCCACAGAATATTTGCCTAAAAGTCTTGGGGATAATCAAGATGTTTTTTTGTAAATGTGAAATGAGCCTTTGTGTTCTTTTTGGTCAGCAGTTGCTTTGGCCTTGGAACTCTCCCATGGATGCCATTTTTGCCTAGTGTCTTTTGTATTGTTGAATCGTAAACACTGATCTTTCCTGAGGCAGGTGAGGCCGGCAGTTCTTTAGATGTCATTCTGAGTTCTTTTATGACCTGGATGAGTTGTCGTTGTGCTCTTGGAGTCATTTTGGTTGTCCAGCCATTCCTGGTAAGGATCACCACTGTTCCAAATTTTCTCCATTTGTAGATAATGGCTCTCGCCGTGGTTCGCTGGTGTCCCAAAACCTTAGAAATGGCTTTGTAATCCTTTCCAGACTGATACATGTCAATGACTTTGTTTCTTATCTGTTCTTGAATTTCTTTAGATCACGGCATGATGTGTTGCTCTTTGAGATCTTTTAGCGTGCTTCACTTTGTCAGACAGCTTCTCTTTACGTGATTTTTTTTATTCAACAGGTCTGGCAGTATTCAGGCCTGGGTGTGGCAAGTGAAATTTACCTCAGCTTTCCAAAAAATTGTGGTTAATCACAGTTCATTTATGATTCAGCATGGGAGGGGGCAATTACTTATTCACATAGGGCCCGGCAGGTTTGAACAGATTTTTTTCCCTTATTAAATGAAATAATAATAATTTAAAAACTGCATCTTGGATTTATTCAGGTTATCTTTGTGTAATATTAAAATTTGTTTGATGATCAGAATCATTTAAGTGTGAGAAACATGCAAAAAAAAAAAAAATCAGGAAGGGGGCAAATACTTTTTCACAGCACTGTATATATGTTTTACCTAGCACTGTATATATGTTTTACCTTATGAATTAATTGATGGTCACTTTTGTTTCTTTGAACTATCAAGCACATTGCACCCTTTATGAATCACACTGATGATTTTGCATGAATATTATAAGGAGTAGACATAAGAATCTTCATTTGAGTCACTACACACATTTTTTTCATTGCTGGCAGCGCCATTTACCCCCTCCCCTATCTTTTCATAACCATTACTTCACTTAGTGGAGCTTTTGGGGTGGGCCGCAGCCATTTTTTACCTTTATATACCACCTAAGCGTGGAATCAGCGTTTTTTATACTATCTATTACAAGGGATGTTTACATTCCTTGTAATAGGAATAAAAGTGATAAAAAAAAAGTTTTAAAAAGGGAAAGTGTAAAAATAAACAAAATTAAAATAAATAAAAAATAAAATAAATTAAAGCGCCCCCAAGTGCTCGCATGCAGAAGCGAACGCATATGTAGGTCGCACCCCCATATGCAAACGACATTCAAACCCCACGTGAGGTATCACCGCCAGCGTTAGAGCGAGAGCAATAATTCTAGCCCAAGACCTCCTCTGTAACTCTAAACATGTAACCTGTAAAAAAGTTTAAAGTGTCGCCTATGGAGATTTTTAAAGTAGAAGTATGGGTTTGGGTTTTTTCCCCCTATTATACTTACCTAGGTGGATGCAGCATTGGTCCGATGCTGCATCTGTCCCCCGGTGTCTCTGCACTGAGAACCAAGCCATCAAACACTGCCGATGGCTCGGTTCTCCCAGCTTCCCGAGCAGAGAGCTGCTGACTGTCAATCAGCAGCTCTGCTCTTCCACGCTCACTAGAGCGCTGAGCTGTGCAGGGGCGGGGAGTGACTGTTTCAGCCTCTCAGTGCATCCCCGAGAGGCTGAGACAGCCATCAGTCCAGGCACCTGGCGGATCCAGACTTCCAGTCCGGATGATGCGGTGCCTGGACTGATTCCAGTGATGTCAGCAGAGAGTGGACTTCAGACTGTTGAAAATGGGTCAAAGAAGTGCAAAACTAATTGCACTCCTGTGACCCATAGGAGAAGCCCGGCCAAATCAGCTCAGGCTGGACTTCTGCTTTAAGTACTGAAGTTTGGTGCCGTACCACGTGTGCGCAATTTTAAAGCGTGACATGTGAGGTATCTATTTACTCTGCGTAACATCATCTTTCACACAAAAAAATTGGCCTAACTTTACAGTTTTCTTTTATTCAGTAAAATGTTTTTTTTTGGGGGGGTTCCGAGTCATTTTCTAGCAAAAAGTTCTGATTTCTACATGTAGGAGAGGAGTGCTGGAATTCTTGCGGTGTGGAAGTGGTAATATACAGTACAGGACACAGGTCTTCGAATCATATCAAATGGGATGTCCATGAGCATAAAAACGAGGGTAACGTAACATGACAATTAACAACTTGATAACAGACTCCCAATTCAAAGGCCAAGACTGACCTTAAACAAATGGCCTGAAACTATTTGTGACCAAAACTGGTATCAGTAGAGGCCTGAACATCAATCCAGTAGAACTTGGTAAACATGTGAACTGAAGTCCAGGTAGCAGCCTTACAAACCCGTGCAACAGAAGCCTGATGCTGAAATGCCCAATATGTGCCAACCGATCTAGCAGAATGAGCCTCAACCAGAAAAAGAGGCTCCTTACTTTTCTTTAGGCATGAGAAATGAGCTGGCAATAGTAAACTGTGAGGCAGAAAGATCCTTCTAAAGGCCCATACACACAATCAGAAAATTGAAAGTTAAATTTCATCCGATGAATGATCTGCCGATTTTCTGTTCTTTAGTATGGTGCTTTTGACAGCCGATTACGAATTTTCAGACGGGAAAAACTGGATGTGAAGGCTCCAAAATTTTTGTCTGATGTGAACACAAAAATATGAATGCAATCTATACACTGGGGGGAGAACCTCTGGGGGAATCTAGGATGGAAAAGGACCTGGGGGTCCTAGTAGATGATAGGCTCAGCAATGGCATGCAATGCCAAGCTGCTGCTAACAAAGCAAACAGAATATTGGCATGCATTAAAAGGGGGATCAACGCCAAGATAAAACGATAATTCTCCCACCCTACAAGGCTCTGGTCCAGCCGCACCTGGAGTATGCTGTCCAGTTCTGGGCACCAGTCCTCAGGAAGGATGTACTGGAAATGGAGCGAGTACAAAGAAGGGCAACAAAGCTAATAAAGGGTCTGGAAAATCTTAGTTATGAGGAAAGGTTGTAAGCATTGAACTTATTCTCTCTGGAGAAGAGACGCTTGAGAGGGGATATGATTTCAATTTACAAATACTGTACTGGTGACCCCCACAATAGGGATAAAACTTTTTTGCAGAAGAGAGTTTAATAAGACTCGTGGCCACTCATTACAATTAGAAGAAAAGAGGTTTAACCTTAAACTACGTAGAGGGTTCTTTACTGTAAGAGCGGCAAGGATGTGGAATTCCCTTCCACAGGCATTGGTCTCAGCAGGGAGCATTGATAGCTTCAAGAAACTATTAGATAATCACCTGAATGACCACAGCATACAGGGATATACAATGTAATACTGACACATAATCACACACATAGGTTGGACTTGATGGACTTGTGTCTTTTTTCAACCTCACCTACTATGTAACTATGTAACTATGAACACAACGTCCGATTTTTGTTTAATTAGTACGGTTTTCGGCCGAAAAAAAATCGTAAGAGCAACACTACTCATGCTCAGAAACAAAAGAACACAAAACAATTCAACACCTTACGTCACTTCTGATGTTGAAATCTGTCATACGAAAATTTTCATATGGTGAGAAACCTCTTCACTTTCGATATGAGACTAGCCTGCAACAAAAAATTGACGAAGATTCGTCCAATAATCTGATCGTGTGTACAAGGCTTTAGAGCCCCTGGGCAAGATGGAAAGTGTGATGGACCGTCCAGCACACAGGTTGGGTGCCTCCGTCAAGATACAGCTTCCTCCAGTTTTGAACCAGGTATTATAGCTGAGTACCCAAGAACTAGACAACACTAGCTTAGGTGCAAACTGGAACTGGAACTCATTGTAAATTCACACAATATATACTATGCAAGATCAGGTAAGAGCATGAGCACATTATCCTACCTAGACAATTAGCACATCTAAGGAAAACAGCCAACATAAACATAACAAAAAGCCTTGATTGGTCAGGGGGTGCCCAGACAATCCTGCAACAAGCCCACAACCCTGGATACTGAAACTACATTACACATTATCATAAGCATAAACACATAAACATCCCACATTGGTTTGATAAGGTACAGTGGACACTATATTAATCACATATCCAAAGGATGAGCAGACAGACAAACAATAGGCGACTCAATTGCCACTGCGAATTCACACCTAGGAGGCACAAAATGGGGCAGAAGACACTTAACACATAACATCTTAACCACTTCAGATCTGGAAAGTTTTACCCCCTTCCTGACCATGCCATTTTTTGCGATACAGCGCTGTGTTGTTTAACTGATAATTGCGTGGTCGTACGACACTGTACCCAAATAAAATTGATGTCTTTTTTCCCCACAAATGGAGCTTTCTTTTGGTGGTATTTGATCACCTCTGCGGTTTTTATTTTTTGCACTATAAACAAAAAAAGACAGACAATTTTGAAATAAAAACAATATTTTTTACTTTCTGCTATAAAACATTCCCAATAATTTTTTGTTTTAAATCAAATTTCTTCATCAATTTAGGCCAATATGTATTCTGCTACGAAAAGGAGGGAAATGAGAGTGGGAAGATAGAACAGTTGCTGAGGCTGTCCAAAAATCTGAACGCAAACTCAATAAATTGTGATGGACTGTCTTGGTACTAATAACAAACAAAATGAATAATATAAAAAACTATTTATTACATAAAAATGACATACAAAATACATTAAAAAAACAATTTAGGAAAAGATTGTATTGCAAAGAGCAAATACTCAGGTTACTCCCAACATGTATCTGCTATTGAAGCAATTCTCAAAATTGATTTGGTTCTCTACTAGTTTTGCAGGCGACCGCTTCTTCAGGAGAACTAATCTATAAGATAAATAATGAAATAAGACAAAGATCAAATATAAAATACTCAAAGTTACAAACAATAAGGTTCAGCAGGTTATACAAGGTAATTGGAGAATAATCGTCAAATTGCTCACCAAGCTGTAGAGATGGCCTACATATGAAACCACTAGCCTGAACTAGAGGCTCCCCCCCCACGGCCGACAAGGGGGATGTGTGAGGGTATGAGTCTAAATGAAAAAACAGATAGTAATAATAATAATAATAATAATACACAAAAATAGTATAGGAGGTCACAATCCGCTCAGCACAAGGAAAAAGAGGGAATGAGAGATTGGGGGGGGGGGGGGTTAAAAGGGGTGAAGGGAATAAAAAGGAGGGAGAAGGGGATATGAGGAAGGGATGGAAGGGGGGGGGAAGGTATGAGGAAAAGGGAAGGGAGGAGAGGGACAAAGGGGGAGGGGAAGGGAGGAAACAGGGTACAAAAAGAGGGAAGGAAGGAAGGGGAAGGAAGATGGAGGGGATGTGGGAAGGGGGGAAGGGGAAAGGAGGGGGAGGAAAGAGAAAGTAGAAGGAATGAGTGGAAATGTGGTATGAATTAACAAAGGAGCAGTGGATAAAGAACTCACCTGTGGGTAAATATAGCCATATATGATGATTTTTATTAAGCCTCCAGGGGATGTAAGGGGACCATTCAGGTATTGGCACAGCTGGTTAAGCAGACAGCAATATTAAGCAAGCTAGCTCAAGGCTAAACGAGCTTAAAAGGTGCTAAAAAAAACTATCGGTAGTACAAGAATGTTCAATGAAATCCTGATATCTGGGCTCCTAGACATTATTCCAGATTTTGGATCAGCATTGGAAAGGGGACGGTCTGTAAAAATGGAGGAGTATATAAAAGTAAGTAAGTAGATGACCAACAAAGCTGATAAAGGACTAATACTATAGGAATGGGAGCAATGAACAGCAAGGGATTAACACAGAGTCTGCATACAAAGTTGCCAGATAACTTACCAAAATGAAGAGTACCGAACACATGTCCCCTGGAGAGGAATCCGCGATGCTCATTCATGGGCCGAGGCCCATTAAATGAGCTCCCCGACCCGGAGACGCACAGCGTACCGCCGAAGGGCGGTGTCTGATGTCACGGGATCAGACTTCCCACACTGCGCATGTGCGTCAATAGATACCACTGCGCAAGTGCGTACCATCCGAGCCAGTAGGCGGAGAGCCCAGAGTTTGGACGGAACAGGGGAGGGGCGGACTCAAATAAGTATACCCCTGCCTAGGGAAGTCACAGGTCCGCCAATAGGGGAAAAAAACATCTGAGTCAAGAGGAGACACCGAGGCCTTATAACTGGATGAGCAATTTGTGTACAAAACAGAGTATTAAAGGCAAAATCAGGACATTTAAACAAAATGAAGAAATAATCATAAAAATTTAAATAAAATATGTAAACAATGCAAATATCTTAGTTACAATGTCCAATGGGCCAGACAAAGACCAACAGACATGTAGGGCAATTTACAATATTCCAATTAGATCAATAATCGATTACATTCGATACCCAACCATTTAAATGTGTGTACCAACTGGTGGAAGAGGGAAGGCCTTAGAGAGAGAAAGGGGAGTGAGGGAAGGGGGGAGGAAGAGAAAAGGGGAACATATAACCCTCAAAAAAATACTAAATCACAAAAAGGGTTTATAAGTTTTTTTATCTTATAAACCCTTTTTGTGATTAAAGGGTGATTAAAGGATTAAAGGGTCACGTCCATTCCTGGTTAAGTTTCTCAACTTTCAGGATAGAGATCGCATTCTGAGTGAAGACAGGAAACATCCTACTCTCAAATATCAAAATACAGCTGTGCACTTTTATCCCGATTTTTCCACAGACCTACATAAAAAAAAAAGGAAAAAATTCCAAGATGTACGCAGACGTCTTCATGAAAAAGGTTTGCCATATGGTATGCTGTATCCAAGTCGCCTGAGGGTGGTTCACTCTGGTGGGGCTAAATTCTTCGAGTCTCCGGAAGATGCCAAGTCTTGGCTCTCCACACTGCAGTGATCCCTGCAATGTAGTCGCTTGAGGCAACCAAGTTGCAAAGTCATGGAGGTTGCCGATTTGTTTTGGTTTATCCATAATTTTTTTCTGCCTACGGTTCCTGATTATCAACCTGTTTCGCTCCCTGACTAGAATATCGGGCTTGAACCTTGTTATACAACCACATTGTGGGGCTTACATGTCTATCATGGGCTCATCACCCAGCCTTGATCCGGCATTGGCCTAGATGGAACAACATCCTCTTTATGTGCATCATCCAAAACTTCAATTTTCATCCACACTTTTTCCTCTGAAAGAGGAGCTAAGACCAGAACAAGCCCTTTTAGCTCTTTCTTCTTTCTTTTCCATGGTTTAGAGGAACCCCGTGAGTCTGTATTCGAGTGAAGGAACTGTGACTGTACCGATCAAAACACTTTATGCCAAAAAATATAGAAGTATAGGCTCAAAGTTTTTTTCTTATTTTAGGGATAAACTGACCAGCATCAGTTCCCCTAGCTGGTCAGTAGGGTATGGTTATCTTGTTGCTTATGTTTTCCTATTATCAATATGCTCAGGATATGATTCTGCATTTACTCATGTCTTTTTGGGATGCTCGGTATCTTTCACTGGTGTGTTACACCTTCCGGTTGTTGGAGTGTGTGGCACAGCTAGCCTGCTCTCCATCTCCCATCCTAGTCAAAGATCTAAATTCATGTGGATATGGAGCTCAAAATGATATCATGGAATGTGCGGGGGCTGAACATTAGATTCAAACAAGCCTTAATGTTCAAATCCCTTCAGGCCCATAAACCTCACATTCTTTTCATTCAAGAGACCCATTAAAATGCAGCAAATCATTGTCTCTACAGGGACACTGGGTTAAGCAATCTTTTCATGCCACCTACTCCAACTACGCCAGGGGAGTCTCTATTTTACTGCACAAATCCTTACAGTGTCAGGTTGAGCATGTAATAACTGACCCCAAGGGCCAATATGTCAACCTCATTTTGGTAATTGAAGCTTAATTTTGTGAATATGTATGTACCCCCCCCCCTTTCTTCACATCCCTACTATACCACATTTATGACAAAATGTTCTGCCTCCAGAGTCATCATAGAAGGGGATTTCAATGCCATATTAGATGGGGGGCTGCACACCTCCAATCCCACTAGGCCACCAGACTCTGACCTTGTAAAATGGGCCCAGGCCCTTCAGCTAACAGAGGTTTGGAGGTGGAAGAACCCTCATCTTAAGCGTTTTTCGGACCTCTCTGCTCGGGCTCCAGGATTGACCTTGCCTTTTGCTCGTCCACTACATTACCTCTCATTGTGGTGGCTTCATATCTGCCAGTGGGGATTTCTGACCATTCTCCGCTTGAGGTCGTCCTGCAGCTCGGGAGAGGTTGCTGGAGGCTAACCCCATGCTGGATTAACAATGAACAGGTTACAGAAAACATGGAGGGAAAGATTGTCCAATACTGGGAGTTTAATGAGAGTGGAACAGACCCACTGATTACCTGGGATGCCTTTAAAGCAAATATCCGGGGGAATATATAGTATATATATATATATATAGTCAGCCATCAAATCCGCCAGGGTGGAGTATGACCTGCAACTGGCAGGTTTGGAGAGGGGTGCTGCCGAAGTTTTTGCGGCTACCCCATCCTCTGGGACATATTCCACTCTGGAACAATCCCGGAGGTCGCTTTCTTTGCATATTACAAGTGCAACCACTGCGGAAACTAACCTGTTGAGGGCGAGGCTGTTTGAGTCTCGGGATAAAAACGGGAAACTTCTTGCCAATCTGGTGATGGAACCCAAATACCAAACTGTTGTTCCGCTCATCCATACTGCTGCGGGTAGAACCATAGCTGATCCACCTGCCATTTTAGATGAATTCAGAGAATATTATGCCTCGCTGTATCAGTCACCTGTCCCTCTTGTGTCTCTAGACATAGGCGACACCCTATGAAGATTGTCTCTGCCAGTTTTGGCAGAAGAGGATGTCAAATCCCTTGATGCACTGATTTCGGTGGAGGAAATTGAGAACGCAATTCGCACTCTCCCCGCTCAAAAAACTCCGGGCCCGTATGGCCTTCCAGGAGACTGGTACAAAATGTATATAGCCGACTTAGCTCCAAGACTCCAACGATTGTATGGCACTTGCCTGAAAGAAAAGCAACTCCCTGATTCTCTATCTCAGGCCCATATAGTTTTAATTCCAAAACCTGGGAAGAACACCACTTACTTTTCGGCATACCGCCCCATATTCCTTTTAAATTACAACTTGAAAATCTTGACGAAAATCCTTGCTATCAGACTGATGAAAATTCTTCTGTTTTTAGCGAATATTGACCAAACAGGGTTCATGCAGGGTAAATCTACGGAGATCAATATTCAAGTCTTTACTCACTTACAGCTTCCCTTTGACAATCAGGGTACTAGGTGATAGTAGCAATAAATTTGGAACAAGCAGTTGACTCAGTTGCCTGGACTTATATGGAAGAGGTTCTTACGGTCTATGGGTTCGGTCCCAACTTCCGCATGTGGATTAAAATGTTATATCATAGTCCGACAGCCCAGATAAAAATTGGAGGTGCTCTCTCCTCTTCCTTCCCTATTGAATGGGGTACCAGGCAGGGTTGCCCCTTGTCCCCTGGACTTTTCTCCCTCATGGTAGAACCCATGGCATCGGCCTTTAGATCCTCCGCAGCGGTTCGGGGAGTGTGGGGCAGATCCCTAGAAGAAAAACAGGCATTGTATGCCGACAACATTCTTTTTCTTTGGGATCCTGGACCTTCCCTCCGGGTGGCTCTGGACCTGTTGTCTCACTTTGCCTCAATGTCCGGATTGAAGGTGAACTGGGATAAATCCCTAATCCTTCCAATCGAACCTGGAGCTCTGAAGGGGGCAGATCCGTCTCTCCCCTTGCGATGGGCAGAACAGATTAAGTACCTTGGGGTGTATATTTCACCCAGAATCCAAGAATTTAGCACAATCAATCTTCTTCCCCTCCTTCAGAGCTTTAAAAACAGATTGAAAGCCTGGGCAAACCTTCCCTTACCGTTAATTGGGAAAATCAATCTCGTCAAAATGAAATTGCTATCTCCATTACTATATGTTTTGCGCCACTCCGCCATATGGATCCCTAAATCAATCTTCAAACAACTTAATTCTCATGTCAATAGTTTTCTGTGGGGGTCTCACCCTTCTAGATTTCAGCTTACCATACTACAGAGGCCTTGGAACCAAGGAGGCCTTGCCTGTCCTGATTTCTTTTTATATTTCCTAGCTGCAATGTTGTCACACTCCCATAATTGGCTTATATCCGATACCTCTAATGCTGTAGTCGCTCTAGAAGCGTCTCTAAAAGTTGTTCCCTATGCTAGGAATAACTTGGGACATTACTCTCAAAACACTCCTTTATGGATAAACCCATCTCTATGGGAATTCCAGTCCATTCCAGATCCTGCTCTGTGGGCTGGTCATGGCGTCCACAATCTATCCAATATTTGCAAGGGTTGAGCACTACAAACATTTGACCAAATTAAAAATACATTTGATCTACTTATAACTCCTGTTTCTTTCGGTTTCTCCAGCTCTGGCATGCTTTCGCTACACAATTTGGGACATCTCCTTTGCTTTTGTACCAGTCTGATATGGAATTAGTCCTTCGGATGATTCCCTTAAAAAACCTTTATCGTCTATTTACAGGGCATTACAGCCGACTGTACATTATGGATTGGAAGGCCTCTATTCCTTCTGGGTGGCGGAGCTGTCGGAGCTGGACACGGAAGACTGGGAGGATGTGTGGGAGATTCCCTTCTCTCACCTCATATCCTCTAGAGACTGTCTAATCCATTTTAAAATCATTCACAAGTTTCATCATACACCATCCCGACTACATAAAATCTACTCAGATTGCCCACCGTGCTGTTGGCGTTGCCAAACTGACATGGCCAATTACTTACACTAGTTTGGTCCTGCCCCTTATTGTAGGTCTTTTGGACCAACGTTCTCACTTTTATCACCAGCTTAACTACTGTCCCTATACCTCAGATGGCAGATGTCTGTATTTTAGGGCTGGTAGATGCCCTGGCCCAATCTAGAGCTGTTCGCACGTTGCTCAGTTTGCTTCCGTTTTACGCTCGGAAGAGCATTGTACTCAGGTGGAGAGCCTCTTTTGCACCTACTCTCAATATGTGGAAGTCACTGGTCAATTCGACCATCCCGCTGTATAAAGAAACCTACACATACAGGGGCTGCCCGAAAAAATTTAACAAGGTGTGGGATATATGGTTAGAATCTGATACCACTGTGACTCAACAGCAAGACCCTGACACTAATCTACCCTAATAAGTCCTATGCAGGTGGAAGTAAGAGTCCATGTGGCCACAGAGTACATGCCCTATGCACCTAGGGGGATTGACACAGCGGACATGAGTAAATGCTTAGGGGGTTGTTGACAAGGGATTTCCCACCTCTACATCCATACTGTTAAGCATCTTCCATCCTTATTATTTAAGCAGCAAGTTTTGGGATGTTCAGATTTATGTTGTTGCTGTTATGCAAGTTCTAGTTAGTTTTCCTTGTTATGCCTTGTTTTTTGTTTTTGTTTTGTTTTTTTTGAGCCGGGGTATTCCCAGAGGCTCTGTATCTGTACTGTTTTTTCTTTTTCACTACACCCAGATAATGGAGGGCTGCTTTCTTTGGACCCTTAGGAGAGGGGAACACAGTGTCCTCATTAAGTGGAATCCAGATACCATCTAAGGCATAAAAGAAGTGTTCGGGCCGACACCCAACTTACTACACCCTGGGCAGGATCACCAAGACAAATGATATGTAATTTTGCCCACTACAGTCGGGGACTTCTCCCAAAATGAAAAGGGGATCGTCAAGGACTGGGTTCCCCTGCAGATAGGCCACTACCTTGGACCTGTAGGGCACCTGGAAGCAATGCACACACTGCTTTATTGACCTGAGTATGCCTCTTGTTACATAGTTACATAGTTACATAGTAGGTGAGGTTGAAAAAAGACACAAGTCCATCAAGTCCAACCTATGTGTGTGATTATGTGTCAGTATTACATTGTATATCCCTGTAAGTTGCAGTCATTCAGGTGATTATCTAATAGTTTCTTGAAGCTATCAATGCTCCCCGCTGAGACCACCGCCTGTGGAAGGGAATTCCCTCTACGTAGTTTAAGGTTAAACCTCTTTTCTTCTAATTGTAATGAGTGGCCACGAGTCTTATTAAACTCTCTTCTGCGAAAAAGTTTTCTCCCTATTGTGGGGTCACCAGTACAGTATTTGTAAATTGAAATCATATCCCCTCTCAAGCGTCTCTTCTCCAGAGAGAATAAGTTCAGTGCTCGCAACCTTTCCTCATAACTAATATCCTCCAGACCCTTTATTAGCTTTGTTGCCCTTCTTTGTACTCGCTCCATTTCCAGTACATCCTTCCTTGTACTCCGAGTCCACTGTTCTTTTAAGCTTACAGGTCTGCCCTGCTCCTATCTTCACCTGGGGTCCAGGTACAGTCTCTGGAGAATGAAACTGGGGCGCACTGATCCAGAAAGCTGATACCTTCTGCTGCAGATAGCCTGCTGCAGCCTGAAAGTTTACACGATAGAAGATTTAACTACCAAGAGTCTCTTACACACAATGAATGTTGGTGGTGAGTCACACAGCCATTCGCAATCGAACATGTACTGACATGTTCTAACTTGCACTTGTCTGGGTCGCAGACCAGTTGACTCAGTCTTTACGGAGTAGTACAAGAGATAACAAGCGTGTGTTGCACTGTTGGCGGAAAATGAGTGACAGGAATCTGGAGCAGCAAATTAGCAACAAATTTTGCGTGAAAATTGGCAAAAGTGTGAGTGAACTTGTCTGTTACAACAAGCTCATGGTGAACATTCTATAAAAAAAGTGTTTTTGAGAGGCATAGGCAGTTTAAGGAGGGGCGGGAAAATGTCCACGATGATGCAAGAGGTGAGCCGCCAAAAATGCAAAGGACAGATACAAATGTGGACAGAGTGCAAAACCTCATAGGCTCATGCTGAAAGACAGTAAACTGGTCCTGCTATAAGACATGGGTTATTGTGACAAACCTTTTCAGATCTTCCTGCATTCCATTACATGACATCTCATAGCCACAAAGGAAGACGTTCCTCTGCCAGATGTCATCACCAGTATGGCCAGGAAGCAGGCAGCTATATAATGATGAACACGTCACTTAGCCCTGGTTCACACCAGCCCTATCAGTGCGATTTTGATGTGCCATTTCATTGCAGCTTGCGGCTTCATTTAACAGAAGTCAATGCAATGAAATCACAAAAAAGTAGTGCAGGAACCTTTTTTCAAAGTTGCTGCGACTTGAGTGGCAACAATTTGAACTGTTCCATTGACGACACATGACAAATCGCACTGGTGTGAACCAGGGCTTACTGCAGGTCCACTTCTGAATGATGTCTGTAAGGTGAAGTATCTCCACATAGGGCCACCACTCCATCTATCTTACCATCTCCATCTTATCAATCTGGTCCACAAGGGCAGATGCCCCCCATTCTGGTCCTCTCCTGCCATGCATTATATTGAAAATCTATAAATGCATTATATTAGGCATTAATATATTACAAGAAAACATCATGTATTACAGCAGGCATCTATACATTATACAGCACCCCATGCACTTTATTGGGCCCAAATAAATGACACACTGCCCCATGCACTATGCTGAGCATCTATACATAATATAGCACCAAATGTATTATAATGAGCATCAATACATTATATAAAAACTTGTGTATTACATCAGACATTTAACACCAAACAACATGCATTAAAGTTAGCAGATTTCATACAGTCCCCCATCCATCATAGCATGTATACATCACAAAGCCCCCCATGCATTAAAATGAGCATCAATACATTGTACAGTCTCCCATGCATTATGCTGAATATCTATAAATCATATACCTGTAGCTTCCCATGTATTACAATAAGCATCTATGCATTGTACAGCTCCCCATTATAATGGTTATCTATACATTATATAGCCCCCTGTGTACAACGTAATACACTAAACACCTACAGTTGTGCTAAGTTTACATACCCTGGCAGAATTTATGATTTCTTGGTCATTTTTCAGAGAATATGAATGATAACACAAAAACTTTTCTTTCACTCATGGTTGGTGTTTGGCTGAAGCCATTTATTATCAATCAACTGTGTCTTTTTAAATCATAATGAAAACTGAAACTACCCATATGACCCTGATCAAAAGTTTACATACCCCAGTTCTTAATACCATATATTTCCCCCTTAACATCAATGATGGCTTGAAGTCTTTTGTGGTATTTGTGGATGAGGCTCTTTTAGGGCTGGGAGATTCCCCCCCCCCCCAAAAAAAATGCAATTTTTTTATAAAAAACTCGATTCACGATTCGAATCCGATTTTTTTTTTAATTATATTAATTAAACTGCATCAACAAACAAAATTGCAAAGGCAAACCCTCTCTCTAACCGAAAAGTCAGTGTGAGGTTATCAGAAACTGCGGATATACTGTATGAGGTTATCAGAGACTGCGGATATACTGTATGAGGTTATCAGAGACTGCAGATATACTGCATGAGGATATCAGAGACTGCGGATATACTGCATGAGGTTATCAGAGACTGCAGATGCCGGATATACTGTATGAGGTTATCAGAGACCGCAGATATACTGCATGAGGTTATCAGAGACTGCGGATATACTGCATGAGGTTATCAGAGACTGCGGATATACTGCATGAGGTTATCAGAGACCGCGGATATACTGCATGAGGTTATCAGAGACCGCAGATATACTGCATGAGGTTATCAGAGACTGCGGATATACTGCATGAGGTTATCAGAGACTGCGGATATACTGCATGAGGTTATCAGAGACCGCGGATATACTGCATGAGGTTATCAGAGACCGCAGATATACTGCATGAGGTTATCAGAGACCGCAGATATACTGTATGAGGTTATCAGAGACCGCAGATATACTGCATGAGGTTATCAGAGACTGCGGATATACTGCATGAGGTTATCAGAGACCGCGGATATACTGCATGAGGTTATCAGAGACCGCAGATATACTGCATGAGGTTATCAGAGACCGCAGATATACTGTATGAGGTTATCAGAGACCGCAGATATACTGCATGACGGTTATCAGAGACTGCGGATATACTGCATGAGATTATCAGAGACTGTGGATATACTGCATGAGATTATCAGAGACTGCGGATATACTGCATGAGATTATCAGAGACTGCGGATATACTGCATGAGATTATCAGAGACTGCGGATATACTGCATGAGGTTATCAGAGACTGTGGATACACTGCATGAGATTACCTGTGAATTGGGGCCCCGATGACAGCTTTGCAGAGTGCACTGTACAGAAGACACATGAGGCACTCGGAACAAAGAGGCTCTACTGTAGTAAGCAGTGATTTGAGTGGGCGCGTCAGTGGAGCTTCTGGCCCACTGGTATAGAGGGGGCAGGGCGGGGACGGGAGCTCCACCGACGCGCCCACTCCGATCACTGCTCTAACTACAGCCGTTCTTTTCTGAGCATACGGGCTACATGGGGCGGAGTCAGTGTGTCAGTGGAGCTCCCGGCCCCGCCCCCTCACTGTTGGCTACATCGGGAATACAGCCTCCTGTGTCCTCTGTGCTCTCGGCAAATCTAAAAAATCGATTTTCTTCAAATCTGGATCAATTTGAGCTCACAACTCGATTCAGGATTAAAATCGATTTTTTCCCCAGCCCTAGGCCAGTGATGGCGAACCTATGGCACACGTGCCACATCTGGCACGCAGAACCATCTCTGTGGGCACGCGAGAGGGTCCAGGTTCGTGGCAGGGAGAGAGCCGGCAGCAAGCAGTGGCCGGGTACATGAAACTGCACGAGTAAGTGGGTGGCCCCACAGCCTCCGCACGGAAGGCTAGAGGCCTGACAGCACGGGAGGGAGAGAAGAGCTTCACCGCTTACTTGACGGCCGAAGAGGGGTGCAGCATCCCTGGAGCCTTCCGGAGCCTGGACTTGTCAAACCTCATCAACAGTGAGGCCTGTAGAACAGGCTGACTGTGGGCCCGGAAGACGAGGACAGGAGGGAAGCGCAGGCTGTGAGGGAGCCACTGGATGGAACAGAGCAGAGAGCTCTCCTGCATCAAGGACGGAGACAGGTACCAGGCACAATTATACACTGACTACCTGCAGACAAAGACTGGGGCAGGGAGGCAGAGCAGGGACTGCAGAATAGGACAGAGCTAGAGGTATCTCTTTCCTCTCAGCCCCCCTCTTTTTCAGTCCCCCGCTCTGTGTCCCCTTCCCTCTCCCTCACACCCCTTTCTCTCAGTTCCCCCTCTCTCTCAGCTCACCTCTCTCTCAGCATCTCTCTCGCACCCCTCTCTCTCTGTACCCCTTCTCTCTCTCTGTTCCCCCTCTCAGCATCTCTCTCACACCCCTCTCTCTCTGTACCCCCCCTCTCTCTCTCTGCCCCCTCCCTCTCTCTGTTCCCCCTCTTTCTCAGCTCACCTCCATCTCAGCATATCTCTCACACCCCTCTCTCTCTGACCCCCTCTCTCTCTCTCTGTTCCCCCTCTCTCAGCATCTCTCTCACACCCCTCTCTCTCTCTGCCCCCCTTTCTCTCTCAGCCCCCTTCCTCTCAGCATCTCTCTCACACCCCTCACTCTCTCTGTCCCCTATCTCTCACACACCCCCCTCTCTCTCTCACATCGCTCTCTCTCACAAACACCCCATCTCTCTCTCTCACAAAACCCCTCTATTTCGCTCAGCCCCCCTCTCTTGCGAATTGCCGTGTTGGCACTTTGCAACACAAAACCAACTTATTTATTTTAGTTTGGGCACTCGGACTCAAAAAGGTTCGCCATCACTTCCCTAGGCTTTTTATCTTCTCAGATGGTAAAGCTGCCCATTCCTCTTCATCAGAAAGCCTCCAGTTCCTGTAAATTTTTGGGCTGTCTTGCATGAACTGCACATTTGAGATCTGCCCAGAGTGGCTCAATGATATTAAGGTCAGGAGACTGAGATGGCCAATCCAGAACCTTCACTTTATTCTAGCCAATGACAGGTGGACTTGGCCTTGTGTTTTGGATCATCGTCATGCTGGAATGTCCAAGTATGTCCCATGCGCAGCTTCCACCAGTATTTTTTGATAACATATTGCATTCAACTTGCCATGAATTTTGACCAAATTTCCTGTGCCTTTGTAGCTCACACATCCCCAAAATATCAGCGATTCACCTCCGTGTTGCACAGTAGGAATGGTGTACTTTTCATCATAAGCCTTGTTGACTCCTCTCCAAATGAAGCATTTATGGTTGTGGCCAAAAAGCTAAACTTTTGTCTCATCAATCCAAATGACTTTGTGCCAGAAGGTTTGAGGCTTGTCTCTGTGCTGTTTGGCGTATTGTAAGCGGGATACTTTGTGGCCTTTGTGTAGTAATGGCTTTCTTCTGGCGACTCGACCATGCAGCCCATCTTTCTTCAAGTGCCTCCTTATTGTTCATCTTGAAACAGCCACACCACATGTTTCAGAGAGTCCTGTATTTCACCTGAAGTTATTTGTGGGTTTTTCTTTGCATCCCGAACAATTTTGAACAATAGTGATACATGAGGAGACTGATGGAGTGAGCGAAGGGGTAGAGAGATAGATTTGGGTGTCGTTAGCATAGAAATGGTATTGGAAGCCGTGGGAGGCTATCAAATGACCCAGAGAGGAGGTGTAGATTGTGAATAAGAGAAGTCTAAGAAAAACCTTGGGCGACCGCAAACGGAGGTATAAAAGAGGAGAAAAAAATGTAAGTGACACTGAAGGTGTGGTGCGATAGGTAGGATGATAACCAGTGAAGAGTACAGTCACGGGTACCTAAGGAGTGGAGTTTTTTGAGAAGGAGAGGGTGGTCCAGTATGTCAAAGCGCCTCTCCTGTCACTCTAGTGTGAAAGCCTGAGTGCTTTCACAACTTGGAGCAATGCGCTTGCTGGACATTCAAAAAAGTCCTGCAAGCAGCATCTTTGGGGCAGTTTAGGAGTGGTGTATACACCGCTCCTAAAATGCCCCTGCCCATTGAAATGAATGGGCACCGCTACTGCAGAGCCTGCAAAGCGTTTGGGCAGCGGCGCTTTGCGGGCGCTATTGACCCCTTCTTTGGCCCCTAGCAGCCAAAAAGCACCACTGAAACAAATGTAAAGTGCCGCTCCCACCGCCCCAGTGTGAAAGTGCCCTAAAAGGTAAAGAGGAGTTGATGGGAACTGGATGAGAAGTTGTTAATGAGAGTGATACAATAGGTCTACTTAACAGTGTGGAGTCCCTCCACCTATTATATTGGGCATCTATACATCAACCTGTCCACCTTTAGGAGATCCCTGAAAACTCACTTATTCAGGAAAGCCTATCCCACACCCACCTAACAACCCCATCAAATCATTCCCGCATCTATTACCTTTTGTACCACCACCCCCTCCCTGTAGAATGTAAACTCTACGAGCAAGGCCCTCCTGTCCCTTCTGTATTGTACTGTAATTGTGTTGTCCCCCCCTCTACATTGTAAAGCGCTGCGTAAACTGTTGGTACTATATAAATCATGAATAATAATAATAATCATAAAGCCCCCAAATGTCTTATAATGATCACCTAGATATTTTACAGCCCCCCCATGTAATATATTGATCACCCATACATTGTACAGCCCCCCTCTGTGTATTATATTGATCACCTATATATTATACAGCCCCCATGTATTATATTACCCATATATTATACAGCCCCCCCATGCATAATATATTGACCACTCATACATTGTACAGCCCCCCTCTGTGTATTATATTGATCACTTATACATTATACAGCCCCCTGTGTATTATATTGATTACTTATATATTATACAGCCTCCCCCTGTGTATTATATTGAATCAATAATGTATAGGTGATCAATATAATACATAGGGGTAGGCTGTATAATGTATAGGTGATCAATATTATTGATCACCTATACATTATACAGCCTACCCCCATGCATTATATTGATCACCTATACAATATACAGCCCTCCATTCATTATATTGATCACTTATACATTACACAGCACTCCTCGTGTATTATATTGATTACCTATATATTATACAGCCCCCCAATGCATTATATTGATCACCTATACATTATCCAGCCCCCCATGTATTATATTGATTACCTATATATTATACACCCCCCCTTGCATTATATTGATCACCTATACATTATACAGCCCCCCGTGTATTATATTGATTACCTATATATTATACAGCCTCCCCCTGTGTATTATATTGAATCAATAATGTATAGGTGATCAATATCATACATGGGGGTAGGCTGTATAATGTATAAGTGATCAATATTATTGATCAACTATACATTATACAGCTTACCCCTCATGCATTATTTTGATCACCTATACATTATACAGCCCCCCATTCATTATATTGATCAACTATACATTATACAGCCCTCTTCGTGTATTATATTGATTACCTATATATTATACAGCCCCCGTGTATATTGATCACCTATACATTATCCAGCCCCCCATGTATTATATTGATTACCTATATATTATACAGCCCCCCATGTATTATATTGATTACCTATACATTATACAGCCCTCTCCTATCACACAGCAGCCTCATCATTGCATCTATACTCGCTAACATTGCCCACCTCCTCCGCCTCACTCTCTAAGCCCCGCCTCTGACCCGGTCACATGGCCCTGACGTCACGCCTCCTGTAAACCCCCCTACCTTGTTGTCCCCGCTGGTCTCGCCGTCCCCCCTGTACTCTCCAGGCTCCGCCCCCTCCAGGGCCCCCTGTATGCGGGGAGATCAGTCCCAGGGGCCCCGTCCTTGTGGATCCGGCAAGGCAGGTAAGACGGAGAACGGCCTGATGTGTTTGTGTGTTGCCTGGTTACACGCTCTGACACGGGTTTATATAGCGGGGAGCAGACATTGCACTGCAGCTGGGGGGAGAACTACAAATCTCAGCATGACCTGATGGAGGCCAGCAAAGTATTATGAGGGTCTGTATATCTCTCACATGTCTGAGAGAGTGTACCCCATCTGTCCTGTCAGCTCTGAGGTCAGTGACTGCCTTCTGTGCCCACTTACCTCCCCTCATTGATCTCCCTGTGCTGTGTGCCCACTTACCTCCCCTCATTGATCTCCCTGTGCTGTGTGCCCACTTACCTCCCCTCATTGATCTCCCTGTGCTGTATGCCCACTTACCTCCCCTCATTGATCTCCCTGTGCTGTGTGCCCATTTACCTCCCCTCATTGATCTCCCTGTGCTGTGTGCCCACTTACCTCCCCTCCCTCATTGATCTCCCTGTGCTGTGTGCCCACTTACCTCCCCTCATTGATCTCCCTGTGCTGTGTGCCCACTTACCTCCCCTCATTGATCTCCCTGTGCTGTGTGCCCACTTACCTCCCCTCCCTCATTGATCTCCCTGTGCTGTGTGCCCACTTACCTCCCCTCCCTCATTGATCTCCCTGTGCTGTGTGCCCACTTACCCCCCCCCCCCGACCTCCCTGTGCTGTGTGCCCACTTACCTCCCCTCCCTCATTGATCTCCTTGTGCTGTGTGCCCACTTACCTCCCCTCCCTCATTGATCTGCTTGTGCTGTGTGCCCACTTACCTCCCCATATAGATCTTCATGTGTCACCCTAAAGACGGAAGATCATGTCTGGTAAATCAATGTCCAATCCTCTGTCCCTGTAAGCCAGAGACATCAGGGCCAGTCAGTAGCCAAGGGTGGTTAGGAGCTGTGCACAGGGGGCACCCCAGGATGGTAGATGATTGGTCCCTGAGGTCTCCCTATGTGTCCATCTCTCCAGACAGCCTAGCAGAATCTTAAATAGAAAAGCATCCAACCAATTACAAACCCTCTTTGTTTTTACATGCAGGTTAGATGCTGCTGGCTAGTGCAAGGAATTAAGTGATTGGTGCGCTAGACATCTGCTGAGGCCACACAGCCAGAACGTGCATGGCGGGGTGACAACACCACTACAGCATTGTACGGCAGACCGTGAGTGTTGTCACTTTTCAAATGGAGACGTCAGGGCTTGTGGGATAAATAATAAATGTTTTATAAATGGTAGAGTGTAATGAGTGCATGTACAGCACCATAGAAAACATTAGTCATTAACTTTACATACACTTCATCAGCTACAAAAAAACAAATGTGTGTGTGTGTGTGTGTGTATATATATATATATATATATATATATATATATATATATATATATATATATATATATATATATATATATAATCCGCAGGGTGTTGCAGTGTTCTGACAGAACATCTCTTCCGTTACCGAATGTGACGGGTTGCCAATTCTGACGGAACGGGTCTGTCTTGCTAGCAGAATTGAATTATTTAAATTTAAGTTGTCTCATTATGCCAGCCAATTGCCAATCAGTGCTGCCTTTCAGTGCCCACTTATCATTGCCCATCAGTTCCCATCATTGCCGCCTAGCAGTGCTCATCAGCTGCATATTATCGCCACCAGTGCTGCATATTAGTGCCACCTATCAGTACCCATTGGTGCTGCATATTCATGCCACTGTCACATGACATTAAAAAGAAAAAAGTATCGGTACTTGTACTCGGTCTTAAAAAAGTGGTATCGGTGTAACCCTACCCCGAAGCAGCCACGGGCACCCAAAGTGCCAAGAAGTCCTGAGACGTTCTCTCTTCAGCCTATGACATCATAGTTGATACTACAGTGTAATGTTTACACAACAAGCTCACCATGGGTGACGGTCACACTACAGACATACGTAGGGATTTCCTTCATTCAGAACAATGCCATTGATGGTGATAATACCTGTTCAAGGGGCTGTACTGAAAAATGCTTAACCTCCTTTTTTATTTTTACACCACACTCATTTTAAATTTCACCTAGTGTCATAATAGTGATGAATTGTTACAAATATTTGGCATTTCAGGGAAATATTGGGATTGTCCATTAGCTTGGGAGGATTTTGGCTTCTTGTGGATCTCTGGAGCTGATTTATGTTTTATTCTTTATTTTTTATGGTTTATTTCTTTATTTTTATGTATTTTCCACATTTGATTTATGTGTTTTGGGGATGATGCTGTCATGATTGTCCTCATCTGATGTCACCCAGGGCCACCTTAGTGTGAAGTGAAATGTAAGGGTTCTAAAGGAGAGCACCCCCATTGTAATATTCCTGATTTGAAGTGTGTATCTGTTCCTTTTATTTCAAGTGAAATGGCCCTTCCATTCCATTGACTGTGTGATTTGTCTCCCATCCTCTGTCTTCAGGATAATAAAACCTCTGAATTCGAGGGACCTGGAAGGTGTTGCAGAGGATTCAGGATGTTGGAGCCTTCCTAAAAAACCAAAAGACCATTTTTATTATAGTTGGCTCATATTCCGGAGTTCCTATGTTTAGCCTCATGGCCAATTGCTGTCGGGATTTGTTCAAACGATGGCGTCAACCAGTAAGGTAAGTGCTGATCGGCTGGCAAACCATTTTATGTGGATTTGGGTGATGGTAGAGGTGACCCTATTGAACAGGTGTCCCTTGATTTCTTGTAAGGACAGGATGTGGTGGGTAATCTCACTAAGCCCACGTTCACATTGGGCCACTTTGCCATGCGATGCCAAATCGGAGGCTATTGCCGGCAGTAGCACCATCCGAATCAGTGTGGCGTTGCATTGGTTCCCAAAAGTAGTTCCTGTACTATTTTTGGAGACTTTAGGGGTGATTTGAATAGACGTCTGTGCAGCAACCCACACAGATGTCTGTCAAATCACCCCCGAGGTCGGACTGCATTGCCGGTTTGAAATCCTGCGAGTTCAGTGTGAACCTGGGCTAAGGCCTCATTCCCAAGGGCTCAAACACCTCTGAAGAGTAATATGTGGTGGATCGCTTTTCAGAGGCGGTTTAGACCTGGTTCACAGGAGGTCAGGTGGCAGTACTGCCGCTTTTTGAAGTGCCTAGTTTTTTTTAAACCTAAGGGGTATTTTACATTGAAATACAGGAAAATACAGGGCACATTTGGCAAGTGGAACCACCTACCAAACACAACATGCTGTAAAAAAAAAAAATTCAGATGGGAGGTTGCAGGTGGTAAAAACGCAGATCAGCCTCCTGTTTGTACTTCCCCTTTGATGCCAGTGATGAGGAGTGCTAACAAGGATACAGCCTACTATATAGCCACAGCTCATAAGCTAAAGCTTGCCTAATCTGTATGATCCGGAGTATTCGTTATCTTATGTGTCATGTAGGCTGCAGCTCAGGTATCTAATATCATATGACTCGGGAGGCAGAAATAAGACAGATCTACTTTGGTGTGTTTGTAAAAAGAAGGGTGATCTCAGCAAAGCATATCTCGGTTGTGTACTAAAATCTTCCATAGGATGACCATACACTATACAATCTGATTGTACAGTCTTCTTTAGATCTGTAATTAGCTTGTGGTGCAAGGGCCTGTCTGATTTGATACACACTGAATGGAATGTTTAGGTCTTTTCTCATATTACATTTTAGTAGATCTAAAAGAATATTGTATATTTGGATTGTATAGTGTATGGCCAGCTTTAAGGCTGACCTCACACTATACCGTCTGATTCTCCTTTTGGATCGACCATCAACTAGCAGTAGGTAGTACAAGAGCCTGCTTGATTTGATACTATTTGAATAGATTGATTAGGTTTGTCCTCATTTTACTTTTGGTAACTCTAATAAAATATTACAGAAATTGTAAATCAGATTGGATAGTGTATGGCCATCTTTAGTAAGGAGCTGTTCCGGCTTCCATGCTGTGCTAGAAATACCGTATCATCATTACTAAAAAAATAAAGTTTAGGCACATTTTGTTATTAGGCGCACCCTAGTTGGCTCAGCCTCAGCCAACAGCCGGGTTAAAGTGGCAGTAAACTCAAGAATGGCAAAATCCACTGACATGTTTTTTTTTTTATAACAAAAGAGACCTTAGAGGTACCTGTACGTTATTTCATGCTATAGATAGCAGGGGGGGCAGCGGCGCTGATTGACTCCCCCTCTGGCCAATCAGCAGGTCCGTTTGTTTCCCAGAGAGGCAGAATGGTGATCTGCCTATGTAAACAAGGCAGATCGCCGTTCTGACAAGGTAGAACACAGTGATCTTGTGTTCCTGCTAAGAAAGCTCCATTTGCGGGGGAAAAAAGGACATACGTTTTATTTTGGGTACAGCATCGCACGACCGCGCAATTTTCAGTTAAAGTAACGCAGTACCGTATTGCAAAACATGGCCTGGTCATGAAAGGGGGTAGTACCTTCAGGGGCTGAAGTGGTTAATTTACTCCAATCGGCCTTAATTAACTCCTTATTTTCCTCCATTTAAATTATTATTGTCCTACTGATATTTTTTTTTATAAACTATTAATAATTAAAACTTTTTTTTTTTTTTTTCTTTGCTTTGTTCATATTCACACGTTTCACACGCGCAAAAAAAAAAAGCGCAAAATGTAAAAACAAATTTTGTTTTTAGTCCATTTGTAAGTAACTTTTCAGTGTTTTGTACTATTGCTGACAGCTGAAGTATAAACAAAACAGTTGTGGTAGGTATTAGTAATTAGTATCGGGAGTACTAAAAAAAAAATGTTTTCTGTGCTTTTCTTGTTGCTAACAGGAGATTTAGCAGATAGCATTGCACATGTGTTATTGCTTATTTGATATCCTCACTTAGGCAATCACACGTTCTTTAGAAACAAGCGTTATTCCTGTCATCCACGCTTCCCTTGATATTTTGCCTATTGAACCGGACAGGGTTATTGACACCATTGTGACCCTGATCTTTCGTTCTCTGTCTAAGGCTCGATTCACACCTATGCATGTTGCTTTTGAGCGTTTTTGGAGGTTTTTTTTTCATGCTTGCCACGTTTTTGAGCAGCGTTTTTGCCGCGTTTTGCGTTTTTTTTTTTTTTTTACAGTTTTTTTTTACAGTTTAAAAAAAAAAAAAAAAACCGGCAAAAACGCATCAAAAACGCTGCAAAAACGGTGCACTTGCGATTTGATGCTTGTCCATTGAAATCCATTACATGCAAAACGCTGCTTTTTGCATGAAAAAAAGTCCCCGACCCTTTCCAAAAATGCAGAGAAACAAAAAGGCATTGATGTGAACATGTTCCATAGGAACCCATGTTAAAAAATTCCCGTGCATTTCTGCAAAATGCAAAATGCATCAAAAAACGCGCTAGTGTGAATGGAGCCTTAGGCCTCTTTCACACGGGGCAGATCAGTCATGATCCGCCCCGTGAACACACGCTGGCTCAGCGGGGATCGCTCCGCCGATCCCCGCTGAGCAGGAAGATGACAGGTGCATCGCTGCACGCTGTGCAGCGACGGACCTGTCAGAGCGCCGCTCTCCCCTATGGGGGATCGGATGATGACGGTCCGTAGTGTCCGTCGTCATCCGATCCGATCCGAAAACGGAGGGAAAAGTAGGTTTTTCCTCCGTTACACTTTTCGGATCGGAGCGGGGTCGGATGTCAGCGGACATGTCACCGCTGACATCCGACGCTCCATAGGGATGACTGTATGTCCGTTTTTCATCCGAAAACGGATGGATGAAAAACGGACATACGGATCATCCGTGTGAAAGAGGCCTTAGTCATATTAGTCTGTATTAAAAGACTGATTTCTCCTATTGTTTTAAGCTTATTTTTTTTTGGTAGGACAATGTGCCCTGGTAATTTGGTTTGATACATGTGTCATTTTGAACATTTTCCCAGATTTATATCGGGGGGGGGTAAAAAAAAACAAAAAAAGATTCCTCTTTCCACACAAACGATTAGGATAGAGGAGTCTCATCCCCTGCATGGACATATGCGGCTGCACCCTCCACTGTCAGAATATACTTCTCAGATTAGCGGATGCAGCTGGTGATCAAGAAAACATTTCCAGCATGTCCCTTCAATCAAAGCCAACCAAAGGTTTGACTTCTGTCCAGCTACCTCTGTCCACACACAGTGTATGGACTGCTTACATATTCTAAAGCTATAAAGTTCTAAACCGACTTATCTCAAGTCTGTGAAAGATCAGACCAGTAGGCATCAGAAACAAGGAATGGCCACTCTCTATGCTGTGCTGACAGCTTTGCAGAAGAGAGCTTTAAAAAGCCAAGAACTAGAGCTGCACGATTAATCGTTAAAAAATTGCAATCTCAATTCAACCCCCCCACACGATCTTAATCCAGCATTTCCACGATTTCTATGTAACAAGTGCAGAGCCATTTTCTGCTCTTGTTACATAAACATTTGCTGGCAATGAGATAACTATAAACATTGTATTATTTGATTCTTTTAGATCAAAAGGATGAGCTTCGGTCTGTAAATGAGGTTTAACCACGTAAAGACCTTTTTCCTGACACTTTTATTGCTTACAATTTAAAATCAGTATTTTTTGCTAGAATATTACTAGAAACCCCATACATAAAATGTATATATATGTATATAATTTTTTTGCAGAGACCCTAGAGAATAAAATGGCGTTTGTTGCAATATTTTATGTCACACGGTATTTGCGCAGCGGTCTTCCAAACGCAATTTTTTGGGAACAAAATACACTTCATTGAATTTCAAAAAAACAAAACAGTAAAGTTAGCTCAATTTTTTTGTATAATGTGAAAGATGATGTAACACTGCGAGAATCGTGAGAGAATCGTGATCCTTATTCTAAGCAAAAAAATTGTGATTCTCATTTTAGCCAGAATCGTGCAGCTCTACCAAGAACTACCATTGTGTAACTACTTGCCAACCGCCTAATTGTAAATATAAGTCATTATCTTGACGTTAAATACTGAGGTTATGGTAGCAGCTAGCTGCCACAACCCTGGTGTCTTTATTTACAGTAAGCAGCCGGCTTTCTAAAAAAAGTGGTCCCAGCAGCAGATTCGCCGCAGGATCACTTTTATAGGCGGCGGGAGAGGTGCCCCCTCCCACCATTTCCCAGTGTCTTCCGGGATTACCAAAGCCATCGGTAAACCCAGAAGCGATCAGTGGCTGGGCAGGAAGTCAAGTGAGAGCAAGATGCTTTTAAAGGTAAATTAGAGATTTGGCGTCTTTTTGACCCCAGATCTCTCAATAAAGAGAACCTTTCATGCTTATTTCTATTACAAGGGATGTTTACAAATGAAAGAAAAAAAAAATTTATGAAAAAAAAAAAAAAAATTTAAAGCGCCTCATCCCTCCGAGCTCGCGTGCAGAAGCAAACGCATACGTAAGTCGCGCCTGCACATGTAAATGGTGTTCAAACCACACATGTGAGGTATCGCTGAGATCGTTAGAGCGAGAGCAATAATTCTCGTGCAAGACCTCCTCTGTGACTCTAAACGGGTAACCTGTAAAAATGTTTAAAGCGTCGCCTGTGGAGATTTTTAAGTACCGTAGTTTGTCGCCATTCCACGAGCGTGAGCAATTTTAAGGCATGACATGTTTGGTATCTATTTACTTGGCATAACATCATCTTTCCCATTATACAAACAAGTAGGCTAACGTAACTTTTTTTTTTTTTTTTTCATTAACGTGTATTTTTTCAAAAGAAAATTGCGTTTGAAAGACTGCTGCGCAAATACAGTGTGACACAAAATATTGCAACGACCGCCATTTTATTCTCTATGGTCTCTGCTAAAAAAAATGTATATAATTTTTGGGGGTTCTAAGTAATTTTCTAGCAAAAAATACAGATTGTTACTTGTAAACAACAAATGTCAGAAAAAAAAGCCTGGTCTTGAAGTAACGGTAAGGTAGGAAGTCCACTTAGTACTTTGATGTGGGGAAATAATAAATTGCTATGTATAGCTTCAGTCGCTCCCAGCTTTCATGAGAAATGTTCAGGGTTAAATCCACAGGCTTATCTCCTGTATATGAAAGGTCTTAGTAAGAACTGTTACGTTAAACCTCATATGACCTTTCATAGCCAATCGGTTTTTAGGAACTCTTTATACACTGCAGCTTGGCCAACTTGGCCAGTAACTTTTCATAACCCGAGATACCTTTACAAGATGTAAAGATGCACAGAAATACTGGTTCTTCCTTTTTTTTTTTTTTTTTTTTTTTTTTTTTTTTAATCAATTCTGCTGTTCGCTGATTCTTCTAAACCGTTTTGTGACTTGCAGGAAGGTGACCCTGGTCATGGTGGGGCTAGACAACGCCGGCAAGACCGCCACTGTGAAAGGCATCCAGGGAGGTGAGTGACAGTCCTGGTCCAAGCCTAATCAGGGGGACATTTGTCCTACTCTGTCCCACTGTATCACTGAGCACTGGAGGAGTTCACAAGTACAGAAGAGTAAACCATAAGCACTGCTAACCAAGAGCAGAGTATGTAACAAACAATTGTTGTAGAGAAATTCATACCATTGTCTTGTGGAATGGAAATATAATCCAAGTTTATTTAACAAATATACATGGCAATTCAACAGCAAAGAGGGAAATGCTAAATTGTTTACATTTCGGGATAAATTTATAGCTCCTAGACTGTAAAGATTGTAAGCTCTAACGAGCAGGGCAGTCTGATTCCTCCTTTGTTGAACTGTATTGTAACTGTACTGTCTGACCTCATGGTGTAAAGCGCTGCGCAAACTGTTGGCGCTATAAAAATAAATAAAACAATGTGAGATTGGCTAATGTCCGCTTCACCAATGTAGGCAGAGGATCCTCTACCAGACCCAGCAGGCATACAGACATCAAGGGTTGCAAGGGGGTGGAAATAATGGAGTTCACCAAGGTCACTACTTCTTCCCAGAATCCAACAATGAGTGGACAGGTCCAGAAAATGTATGAGAAGTCCCCTGGGGCCACACTGCCAGCACTCAGAGGGACATGCGGGATTCATCTTGTGAAGTCTGTACATGGTGAACTAGGCTTGGTGCACCAATTAAAATTGAATCAAGCGGTCTCTCAGGGAGACCAAAGATCAGAAAGGGTAGTCCCACACATCGTCTCGGTCATCATTGTCTAAATCAGGTACATCTCGCAGCCATCTAGCCCTAAGGCCCTCCGATACCTGGAGAAAAACGGAGATAAAATGGGAGTACAATCTAGAGGTGAGTTTCTCTGAACAGTCAGAGCGAAGTACCGTTTCCAGGGTGGATTGTTCAATAATTGGGTTCGCTTGTAAGAACTGAACGCGGAAGGCATGGGAAAGCTGGTAATATCAGGGAGATTCACCTTTACTGTTGGTTCTGGTAACTGTTGTTTCCAGTACGGAAAGGGCTGAGACATCCATACTTTGAGTTGTAATGAGAGAAGAGGAGGCAAGGGGAAATGTTCCAATGAGAATCCTGTTCTAGTGACAACTAAGGGTGACCATACAAGTTAGAATCTGTCTGTACAATCAACTTTAGATTAACCAATGTACCAATATAATATGAGCATCTACCTAATCTAACCAATCAAATCGAAGTAGCAGGCCTTGTACTACATCGTTTTTGATAGATCTAAAGGAAATTGTGTCAGATTATGTGATGAGCAAGAGTGGATATCTTACTTTGAAGAGAGTGCCTCTTACTGCTAAACCAAAATATCACTTTAGGGCAGGGGTCTTCAAACTACGGGCCTCCAGTTGTTCAGGAACTACAATTCCCATCATGCCTTGTCATGTCCATGAATGTCAGAGTTTTACAATGCCACAACAATTCCACAACAGTTGGAGGGCCGTAGTTTGAAGATCCCTGCTTTAGGGGGTGGACTAGCTGTTTAAGCTAATTAGAATTAAAATTTTTCCAAAAAAAAAAAATACAAATTCAAAGAACAGATTTCCATTATAACTAATAATCTCACGTTGCATTGACGGTGACTATGATTGAATTTGATTGCATGTACAGTATTAGGGTCATGGTTTGTGGGATGTTTGGGGCCAATGTGGGTCTTTTGTTTAGACTTTAGAAATCATTCTCACACCCTCAGCTCAGTCGTCATTTTCTGTTCTCCAGTTGTAACGAATGACCCCCAATCCTTTTGGCTCTTTTGTAACAGAGTCTCCAGAAGACGTGGCTCCGACAGTAGGATTCTCCAAAGCAGATATTAAGCAGGGGAGGTTTGACATCACGATATTTGACCTGGGCGGTGGGAAGCAGATCCGAGGTATCTGGAAGAACTACTATGCCGAGTCCTATGGAGTGGTGTTTGTTATCGATTCCAGTGATGTGGACAGAATGGAGGAAACTAAGGAGACAGTCGCTGAAGTTCTGCGCCATCCCAGGATCGCTGGGAAACCAGTGTTGGTGTAAGTAAGGCCACCAATTAAAGTAGCTGTTGTTAACACCTATTGGCTCCCAGTGAGGGGATCTGATCGTTTCTGACTTTGCCCCACTCCTTGCTTGCAGGTTTGGGTGTTCACACCGACTGTACCTATGGGTGTTCAATCTATTTGTGTTGCATTATTCATGAAACTGCATATTAAAGAAAAAAATCCAGCAACATTGATGGGATTCTCTCATAGTGACTACAGCAGTTGTGCATACCCGAGAACCCAGCACAGGGATCTCACCAACAAGGTCCCAGAGAGATGATATTGTCACATGGTTTTAATATCCAGTATCTAGCAAATGTTGAGATGTCAGTTTTGGAAGGAATGAATCCTTAAATGAGAAGTTCGGGAATCAAAAATTAAAAACAAACAGTCATACTCACCTAGATGGCTGCAGCACTGATCCCAGCTGCAGCTGTCCCCTGCCGCCTCTAGACTGAGAACTGAGTGATCAAACACAGCAGATCACTCAGTTCTCCCCTCCGTTCTGAGCAGAGAGTGATGACGGCCAGTCTCTGGCTCTCTGCTGTGCCCCTCCAGGATTCACTGGAGCACTGGGCTTTGGAGGGGGTGGGCTGGCTAAGTTTCCCAGTGGCTCGCTGAGAGGTTGAACCAGCTGCTGTTCCAGCCTTCTGGGTGGTTCCCGACATTAAAGTCAGGCTCCCTCCAGAGTCTTTATCAGCTGAGTGACTTTAGCATGCTGTCAGCTGAAAATGGGTTACAGAAGTGCAGACCAAAGTGCACTTCTGTGACCCACAGGAGAAGTAGAGACAAAAGAGCTTTGGCCCTGCTACTCCTTTTAAAGAGCTCACTATGCTCAAACTATGATTGAAAGTTTCCACAACTGGAGTCACCACCACTCCCTTCACTTATTCCTCTACATTCTCTGCCACTTTATATACATATAGTGCTCAGATTTCATTGGCTAAAGGATTACTTTTAGTATTTAAAAATGCTGGAGCCAGTTGTATACTCCTTGTTTTGTTTGTTTTCTGCAAAAAGAAAGAATGAGATAGAGAATTGAATGGGGGAAACCATTGGTTCTTTAAACATTATCATTACTGTGAGCCAAAATATGCTACTTATACAAAAAAGTATTTCCAGCAGACAAACACAGCAGACCATTGCTAAAGTGGATGAAGACCCATAACTTTGTACACACATTTATTTCCTTTTGACAATACAGCTTGGCAAATAAACAGGACCGTGAGGGGGCCATGGCAGAAGCTGATATCATTGAATATCTTTCACTGGAGAAGCTGGTCAACGAGCACAAGTGTCTGTGTCAAATTGTGAGTAACTTTCATCTCCTATGTGTATATCTGTGGCGCTCTCTGCCTGATGATGATCTGCATGTAATGTATTTTTAAGCTAAATTATTTTCCGTGTGAAAATCCAGCCATGTATGCCAGAAGGCGGTTGGATATGAAAGCACCATCCAGCAGTCCAAGGTGTCTCTCAGTCCAGCTACAGGAATAAATAAGGATGAGCTCAGGCGTGTTCGCAAACCGCATGTGAAGAGCCTGCCTGGAAGTCGGCACTTCAGAGCGCTAATCACAAGCAGTAAGACATTTTCCCGATCCGCGGCTGCAGAGATCAGGTAATTTCTCACTGCCTGTGATTAACGTTGTGCAGTGCCGACTTCCTGGTGGGCTTTGCACGTGCGGTTTGCGAACACGCCTGAGCTCATCCTTAGGAATAAACATGAGCAGATGGATTGCTGAGAGTTCATGTTTATCTTTGGAGAAAGGACTAGGGAGGTGCTTTTAGACACAAGGAATGAAAATGTTATCGTTTTGGGTCAATTTCACTTTAATGTCTCTTTTCAGTTTTAAACGTTTTTAAACTTTTATCATCTGTTTTACAAATAAATGCATGGTGCACCCCTGGCACATGATTCCCAGAGCACTGGGGGTTCTATAAAACAAGAGTACAGCAGCAGTTTTCCTCTTTCAGTCTCTTCCTGTGTCTGAATTTGAAATTCTATTTACATTCCCCAGTATACAGATGATCACTACAGGGAGCACTTACAAATGCTTATGTAAAAAAAAAAATGATAATACAAATATGGAATATTTGGGGTACATTTTAATTATTGATTAAAATACACAGCAGGTTGCCTTTGATTGTTTTATTGAAGTGATATTAAATTCCCCCCCCCCCCCTCTTTTTTTTTTTTTTTTTTAATCGAATCCCAATCTTGAAGATTACATTTACTTAGTACCTCTCTTCCTGTCTGTAACATTGCCCTTCAGCTAGTTTCAGTGGCATCCTTTGACCGACCACTGCCGTGCTTTCTCTCATAGTGCCCTATAAAGCTACCCTATTGTACATGTTCCCAGGGTGGGACTACATCTTGGCATGAGCACGCACAGGCAGCCTGAGATGTAAATGTTCAGAAGACACATCTCTGTTCCTCTCCTGGAAGTGATTGATAGCTGTCAATCACTTTCTGGAAAGACAGAGCAGAGGGAAGTGGTCTCTGTCATCTTCTCAAGCTGATTGTGCATGTCTACATTCTACTTTGAAAAAAAAAGGGGGCTATGCAAGTGTGATAGCACAAGGGCTGATGGGACATTTGGTGGTTTGTCAGAGGATTGGGGAGGATTGTCCCTAGCTAGAAGTCATTGTAAGCTGCATGGAGTAGAACAGAGGATGAAGCTGTAAATGGTTACTAGTATGTATAGTTCTGAGGAAGGGGGCTTGTCAACACGTCAGCTTTTCAACCGCGGCATTTTTGGACATCGCCTATGCTGGGATTGTGATTTGACAAGCTTGTATCGTGTGAGTATGAATTTGGCGATTTTATTAATGTAATATGCACTTTGCTCCCTCCTGTGTCTTCTTGCAGGGTACTAGTATGTGACTTTTAAATTGTTTGGACAATAGTTCTTTTTTCACTAAGTGCTGCATGTGTCTCTTGTTTTTAGTAAAATGTACAAGGATTTAGTGCCACTTTAACAAAAATCAGTTCTAAGAGAAATATTAAGGGTGGTACTGCTGACTTGTCATTCTGTAAAAACTAGTTCTCTGGCTGTCTGCCATCAAGCTAGGGAACTAGTAAACCAATGTCTGGAAAAATTGTGAACAACCAATCACTACAATGATTATTGCTTATTCCAAAATTGGGCTGGCATCAGGACTACTGTATATCCTCAATCTACGCTCAGTCTGTACACAACTCTGATCTGTTTTAAAAGCTTTAGTATAATCTTCAGTTGGAACGTTTTTTTGCTTTCATTGCATTTTCTAATTCACATACACATATCGCCTTTTTATCCCTTTTTAGGAGCCGTGTTCTGCAGCCCTCGGCTATGGGAAGAAAATCGATACTCACATTAGGAAAGGGCTGAACTGGTTATTAGGAGTCATAGCAAAGGACTTTGAAGCATTACATGAGCGCATTCAGAGAGAAACAGCAGAGCAGAAGGCCCAGGAGGAGCAAGATAAACAGAAGATCGCTGAGAGGGTGAAAAGACTGAGGGAGGAACGGTAATCGCGGAGTGCAGCTATAATCACTTTCCATGGAGAAACCTAGCTACAACCTAAACACACACAGCACCCTGACAAGCCTCTGAAAAAGGCCAGCCAGTATCAACCTATTCAGATACACTTTCAAAAAACCTGCAGCCAATCATCACACATTCTTCCATTCAAACACACCTCTGCATACTAAAGCTAAATACACACGATCAGAAAATCAGACGAATAATACCGCTTTCAAAGCAATCATACGATAATCTGATCGTTAGTACACAGCTTATGAGAGCTAATTGCGACAGTTAAAGGGGTTGTAAAGGTTCACGTTTTTTCACCTTAATGCATCCTATGCATTAAGGTGAAAAAACATCCGACAATGCTGGCCCCCCCAGCCCCCCCCGTTTTACTTACCTGACCCCTCGAAAGTCCCACGCTCGCTCCCGACATCCTCTTCGCCACTCAGCCTGGCCGTTGATTGGCTAGAGTGGATGGATTGAAAGCAGCGCAGCCATTGGCTCGCACTGCTGTCAATCACATTCAATGATGCGGCGCGCCTGGGGTGGGGCCGAGTGATACAGTCTGCGGCTATAGCCGCCGGCTGTATCACAGAAGCGCGCCCGCAAGAACTAAACACCATGCAAGAGAGCTCATATGAAGGTGTTTAGTTCTTGCGGGGAGGAGCTGAGACAGCCGCCGAGGGACCCCAGAAGACTAGGTTCGGGGCCACTCTGTGCAAAACGAGCTGCACAGTGGAGGTAAGTATAACATGCTTGTCATTTAAAAAAAAAAAAAAAAATACCTTTACAACCCCTTTAATGCAAAATTATCCTAAGGGACAAACACGAAAAATTTTCTTGTACAATACCAGAACAAATTTTTGTTTAATCAGTAGAGTATTTGTCCAAAAAAAAAAATTGAAAGATCAAGACCACGCATGTTCGAAAACAAAAGAATAAATTACAATACAATACATTACATCACTTCCGAAGATGTATTCTGTCTTGCGAGAATTTTCATGACTTTAGTAAGCTCTTCATTTTCGATATGAGACTAGCATACAAAAACAAACAGATGATCATTCGTCCAATATTCTCATTGTGTGTACGAGGCTTTACATGTCCAGCTAAGCCCATGAGCATTTAATGACAGTCTCCCAGTGTGATTTTGTGGGCCAGATTGGGTGACAATAGATTGTCTGTAGGGCTGTGCAAGACTGCCCTGATTAAGCCTTGGGGAATGCCTAGTTATAAAAAAAATAAATGTGTGTCCTTTGGAGAGAAGCAAGGAACTTTTCCTTAGGGGGATCATTCAACATCACAAGTTTCATTTTCAAACTGCTATAAATTGGGTACAAAAATTGGGTACTAAAGAGCAATTATTTTTCTAGTCTTTATAAATAAGCCCCCGGGTCAAGCACTGGTTGTCCTCTGTGACTGAACATGCAGCATGTCACCTTCTAATTGTATTCTTGTTCCTCCAGCATGTTAGAATAATTACATAGTTAAAGGAGAAGTCCTGCCTGAGATTGTTTGGCTGGGCTTCTCCTATGGGTCACAGGAGTGCAATGTTTGCACTCCTATGACCCGTTTTCAGCGGAGAGCAGTCTGAAGTCTGCTTTCCGCTGACGTCAATGGAATCGGACCAGGCACCGCGTCATCCCGACTCAGGAAGTCGGGATCCACCAGCTGCCTGGACTGATGGCTGTCTCAGCCTCTCAGCAAAACGCTGAGATGGCCGATCCCCGCCCCTCCACAGCTCAGTGCTCCGGTGAGTGTGGAGGAGCAGAGCAGGAGAGCTGCTGATTGACAGGCAGCAGCTCTCCTCTCGGGGAGCTGAGAGAACCGAGCCATCGGCGATGTTCGGTGGCTTGGTTATAAGTGAAGAGGCAGCAGGGGACAGATGCAGCATTGGTCTGATACTGCATCCACTTAGGTAAGTATGAATCTACAAAAAAATAAAACCAAAAAAACATCTCTTTTAATCTTGTTGGGGAAAAAAAGACACAAGTCCATCCAGGTAAACCCACAGAAAAAAAATACACACACACACAAATGGAAACTTCATTATACACAATCCTATACCTACAGTTGATCCAGAGAAAGGCATACAAACCCCCCCAATAAGGCATGATCCAATTTGCTCCAGTGGGGGGGGGGGGCTGGGGAATCCTTCCCGATCCCCCAACAGGCAATCGGATATTCCCTGTATCAACTTTCCCTTTTAAATATTAGAATCCAGTTATATTTTGTATATTCATAGTTAATAGAGGGCTTAGGCAGAAACCTAATTATTTCTACAATTGATTAATACAAGATGTATTTAATGCTCCTATTTATAGAGAAGAGAGGGAGCGAGAAGAAGCAGAGCGGGAGGGACGAAAACTTGTGGAAGAAGACGCATCTGTTCCTATGGTCAACCCATTCCAACCCATAACTGCCGTTATTAAGGAGGTATTGTCATTAAATCATTTTAAAATAATACGCTGTAAGGTTACCCACAGACATGGCATAGTGGTCTTATGTCAGTGTCTCTTTCTTGAAAAAAAAAAAAAAAAAAAAACAGCAGAAGCTTTTTGCCTTCGGGTCTTTTTTTCTCCAATTGAAGCCCTTGATGGGAAAGACACATCTCTGACTAATTCAGCTGTATGTGTTAATTTCAGCTTGAGCTGGTGATCTCTGTAATCAGCTGGCTTTTGCGATCCTCAAAACATAGCAATATTGAAATAAATTCAATCAAATGTTTTTTCCTTTTAATCATCAAAGGCACTCTTTTAACCAGACAGTGTTAAAGAAAACGTATGTGAGAAACATGAAAGCTGTCATTGCTGACCTCTCCTTCTAGAATTGCTAGCTGCCTGGCTGTACTGCTTACCCTGCAGTTTTAATTTCAACTTCTTAACCCAGAAGAAGTATGTCAATATGGACTGGACCTGGTCTGCATACTATTCTGATAGAGCTTTTTTTTTTTTCACAGAAAGAGGTGATCTCAAGCAGCCTTTCTATCCCCCCCCCCCTGAAAGATTATAAAAAAGCAGACCATGCTCCACAAATGTAACGTCTACTTTTATTTTCACTGCTATTCCCCTCCTCACTGCTATTTCCCCTATGCCAAAACAGTGGAGCAAAGGGTGACCTTGCCATCCTTTCTGTAAGATCCCGGACATTGCTAAGCAACCGGAATCTAGCTACAAGACGTGACTGTCTTCACAAGAGGCTTTGGGTACTGCTGAGGATCTTTCTGAAAGGATGATAATGTCACCCCCTGTAGTACGGAAACAGTGGGTAAAGTAACTATATTTACTAACCACCTTTCCCCAACAAGCATTTTTTTTCTACAATATTTTGTCCTGAAGGGTAAAAATGAAAAAATAAAGTAGAACTTTCCAAGAAATATAAGGCCTGCGGTAAGTCCCATCATATACATTACCAATTGGATTTTTGAATTCACAACTGATCTACTATTATCAAACCAGTGAGAATTGATGGATGATTGTTACTATAGTGCATTTAGCTTCTTTGTCTCTGCTGAACTTCATAATGGACAATATTTATAATAAATTACTTTTCCTTATCTGACCTTCCAAGTCCAGACATTCTCTAGTGCTAGAACACTCCCCACTGGTTCACTCTCCTTTTTTCTCTTGCTTTGTTAGAATGAAGAAAAAATCAAGAAAGAAAAGGAAAAAAAGAAACAAAAAACTCAGAATGGAAAAGTTGGCGCTGAAATCCCCCTAGAGTCAAAGGTTGATCAAGAGGAGGCAGAGTCGGACAACGAGGACGCTGACAGCAGCCCAACATCGCAGGATGAATGTTTAATGGACTCGTACAAAGATGCTTTAAGCCAGAAGCTGGAGCAGGATGAGAAGAGAGAGACAGGTACTCTCTTGGAAACCAGCTGCTTTTGTATGCAGAAATATTGTTCATTTGTGTATCTTCTTCACTTGTCTCTGTCTGGAGATCAGTACATGGCCTGCTGTTTTGCCATCGGAAGCTGTGGTTACAATCCGGTGTCTGGAACTCAAGTACAGATTCTTAGCTATTGATCACTGCCAGTGGGCAGCGTTCAGCTGGCAAAGCAACATCTGCGTATTACTGTCTTATCTCTGTGCTTGTTCTTGTGATGCAGTCAGGCGGAGTCTGCAGACACTAAAATAAATATTTTGCATAAAGCTACTATAACTGAATGACATTTACTATTAGATAAATGTTGCATATTCAACTGAACTTCACAAATCATGTTTACAGTTGGGGGGCCATGTGTGTTTAAAATCAACTGTTTTGCTAGAAATTTGTAACACTCTCTGGTCTTTGCATCTCTTAGAGCAGGGGTAATGAATTCAAATTCAAGGGAGGTCTAGTCGCTATAATTTTTTTCCAGCTGAGGTCTGAATCTCAAGTTTGTGCTATTATTAAGATTATAGTCATTGTATGTTTATCAAAAATATATCGGGTGTGCCCATCAGAGTGCCCCCCTTACATCGGGTGTGCCCATCAGAGTGCCCCCCTTACATCGGGTGTGCCCATCAGAGTGCCCCCCTTACATCGGGTGTGCCCATCAGAGTGCCCCCCTTACATCGGGTGTGCCCATCAGAGAGCCCTTTTAAACCTATAGAATAGTAGAGCTCATAAAAGTGAACAGTGTACTTGTACCTGATGAACATTTGTCTTTAGTCAGGCAGGCAGGGGTTGGGATCTTGAGAAGGAGCGAGTTGCAGGGGCAGGAGCTGGGTGGAGAAGCTTGCTGCAGGGGGCGGGCACACACCTGATTGCAAACCAATGACTGCTCAGCAGTGGAGATCCAGTACTGTAGACTGGAGGGGTGACAGTCTGGACAGGCGCGTCCACCATTTCTTAGACACTCCTTTCACAAGATCCACTTTCTGTACTCCCTGGCTGTGTTCCTATTTGTCTTAAATATTTTGGTCATTTCCACCTTATGTGTTTCTTTTCTTCCTGTTTTTCTCGGTAATATGAAGTAAAATGGGGGAAAAAAAGCCATTTTGTGTGTCCAGGACCCCTACTTATTGGCCTTAGCAGCTGTGCAGGGAACTCAGAGGAGGGATCCCAACATTAAAATTCCCAAGTGATATTAGAAGCCATGGGATGGTATTAATCCTCAGCATCAACCAAAAACAGAAATATCAGGTTTAAGTGAACTAACCTTTTTAATATGAATTTATCTATATTTTTTTTTTTTTAGATAATGCAAAAAAGAAGCTGAAGAAACTAAAGTTAAAAAGAAATAACAGAATAGAACCTCTTGGCCCCCAAGAGGCAGAGACAAAGAGCCCAGCTACTCCTCCCCCACAGTTACCTGGTAAGTAGAGGCTTGAGTTGCTCAGAAGATGTTTTAAACTGAGAACAATGCGTTTTTATATACTGGACAGCACCCGGCAGGAAGAATTTGTTACAAGTCCCGAATCTCATTCACCATCCATTACAGAACACCTGAGGCAAAACCTCTGAACGTGCTTTGAGCCCTACCATGGCAAAAAATGTAGTTATTAAAATCGATTGAATTAATTGATTTACTCGTGAAAGGAGTACTTTCAGCAATAAAAATTGCTGTAATGTTGACGTCTTCCCTTTTCTGTAGTACAGAGATCTCTTGAAATTGTATCTATTTTTACACTGTCATTAGTTTGTGTGTAAATTATGTAATATTGTACCACACTCCAGTATTTATGTCTGTAAATAGTTTTTAAATGGTGAGATGAAGTTTTGAAGCATAAAAAGATTGCTATCGCTTATAATTGTTAATGTGTTGTAGATTGCATGTGGTATGATTTTAAAGGTAAAGGGCTTTTTTACTTTCATCCAAAAGCAGACTGCTGTATCAGACCAGTAGAGCCGGGGTCTGCTTTTGTGCTAACTGTGAAAAACCCCTTCAAAGTGTTCACTTTCCACAAGGATCATCTTTTGGTGCCTTGATTTGTTATATTGTGAGAAATTGTGTTTTGTTTTCCCTGTAGTTGGCTGGGGAACCCCAAAAGTTACTAGACTTCCAAAACTTGAGCCTCTGGGAGACAACCATCATAATGGTAATTGTACAAAGCCTTCGCCTTCAGCTTCTTCGCATGCAAATCCATTTTCCCTGGTATTAACAGCACTCACCGTCTCATTATTAACCCCCGTCTCATGCATGGCTCTTTTCATATGGAAATTGGGTCTAACAAGTGGAGTGTTAATCATGTATAATTAGTGGCAAACATAAGTTTAAGAGTTTTTTCTCAATCCAGCCCAAACTATTTATTCAGTTTTGAGTTGTGTAGGGAAGTTAGAACCCTTGTTAGGCTTTTATTGATAATCAGAAAGGAAAGTCAGCATGCTAGACTTGAACAATCCGGAAAATGTTTATTGAAATCCCATAGTAGAAGAAAAGAAATTCTTGATGAACATTCTGCACGCTGCTATACACCCATTCTGGCAAACTTTGCAATGAAAAACAGGTTTTTAGTTCACACATATTGCAATACATGTTTAAGTCATATTCTCTGAAAAATGGCTAAGAAATCATCAATTCTGGCAGGGTAAGTAAACAGGAGCACAACTGTATATAATCTATCTGGTGCTAAAGGAGTGTGACCACAAATTCTGGAGGAACCCTCTGTACACTACTATATCCTTTCTGCCAAACTTTGCAATGAAAAACAGGGATTTTTAGTTCACATGCATTGTAATACATGTTTAAACTGGCCAATGGCATCAAAGTAATCTGCCTTATGGCCAGTCCTACTCTGCTCTGCCAATGCAAAGGCTATGGTTAAACATGTATGGCAATATGTGTGAACTCAAAATCTCTGTTTTTCATGGCAAAAATTGCCAGAAAGGGTGTATAGCAGTATGCAGAGGGTTCATTAAGAATTTCTAGTGTTAACATGTGGTCACACCCCTTTAGCACCTGATAGATATATACATGTACAGGCTATTGTGATTTGAGCACAGACATATCTTGTTTCTGTATCAGAAGAAAACACAAAGTAACACCGCTCTGAACTTCGATATCCGGATAGCAGATAATTGGTAACTTCGGCACACCCAAAATCCAGGTGCTCTGAGGCTCAGGATGTCCTCCTTACATCCAAACAGGCAAACTTGAAATTAACTGAAGAAAAGCCGGCACTCTGGATATATCATCTGTGGTCTTTATTGTATCATGACAAGTATAAAGAAGGACAAGCAGACGTGTTTCGGCACAAGCCTTGTTCACAGCTCTTAACAGCTGTGAACAAGGCTTGTGCGAAACGCGTCTGCTTGTCCTTTATACTTGTCATCATACAATAAAGACCACAGATGATATATCCAGATTGCTGGCTTTTCTTCCGTTATCTTCAAGTATATCAGAAGAAAAGACACCAATGTTTGAAGAGCACGGCGGCTCATTTTATTAGGTTTACAGAAATAGATGACCATGACCATCTCTGTTTGCGACCAAAGAGGGCCTCCTGTGCCCTGGAAATGTCAGCGTTCTTTCTTCTTCTGATATGGGGCTTCAGTAAAGTCTGGTGTGCTGGCTTTTTTTTCTGATTGGATTTACACAGCATCACTGTTTAGCTGTGCACCCACCCTTGTTGAAGGATTTTGAAGATGTTTGTGTGGTATGGTATGATGAACTTATTTTTACTCGAAAGGCAAAGACAGCAATTGCCCAACACAGGCTCTATAGTTTTCCCACTTTATTAATCAAAAATGTGTTTGCTGCAGGCTGTGTCCCCATTGGAGAGATTAAGCATGACTTCCAACCTCTCTGATGGACTTGTCACTGGGACAGGAAGTGATGGTAAATCCTACAGTGGGGGCACAGCAGTAAAAACCTAGTTCTAACCTCTGCCTGCAATAAAACAAAAATAGCTTGCGCTGGGGTTGGGATACGGTCTATGTAGACATATATGGAGTGATGCTGATGGTATGTATAGGCCTTGTTGCCATGAAAGTTTCATCTGGGAATTCACAGAGCACCTCCAGCATAACTACCCATGTCACATTGTTCACTGCATTTGTGCCTGCACTGATATCACCCCAACATTTCTAGTGTCCCTTCCTGTCAGATCACCATGCTACCTTCTTTAAAAGGGTAACTCCACTGGCGTTGGGGGGGAATCAAATAAAAAAATTATATAGTATACACAAACCCTATTGCAAATGAATGTTCTTAAAAACTACCTTTCATTTTTTAATCTGCAGTGATGTAATTTTCTGTAAAATTGAATGCAATATGGCAGACAGTTGGTATACATAACACCCCCAGAAATGTAATTTCCTGCTTGTGTGATTAGCTTACTAATTTTTCCAGAAGTCTGCACTAAGATACAAGTCAGATTTTAGGCATCCTCTGCAACAAACATTTCATGGGTTTGCCATGTCTACAGGGACACAGACCCTGCAACTTTCCTCATTAGAATAATGCAAGTGCATCAGCTGAATAATAATGAAACAGTCACTCCCATTCAGATCCACATTTAAACAAACAGCTTTTTCCTCAGAGCAGAAATGGATAGGGATCTGCAACAAAGTTTATTGAAATCTCAGCCATGTATGTAGATCACTCAGAGGGTTTTTTTTTTTTTTTTTCCACAGAGGTAGAGGTACTCCTTAAAGTAGCTCTGTCACTTAAAAAATTAAAACGAGCTGCTAAAGCTGAATATTGGCTGCTCTTAAAGGCAGTCTCAGAGCTTACTTGCTTTGTCTTGCTGCCATATTCTTATTGCCTCACCACTGTTATGTTTTGCCGCCTTGGCCAATAAGAATGTGTATAAGGCAGGAAAGGATGGGCAAGCTCCATTACTACAGAAAACCCTGACATTGGGCTGCAGCATGAGAGCTGCTGTACATACAGTGGCTTGCGAAAGTATTCGGCCCCCTTGAACTTTTCAACCTTTTGCCACATTTCAGGCTTCAAACATAAAGATATAAAATTTTAATTTTTTGTGAAGTGGAACAAAATCTATTGGATATTTTAAACTTTTTTAGCAATTAAAAAACTGAAAAGTGGTGCGTGCAAAATTATTCGGCCCCTTTACTTTCAGTGCAGCAAACTCACTCCAGAAGTTCAGCGAGGATCTCTGAATGATCCAATGTTGTCCTAAATGACTGATGGTGATAAATAGAATCCACCTGTGTGTAATCAAGTCTCTGTATAAATGCACCTGCTCTGTGATATTCTCAGGGTTCTGTTGAAAGCGCAGAGAGCATCATGAAGACCAAGGAACACACCAGGCAGGTCCGTAATACTGTTGTGGAGAAGTTTAAAGCTGGATTTGGATACAAAAAGATTTCCCAAGCTTTAAACATCCCAAGGAGCACTGTGCAAGCGATCATTTTGAAATGGAAGGAGTATCAGACCACTGCAAATCTACCAAGACCTGGCTGTCCCTCTAAACTTTCAGCTCAGACAAGAAGAAGACTGATCAGAGATGCAGCCAAGAGGCCCATGATCACTCTGGATGAACTGCAGAGAACTACAGCTGAGGTGGGAGAGTCTGTCCATAGGACAACAATCAGTCGTACACTGCACAAATCTGGCCTTTATGGAAGAGTGGCAAGAAGAAAGCCATTTCTCAAAGATATCCATAAAAAGTCTCATCTAAAGTTTGCCACAAGCCACCTGGGAGACACACCAAACATGTGGAAGAAGGTGCTCTGGTCCGATGAAACCAAAATCGAACTTTTTGGCCACAATGCAAAACGATATGTTTGGCGTAAAAGCAACACAGCTCATCACACTCAACACACCATCCCCACTGTCAAACATGGTGGTGGCAGCATCATGGTTTGGGCCTGCTTTTCTTCAGCAGGGACAGGGAAGATGGTTAAAATTGAGGGGAAGATGGATGCAGCCAAATACAGGACCATTCTGGATGAAAACCTGTTGGAGTCTGCAAAAGACCTGAAACTGGGACGGAGATTTATCTTCCAACAAGACGATCCCAAACATACAGCAAAATCTACAAAGGAATGGTGCACAAATAAACGTATCCAGGTGTTAGAATGGCCAAGTCAAAGTCCAGACCTGAATCCAATCGAGAATCTGTGAAAAGAGCTGAAAACTGCTGTTCACAAACGCTCTCCATCCAACCTCACTGAGCTCGAGCTGTTTTGCAAGGAAGAATGGGCAAGAATTTCAGTCTCTCGATGTGCAAAACTGATAGAGACATACCCCAAGCGACTTGCAGCTGTAATCGCAGCAAAAGGTGGCTCTACAAAGTATTAACGCAAGGGGGCCAAATAATTTTGCACGCCCCACTTTTAATTTTTTTATTAGTTAAAAAAGTTTCAAAAATCCAAAAGATTTTGTTCCACTTCACAATTGTGTCCCACTTGTTGGTGATTCTTCACAAAAAATAAAAATTTTATATCTTTATGTTTGAAGCCTGACATGTGGCAAAAGGTTGAAAAGTTCAAGGGGGACAAATACTTTCGCAAGCCACTGTATGTACACCTCTAGTACATTCACTTCATACCTGCTAGCAGCTTTGTTTTTTGTATATGCAAGTAAACTTAGGGGTCCGTGTTAACAGACTTTTGATGGGCAAATGCATTATACTTTGATATCAGTTTAAAGCTTCTAACATCATTCAAAATTTATTGCAGGTGTATTTGACCTGAAGCTATCCTGCATTTGACCTGTTTCAGTAACTTTTACATTCTGTTAGACCTGCACAGGGAGAACAACAGATTTGAAAGAAATGAAAGCCTGTCAAAGCCTTTGGATTAGCATGACAACCAGGCAGTTGTTTTTTTTTTTTTTTTTTTCAAAGGGAGTGGTAGCCAATGGATATTTCACAGCTGATTTTCTGCAAAGTAAGCCATTCAGGGAGATACCTCCCATATAGCAACAATGGGCAGTTACAAACTGAAAGATGGCACGTGCATACAACATGTGCTTCAAGCTTTTATATCCGCTTTCATAAGTCGTCCCCATGAGATCTGGAAAGAGCAATGATTGTGCAATGCTTGTCTGTGTTGCCCATAGTTACTGTTCAGATTTCCCTTTTATTTTTTTATTTTTTTTGATCTGAGCTAGATACATGAATCTGGTTTTTATGGCAACAAGACCTTGCATTTTTGCGCAATATTTTAATAAAATGTAGCTACTACTTAACTAACTTCTAGTGCACGTATCAACTAACATCTCTTCATCATCTAGAGCCGGCATCTGGCCTAATGAGCATTCCCTTCCATCTTCGCTCACATTTTTACCTGTCTTTTTTTCCCATCAGCTGTACTAATCAGTCAATTTTATTTGTGTGTTTGATATTTTTATTTTGAAATAGATTTTTATGGAAAGCCACTTCCGCCACTGACGATACGGCAAAGACCCAACAGCGACGCTCATGATGTCATTTCTTGAGATGCACAGTCTACTTCCCCCCCCACCCCCTCTGTGTCCTTGCACTGATGATGGTTAGTTGGGAACACTAATTTAGAAAAAAAAAACACAACAGGCAAGTATTGTGAGCTACAGGCATAGGAATCACTTTTACCAGCCTTTGGGGTTAAGTGATCAGTTTAGAGCTACCAGGTATCGAATACAGATTAAAAAGCAACTGTACCCTCGAAGTAGTGGCTTTAAAAGAGAATGTGTGTGTTTTTTTTTTTTTTTTTTTTTTTTTTTAATAATCATACTTGCCTGGGTGGATGCAGCATCTGTCCCCCGCTGGCTCTAAGACTGGTGGGGGACATTGCTGATCGCTTGGTTCTCAGAGCTCCATAAGCAGAGATCTGGTGACTTGGCTCTCTGCTCTGCCCCCCTGTGCTCACTGGAGCGCTGGGCTGTGAAGGGGGCGGGATTGACCGACTCAAGCTCTGAGGCTTATAGGCTTGCTGGGAGGCTGAGCCTGGTGCCGGTCTAGGCACGTGGGCAGTTCTTGTCCGTGTGGACATGATCTTTCCCGAGCCTGGACTGGCTCCATGACATCAGCCGACAGCAGGATTCAGCCCACTGTCTGTTGAATATGGGTCACAGGAGTGCAGAACGAACTGCACTCATGTGATCCACAGGAGAAGTACAGCCAAACGAGCTTTGGCGGTACTTCTCCTTTTAAGGCAGGGAAATCTTCCATTGGTTCTTCAGTGCTGTCTGGAACTCTTGCAGGAAGCGCTCCTCCCACCCTTGGCCTGGCTGTGAGTTCCCCATCTATTCTTAGATCTGGAGTTTAGGTAATGCAGTAGTTCAATGTACTGAGCCCGCTAGTGGAGTCACTGTAGCAATGGCAAACTCACTAAGGCCAATGACCGGATAAGCTCACTTGAAAAGCAAGCTTGGCCTGTCCTAGCCCTTTCAGGGTATGAAGAGATCTTTTTGCCTACACCGATTGCAGTGAAGGTGATTACTCCACTCCACCCAAAACGGAGAGATCTGTATCTCTTTAAACAATGACCATTTTGTCACTACTTTCCTGCTCCTTTCTTTTTTTTATAAATCTGACTTCTTGCCTACAAAAGAGGATGATTGAATGGCAAGTTAAGAAAACAAAGAATGGATGGCCTGTAGCTTTTTTTTTTTTTTTTTTTTTTTTTTTTTTTTTTTTTAATTCTAAATAACAGGAAATCGAACACACAGATTTTGGCTCAGTATTAAACATTTATATCAATTTTAAACTTCATAATATATGTGTACAGATTTTAAAATGTTTTTTTATAATGTCATTCTGGGAAGCAAAATGTTTGCAGACTATTTTAACGCTGTAAAAATATCACTGTTTAAAGTATTTTACTGACTTTTAAATTGTATTCCTTTTTCATGTTCATAAACTTTGGCCCATTCATGTATCCTCTGTTGGGTCATGGACAAATTAAATACAGTTTATCCAGGTGAAAGGGCCCAGAAGAAGTTGCATTTATTGTGATCTGACCAATAGGAAGCCTAAGTTGTGAATATAGCTGATCTCTACAGTGACCACAGCTGTCAAGCTGATTGCTTTACAAGGGATGAACACCGTTTAGAATTTGCATTATTTATTCATAACTCCTGTTCCTGATCAATGTAACCACTCTCACTTTCTCTAAAGATCCAACCCTGCAGAACCCTGAACCTATCCCTGGAGAGACCTCTATATGCCCAAATTTTGGAAGAGCCTCAGCCAGTGCTGACCCCTGTGCTCCTGGTGGAGATCAATGTTCTCTACAGTTATTAGTGCACCCTACAGTCACTGAGCTTTGAATGCAGCCTCTTGTTGGCATCCAACACCATTTTAATTTACTGTTTAATATAACCTTCCATAATACCATGTAGTTCATTGTATATAATTTATCACAGTCTTGGTACCTTTTGAACACAAAATAAATTTATGTATATACAACAACTTCTATATGTGTATTTTTAATTCTAGTCAGGTATAAAAGACACACGTTATTGCAGCTCTGTAGTCAATAAATACCAGTGATTAAATGTATTTTTGGATGCATGCAGTGTAATTACTTGACTTTTGTATGGTATCAGCCTCTTGCGGCCCCTGTATAGCAGGGCTCTAGTGTGAATCAATTCATGTGCTGACAAGAAGCATGCTGATAGGAGGAGAAAGCAGTGTAACAGAGAAATGAGCTCACTGGGATGCTCCTTCTCCTTTCATTCACCAGTAACTGGCTAGGTGGGTCCAGGATGGCCTGGGCTCAGAGGAAGTGGGTTGAATGATGCTGGCCATCAGATCTAACATCAGAAAAACATTACTGCAGGAGGGATTTCTTGATTGACGCTGAATATTTCAGCAAAATATATTCGGGTATTTTTGTTTTTTTTTGTCTGGAGTTCTGCTTTAAACATGCAATGAAAAGGAACCCTCATGAGTGGGAATTTAATGGCAACAGGGTTATGTGCAAAAATATAGGACTTTAAAATGGTGTCATGTATTATTAAAGTAACAAAAGCTTTTATTATTGACAACAAATATTAAATAACATTGATACAAAAGCTATTCATAGTTTTTTAGATATACAATATTCCTATCAAATGTGGGTCACAACTTGAGATCCTAAAATGTATATACCCAACACGTTTCGAGAATGGTATATCACTGCTCTTCTTCAGGGTTTACACCACAGAAAGGAACTATACTTTATTACATTATGGTACAGTATACTGTAAGAATAGATCCCAGAGGTGGTTCTTTCCTAAATGTACATAATATAATTGGGTACTAACATTTATAGGTAAGGTTAATCCAGGGAAAATCCGATTACCCCTCGGGGGTCAGGAAGGTATTTTTTCCCTTGTTGGAGCAAATAGGATCATGCTTTGATGGGGTTTTTCGCCTTCCTCTGGATCAACTGTGGGTGAAGGATTGTGTATATGAAATGACAAGACAGCAGTAAAAATCTGACCCCTCGCCACTTTATCCAAGTGAAAAGAAAGTTTCTCTTTAGTTATACGTGAAAACAAACATTCCATGAGAGTCCTATGGGACCCGAGCCCTTCCTGGAAATGGTGGGTGTCTGGTGATCCTCTGACCCTGAACTTCTATGCAGATAAAGCCTCGTAGCTTTGCTTCTACATACTTATCCTGGGTCAGCAACCGTACTGACACCAAGTAATCTGAATGACAGCCAAGCTATTAGCATTTTCAGAAGGGCCCTCATGCTTTCTATAATCCTGTCTTAGTTATAATACACGGAGCCAACCAATCATCTTCTAGCCATGGGGGCCACAAACAATAGATAGACTATTCTACTATACTATACTGGTTCCTAGGAGCGACGCTTCCTGTTCTATATGTACACAGATAGGTCTCCCAGCAACGCCAGACTTCCGGCTCCCAGAAGGCTTCGCTTCCGGATGTGGCTGGAGGAAGGAAGACAGGCCAATCAGCGCTCAGAGAGGGCGCAGGCGCGCGGGCTGTGTTGTTCCATCTGAGAGCGGAGAGAGTGAGGAGAGTGCGGGCTGTGTGTGTGAAGAGATCCCGGCAGACATGGCGCAGTACAAGGGAGCGGCCAGCGAGGCCGGGAGAGCCATGCAGCTGATGAAGAAGAGAGAGAAGCAGAGGGAACAACTCGAACAGTTGAAGCAGAAGATCGCCGAGGTGACCGCTCATACCATGTAGCGCCACTCTATGGTTCTGCACCGTACTGGCCTGCTCCAGCTGTGTGCTGCACTGTACATGTCTGTATTACACAGCTGGAGCAGAAATACCCCCCTGGGGTGACCATAGTGTGCAATTCTACTCAGTACTTTACATCCCTGTGATATACAGGAGAGCAGACACATACTACTACTATAGACCAGAGGTAGGCAACCTTTCAAAGGTTGAGATCTACTTGAACAACACGGAGGAAAGCAAAGATTCCTGGGGGGGTGTTGTCGCCCTTTAAAAAAAGAAAAAAAAGCCTCCAATAAATGCCCCACTTCAAATCCCCCCCCGTTCACATCCCCCCCTCCAGTATTATACTATGCCCCTTCCCCCTACACACACACCTCTGACGCCTCTCCACCCAGTAGTGTCCTGTACCCCCCCATAGCAGTGTCTTTTGCCATCCCCCTCCACTGTAGTGCCCTCTGCCCCCCCCCCCCCATAGCAGTGTCCTCTGCCACCTCCCCTCCCCACACACACCTCTGACTCCCCCCCCCCCTCCCTCCTCCAACACCTGGTAGTGTCCTGTGCTCCCAACCCTCCAAAGCAGTGCCTTCTGCCACCCCCCTCCACTGGAGTGCCCTCTGCCATCCCCCCATAGCAGTGTCTTCTGCCATCCCCTCTGCTATGGGGGGGGGGGGGGCAGAGGGCACTACAGTAGAGGGGATGGCAGAAGACACAGCTATGGGGGGGGGGGCAGAGGGCACTACAGTGGAGGGGGATGGCAGAGGCCACTGCTATGGGGAGGCAGCGGGCACTACAGTGGAGGGGGATGGCAGAAGACACTGCTATGGGGGGGGGCAGAGGGCACTACAGTAGTGTCCTCTGCCATCCCCTTCCACCGTAGTGCCCTCTGCCCCCCCCCCCCCCCAGCAGTGTCTTCTGCCACCCTCCTCCACTGTAGTGCCCTCTCCCATCCCCCATAGCAGTGTCCTCTGCTGTCCCCCTTCACTGTAGGACCCTCTGCCATCCCCCTCCACTGTAGTGCCCTATCCCATCCCCCATAGCAGTGTCCTCTGCCATCCCCCTCCACTGTAGTAATGAAATATGTCTATATACAATGGTGTATCATGCTATAGTTTAACAAAGATCTCCATATAATGGGATGTCGTGGTGCAGTGTAACAGTTCCATAAACAATGATGTGCCATCGTACAGTGTAATATTTTGTATCATAACATCCTGTGAAATATGGATCTCTATTACATTGTACTATGACACCCCACTAATACACATATATCTATTACACTGTACTTTAGCACCCCATTATTTGTGGATCTTTGTTAGACTGTACCATGACACCTTATGTATGGATCTCTAACATAGTGTCATAGTACAGTGTAATAGATATCCGTGTATAATGAAGTGTTGTGGTACAGTGTACAAGAGATCCACATAAAATTGGGTGTTGTGGTACATTGTAATAGTAGATATGTGCATATAATAGGGTGTCATAGTACACTGTAACAGAGATCTGTATATAGTTGGGTGTCATAGTACAGTGTAACAGAAATCCATGCACAGTGATACGTCATAGAACTGTAATAAAGATCCATATGTAATAGGCTGTCACGGCACAATGTAATAGATATTTGTTCATGTCATGGTATGGTGTAATAGAGGTTAGAGATCCACATATAATGGGGTGTTATGGTACAGTTTAATTGATATCTGTGTACAATGGTGTGTGTGATGCTATAGTGTAACAGAGGTCGGTATATAATGGGGTGCCATAGTACAGTGTAATAGAGATCTGTATATAATGGGGTTCCAGATTACAGGGTACCAGATGTCCATGCACAATGGTGGGTCATGGTGAAGCGCAACAGAAATCATCATGTAATGGGGGTGCTGTGATGCAGTGTAATAGATATCTGTGTACAATGGTGTGTCATGCTATAGTGTAACAGAGATCTTTATATAATAGGGTGCCATAGTACAGTGTAACATAGATCCATATATACTGAGGTGTCATGGTACAGTGTAGGAGAGATCCGGGTATAACGGGGTCTTGTGGTACAGGATAACGGCTCCCCATATAATGGGGTGATATGGTATAGGATAACAAAGATCTCTATAGAGTGGGGAAAATCATTTTTTGATCCCCTGCAGATTTTGTAAGTTTGCCCACTTACAAAGAAATGAAGGGTCTATAATTTTTCTCATAGGTGTATTTTAAATGATAGAGATAGAATATCAACCAAAAATCCAGAAAAAACACATGACACAAATGTTATAAATTGAGTTGCAGTTCAGTGAGTAAAATAAGTATTTGATCTCCTACCAACCAACAATAATTCTTGCTCCCACAGACTGGCTACAGTTTGTGCTCATGTGGTACACAGATTAGTCCTGTCAATTTAACAACTTGTTATGTGTATAAAAGACACCTGTCCACGGATACTTTCTTCCATTCAAACCCCCCCGTCATGGGCAAGACCAAAGAGCTGTCAAAGGATGTTAGGGACAAGATTGTAGACCTGCACAAGGCTGGAATAGGCTAAAAGACCATCAGCAAGAAGCTTGGTGAGAAGGAGACAACTGTTGGAATGATTATTTGCAAATGGAAGAAATACAATATAACCATCAATCACCCTTGGCCTCAAGCTCCATGCAAGATTTCACCTCATCGGGTAAGGATGATCATGAGAAAAGTGAGGGATCAGCCCAGAACCACACGAGAAGAGCTTGTGAATGATCTCAATGCAATTGGGACCACAGTCACCAAACAAACCATTGGTAACGCAATACGCCGCCTTGGATTGAAATCCTGCAGCGCCCACAAAGTCTCCATCTGAAGTTTGCCAATGTACATCTAAATGATTCAGAGAAGGATTGGGAGAAAGTGCTGTGGTCAGATGAGATCATATTTGAGCTCTGTGGTATCAACTCGCCTCACTGTGTTTGGAGGAAAACAAAATGATGACTATGACCCTAAGAACACCATCCCTACAGTCAAGCACAGAGGTGGAAACATTATGCTTTGGGGCTGTTTTTCTGCTAAAGGTACAGGCCGACTTTGCCACATTGAGGGGCCAATGTACGAGGCCATTTATTGTAAAATCTTGGATGAGAACCTTCCTCCCTCAGCCAGAACACTGAGGATGGGTCGTGGATGGGTCTTCCAGCACGACAATGACCCAAAACATACCGCCAAGACAACAAAGGAGTGGCTCAAGAAAAAGCACAATAAGGTCATAGAGTGGCCTAGTCAGTCTCCAGACCTTAATCCTATAGAAAATTTATGGAGGGAGCTGAAACTTCGAGTTGCCAAGTGACAGCCAAGCAACCTTAAGGATTTAGAGCAGATCTGTAAAGAAGAGTGGACCAAAATCCCTCCTGAGATGTGTGCAAATCTGATAACCAGCTACAAGAAACGTCTTACCTCTGTGATTGTCAACAAGGGTTTCTCCACCAAGTACTAAGTCATGTTTTGCTTGGGGATCAAATACATATTTTACTTACTGACCGGCAACTCCATTTGTATCGTGTTTTTTCTGGATTTTGGTTGATATTCTGCCTCTATTATTTAAAATACACATATGAGAAAAATATAGACCCTTCATTTCTTTGTAAGTGGGCAAACTTACAAATCCTGCAGAGATCAAATAATTATTTTCCCCACTGTATAATAGTGTGTCATGGTGCAATGTAACGGTCTTCTTTATATTTTGGGGGGTGCCATGGTACAATGTGACACAAATCTCCATATAATGTGGAGCTGTGGTACAGTATAGCAGAGATCTGTATATCATGTGATTCCATAGCACAGTGTAACAATGATTGGTATATGATGGGATGCTGTGATACCATGTAATAGAGATGTGTATATCGAGGTGAAGTGCCTTTTATATAGATAGCAGGTAGAGTGACTTTTTGCTGAGCTGGCCATATCGCAGTTGGATTGGCTTCATGTTAATTCTCGGTTTCTGTTACAGGAGAATGTGGTTAAAGCAAACATTAACAAGAAGTTTTCGGCACATTATGACGCAGTGGAGGCCGAGCTAAAATCCAGCACTGTGGGTGAGTCTAAATCATTATGGTCATATTTTTTTTTATTTTGCTAGAGACTTTGTTGAACCTTTTAGCTTCTCTTAGTAAAGTGTTGTGTTGCTGTGGCAGCCATATTGTCAGCTGAGCTGGCATTTCTGGGGCCACTACCCATTGGCTTGTAACTCATTCCATGCTATGCAATGCCGCTAGTTCCTATTGAACCGAGAGTCTGAACATTGCTATAATTCATAGGTCACTTTCCTTTGTATTAGGTGACAAGTGCCCTGTAATGCTATATTATAATTTTAACCACTTCAGCCCCGGAAGGTTTACCCCCCCCCCACCCCCCCCCCCCCCCCCCCTTATGACCAGGCTATTTTTTGCGATATGGCACTGCGCTACTTTAACTGACAATTGCGCTTTCATGTAACACTGTACCCAAATAAAATTTATGTCTTTTTTTCCCACAAATAGAGCTTTCTTTTGGTGGTATTTGATCACCTCTGCGGTTTTTATTTTTTGCACTAGAAAAAAAATAAAACAACAATTTTTTGAAAAAAATATATATATATTTTTTACTTTATGCTATAAAACATACCCAATAAAAAAATGTGAAAAATCAAATTTCTTCATCAATTTAAGCCAATATGTATTCTGCTACATATTTTTGGTAAAAAACAATAAGCGTATATTGATTGGTTTGCGCAAAAGTTATAGCGTTTACAAACTATGCAATATATTTGTTGAATTTTTATTTATTTATTTTTTACTAGTAATGGTGGCAATCAGTGATTTTTAGCGGGACTGTGACATTGCGGTGGACAAATCTGACACTAAGAAATATTTTTGGGTACCAGTGACACTAATACAGTGATCAGCGCTAAAACAAAGGGCACCATCACTGTACTAATGACACTGGTAGGGAAGGGGTTAACTGTGTTCCTAGGGAGTGCTTTCTAATTGGGGGTGGGGGGGGAGTGCTTTGACTGGGGGAAGAAAGAGATCCGTCTCTCTGCTTAGCAGGAACACAAGATCTCCATCTTCCCCTCTCACAGAACAGCGGTCTGCTTTGTTTGCATAGGCAGACCACCTTTCTGACTCTCCTGAGAACTATCGCCGTGTCCCAGCGGACATCCCTTTTGGGAAAGCTGGGTAGAATTTAAGAATGCAAAGAAATATGCTGAAATATGGGAGGTATAGAAGGAAGAGCAGAGAGAGGAGAGGAATGGAGACAAAAGGGGGGAAGATAATGGAACTAAAGAGAGAGGGGGGGGGGGGGGGGATAGGAGGTGGGTGGGAGGTAGGAAAGCAATAGCGAGTAGAGTGTTGTAAAACTGTATTATGTGTGTATGTGTGTGTGTGTGTGTGTATATATATATATATATATATATATATATAATTTGTAAATGTATTATCCTGGAAAATTAAGCAGAGTTGCTTTACATAGTAGGTGTGGTTGAAAAAAGACACAAGTCCATCAAGTCCAACCTATGAAACCTGTAAAAAAAATTGTAACTGTTTTATTACATTGTCAGTATACAAATTGTGCCCTGCAGTGTTCTTTAAATACTTTGTAACTCCCTATCAGGTCTGGTGACCCTAAATGACATGAAAGCCAAGCAGGAGGCTCTTGTGAAGGAGAGGGAGAAGCAGCTGGCTAAGAAGGAACAGTTTAAAGATCTACAGCTGTAAGTAGAATTTGGACCTACTACTGAGTATATAGTGCTGGCTCCCAGCTCCAGAGTGGGATTCCTCACTCTCTGTCCCATGTACACAGGAAGTTGGAGAAACAGAGGGAGAAAGAGCGGAAGAAAGAGGAGAAGAGGAAGATCGCCAGTTTGTCCTTTACCCTGGATGAGGATGAGGATGAAGAGGAAGATGATGAGGAGGAGGAGGAGGAAGAGGAAGAAGAAGAAGAAGAAATAGAGAGGGAAGGTGAGGTCTGGTTTTTCTCCATGAGGATCATATACAGTACACAGATCATTGCTCAGGCTGGATGTTTATTGGATGAGATGAATCTGACCATTTGCTAAACAGCCTTTATATGTATATAGCTCAAACAGCTCTGCAGAAGATGTAAGCATTGCATACCTAAACCATATGTAACATGCTCTCATTTAAAGCTTTGGAAAGTCCAATAGTTGTTCTTTATTTTAAACTTAAAATATTACAAACAAAACTTCTTTTTACAGTTGGATGGAGTGGTGGGGGGGTTAGAACTATTTGCAGTTTGATTGTTTTTTTTTTTTTAGTTTTTTTGCTCTGTATCACCTCTGGGAAAATTCACACACACTATTTGTCCAATCACCAGTTTCACTGGGAATAAAAGTAAGGGTAACTCCAAAATCGTAAAGTGCCAATAAATGATATCCTATTCTCCAAAAATAATCCATACACATCCATAGCCTAAAGCTATATTAAAGGCAGAATTAAAAAACAAACATGTTATACTTACCAGCTCTGTGTAATTGTGTTGCAAAGTGCGGACCCGATTCCCCCCCTCTTCTCGTGTCTCCCACCGGTGCTCCTGGCCCCTCCCTCCTGTCATGGTTTCCCCCCCCCCCTCCATAGCAAGCAGCTTGCTCCCAAGCTACTTCTCCATGTGTCAATTCTCACACAAAGCCATGACTCCCCCCACCCCACCCCACCCTCGCTTCATTCTCTCAGTGGCTGACAGCAGCAGGAGTCAATGTAACCCACTGCTCTCTCAGCCAATGAAGGCGAGTCCCCAGTGAGCCGTTGCTCTCGTGCACGTCGCTGGATAGGGCTGGGGCTCGGGTAAGTATTGAGGGGGCTGCTGCACACTGTAGATTTTTTACTTTCATGCATAGAATGCATGAAGGTAAAAAACCGTGAGCGTTTTAGAGCCACTTTTTATGGCCCTGTGATCTGTTTTTTGTTTTTTATTAAATCGTTTCTGATTGTGTTTTTCTGACTCCCTGTAACATTCTCTGTGAGCTCTGAAACCTCTCCTTTTTCCCCCCCTCACTTCCATTCATTTGGAACGAACAGTGCACATTAATTTGCTATTGCTATACACACTACAAATCCCATAGTCCCTAGTCCATTTTGGAAGCAGGCAAGAGAGGGTGTCTGAGTTCCTACATGCACTGGGACCATGACGAATTAAAGGAGAAGTATGGGAATGCAAAAATTGTTGGTACATGCTACCCCCATACCTACATTGCATTTCTTTCTTTCCTCAACCCTTTAGTTTTTGCAGAATAGTCCTTTGAAATGTCCAGAATCAGCCTCTAACGGTTCTTTCTCAGTTCAAAAGTTTGCATGGGGTGGACACAGCTCCTCAATCCAGCCACGGCTTCACTCCCTCCCCTTAGAGGACATGTGGGTGTGATTGGTGAAGAGGTGCACACCCAGGCTGCTATCTAGAACAAGCACGTTCTTCATGTGCCTCTGTTTCCATGGCAGCATGTCCCCAGCTATAACCCGGAAGCAGAGACAGTGTGATACAAGTGAAGTCTCCTTACCTTTCCCTGGCTGTTATCTGCAAGCTCTCCTCTGCAAGATTCCAACACCTCTCCCCTGGGATTTGATGTTCCTTCCTGTGTCCTCTGAATTCCCTCCCCCCTCCCCCTCTTTACATTAATATGTTCCTGTTCACTTAGTCTTAGGTTTAATTTCTGTCTGTCTGATTCTCCTCTCATCCTTTATTGTAGAGCTACCAAAAAAAAAGAAGAAATTGGGGAAGAATCCAGATGTGGACACCAGTTTCCTGCCAGATCGAGACCGAGAGGTATGGTGTGTGTTATTTTATACGGCATTTAAGGCATTAACCACTTAAGCCCCGGACCTTTGCTGGCCAAAGACCAGAGCACTTTTTGCGATTCGGCACTGCATCGCTTTAACTGACAATTGCGCGGTCGTGCGACGTGGCTCCCAAACAAAATTGAAGTCCTTTTTTCCCCACAAATAGAGCTTTCTTTTGGTGGTATTTTATCACCTCTGCGGTTTTTATTTTTTGCGCTATAAACAAAATAAGAGCAACAATTTAAAAAAAAAAAAACGCATTATTTTTTCATTTTTGCTATAATAAATATCCCCCCAAAAAATATAAAAAAACATTTTTTTTACCTCAGTTTAGGCCGACGCGTATTCTTCGACATATTGTTATAAAAAAAAAATAGCAATAAGCGTTTATTGATTGGTTTGCACAAAAGTTATAGTGTCTACAAAATAGGGGATAGTTTTATGGCATTTTTATTAATTTTTTTTTTTTTTTAATTAGTAATGGTGGCGATCAGCGATTTATTTATTTTTTTTTTTTTTGCGACATTATGGCGGGCACGTCGGACAATTTAGACACATTTTGGGACCATTGCCATTAATACAGCGATTTAATGCTATAAAATTGCATCGATTACTGTAAAAATGTCACTGGCAGTGAAGGGGTTAATCACTAGGGGGCGGGGTTACGTTTGTTCTAGGAAGTGATTCTAACTGTCTGGGGGATGGGCTAGCAGTGACATGACACTGATTGCTGCTCCTGATGAGAGGGAGCAGACGATCAGTGTCCTGTCACTAGGCAGAACAGGGAGATGCTGTGTTTACATCAGCATCTCCCCGTTCTTCAGCTCCGTGACACGATCGCGGGCACCCGGCGAACATCGAGTCCGCGGGCACGGTCACGGAGCTCGCGGCAGGCACGCGCACGCACGGCGGGAAATTCAAAGTAACATACAGGTACGTTACTTTGCCCAGCCGTGCCATTCTGCCGACGTAAGTGTACAGGAGGCAGTTGGCAAGTGGTTAAAGGAGTTGTAAAGGCAAAAGTTTTTTATCCTAATGAATTCTATGCATTACGATAAAAACCTTCTGTGTGTAGCAGCCCCAACACTTACCCTGAGCCCCTACTCTGTCCAACGATGTCCACGATTCCCTCGGCCGTCCGAAACTCTCCTCCCGATTGGCTGGGGCACAGCTGTCAATCAAAGTCAGTTAGCCAATCGGGAGAAAGAGGGGGCAGGGCCGAACTGCAGCTGCGTGTCTGAATGGACGCTCGGCTCGGGTGCCCCCATAGCAAGCTGCTGGTCTATGGGGGCACTCGACAGGAGGGAGGGCCACGAGCAGCAAAGAGGCACCTGAGAAGAGGAGGATCCAGGCTGCTCTGTGCAAAACTAACTGCACAGAGGAGGTAAGTATAACATGTGTTTTTTTTTTTTTTAAAGCAAGACTTTACAATCGCTTTAATATTACAGAATAGAGTCCTATGAAACATAACCTGCAGATGTATTATCTTTCCACACAGGGGAAACAGGACATACTGATGCATGACAATAGGTGCTGTTACAGTAGCTATGGCCTTCTTGTTATCACCCAAACTTGGCAGTTTATAAAGTTGGAGCAATACTCGTGGCCTATTAAATTATATGTAAACGATCACTTTGTAAAACAACCCATTCATCTTAAAATCAAAATGAAAGGCAAAACATTTGTGTAGACATATAAAGAAACAAATCCTTTTTCTCCCCTGTTTTAAATTTGAACACATACCCTCTGTTTTCTGTTGCATAAGGAGCTCCAAGAGCAAGGGAAGGAGAAACAGCAGCACACAGAACTTCCCAGTGAATGGCTCTGCAGGGGGGTATGCCAGCACAAGTCTGATCATTGGAGGAGAGTAGGCAGAGTTCCCAGCACAGCTTGAAAATGGAGCATTCTGTACTCTTTTATGCTTAGTGTGGTCAGTTTGTAATAGGAAACAAAGGGACTGGCAGGAACACCAGGGATTTCACACAAAGGAAGCAATACAAAGAGAAGAGGTTACTTTTTCATACAAGTACATGGTACAGCAGGTGCATATCGGGAATGTGAAATGTTGGGTTAACATATTCGTTAATATGTTCTATGGAACCTGCTCTTTGGTGGTTTATAAGTAAGAGGTAGGTTAAAAAAAAAAAAAAAAAAGAAGAAATCCGGCTGTGATCAGATGGAAAATAAGGGAAAGCGAAGGAGATGTATATCCAATTGGCACATGAGGGCAGAAGTGAAAGGAGGAATAAAGAGAGGGTAAGCAATAATTGGGAAACTGTATTAATATGTAACATAACAAGATTTTAGGAAAAAAAGGGAATGAGTCTAAATCCCAGTACGCATTTAGTAGGGAAAGAAAGTTGTAAAAGTCGCACATCACAGCAAAATCCTGTAAGGAGGTGTATGACCACTTCAGCCCAGGCTCCAACCAGGCCCCCTGATCACGCTCGTAGTCCATTCAAACTACAAATAAGGAATAAAGTGTGGCGCTAAAACAGACTTGTTCCTTATTTGGGCTGGGCCCACCAGAATTGTAATCTGAGGGCTGAATATAGCCCAATAAGGTATTTAGTGAAAAGGGACTTTTTCAAATCCTGTTTATAAAAATTAATGGGAAGAAAGTAAATCAGCAAGCTGGTCACCCTTATAATCCCACATATCAGATACCTACTAAATAAGATCCAATAGGGAACAACCAGATGGGAAGTTGGTTGCATTACCCCCAAAGGAATATCTCTGTGAGGTTCAGAAAATGTGATATTCAAACATACAAAGAAAAAATAGGAAAAAAAACATGGTGCTTAAACTACATCAGGTATATAAAACCCTGAAATTTGTGGATCTATATCTATTGTGCTGATGAGCAAATCTGCATGCCTGCTCCCAACAGGCAACATACAGGTGCATGAATATTAAATCAATATGTGCAAAAAAAAACAAAAAAACTTATCTCAATGTAAGTGCAACTATGTGTGTAAATGATGTCCATGCACAAACTCAAATGAAAATCGGGTATGAGTCCAAATACTAGTCCTATGGAAATACAACTAGAAACTTGGCAATTGGGGCTTCCCTTGGACCGCCAGGATGGTTCCCGTATATTCGGATGGTCAGACTGTAACTGTAGATATGGGTAGGTAAAAAATACTCTTACCGGAGGTGGTGGACTCACCAGCCAGCGGCTTCGGAGTCAGAGCAAGCTTATGGTAAAACGAACAGCAGTGGTTGGAATGCTGCTTCAACCGCTAGTAGAGACACCAGAAGATGGAGATCCTCACAGAACGGCCTCCCACGCTCAATGCTCGGTACACCAAACAAATCCTCGGGTGGAGAAATCAGAGAAAGAACTCCACATAGCGTAAAACTGCTTCCAAAAACTTTAATAGAAGTTTTGCGATAAATTACACTGGCTCATGAACTATAACAGAAACCAGGTAAATAAAGATGCAATCACCCATAGACAGCAACAGAGGCCGAGGTACAAAAATGTATAAAATCAAATAAAAAAGCGCTTATTCCATCGTGGCAAAACAGGCATATCAGACCGGGTCTGATATGCCTGTTTTGCCACGATGGAATAAGCGCTTTTTTATTTGATTTTATACATTTTTGTACCTCGGCCTCTGTTGCTGTCTATGGGTCATTGCATCTTTATTTACCTGGTTTCTGTTATAGTTCATGAGCCAGTGTAATTTTTTATCGCAAAACTTCTATTAAAAGTTTTTGGAAGCAGTTTTACGCTATGTGGAGTTCTTTCTCTGATTTCTCCACCCGAGGATTTGTTTGGTGTACCGAGCATTGAGCGTGGGAGGCCGTTCTGTGAGGATCTCCATCTTCTGGTGTCTCTACTAGCGGTTGAAGCAGCATTCCAACCACTGCTGTTCGTTTTACCATAAGCTTGCTCTGACTCCGAAGCCGCTGGCTGGTGAGTCTACCACCTCCGGTAAGAGTATTTTTTTTACCTACCCATATCTACAGTTACAGTCTGACCATCCGAATATACGGGAACCATCCTGGCGGTCCAAGGGAAGCCCCAATTGCCAAGTTTCTAGTTGTACTTCCATAGGACTAGTATTTGGACTCATACCCGATTTTCATTTGAGTTTGTGCATGGACATCATTTACACACATAGTTGCACTTACATTGAGATAAGTTTTTTTTTTTTTTTTTTTTTTTTGCACATATTGATTTAATATTCACGCACCTGTATGTTGCCTGTTGGGAGCAGGCAAACACGTTTGCAGATTTGCTCATCAGCACAATAGATATAGATCCACAAATTTCAGGGTTTTATATGCCTGATGTAGTTTAAGCACCATGTTTTTTTTCCTATTTTTTCTTTGTACGTTTTGAATATCACATTTTCTGAACCTCACAGAGATATTCCTTTGGGGGTAACGCAACCAACTTCCCATCTGGTTGTTCCCTATTGGATCTTATTTAGTAGATATCTGATATGTGGGATTATAAAGGTGACCACCTTCCTGATTTACTTTCTTCCCATTAATTTTTATATACAGGATTTGAAAAAGGCCCTTTTCACTAAATACCTTATTGGGCTATATTCGGCCCTCAGATTACAATTCTGGTGGGCCCAGCCCAAATAAGGAACAAGTCCGTTTTAGCGCCACACTTTATTCCTTATTTTTATTTACAATTTGTCTGATTGTTGTGTTGGCAGCTCTCCATATAATTTTTTGGGACTGGCGCAGTATTATTTTTTATTTTTTTATTAATTCAAACTACAAGTCTGTCTGCCACTGTGACCAATTCCTGTGAATGAATAATGTGACCGCCCGCACAGCCATGCTGTTGTCAAAATGTGACAGCGGAGAGTGGACTCCCCATTACATAGAAGAGAATTGATCAGGAATACAGGGGGAGGTTGCTGAACAAGCTACATGTTACACCCTAACTACAGGAGTAACACATAACACAGGGGTATTGAATTAAAATTCAAGGAGGTTGGGTCACTAAAATGTTGTTCCAGCCAAGGTCTGAATATCATGTCTGTGCTTTGAAATATTGTATACGTCTACTTTCCTTTTTTTGGCGCAAGCCACACTCTTTGTCTTTTTGTTACTGTTTCCTGCACACACTCCTGGTAATACTCTGTAAATGTCCCCATTAGCATTCCCCCTTACATCAGGTGTCCCTACCAGAGTAATTCATTACATTGGGTGCCCCTATCGGACTACCCCCATATATCAGTTGCCACCGTCAGAGTACCCCTTTATATCAGGTGTCCCCATCAGAGCGCCCCCTTAAGTAATGTGTTTCCATCAGACTGCCACCTTACATCAGGTATTTCCATCAGAGTGCCCACTTACATCTGGTCTCAGCATCGGAAGGCCCCTTTACATCTGGTGTCTCCCATCAGTGTATCCCCTTATGTAGGGTGTCCTCATCAGACTGCCTCCTTACATCAGGTGCCCCCATCAGAGTGCTTCTTTACATCAGGTGCCCCTATCAGAGTGCTTCTTTACATAAAATGTGCCCCATCAGCGTGCCCCTTAACATAAAATGTGCCCATCAGTGTGCCCTTTAACATAAAATAAGGGGCACACTGATGGGCACATTTTTTTGGGAGCTGCGCTGGAAATCTTGATGAATGGGGCAGGGCACACATATGACTTCACACCATACCTCGCTGCTTGAAAGGAGTGGGAGCCATGAGATAGCAAGCAGCAGGGGACGGGGCGTACACGTGATGTTCCGCCTTGCCTTGTGGTCCAGCAGGGAGTGAGAGCCAGGAACTGCAAGATAGTCAGCAGCAGGGGGTGGGGCACACACACAACGTCATTAGTTGCTGGGACGCCCGCAGTCCCAGCAACCAATGACTACTGAGAGGCAGAGATGTGGTACTTCACACTGACTTATATAACATTTCAGGAAGGTGAACTTCTCCTTGCTGAGAACCTACTGATGGAAACTGCTTTTTCACTCACCCACAGACTGAATTAGTAGTGGAGTAGTGACATCAATTCAAATAAATATATATAAACTTATGATAACTTGGAGGACTGCTTACTCCCATTTCTAAAGACTGATTTCTTCAATGAATGTTCCTCCAATGGGTCTATTACACTCCTCAGCGTTTGTCTGCCATATACCCAGGAACTCTGGATAGATGTTTTTGATGTGGCACAGACACTGGCACCTACCCTCATGTTTTTTGATTGTGTCCTAAACTATCCCGCCCCCCTGATCTCTCCCCTTTCTGATCCCTTCTCTTTGATGCCTCTTCCCACCCCTCTTGCCTATGCCTTCCTCAACTGCCCCCTTCCCTATCTCTTCCCCACCATGCCCGTGCTGGATGCTTATACTGCTGATGTTAGAAGATGGATCCACATGTTCTAATGGGCAATTTTGTGCTATAAATTGTGTAATGCCCTTGCCTTACTCTGTATTTATTACCATTGTCACTTCAAATGCCAAGATACTGATTTGCTGTTTGCATGTTACTTTTTGTACTTGTTTTGTATATTTTTCAAACTTGTATAAAAACTTACTGGTAAAAACTATATACGGTATATGTAGGCTTAGCTTTACTGCCTTCAACTAGTATACAGTCTGTAAATTGGACAATGGCTACTTCAGTTAAAGGTATCTGAGATGGAGGTCTTGCTTCATTGCAGGCTTTCCTTAAAGAGAAGGAAGGCACAGCCTGCAGTCCTTGGACTTTTGAAAACCTACTAGTCCTATCACTAGCTGCCAAAGCATGGTTGAGTTGGCGCTTATATTGGTCTCCATATACCTGGTAAATGTCTATTGTTTCCATTATGCTGTATGTGACTTGGATTGTCCTTGTTCCCTTCAGGAGGAAGAAAACCGACTTCGAGAAGAGCTGAGACAGGAGTGGGAGCGGAAGCAGGAGAAGATTAAAAGTAAGGGAAAATGTCCAGCTTGGGGAGGGGATTGTGGTGCCTTTCACTTCTGAGCTTTCCTGTGGTTTACACCGCCTCATTCTCTGCTCAGGTGAAGAGATCGAGATTACCTTCAGTTACTGGGACGGTTCAGGACACCGCAGAACAGTGAAGGTAATTGTCCCCTTTGGCCTCATTAAGTGGGAGCATGTTTGTATACAGACACATATAGTAATACCAGAATAGGAAGGTTTCTACATTCATTAAATTAAAGATAATCTGTAACACACTTGTGTGAAAAGTCTGAAATGAAAGATGCGATGATAGCCATGCATTAGCATCAGAGCTGTGACATCATTTGTGTTGAAACCCCTGAACCTGGGCACACTGATAATGCATCTATAGACTTAAAGAAGAACTTAACCTGGGTTTGGGAAAATTTTAAAGCCAGCAGCAAGTACTGGCTGGGGGGGCACTAGCTTGTCATCAGGGGGTTGAACTGCCTGAACTTGAAAGAGGCAGCTGGCTGAAAAGGACCAAGATAGTGGCACAGGATATAGGCAAAGACAAACAAACAGCATATAGCTGCAGAACAGTTCTGGATACGCTGAAAAGATGAGTGTGTGTTTTTGAATTTAACCCAGCATTCAAGGTAAAAAGGCGGGGTGGGGGGATGTAAAGTGTTACTAAACCCACAACAGTAAAATCGGTCTGTATATGCAGTAAAGCATGCTCGTTATACTCACTGGAACCTAAGGGGTTAATCCTCCGCATTGTTTAAAAAGGCTGTTTGATCCTGTCTTCTCTGATCCTCCCCTTCTTCCACTGACTCCAATATGTTTCCTGGTAATACAGGGCCAGTGGATGGGCTGCACATGCTCAGTTTGGTGTTTATTGCTAGAGAGTTTTTTTTTTTAATCTTTGGCCCTGTGCTGATCACATGCTTCCATCAGCAATGTCCAGATAGAGGGTCAGGGGCCCTGCATCCTGATAGGACAGTCAGTGCAGAATGAAAACTCTTCCCACAAGCTTTAACCAGTGCTTGGCCAGACACTGACAGAATTCACAAAACTGCTGTATACTGCAGATGAGAAAAGGTATTTAGCCATTTTATATTAAAAATAATTGCATTTCCATGTTCCGTGGGAGACCAGATATAGTGAATCCAGGGTCCTGGGTTTAGTAACACTTTAAATTCTGCTTTAACTTCCCAGTTGCAAGCTGCAGGTGGGGAAACGACTGTATTGTTTTAACTGCAGTAGAGAAGTCATGTCATCAGAGTGGAGTTGCTGTTTCCTGGGATTGTGTATTTTAAATATGCATATGGCTTTTTTGGCTGTAATTCAGGTTTAGGTTAAAGTTTACATTTTAAGTGCAACTGGCATTTTATGGGTTCCAAGGAACACAGCAGAAGCTTTGTTTAGAACAAAAGGTGTGAGCAGCCTGGTTCTGGTGCTTGTTTCCAGAGATTTTAGGTTTGTGTTATGTTTTTGACAGGGTTCATTTGATTAGCTTTTGGGCGCAGCCCTGTTTAAACTTTGGTTTAATAATGACCGGTCTGCCTTTAGTAACCTCTGATGCTCATACAGGGGGAGATGGGGCTGAGCTACTTCCAATAGCTCTCACCATTTTAACTTGCTGCTTTTCTCTCCAGATGAAGAAAGGAAATACCATCCAGCAATTCCTCCAGAAAGCCCTTGAGATCCTGCGGAAAGACTTCAGTGAACTCCGGTGAGGAGCATTGTGCAGATTATTTCTAGACTTGAGAATGAAGTGGTAATAAGATGCAGTTTTATCCAAAGAGAAGGGAAACCTCATGCATTTACAGCACACAGTCCTAATTTCAGCATAAGTCTATTCTCAGTGGAGAGATGTTGGAAGAGGAATTTAGAAGCAGACTGCAGCAGTCATAGCTGAAGAAAAGACAATTAAGAACAATGTACTTCCCTCATCCTTGTCTTCATATGCTCCTACATATGATTAATGTTTTCAGGCCTCCTTTCATATGGCCTAGGGATTAAACCTTCTTTATCAAAGTAAAGGACAGTCAGGTTATATTGTTAGTATGAACCAGTTAGATTGTTTTGCTTAAACTGCCTTTAACCACTTTCCAACCGAACTATAGTACAATGACGTCCTCGGTTGGAAGTCGAATACCAGGGTTATGGCTGCAGCAATATGGCATAACCCTGGTATTGTTTTCTTTTTCAGCCGGCGATTTTTTTACTGCTAAATAAAATTGATTAGCCACTAGATCACTTTAAGAAGTGGCAGCGTGAAGGGGTTCCCGCCTCCACCCGCTGACTCTCGGGCTTACCTGGATGATCAGTAGTCCCAGAAACCAATCCAGTGGTTGCGGCAGCTGACCACAGAGATTAGCTGAGGAAAGATGGCCTCAGCTAAACTCCATGGTCTAGGAGGACCGGAGCGATGTCCCGTTCCAGTTCGATGTAAGCACTACTCCTCCTCCTCCCTCCTCCCTCGCCATGATTGGCTGTCCTGTAATCCAAAAACTCCTGATCGCAAGGAGCGATCAGAAGCTTTCTGTAAAGAGACAGTAACTGCCGCACGTGCACTCAGTGCAGGTGTATTTTAATGCAAATATACAGCCCCTCTGCACTAAGGAACAGGCATCGAGAGGCCGCATATTTGCGTATGGCCAAGGGGTTAAAAAAAAAATCTAAAAATTAAAGTGAATAAAATTAGTGTAAAAAAATAAACATTTTTTGCAAATTTAAAGCACCCCCATCCCCCCCCCCGCCCGCTTGCTTGCAGTGGCAAATGCATACGTAGGTCACGCCCATATATGTTAACGGTGTTCACACCACACGTGATGTATTGCTGGGCACGTTATAGTGCGAGCAATAATTATAGCACTAGACCTCCTTTTGTAACTTTTTAACTTTGTAACTTTTTTATTTTTAAGTACCATAATTTGGCCCCGCTCCATGAGTGTGCGCAATTTTAAAGCATGACATGTTTAGTATCTATTTACTCAGCGTAACCTCTTTCATATTTTACAAAAAAATGTGTTATATATCTTTTTTGGTTTCTTTAATTCGTTAAAGTGTATATATATATTTAAAAAAAATTGCATTTGAAAAATCGCTGCACAAATATCATGTCACATAAAAAAAGACTGCCTTTTTTTTATTCTCTAGGGCCTCTGCTAACAAATCTATATATTGTTTTGGAGGTTCTAGATAGTTTTCTAGCAAAAAACCACAGATTTTTACATATATGAGAGAAGTGCCAGCCAACACTTTTTTTTTTTTTCTTTATAGTTTTTGATAGAATGTGGAAGAGCTACAACCTTAGTCAGGTTTATTCTGTTAAAAATTTTTTGCAATGTGGAAAGTAATGGAAGATCAAAACTGAGTTGTTACAGTATCAAGAGGTGAAGGTAAATCTTCCAAATGAGAAGTCTGTTCTGCCTACATCTGTCTAGAAGGGGATACAGTATCTTCCCTTTTTTGTAAAGACTTTCTCTGCCAGCCATGTCTCTAGAGCAGGATGTAAAGGGAAATCTCCCCGGGACACAGAAAATACAATACCTAATATATAAAAAAAAAATGTGTGTGTGTATATATATATATATTATATATAAACATTTTGGCATTTTTTTTAAATCCTGCATTTTTTTATTTAAAGAATACCTGGTGATCTTGCCAGTTGTGCCCTTGTGTTGTCACCCTGTCATACACGTGCCTGATGGAGACAAGTGGCTTTTCCAACACATAGGCATGGGCCACTGTTGTCACTATCAAGGATTGGAGATCCAGCAGAGGAGGAAATAAAAAGAAAATGCAATTGTTTGATGCAGAGTAGCCTTTTTCAACCAGGGTGTCTCGGCAAAATGCCTAAAAATTTCCCAAAAATGTAATACAAACCAGTGGCCGGATGAAGCCAACCTTTTAGTTGCACAAAGCCACAGGATTTCATAGTGCACCATTACAACCTTCCAGCCACCAGTGTCCTAACAACCAATAAAGTAATCGGTTAATAAGGGGGGCATCCGCTGCCTGCACAGCATCGGTATTTACCCCTTTCCATCAGTGCTGGGGTCACATTGGCTGATGAGAAAGGGAGTGAGGGAGAAGAGAAACATTAGCTTACTACTCAGTATCAGTGTGCAAAAGTATATTTGGTTTGGATGAATAAATCACCTCTAACGTTGGGTGTCCAACGTTTGTGGATGTTGCTGAGTTATGTAAAACTATTTGTGTCGATTTTTACATTTTAGAATGGGGTGCTTCAAGATTGCAGAATTTAAAGGGTGCCATGACTGAAATAAGGTTGAGAAACACTGTTTTAGCAGACTAAGGCTGGCCATAGATGATGCAGGGAGAACATTGTGATTATTGGTAGCAGCTATAGCCGCCGATGGTTCAACTTGGGTACAATCAGCCTGCTCATAGATGATTCGAATCTCGGACAGTTCCTGCTGAACCAGCAGAGATACGAACCATCTATGGCTGGCTTACCATGCTGGAAAAGATATGTTTGTCATAAAACATTTGTGATGCACACAGAGAAATGGCAAGGCATGCATGATTTGAACCATCTATGGCCAGCTTACATTTACTTTAAAATATCTTTACAAAATCCTAGAAATTTTCACATGCCAATGACTTGCAGCCCTTGGGTTCTTCTGTGAAATGGTGTCACTGGTGGGTTTTGAGCCCATGACCCAGTCATACAAGGTGTCGGTCACTAATCTAACAGCACATTTGCATTTCATTTAATGCTGAGTAATGATACCAACTCAAATTTGTTTTCTTAATTCAGGGAAAGTGTACAGCTATTTTTGGTCAATTTAATAATTTTTTTTAAGTTTGTGCACTGATGTTTTTATATGATTTTTAAATGATTATAAAATATATTTTACAAATCACCAAATATAGGGTGCATCCTGGACTCCCATTATAACTGCATGCTTTCAAGCTGTCTGTGTTAACTAAGCCATTGGCTCTTAGTATGAACTCAGCTATTGGCTTCAAAAATATAAACAAATTTTTACAGTATTTCATATTTATCTGGTGAAAAAATAGTTTTTAGTTCCTGAACATGACTAAATAAATATAACACCTTTTATTGTTTTATGCTTTGAAATTCCTACAGGTCAGCTGGAGTAGAGCAACTCATGTACATCAAGGAAGATCTCATCATTCCGCATGTAAGTTTTTACATAGCAAGTTATAAACTGTGGTCAGACCAGTAAAAAAAAATATTATAAAGCAAGGGTATACATGTACAGTGTTTTTTTTTTTTTTTTTTTTTTCGTTTTAACCAGCGGGTTGAACGGGGAATAAAAAGTCAGATCCCTGCATTAACACAAGCGATATTAATGCAGGGATCTCTCCTGCTGAGTTATTGTATTTTGGCAGGGGGGACTTCCTGCTGAACTGGTTGATTTTTGGTCTATGCTTAACTACCTCATGTCCACCGTATTGTCAAATGATGGGTGGGCGGCGGCTCCCTCTTTCTGGGACGACATCATATGAGGTCTTCCCACACTCGCCACGCTTGTGCACCCCGGGGGGGCTTGACGATCTGTGGTGTGCTCATTCAGGGCCGCTGATAGAAATCATGGGGCCCCCTTCAGCCCCACCCCTGGCTCCTCCCCAGTGAGTCAGAACACACAGGGGTCTCTCAATATAAGGAGTTACATCTCCCCATCCACATGACATGACAGGGGGTCGCTTATTATGATTACACTGTCCCTGCTCAGGACACACAGGCCCCCCCCCCCATTATATGAAGTACAGTACACATGTTCCATCACTGTACACCTCTGCACACATGTTCCATCACTGTACACCTCTGCACACATGTTCCATCACTGTACACCTCTGCACACATGTTCCATCACTGTACACCTCTGCACACATGTTCCATCACTGTACACCTCTGCACACATGTTCCATCACTGTACACCTCTGCACACATGTTCCATCACTGTACACCTCTGCACACATGTTCCATTACTGTACACCTCTGCACACATGTTCCATCACTGTACACCTCTGCACACATGTTCCATCACTGTACACCTCTGCACACATGTTCCATCACTGTACACCTCTGCACACATGTTCCATCACTGTACACCTCTGCACACATGTTCCATCACTGTACACCTCTGCACACATGTTCCATCACTGTACACCTCTGCACACATGTTCCATCACTGTACACCTCTGCACACATGTTCCATCACTGTACACCTCTGCACACATGTTCCATCACTGTACACCTCTGCACACATGTTCCATCACTGTACACCTCTGCACACATGTTCCATCACTGTACACCTCTGCACACATGTTCCATCACTGTACACCTCTGCACACATGTTCCATCACTGTACACCTCTGCACACATGTTCCATCACTGTACACCTCTGCACACATGTTCCATCACTGTACACCTCTGCACACATGTTCCATCACTGTACACCTCTGCACACATGTTCCATCACTGTACACCTCTGCACACATGTTCTATCACTGTACACCTCTGCACACATGTTCCATCGCTTTACCCCCATGTACATATGTGTCATCACTGCACACATGTTCCCTCACTGCACCCCTCTGCACACATGTTCACCATTGATGGTAAACAGGGTTCAGTGTACAACTATAACAAGAGAGACCACTGGCTCTTACCACTCTCTCCTGCAGACATTTAAATCTCCAGGCTGCACATTGTATTTCCCACACAGCCTGGACGTCAGGAGGAGGCAGGTGCAGCTCTGAGTGACAGAGCAGAAAACCAATCGGCTTCCAGCTACATTCAGGAGAATTAGCCATCAGACATCCTGCTGGGAGGCAAAAATATGTAGATAGCAGTGTAGGAGAGGCTTCCGCGTTGCTGTTCTCCTCACTGACACAAGGTACATGAGTAGAGATGTGAGTGTATAGTGAGGAAGTCACACATGCAGGCTACTTGCCGTCGGTGCTGCTGAACTGAAGCCAACCCCTGCCCTGAGTTCTCTTACCATCCAGAAAGTGTTCTCCTCCTCCTCCTCCTCTCCAGCCTCTGGGTGCCGCTGCTGCGCCTGCCGCTCCTCACCTCTCTGGTGGTCAGATGGGGGTGCTGGCTGGAGAAATACTTTTTTTTTTTTTCATCCTCTGCCAGTTGTACTGGCTTATAAGTGGCCCTGAGCTCATTCCCTGGGACACAGTGCATCAATGATCCCAGTAAAGAGCCGATGACAAGGCTCTTTACCCATGTGATCAGCTGTGTCCAATCACAGCTGATCACACGTAAACAAGGAAATGCTGATGATGATGGCATGTGAGGAGAGCCGATCAGCGACATTCCCTCACAGGGGAGATCTGCACATAATCAGGGTACCAATTATCAGTGCAACCCCATCAGTGATGCCAATCAGTCCTGCATATTAGCCCCACCTCATCAGTGTCCTTCGGTGTAGCCTAATTTTTTTAACTAAAAAAAAAGAAAAAACCCAGTGGTGATTAAATACCACCAAATGAAAGCTCTAACATTTTTGTTTGGGTACAGCATTGCATGAACGCACAATTGTCATTCAAAGTGCGACAGCACTGAAAGCTGAAAAATGGCCTGGGCAGAAAGGGGTTAAAAGTGCCCGGTAGCCAAGTGGTTAAGAGGTGGTTGTGTTGCTGCCCTGCAGGGTTGGTCCAGCCAGAACACACATAAGTTCACTGTACTATTAAATCACCTGCTTTCTTATTTGTCCTCTGCTGAGATCTCTGTGCGGCGTTCCTGGGTCTGCATATATGCTTTGACCAGCATGAGGGGCTTGAACTCTCTCTGACTTTTGAATGTGTTTTACATTATGACCAATGCAGCAGGAGTAATGAGAACACCCCAGAATGGGCAGACACATAACTGGGAATGTAAGCATTCAGTAGGTGACGGAACCGGAATTGTAATACAACCTTTAGAATGATGGAGTGTCTAATAAATTACCCTATTTATTTTCACTCATTCTAATTCACATCCCTTCTACCCTGCAGCATCATAGCTTTTATGATTTCATTGTGACAAAAGCCAGAGGCAAAAGTGGTGAGTGAATGACACTTGATTTAGATTTATTTTTATGTACTGTGTAAGAATTGCAGCAAGCAGATTTGTTAACACATTCTCTGCTGGAGAATTACTCAGTAGTTATTATTGTTGTTATTATACAGGACTTATATAGCGCCAACAGTTTGTGCAGCGCTTAACAATGAAGGCAGACATTAGTTACATTACAATTTCGTACAAGAGGAATCAGAGGGCCCTACTCATTGGAGCTTGCAATCTAAAAAGGGAGGGTCAATTGATACAAAAGGTAATAGCTGTGGGGGGATGAGCTGATGGAGGAAGTAAAACAGTGTATTAGTTAGAAGCATGCTTCTTAAAGAGTAGGGTTTTCAGGGATCGTCTAAAGATGGATAGATTGGGGGACAGTCGGACAGATTGGGGTAGGGAGTTCCAAAGGATGGGAGAAGCTCTGGAGAAATCCTGGAGGCGATCATGGGAGGAGGTGGCAAGGGAGCTAGAGAGCAGGTCTGGGGGGACCGAAGAGAGCGGCTTGGTTGGTATATTGGGACTAGGTTAGTGTTGTAGCTGGGGGCAGAGTTATGCATGGCTTTGTAAATTATTGTTAATACTTTGAATTTTATTCGTTGAGTGAGTGGAAGCCAGTGGAGGGTTTGGCAGAGAGGGGTGGAGGACACTGAATGGTTGGTAGGGTGGATAAATCTTGCAGCGGCTTTCATTATGGACTGAATGGGGGATAGTGTATGTAAAGGTAATCCAATGAGGAGGGAGTTGCAGTAGTCGAGGTAAGAGATAACCAGGGAGTGAATTAGAAGTTTTTTGGTGTCATTAGTTAAAAGGGACGTATTCTGGAAATGTTGGAGGATAAGGCGGCATGATTTGGACAGGGATTGGATGTGGGCCTGAAAGGACAGTTCAGAGTCTAAGTTTACCCCTAGCACCCTGGCATGTGGTGACAGACTGATAGATGTGCAATTGATCTTGACAGAGAAGTCAGGGGAAAGGGCACATGGGGGAGGAAATATTAAGAGCTCGGTTTTGGATGGATTCAGTTTGAGGAAGTGGTTTGACAACCAGGCTGATATGTCTGTTAGTAAATCAGTGATGCGTGAGGAGACTGATGGGGTTAGCTGAGGGACAGAGAGATAGACTCGGGTGTCATCGGCATATAAATGGTAGTGGAAACCATGGGAGGCTATCAGCTGACTCAGGAAGGATGTGTAGATCAAGAATAGTAGAGGTCCAGGGACAGAACCTTGGGGCCCCCAACGGTGAGAGGAGGAAGTGGAGTTGTAAGTGACACTGTAGGTGCGGTGAGATGGGTAAGATTCGAACCAACGGAGAGTGCAGCCATGGAGACCAAGCAAATTGAGTTTTTTGAGGAGGAGTGGGTTGGTCAACTGTATCAAAGGCAGCGGAAAGGTCCAAGAGTAAGAGTACGGAATAATGACCGGTTTTGGCTGTTAGTAAATCGTTTGTGAGTTTTAGGAGGGCAGTTTCTGTGGAGTGCTGTGGGCAAAATCCAGATGGAAGGGGATCAAGAAGGTTATTCTCAATGAGAGGTGGTCACTCAGTCGGTTGTAGACTAAAACGTTCAAGGAGTTTGGAGGAAAAAGGGAGTAAAGAGATGGGTCTTAGGTTGTTAAGATTGGTGAATGCAGGGATCTCTCCTGCTGAGTTATTGTATTCTGGCAGGGGGGACTTCCTGCTGAACCGGTAGATTTTTTTTTTTTTTTGGTCTGCGCTTAACTACCTCACGCCCGCCACATTGTCAAATAATGGATGGGCAGCGGCCCCCTCATTCTGGGATGGTATCATATGAGGTCTTCCTACTCTCGCCGTGCTTGGGCTCCCCTGGGGGCGCACGACGATCGGTGGTGTCCTCTTTAAACTCAAACGACTTGCTAACAGCCAAATCCAACGGTCATTATTCCGTACGCTTACTCTTGGACCTTTCCACTGCCTTTGATACAGTTGACCACCCACTCCTCCTCAAAAGACTCAATTTGCTTGGTCTCCATGGCTGCGCTCTCTGTTGGTTAGACTCTTAGCGCACCTTCAGTAGTTTTGTGAACATGCAGGTTAAGTAGATCTCTTCACAAAACAAAAATCCACACTGGTATGCAGCATATGTTGGCTACATTTTGCTATCCATGCGTGAAAAAGTCAGCAGATTTTATTCTCTTATTTATTGAGGATACAGATATGTGGGGGAATAAATGGAGCTATTTAGCAGCAAGAAGTGAGTTTTAAAGGATAAGTGCATTTTCTAATGTTCAACAAAATTATGCAGATTTGTGCCTAGAAATGTTTTCCTTTTTCTTCATTTGAACGCTGTCATCAAGTCTGTAATCCAATTTAAATCTCAGGTTATATCCTAAACTGTGAGGATGACGTAGTCCTTATGTAGGATGTTACACCAAAGCATCTCTTTAGATGTGAACAGAGGAAACCTAGGGTTGCCTACTTTCTACAACTCCTTTCTACCTATAGATACAACAGATACTCACTGAAGAAGCATGTGCAGATATCATTCTATAACAGAAATATACCCGCTGCCTAACTGACCGTAACTCTCCCCCTTTCACAGGTCCTTTGTTTAACTTTGATGTACATGAAGATGTCCGTCTGCTGAGTGACGCCACTGTGGAAAAAGATGAGGTGAAAATTAAGTAGAAAAACCTTTTCTAAGATTTAGGATGGCCATACATTATACAATTGCCTTATTTCATTTCCTTTAGATTTACCTTCAACTATGTAGTGCAAGGGCCGGCCTTGCATACATATTGAAGGGGTTTAGGTTTGGCCTCATTTTATATGGTTTTATATGGTTTAGATAATTTGTCCATTTTATATTGGTATTTCCCTCACTTCCTGCTCTGGGGGTACACAGCCACATCCTGGCAATGGGACAGAAGTAAGGAGACAAATCCATAATGTGGACCATAGAAACCTGACCTGACCTCCTACTCTCTGTTACTGGATCTTGCACAGTTGTGGAATCCGTTCTTTTGTCTTTCAGTCTCATGCTGGAAAGGTGGTTCTACGGAGTTGGTACGAGAAAAACAAACACATATTTCCGGCTAGCCGGTGGGAGCCGTATGACCCCGAGAAGAAGTGGGACAAATACACAGTAAGTGTGCTGACAGTTTGAGGATCAATGCATCAAAATACCAAAAAAAACGTTTTTTTATGCCCAGACATCAGCTAGATTCAATATGTCATAGTTCAGTGGTCAGCTGGAATCAGGTGATTGTGGGGCCGTAATTTATGTCTTTAAAAAGTGAAGCAGTCCTGAATTATTTCTATGGTAATGTAAGGTAAAGTGCTGACCTGGAGAAACTAGCCACAGGCATGCGAGAATACACAAATTGTTTATTCTCTTAAAGTGGTATTAAAGCCTACCTTGTTTACTTGTTTACTACAGATAAGCGTAAAATAAGGCTTACCTGTAGGTACAGTAAATCTCTCCTAAACGTGCACTGTTTAGGAGATATTTACTATAGTAGCAGCCGGTAACGTCACTGGCGCATGTGCACTGCGCTTTCAATGGACAGCGTACCGTTCATTGAGAGAGCCATGCCGCAGCCATGACTCCTGCACACAGACAAGAGAATGACGTCATTGCGGCTCGGCCAGTTAAACTGAAGCCTGCAAGATGGAAGCCCTGTCAGTGGTGAGGGCGCGCCTGTGGAGGGCTTCGTTCTAAGATACAGTGCCTTGAAAAAGTATATACAAGTAGAAGGCGCAAGAAACGAAGACAATTTATATCCCTTAAATGTTTGATCGATGTGCTGGGTGAGCATAGTAATATATGCACGCAATAAAAACCCCAAGTCCACAATCTATGATTGTATTAGAGGAAGTCCATAAGTCAAACAGAATAGTAATAAAAGTAGGAGGGGGGGGGGGGAATCATCCACGCTCACGGCAGCCATCCAGGCGGAACAGAAACCATATTCCCAGTACACTAAAAAAACAAGGGAAGAAGAGGCACCTCTGGGTGCAGATTTTGTGCAGGTTTAATATAAAGTAAAAGAATAGTGAAATGGCAACTCATATTTTAGGAGTTAAAAACAGGCATTGTATAGTCCCAACAATGGGGGTGTCTTCAGTGTAGTCAATCCCTTATTCTCCTGTGGATGTGCATTGTGACGGCCGATTTGAAGAAGGAGCAGGGCCGTCACGTCATTCACGGCCTATACGCTCAGGAAACACGGTGCATCCCAGTGACGTCATCCCCCTTCGCCTGGATACCATCTTGCGCTTCAAGCCTTGTGTTGATGCATACTCCACCGCGGCCGGCAGAGAACCATATAGCAGTGTACGAGAAGACTACACAGCCCACATCCACAGGAGAATAAGGGATTGACTACACTGAAGACATCCCTGTTGTTGGGACTATACAGTGCCTGTTTTTAACTCCTAAAATGTGAGTTGCCATTTCACTATTTTTTACTTTATATTAAACTTGTACAAAATCTGCACCTAGAGGTGCCTCTTCTCCCCTTCTCGCCTTGAAAAAGTATTCATACCCTTGCAATTTTCCCCATTTCGTTGGGATTTTATGTGCTAAACCAAAACAAAGTTGCACACAATTGTGAAGTGGAAGGAGAATGATAAATGTTTTTCAATTTTATTGAAGAATATCTGAAAAGAGTGGTGTGCGTTTGTATTTAGTCCTCTTTACCCCTAACTAAAATGTAGTGGAACCAATTGCCTTCAGAAGTCACCTAATTGGTAAAAATAGTCCACCTGTGTGTAATTTTAATCTCAGTATAAATACAGCTATTCTGTGAAGCCCTCAGAGGTCTGTTAGAGAACCTTAGTGAACAAACAGCATCATTAAGGCCAAGGAATACACCAGACAGGTCAGGGACCCTATGTGTGGTGGAAAACTAACACTGCACATCACCCTGAACACTCCATCCCCACTGTGAAACATGGTGGTGGTAGCATCATGTTGTGGGGTTGCTTTTCTTCAGCAGGGACAGGGTAGCTGGTCAGAGTTGATGAGAAGATGGATGGAGCCAAATACAGGGTAATGTTATAAGAAAACCTGTTCGCGTCTGCAAAAGACTTGAGACTGGGGCAGAGGTTCACCTTCCAATAGGACAACGACCCTGAACATACAGCCAGAGCTACAGTGGAATGGTTTAGATCAAAGCATATTCATGTTTGAATGGCCCAGTCAAAGTCCAGACCTAAATCCAATTGAGAATCTGTGGCAAGAGTTGAAAATTGCTGTTCACAGATGCTCTCTATCCAATCTGACAGAGCTTGAGCTATTTTGCAAAGAGGAATGGGCAAAAATGTCACTCTCTAGATGTGCAAAGCTGGTAGAGAAATCCCCAAAAAGACTTGCAGCTGTAATTGCAGCAAAAGATGGTTCTACAAAGTATTGACTCGGGAGGGCTGAATACAAACGTCACACTTTTCACATATTTATTTGTAAAAAAAAATTTGAAAAACATTTATCATTTTCCTTCCACTTCACAATTATGTGCCACTTTGTGTTGGTCTATCACACAAAATCCCAATAAAATAATTTTTCATTTTTGGTTGTAATATGACAAAATGTGAAAAATTTCAAGGGGTATGAATACTTTTTAAAGGCACTGTAAGTCTTTCATAATGTGCTAGTATGTAATGTATACTCACACATTATGCTATTATTTTGTATGGGACATTTTTCTCTATTTTATTTATTCTGCAGTTTACTACTGCTTTAAGGCAGATAATAAAAAAAAAGATAATCTGTATTTCCTTGCCAAGCAACTCCATACTTTAATGGCTTCAAATCTAAAGGAACAGTGCTTTTACAGCTTATTGTTTTATAGAAATAACACAAGTAATGTATACCAAATGGTGCCCATCCTCCCGTGAGCATCACAAATGAACTAAGGGCCTCTCCTTTCTTTATTAAAGCGGTTGTATACCCGCAAAATTTTTTTTTTTTTTTTTTAACCCTGTAAAGCAAAAGGCATAATGAGCTAGTATGCACCGCATACTAGCTCATTATGAAATACTTACCTTAGAACGAGGCGTCAGTATCTTACCTGGTCCACGCCGAGGGAGCTGTCATGTTGCCTCGGCGTGTCTTCCGGGTATCGCGGTTCCAGCGCTGTGAGTGGCTGGAGCCGCGATGTCATCACTCCCGCGCATGCGCGCGGGAGATTTCTTACTCGGCAAGGTCCGGCAGCTGCCGGGCTTCAGCCGAGAATCCCCTGTGCGCATACATGGTTTCCTATGGGTCACATTCACATGTGTGCTTTTTCCACAGGTTCGTTTTATGGAAAGGGTCAGGGACTGAGTTTTTGGTTCCATAGACTTCAATGGAAACACATCAAAAACGTAGTGCTTTCGTTTTTGCTGTTTTTCTGCAAGACAACAGACCCCTCCCAAAACGCATTAAAACTTGTCAACCACAACCTTCATTGGTGTGAACCAGGCCTTAAGCTGCAGCGAACGGCGATGTTTACATGCTGTGGGTGTGATGCTCTGATTCGCTTCCATGACAAAGTTGATTCAACAAGTAGCAATCAGCAGGCGGCAAGCCCGCTAAACGCTACACATTCAAGCCCATAGGGAAGACCTGCAAACGCCTCGCAACCACATGTTGGTTGGTAAAAATGGGGTTAAAACAGGTGCTGAGGAGGGGTCACATCACTTCCTCACTGCCTGTCGGTAGCCTCTAGAACGTGATCCGAATGCAGATCGGGCTTCAGAGGCAAAAGGATATTTAGACGCATGTCTAAATCTACCCAGAGTGTGAACAAAGACATAAAAACACGATAGAAGTGTTAACCCTTCCCCATGCTAAAAAAAAGCCCAGAATCCTATAAAAAATATGAGGGAACCTTTTTATTTCCTATGAATGGATTTACTTCACACTTAAGTGAATCACGCCTGTGTCAGCTGTACCACCTCAGTAATGAGCAAAATCTAAACATACTGTATACCCCACAGGACATTTCACAAAACAGCCCAGGTATAACAGAAGAACATGGGTAATGCCCCACCTTACAGTATAAGATCTGTCATACTTAGCACAGGCTTACATGAGCTTTGCACTCCTACAAATGTTTAAAAATAGAAAATGTGTGAAAAATCCTTCACCACTTTTGCTCTTACATCTGTACACCCCTTATGGGCCAGAGCTATTTCTACACTAACTATTGGCCTGTTTATTCACTGGTAACTTTATTATTTCATATAACAAATGAATACAATTTGTTTCCTATGCAATCTATAGACAAATATAAAAAAAATCACTTTTTTTTTTTTTTCTTCACACTTCAGTGTTTTAAAGGGCCCATTCCCACCACATGCAGTGCAGTGCTTTTTTCTGCATCAAACACACATGGAAAGTAGGTTATATGGGTTCCAGTGGCTTTGTTCACAACAGTGCAGTGCATTTTATTTCCCCCAAAAAGTAAAATGTGGTAAAGTGCATCAAAAACACATCGGACCCCAGTACAGTGGGGAAATAAAACAGAAAAACGCAACAAAAACACGCATGCAGAAACGCATCCACAATGGATCGGGAGGACGTTTTGTGGTGTGAACGGGCACTTATTCTAGAATTTTGTCCTGTCTGTAGTCACACTACAATTATGATTCTAGTATAAAGTTATTTACAGATGAAATGGGAACACAATTTTTTTTTTTTTTTTTATATATGACTTGTAAGGTTGCTTTACCTGATGTAATATGTAGATGAAGGTCATCCCATTGATCTGCCTATGAATGAAATGGTTCATACAAAGTACCAATAACGTTACAATATATTCATCTATTGAGCCCCTGAACAGCATTTCAAACAGTCATAATCTCCACGTTACCTTGGCAATGGCTTCTGTGGTAAAAAGCATGTTGCCAGTAAAAGCAGTGGAGAGTGGAGAATGGCAGAAGTAGAGAGGGACAAGGGGTGCCACATACAGTATGTACTGTGTACTTCAGTGAAACTTTTTTTTTTTTTTGGTCATATATAAACATGCCTAAAGCCTAGTATACACGGGCCGAATTTCAGGCGGCATCAGCCGGTTCAATAGAAACCGGACAACATTCAGCCTGTGTGTGGCTTCTGTTGATGATCATGATCGAAAAAAGTATGCCCATTGGCTGTGAGCGCTGATTGGAGTGTTCTGGCGGGGGAGCCATCTCCCTGTCAGAACACAATAGCACAGCAGGGGAGATCGCTGCACTAATGTCAGATAGTACAGCGACTCCTCCTAAGCTGTCAGTTTTTTGTTTTTTCATTCAGCCCTCAGCTAGCAACCAATTGGACAACATTTTCTGTGTCAAACTAATATGAAAGTGTAAGGAAGATGCTCCAACAGAACAGTAGATATAGAAAGCACTTGTGTCCCTTGGCTTAGAGGCTCTGTAATAAATGTATTATGAACAGCGTTCTTATTGTACTATTTCTTCACTCCGCAGATTCGGTGATCAGATACGGGACAGTTTATCCTCAGTCGCATCCAGGGAGTGGCCTGTGGGGAGAGAAGAGCATTTCTGTATTCTAGGATTATGTATATAATAATGTTGTGGTTTCTTTTATATGTCTGTTAAACACACAATAAATGTATTACTGTGTTCTATTACTGGAAGTCATATCTTATTGATTGGGATTTGTGTAAACTGTTTGCCAGTAAAGTGTTAACGGACCAACTGCTCACTAAACTGAGTAGGACAGCCATAATTTGCCTTAATGTTTACATTTTCCAGCTCAGGGGCAGCACCAGGTGGGTTCTTGGGGTTGCTGAAGCACCCCTAAAATGTATCAGTCTTTGCATAATGCCACAAAAAAAATTTTAATCTGATTTTACCTGAAAACGCTGTGCATTTGATGCAAGGCAATGGACTATTTTCTTTCTTGTGGATACAGCAGCTCTGGCCGCACATGCCGATGATATTTACTTCGGTCCAGCAAGGCATGGGTGGTGAAAGGGCTTTCTGTGCAGGCGGCAGATTTGAATATGAAGTGTACAGCAGCTCTAGATTCCATCTGCCTAAGCCTGGGGGAGACCAGCCTGGGACCATTTTGTGCTCATTCTCTCTCAACCCCCCCCCCCTCCCCCTCCTGCTCTGACCCCCTTCTTCCTCTCTACCCTCATCTGTCTGTCTGTCTCCCCCCTTCTGTTTCTCACCTTCTACCCCCTCCTTCTCATCCCCTCTTTCATCCTGACTTCTGCATTCTATACGCTGTGTTGTGTGTTACTTAAGCTGGTCATAGATACATGGAAATCCAGCAGGGACCAGCTAAATTTTGATACAGCTCTGGCCATTTGCCCTTGACAGAAGGTGATCTAATCAAAACCATGCATGGCAGTTTTGCTTACATGTTATCGCTATGATTGGTCATAGCAATCACATTATACCTTGGCCACTCACAGCAACCGGGTACCGAGAACTGTGATGCACCGTATCCACCTGACATAACAGTCACAGGATCACACCGCTGCACACCAGGGCGCATTTGCTTCGCAATCTACCAATACTTCGCTTAACCTGGAGCTGCCCGCCCCTCCACAGTAAATGTTAGATTAGCACAGTAAGGGTAATTGTGGGCACAAGGACTATGGCATATGTACAGTGCATATAGCACGTAAATTCTAATTCTATTTAACAAATTCCTCTTGCACCACTCCCACTCTTGGGTGCCCATAGCATGCTAAGCACTTTTTTTTTTTTTTAAATAAGTGTGCCTCTGGGTGCCCTAGGCCTGAGTAATCCCGACATCCTCCCAACATTTAGTCTATAGTACTCGAAGACTGCTGGGACTCAAGTCTACCAGTACTGCCATTGTTGGCAGATTGGAAGAAGAGCTGTTGCTTGTGGTGCAAGGGGGAAGTGGTCTGGAAGAGCTTGTGGCATTGGACAGAGTGGCTGACTGTTGTGAGTGTGTGGCTGAGTCTTTAGATGGTTTCCTGTCTTCTTTGTGGTCATTGAAGTACTATACTTAAAGTACCCCACTAACATATGCTGGAAGTTATTACTGGCCCCAACCCTTGCTGGGGGCTCTCATTGCTAGCCCCAGTGGAGGTTATTTTACTTCCACAATCTCTTCAGTGTACAGTACTTCCAGGCCCTATTTAGTCTACACAAAGGGGGAAAGGTGGCACACTACAAGCTATAGACCAGGAAGAAATGCTCACTTTCGGCCACATCTAGTACCTGCACAGCACCTCCAAAAAAAAAATTCTCTGGAGCTGCCCTGCTCCAGCTGAAATGGTCCGGACTGCTGGCTGTACCTGCACAGTGACTTCCCACACTTCTCAGGGACTCTGTCCCAAGAATTGGCAAACTCTGTAGATGAACCTTTTATACAGACGAAATGGATTTTACCTATTTTTGTGCCATTCTTCAAAAACTGTAATCCTTTACTGACTGTGAATGGATGTTGGAAGCAGTAATATACTGTATATGGTAAAGCTGAGCCACTTTCCCAAAACACAGTACCAGGGATTATCTATACAAGTCTGACTGCAACCTCCCTTATTCTTGTGAATAGATTTAGACCAAAGGCTTGATTTGTCCACTGCCATGGATAGGCATCAGAAAAAGAAAACTATGGCAGATATTGAAACAATTTTCAATTTTTCTGGTGCCTTCATGGCAATATACACATGGTAAAAAAAAAAAAAACTAGCAAGAAGAGAGGAAGAGAGGGTATGTTCAACAACTCTTTCGTTTTCTCTGTATCATATAATAGGGATGGAGGTCTGCCATTAGTGGTTGTGCCAGGTCACATTCTCTTTTCTTATGTTCAACAACAGTTTAGCTATGCTAGAAACAAAATGGAGTAGCCAGAGTTTTTTCTTTTACTGCTGGGTGCTTTTGCAACTTGTTTGCACAAGAACACCCCACGTGTTTGCATATGTACTGTAGGTTTCTGCCATATCCTATAGGCCTGTGGTAGATCTCCACATGTGTAAAATCTTGTGGTGCCCTTGGACCCCTCAGCAAATATGTAGTAAACCTTTTTTGTTTGAAAGGGGACAAAACTAGAGATGTTTTTATGGGTGAAGTCAAATATGGTGGATTTAAACTACAGAGTGAATTGAAGTTGCTATAGCAACTACCGTACAATTTGTTTACAGAGCCACCATGGCAGAGCTGACCATGAGGAAATGGCCTTGGTAGAATGGGCCATAATCACACTTGGAAAAATGTTTTACATTAGCCCTATATGAACTCTGTATGTCCTAAAGCATATCTAAACCCCAAAACGAAATTGGAAATGTATTGCAACTCATCAGTCCTTTAGATGTGGTGGCTGCATTAGTTTTTCTTTTTCAGGCTTTTTTTTTTTCACCTCGTGATCATGCTAAAAGCACACGCCCATCACTATGAAGTGAACCAAGGTTGTCACACAGGCTGGACTTTAAACATCTATACCTTGGTTAGGCCCCTTTCACACTGATCCGTTTTTTTCTGCTGAAGTTTCCCTTTATCCTGTGGGACTTTTCACACTACTGCACTAGGGGTGTGGTGTGTTTTGTTTTGAAAAGTCCTGCATGCTGCAGCTTTGGTGCGGATTTGAAAACCGCACCAAAAATGCAGCTTCCTATTGAAACGAATGGAAACTGTCAGAAACACACCGCGATTGGCGTCTTTGAGTCACTTGTCCATTTTTCACAGGTGCATGCAACCCAGAAATGCACAGAAAAAGCATCCGAAACAGAGCAAAATATTGCTACAGAGCAGTATGAAAGAGCCCTTAATCTCCATTTCATGATGAGACAAGTAGTTTACACTAGTAAAGGGGGATTAAGAGATTAGGAGGTTAATGCTTCTACAATTTACTGCAGGTTAGGTCTTGCAAAAGAATAATTGCTCTCGCTTTAACTATCCCAGCGATACCTCACATGTTTGGTTTGAACACAGTTTACATTTGTGGGCGGGACTTACGTATGCGTTCGCTTGTGCGTGCGAGCTCGGAGGGATCGGGCGCTTAAATTTTTTTATTTATTTATTTTTACACTGTCCCTTTTTTAAATGTTATTTTTGATCACCAGACATGCCGGCTGGTCGCTCGGGCCTCCTGATGGGATGGGAGAGCCCAGGCGAGCCGCATCGTTGTTATTACAAGAAAGCCGACCGTCAGAACAGGTGGATATTTCCAGTTTATGGCTACTTTAACAGCAAGAATAAATGGCACCACAAGTGTACAGGAACTCATCGGGCAACAGCTCATTCTCCTGCTAATAGTGGGAGTCTGCCCCTTGGGATGTGAAATTAGTGCCTTGCGACTCTTTATTAATTCTGTAATAGCCATAAACTTAGAAAGAGAAAAAAAAAAAAGGAATAAGCAATGTGTACACAGTAAAATGGCTCTCATTTTGCTAGTTTGTGGCGTATGCTCCTGTATTCATATATCAATGATTTAGTATAGAGTGCATACAATAGTTTGTATCCCAACCTGCTAACAAGGTAATGCAGTCTCATGTCCTTGGCTCACTTATATAGTTTGGAGGAAATCCAGCTGAAGTGCATCTGAAGCCAAAACTTTTTAACTTTTATTGGGGGAGGGGGGTGGAGGAGGACATAGCATAGGGAAGGGTAGAACCTCTCTTGGGGTTTTTTTTTTTTTCTGTCAGCATGAGCAAATCACAGGTTTCTAAGATTCCCTCTCTATTTGTACTGAGGGCCATTGTGACTGGGAAAAAAAAAAATTGATGGGGGTCCAAAACTTTTACAGCTGACACCACAACTGGAGATCAAATGAAATCTTACAATAGGGACCTTGGCTGTGGTGACAGCTGTGTAATAAGGGATTTCCCTTCACTTTCAGTGATTTTTGTCTCGCTTCCTTTTTTTGGGGAAAATTTCCCAGGATGACGCAGCCAAAAAAAAAAACAAACATTGTAGGGTTTCTACATTTTCCACTCATTCCAAAATAGAAACAAAAATGGCTTTAGATGGACTTTACCCTACCAGGGTGTTTTTGAATAAATAAGCAGAACTTGTGCAATTCAAGGAAACATAGAAATTGCACACTCATAGTGTGTCTAGTGGAGTTGAAACCGGGAACCAAAAGGGACCACTTTGTGCTCCCCTCCCCTCCCTGCTTATTATTTAAACACAGAATAGTAGAAAAGCCCCAACAATACCAGGCTTTCACAGCAGATAGACCCCATGCAGTACCAAGCATGACCAGCTGATGGCATGCATACTTTTCATTCAAAGTGGAAATTCACCCTAGAAGTACTCAAAGAAAATTAAACAGCCATATAACACATGACATGTACCTTGAGAAATGCATATCACCATGTTTAACGCCTGTCCATGCTCCAGTTGTCCAGCAATCAACATCGGAAAACTGCTGGCTATTACTTTGGACACCATACAACTCATGGGGGGTTTTTTTTACTAAGAAGAAGGCACTGCACCAGTTCATACATTAATTGGTGCGCCGGAAAAGTCATTAATCGAACGCGCGAACCGACGCACGTTGAAGCGCAAATAACGATAATAAATACCCACATATGTAAACTGCAACTGGCGCTAGGGTAACTGCGGTTTTCTCATTGATAACGCATGCCCAATACAATTGGTTAATTTAATCTCATTGGATGTGTTTTGTTAGGCAATTAGTAGGTGTACTCAGTTAATTAACCCTTTTGATGCTAATCTCATTCCTATCACTTCTAATATATCTTTGAAATGTGTTTTTTTTTTTTTTTTCTTTTTTTACCCAAATCTTTCAATACATTACAAAGAACAGAGAAGTGTTTCTAAATTCAATAAATTAATATTTTCAGATCTTGATCTTTAAAGGTGACCATACACTGCAATTAGTTATATCTTAAATAAATTAGATTTAGTGCAAGAGGCTGTTTGATTTCCTATATTTTGAATCAATTGTTCAAATGCATCTTCCGATTACCTATTTTGACTAAATATAGAGTTGTACAGAAATTGGCCAATCAGATTGCAAAGTGCATGACCATCTTACGTGCCAAATTTGTAATGTAGATGTGCCATGACCCACTTATATTTTCCTAACAATATTTCTTGGGCATTATACAAGGCACATGAGAACACACCTTTTTTCAAGACATGCTATGCTAGAGAGTGATCAGGAATCTTCAAACTACGGCTCTCCAGCTGTTGCAGAACTACACATCCCATGAGGCATTGTAAAACTCTGACATTCACAGACATGACTAGGCATGACGGGAATTATAGTTCCTGAACAACTGGAGGGCCGTAGTTTGACGATCCCTGTGCTAGACCATTATTATGCCTCCAAAATTGGGAGTGTGGCATCTACCCAACTCATAGTATACCAACATTGTAAAAAAATTTATAGGGACACTTTTTTTGGCTGTAGGGGGAGTCTTCTTATAATCAGGGGCGGGGCATGCGTTTGTAGGCGTGACATAGCAAAAAATGCGGCGTGCTCCATGCCGAAAAATGGGCATAGTTTATGTGAAATAGTGGGTGTGACTTATATGGGCGTGGTTCAAATGGGGGTGTGGTTAGGGTCTGAGATGAATGAGAGATAGAAAAAGAAAGGGGAAAAGAGGGAGGGAGAGAGAAAGAAGGAGGGAAGGAGAGGGATGCAGGGGACACAGATCTGTAAGAAAGGCCTCTGCTTCTAGGGGCACCTGATGTAAGGACGGACTCTGCTGGGGGCACCTGATGTAAAGGACAGACTCTGCTGGGGGCACCTGATGTAAAGGACAGACTCTGCTGGGGGCACCTGATGTAAAGTACAGACTCTGCTGGGGGCACCTGATGTAAGGACAGACTCTGCTGGGGGGCACCTGATGTAAGGACAGACTCTGCTGGGGGCACCTGATGTAAAGTACAGACTCTGCTAGGGGCACCTGATGGCATCTGGTGGCAGACGACATGCTCAGGGGTCTCACTGATTCTGGATTATGGTGAGTTGAATGATTTCATTATATATTACAATGTAATAATAGTAATAATGCGCTTCAATCATCCTGACACCACAACAACCATGGTGCTGTGATGATTGAAGTGCTAACACCAGGTGTTTGGAGTATCTTTATCTGCTGATTTGTTATGGAATACACATTTCTAGTGTGGTGTAGGATCTGGGCCTGCTATCCCTCCATCCCTCTTTCCTTCCCTTCTTTCTATCTCCCTCCCTCTTTTCCCCTTTCTTTCTCCATCTCTCATTCATCTCAGACTCTAACCATACCCCCATTTGAACCATGCCCATATAAGCCACGCCCACTATTTCATGTAAACGCCCATTTTTCAGCGCTGAGCGCACTGCATTTTTCTCTTTTTGCTATGTCAGGCCTACAAACGCATGCCCCGATCCCTGCCTTGTATCAACAGTTCAGGCTGGTGGTGGTGTAATGGTGTGGAGGATATTTTCTTGGCACACCTTGGGCCCCTTAGTACCAGTTGAGCATCATTTAAACGCCACGGCCTACCTGAGTATTGTTGCTGATCATGTCCATCCCTTTATGACTCTTCTGATGGCTACTTCCAGCAGGATAATGCACCATGTCACAAAGCTCAAATCATCTCACCACTGGTTTCTTGAACATGACAATGAGGTCACTGTACTCCAATGGCCTCCACACTCACCAGATCTCAATCCAATAGAGCACCTTTGGGATGTGGTGGAACGGGAGATTCACATCATGGATGTGCAGTCAACAAATCTGCAGCAACTGCGTGATGCTATCATGTCCATATGGACCTAAATCTCAGGAATGTTTTCAACATATTGTTTAGTCTGTGCCACGAAGAATTAAGGCCGTTCTAAAGGCAAAAGGGGGTCCAACCTGGTACTAGCAAGGTGTACCTAATAAAGTGGCCGGTGAGTGTTTCTTGTACGGCTGTTCAATAATTCTAGGGAGAACTTCCACTTTATTTTTAAAAGAGAGATGATTAAAAAAAAAAAACTCTTACTCTTCTCCAGCAGAGGGCGAACACGTTCCCCTCTTCCATCTGTTGGATCTCATTGTCAGGGGAAGCTGGAGACTCACTAAATCAGAATCCTGCTGGGCCCTATTTTGCTCTTGTAGAATTATTGATGAGTAATGAACATATTGTGTATTCACAATGAGGGCCCAACATGTCTCAGTATGCGCTGCCATTTCTAACCAAGACAATCTTCTCTGCCTGGCACTTCCACTCAGGCACACCCGTTTCCTTCTGTTCCTATTACACAGTGCGGTGTCAAATCACATTCACAAATACGTCTGTATAGTATTCACAAATACGTCTGTATAGTATTCACAAATACGTCTGTATAGTATTCACAAATACGTCTGTATAGTATTCACAGCTTACCAATGTTCTGCACACAGTATGAGAGATTGTGCCATGCCTAGCCTTGCCTGCGATACCTACATTAAAATGTCCCAGAACGCAGCATCATTTCTTTCCTTTAGATTTCAAATCACTGCAAAAAAAAAAAATCTTAGTGGCAACAGAGTCAAGATCTCACTGCTGAAGTCACAATGACAAACAAGAAGCCAACAGGTGACTAAACTTACCAGACTCCATTCGTAAGGGCTAGTATATTCTAGCGTTAGCCCTCTGATGAGCTATCCTTGGTGGATCACTCTTCAGGAGATGTTTAACGGGGGTGAGGAGGCATTGTAAAACTATATAAAAAAATATTTTTTTCCTCAGTTTAGGCCGATATGTAATCTTCTACATATTTTTGGTAAAAAAAAAAAAAAAAATCGCAGTAAGCGTATATTGATTGGTTTGCGCAAAAGTTATAGCGTCTACAAAATAGGGGATAGGTTTATTGCATTTTCATTATACATTTTTTTTTTTTTACTAGTAATGACGGCGATCTGCATTTTTTTATCGGGACTGCGACATTACGGCGGACACGTCAGACAATTTTGACACATTTTTGGGACCGTTGGCATTCTTACAGTGATTAGTGCTATAAAAATGCATTGATTACTGTAAAAATGGCACTGGCACTGAAGGGGTTAACCACTAAGGGGCGATCAAGGGGTTAATGTGTTCCCTATTGTGTGTTCTAACTGAAGGGGGGGATGGGACTGTGTAGGGGAGATGACAGATCGCTATTCATACTCTGTATGAACAGACAATCTGTCTGTTCTCCCCTCAGAGGACCGGGATCTGTGTGTTTACACACACAGATCCCGGTTCTTCGCGTGACTCGAGCGATCGCGGGAGCCCGGAGGTGATCGCGACCGCCGGGGCACTCGCATCGGCTCCGTGGGCGAGCAGGGGGCACGCGCGCCCCCCTAGTGGCCAAATGTAGAAGCGACTTAACATGACGGTGATTCGCGGAGACGAGCCATGTTGCCGCACTACAACGGCAGTGGCTGGTCGACAAGCGGTTAAAATAAACTGGTTTGCCATGCATGAGTTAACTGCCGGTTTACTTAAAGCCTTACTCAACTAAAATGGCAGCTAACAATGACATCAGCCTGTACAGTAACGGTTCATAAACTGTCCAGGTATAGGGAATCCAACATATTGAAAGCTATTATTATCGTTTTTTTACATAAAGGATCATCTTGCTTTCGGCTCCCCTGCTCTTTGAACACTCATGTGCTGTCTATGTTACATAACTACCCTCAGTGATTCTACAGCCTGGGGCACTAATAATGACTGATAACACAGCTTAGTCAGCCTGGAGGCGGTCTGAACACATGACCCGGCCGAGCGCTGCAGTGAGGGGCGATGTGAGCACTCTATTGTTCCGAATTCCTTATACTGCCTGGAGTAGTGTATGTGACCCCACTGGACTGGGGAAGGGGGGCAGCTGTACAAGACACAGAGGGCCCATTCTCCACTGTGATTACCATTTCACCCGCACTCTCACTCTAACCTAGAAAAGGGATTCCATGGAAAGGTCACTGTAGAGTTGCTGAGATCACAGAGAAGTGAAAGGAACCACCTTATTATTATACTGTACAGTCAGGGCAGTATTTGCAGATCACGCCGCCCCATGCCATAGCTTATAGTCGCCCATCTGTCCCTCTTTTTGCCACAACTGTCCCTTTTTTTTTTGTAGAACATACAGGTCTCAATGTGTCTTTTCACTACCATAAGTGTCTATATTGCTCTGAAAGCAGATCTAAGTCATAGCTCACAACTAGGGTTGCCACCTCATCCCTTTAAAATCGAACACATATTTATTACACAGTTTCTGTGACTGATTAAGGTGGTAATTAAACTCACTTGGATGATTTATCTGCATTAAATTAGCCTCAGAACCTGTGTAATTCATATGTGTTCGGGTTTAAAGGGATGAGCTGGCAACCCTACTCTCAACTGTCCCCGATTTTGAAAACAGTCCCTCTGTCCCTCATCTTGGTCTGATCTACATAGCTGTATATAGAATGCACTTTTTATCTTTCAAAAAGTGTTTCCCAGTATTAGGCAACCTTTCATCCAATTTCAAAATTGCTGTATTTGTATATTTCAAAAGCCAGTATAAAGGAATAGTAGTGGTAGAAATAAAGCACCTGTGGGTTTAACCAATCAATTTTTTGTATAATTCTCCTTAAAGGGGCATGGCTGGGGGGGGGGGGGCGTCCTATGCCCACATACTTTTGCAAATAGGTGTCCCTCGTTCCCATGATGCTGCCACCACCATGCTTCACGGTGGGTATGGTGTTCTTTTGGTGATGTGCAGTGTTGTTTTGCGCCAAACATATCTTTTGGAATCATGGCCAAAAAGTGCAACCTTGGTATCATCAGATCATAACACATTTTCCCACATGCTTTTGGGAGACTTCAGATTTGTTTTTGCAAATTTAGCTGGGCTTGGTTGTTTTTCTTCGTAAGAAAAGGCTTCCATCTTGCCACTCTACCCCATAGTCCAGACATATGAGGAATATGGGAGATTGTTGTCACATATACCACACAGCCAGTACTTGCCAGATATTCCTGCAGCTCTTTTACTGTTGCTGTAGGCATCTTGGCAGCCTCCCTGACCAGTTTTCTTCTTGTCTTATTATCAATTTTGGATGGAGGGATGTCCAGTTCTTGGTAAGATCACTGTTGTGCCATATGTTCTCCACTTTATGACTGTCTTCACTGTGTTCCATGGTATATCTAATGTATTGGAAATTCTTTTGTACTCTGTGACCTATAAACTGTACAACTCAATTGAAAAACAAACTGAAACCTTTTTTTTTTTGGGGGGGGGGGGTGTAAAAATAAAGTGGTTGCATAAGTGTGTACACCCTCTTATAACTGGGGATGTAGCTGTGTTCAGAATTAAGCAATCACATTTAAACTCATGTTAAATAGGAGTCAGTACACACCTGCCAATATTTAAAGTGCCTCTGATTAACTCCAAATAAAGTTCAGCTGTTCTAGTATGTCTTTCCTAACATTTTCTTATTCACTTCCTACAGAAAAAGCCATGGTCCGCAGAGGGCTTCTAAAGCATCAGAGGGATCTCATTGTTAAAAGGCATCAGTCAGGAGAAGGGTACAAAGGAATTTCCAAGGCATTAGATATACCATGGAACATAGTGAAGACTGTCATCAAGTGGAGAAAATATGGCACAACGGTGACATTACCAAGAACTGGACGTCCTTCCAAAATTGATGAAAAGACGAGAAGAACACTGGTCAGGGAGGCTGCCAAGAGGTCTACTGCAACATTAAAATAGCTGCAGGAATATCTGGCAAGTACTGGCTGTGTGGTACATGTGACAACAATCTTCTGTATTCTTTATATGTCTGGACTATGGGGTAGAGTGGCAAGATGGAAGCCTTTTCTTACGAAGAATATCATCCAAGCCCGGCTAAATTTTGTAAAAAAACAATCTGAAGTCTCCCAAAAGCATGTGGGAAAATGTGTTATGATCCGATGATACCAAGGTTGCACTTTTTGGCCATGATTCCAAAAGATATGTTTGGTGCAAAACAACACTGCACATCACCAAAAGAACACCATACCCACCGTGAAGCATGTGGTGGCAGCATCATGCTTTGGGGCTGTTTTTCTTCAGCTGGAACAGGGACCTTAGTCAAGGTAGAGGGAATTATGAGCAGTTCCAAATACCAGTCACCACAAAACCTTCAGGCTTCTGCTAGAAAACTGAACATCAAGAGGAACTTCATCTTTCAGCATGACAACGACCCAAAGCATACATCCAAACCAACAAAGGAATGGCTTCACCAGAAGAAGATTAAAGTTTTGGAATGGCCCAGCCAGAGCCCAGACCTGAATCCGATTGAAAATCTGTGGGATGATCTGAGGAGGGCTGTGCACAGGAGATACCCTTGCAATCTCACAGATTTGGAGTGTTTTTGCAAAGAAGAGTGGGCAAATATTGCCAAGTCAAGATGTGCCATGCTGATAGACTCATACCCAAAAAGACTGAGTGCTGTAATAAAATCAAAAAGGTGCTTCAACAAAGTATAGTTTAAGGGTGTGCACACTTATGCAACCATAGTATTTTATTTTTTTATTATTACTTCCCTCCACCTAAAAGATTTCAGTTTGTTGTTCAATTAAGTTGTACAGTTTATAGGTCACATTAAAGGTGGAAAAAGTTCTGAAATGATTTATCTTTGTCTCATTTTTTTATATCACAGAAGACATTTTAACAGGGGTGTGTAGACTTTTTATATCCACTGTATTTGTAATAAATGCCGCGTTCAGAAATCTGCATACAGACGTCCTGAACCTGGTTGTTTGGCGGGGAGGGTGGAGAAGGTGTATTATATGACCGACTTCCAATGCAGCGTAAACACTTGTGCAATGTATATACTCCCGCAATGCAAAACAACAATAGTCAGCGAGCTGGGGGGAAGCGATAGTGTAAATAAATGTCTTTTCATATGAATGAAACATTGATTTACTTGTTCTGCTTAATGATAATAATTGCATTGTTTCATTTACTTCGCAGACTGGGAAAGGAAATTAAGATTAAGTTACGTTTTATCAAGACTGTTATTTTTAGACCCTGCCATTTCCTCTCAAACTGTTTGTGTATGAAATGAAAAGTCGACATCGGTGTTGTACTACTCAGCAGGACTGTGAAGATCGCAGTGTGGGGTAAAGAGAGAGGAAAATCAACGTAGAGAAAGGAGAGAAAAGTGACAACATGAAAAAAAAGAAATAAAGAAAAAAGGCTAAAATAGAGTATGAAAGAGAGAAGGAAGGAGAGCCTGCAAAAAAGAGAGAGAGAGAGTTTGAAAGAAGCGGTACAAACAAGAGAAAGAAAAAGAGCAAAAAAAAGTGAGAAAGTTTGAAAGAAAGGGAGCGAGCCAAAAAGTGAAAACAAACACGAAGAAAGAAAGTGAGCGAGTGTGAAAAAAAATGAAAGAGAGAGAACACGAAAAAGAGTAAGAAGGTGCTTGCATAAAAGAGAGAAAAGAAAAAAGGGAAAGTTGGAGAGAAAGTGCTCAGCAAAAAAGCATGTAAAAAAGAAAAGGGTAAAAAAAAAAAAAAAAACAGAGCAGGAAGGAAATAAAGGAAAAAAGCAAAAAAAATAAATAAATAAAGGGAAAGGAAATGAAGGGGAGAAATCAAAACAAAGGAGTAGGGAAAGACCGAGAGAAAAGGAAAGTAGAGGAAAAAAAAGAGATGAAAAAAAAACCAGAATAAGAAAACAAAAAAAACAAAAAAAATTTTAAAAAAAAGGAGAGAGAGAGGGTGAGAGCGAGCTGCACTTAGTCACAATCCTCTTCCCCGGTGAAATCACTCTGACAGAAGCCTCTGTAAATTCAGTAATTTAATTAGCTCTCCTCCCCCAGCTCTGCCGTGTCACCTTCCCTCATCTTCAAACCATTCCGGCTTTTTTATGCTGCATAGTCTACATTTACAGGAAAAATTCTATCAGCCCTGGCAAATCTCTGTGAGTCTGCGAGTACAGACTGTCTGTCTCTCATACTCTCCAATAATACAGAGTTTTGTACAGGAGCCTTTTCTTACATACTTTTGCACAATGAAAGGATCCATCCAGGTTAATTATTCCACTTTTTTTCTTTCATTACAAATGTTTCATGCCAGAATATTCTGGATGTTGGAAGGTTTTTTTTTTCTTCTGCCCTTTATATCAGCTAAGCCTACAATGGTTTGCAAACCCACCTGAGGATAAAGATAATGAAGAATCAGATGTCATCACATCTGTGATCAGTATAGATGTGGATAAATATGATTCTATCCTATAAAAATTTAGGAAGACCCTCACCAAAGGATCAGCTGTTGTTGCTGGCCATTCAAGTACTGCAGTGCTCTCAGAGCACCAATGCATTTGAATGGAAATTACAGCAATACCACATTTTACCTGCAGAGGGTGACACAGCTAGGATTTTTAAAGACCATTTCCAAATGATACACAGTGGGGAAAATTATTTGATCCCCTGCAAATTTTGAAAATTTGTCCACTTACAAAGAAATGAAGGGTCTATAATTTCTATCATAGGTTTATTTTAAATGATAAAGACAGAATATCAACCAAAAATCCAGAAAAAAAAACACATAAAACAAATGCTATAAATTAAGTTGCAGTTCACTGAGTAAAATAAGTATTTGATCCCAACCAGATGTTTCTTACTGTTGGTTACCAGGTTTGCACACATCTCAGGAGGTATTCTGGTCCACTCTTCTTTACAGATCTTCTCCCTCCATACATTTTCTATAGGATTAAGGTCTGGAGACTGGCTAGGCCACTCCATGACCTTAATGTGCTTCTTCTTGAGCCACTCTTTTATTGCCTTGGCGGTATGTTATGGGTCATTGTCATGTTTAGACCCATCCATGACCCATCTCCATTGTTCTGGCTGAGGGAAGAAGGTTCTTATCCAAGATTTTACAATACATGGCCCCATCCATTGGCCCCTCAATGTGGCAAAGTTGGCCTATACCTTTAGCAGAGAAACAGCCCCCAAAGCATAATGTTTCCACCTCCGTGCTTGACTGCAGGGATGGTGCTCTTAGGGTCATAGTCAGCACTTTTCTTCTTCCAAACGTGGCGAGTCCCTCAAGAAGGCACATGTACAGTCATGCCAATGAACATCTAAATGATTCAGAGAAGAAGGATTGGGAGAAAGTCCTGTGGTCAGATGAGAACAAAATTGAGCTCTTTGGCATTAACTTGCCTCGCCGTGTTTGGAGGAAGAAAAATTCTGACTATGACCCTAAGAACACCATCCCTACAGTCAAGCATAGAGGTGGAAACATGATGCATTTGGGGCTGCTTCTCTGCTAAAGCTACAGGCCAACTTTGTTGCATGCAGGGGCCATGTATTGTAAAATCTTGGATGAGAACCTTCTTCCCTTAGCCGGAAAATTGATGATGGGTTCATGAATGGGTCTTCCAGCAGGACGATGATGCAAAACATACCACCAAGGCAACAAAGGAGTGGGTCAAGAAGAAGCACATTAAGGTCATAGAGTGGCCTAGTCAGTCTCCAGTCCTTAATCCTTAATCATCTAAAAGCTGCTTTACAGGCAGTTAGAAAAAAATGTGGTCCTGTCACCAACTCTGCCAGGAGGCCTTGGCCCCAGAACTGCGCAGACACAATCACATGGGAGGTCAATCAGATACAACTCAGGGAACCCCTAACAATCTCTGAAGGAACCCTGGGTGAGAATGGCTGTACTAACAGAAGTAGAAAGCAGAGGCATGAGCTCATCATCATGCTGCTACTCCTTCAATGTCTAAACGCTAAGCTATGGGTAAGGTCTGATCTCACATTACTGCAGTGGAGGCAGCCTGACATTTGAATCTAAAAACTGACCAGATAACATGAGAAATAATTTTGCTGGGTAAATCTGTGATATTAGGACAGCGCCAGAAAGGAGGTGAATATTGCAGTGAAAGCTTCTTTCATGTTTGAGCACATTGGGCACAGCAGAAAACGATAAAAAAAATCTCCCCAAAGTAAGGGAAGTCCCAACCTCGAATATTTGCCTATTTGAACTATTTGATGAACTGCCCTCATATTTTGCTTTGGTGACAACTCAAGACACATACAGGGGCAAATCTCCCAAGTAAGGATAAAGATGGCAATAAAATAATGATCGAAGAGTCAGGTCTAACCCTTCCCCACTTTATACTAAAAAAAAAAGTTTGGCTTTTATGTACACTTTAAATTGTATTCGATTGCTTCATTTTTAGACTTATTCAGGTCCATTTTTCCACTATAAGATGCAGTGTTTGCAGATTGTATTACCAGATGTATTGCCAAAAAAAATGGTGTGCAGCTCCTTTAAGCCCACAATTTCCTTACCATGAAACAATGTGCCCCGAGAATGCAGTCAGCCAATTTAACCACAACAAGCCGTGGAGCCGTCTCTCCCAGCCATCCCAACCCTGCCCAGAGAATTAGGTTACTGAGAGGTGACCTAAACCTGGGCCCGACCCACAGAGAGATCATTTCATATTGTTCACACAAGGGAAAAAAGAAGAGGAGGGAGGAAAGGGGGCTGCTGGGTTCTCGTGCCTCCGCTAGAAAATGTTCTTCCAAAATTAGCCCGCAAAATGCAGGTCTCTTTCCCAAAATCTTTCAGGCCAAGGAGCAGGAAATGAGCCAAGAAAAATATCAGCTGGCTGGAAATTTAGCCCAATATGGTCATGGCAGGTTACTGTATGATCCTGGAAGCACAGATCTGTTCTGAGGGCTGGAGCTCAGTGCTGTGGGACAACATCCACTGTCCAGAGAGGCGAGGACTGGAGGCAAGCGACGCAGACACAACAAGAAAGTTACACCATTATTACAACACAGTACCTTTGGCCAGAATTGCTGCAATTTCTTACCATGCCTTATGGTGGCCATACATGCTTCCATAAATGATAGATTTATTTTCCTATCGATCTCTTCTGATCGTAATAATACATTTATATTTGACAACCCCATTCGATTGATATGCCACATACAGGATAGTGGACTTCAATCAACAGTTAAGATCTGATCGTAACTTGTGATCGTAACTCATTGAATGCATCTGTTTCCACCATGTAATCTCATATTCTGATTGATCGAAATACAATCGTATTCATGAACAAAATATCTCAGTGCAGCTGATCAATGCAAAACGATCGATCATTTTCTGCCCTGGCTGATCGACTCAGTTTGATTGACTCCAATCGAAAATTGCGTCGAAATCTATCAAAAGAGCAGTTATGGCCATTTGTTTTTTTTTTCAGAAATTATCACTTTGATTGTAGTTTAATTGGATTAAAAAAAAAATTGAAGCTTGTATGGCCGCAATTACTGTCCGTTCCTGAAGCCAATCAGAAGGAATGCTACAGAGGCGTGGTGGCTCGATGCTTTAATGCAGGGGTGTCAAACGCAGTTTCATTGCAGGCCACATTAGCATTATGGTTGCCCTCAAAGGGCTGGTTGTACCTGTAAGACTAGATGTCCAGAGCACCCCACCCCCCAACATCAGATGCCAAGAGTCCACCCACCAACATAAGTCAAGAATCCCCCACCCTCCCTTACATCACAGTGCACCCACCTTACCTTGTGCTGCTGCCGAGAAGAAGCTGGGGGTGGAGTAGGGAAGCAGAAAGTGCAGGGTCTGGAGGAGGACCAGAGGAGGGCTCGAGCCAGCTGCCGGAGGCTGCTGAATGCGAAGACCAGGGAAGGCGGAGAAAAGGGGATGCTGCGGCTGCACAGAGTGGAGCAGGATCTGTTGAAGGAGTTCTGTCCTCCCCTCAGCTGCTGACTGCTGATACAGGGGAAGGAGGAAGAGACGTGCATCTCCATGTCTGCACAGAGAAGCGCAGGAGCAAATCTCCCATTCAAAGATAGAGTACATAGGCTTTCCCTTAGAATGGGAAGCTGGTACAGAGAATAATTATCTTAAAGGGGAACTCCAGGTGAAACAGATAATCTATCTAGCATGGATGCTGACACTTGAGTCACATACTGGCTTGGACCTTTTGTCTTTACCAACATCTCCAGTGCAGACCACTCACCAGATGATATCACACACAGTAAATACGAATACAGTGGAAGGGTAACACCTTTCTTTGTTCTCTTGTGGGCGTAGAAAATGGAAACAATTGAGAGGAGATTTACCCACTGATGTCCACTAAAAACAGAAAATATTCGTTTTAGGTAAAGCTGCCCTTTAACTGCTGTACATTTTAATGACATCTTTAATCATCTCTCAAGGATTTTGGATTTAAAGGTGTGGCCATACTTGAACATTTTTAAAAGTCCATTTTATAAGTGTACTACTAGAAAATAAAAAATTAGAATTATCAGTCTCCAGTATTTAACACCTTCATAAACTATGAGCTTTGTTTATTATAGTGTCTACAGGCGGAGTGGCCCGTGCAGTAACCTCATCCCTCAGTGATGTCCTCAGTCGCTAACAGAACAATGTGCTGCATTTTACAGAATGTTAGCCCTGTGTTTAGTGTAACTTAAACTTAATGGTTACTGTGTCTTTAAAAGAGTGCGCAGTGATCTCACACACAGAGCTGAGCTCAGGCAGGGAAGGGTCAGGAATTCCAGCAACCCGTCTGGCTTATGTTGCTGCTGCGAGAACTGGAAATAATAGTATTTCCCTGACCAGAAAAAATAGCACAGTGCTGCAAATAGATCATTCTTGGTCAGGGCATTTTCTAGCTCTGATAAATTATTTTAGCGTGTATGTATTCCACGAAAAAAAAAAACCACTGGGATTCACATACATATACAAATTCCCAAGCCAATAATAGATTTTCAGATAGGCTTTTTCTACAGGACGGGTAAGAGTCAGAAGCTGTATATACACTAGTAGAATTTCGTTTGACATTTTTCGTTGTAAGAATGTTCATTCATTTTTCTATTCATTAGCGGCTTAAGTCAAGTTTTTATTGCAGTATGTGACCCCATTGGGGAGACATGGAATACACTATACAGTATTGTCAAAAGTATTGGGGTGCCTTCCTTTACACTCACATGAACTTTAATGGCATCCCAGTCTTAGTCCATAGTGTTCAAAATTGAGTTGGCCCTCCCTTTGCAGATATAACAGCTTCAACTCTTCTGGGAAAGCTGGCCACAAGGTTTAGGAGTGTGTCTATGGGAATGTTTGACCATTCTTCCAGAATAGCATATGTTAGGCAAGGCACTGATGTTGGATAAAAAGGCCTGACTCATAGTCTCTGCTCTAATTCATCCCAAAGGTGTTCTATCAGGTGCAGGCCAGTCAAGTTCCTCCACCCCAAACTCGCTCATCCAGGCCTTTATGGACATTGCTTTGTGCACTGTTGGAACAGGAAGGGGCCTTTCCCAAACTGTCCCCACAAAGTTGGGAGCATGAAATTGTCCAAAATGTCTTGGTATGCTGATGCCTTAAGAGTTCTCTTCACTGGAACTAAGGGGCCAATCCCAACCCCTAAAAAACAACCCCACACCATAATCCCCCCTCCACCAAATGATCTGGACCAGTGCACTAAGCAAAGTCCATAAAGACATGGATGAGCGAGTTTGGGGTGGAGGAACGTCACTGGCCTGCACAGAGTCATGACCTCAACCTGATAGAACACCTGATAGCCAGGCCTTCTCATCCAACATTAGTGCCTGACCTCACAAATGCGCTTCTGGTCAAACATTCCCATAGACACACTCCTAAACCTTGTGGACAGACTTCCCAAAAGAGTTGAAGCTGTTATAGATGCAAAGGGTGGGCCAACTCAATATTGAACCCTGCAAACTAAGACTGGGATGCTATTAAAGTTCATGTGCATGTAAAGGCAGGCGTCCCAACACTTTTGACAATATAGTGTATAATACTTTTGTAAACCATACTAGAATCAACCAGATGGTTAAAGCTGGTCTTCACGATTTAGTGAAGGTTAAATATTTTTTTAACCTTTCAGCTTAGTCCAAATTAACTATTTACTAATATATATGCCCACTGTGTGTGCTGTATATAAAACTGTATGGAGCATACTGTACAGTATAAAGCTCTGTGTTCCGGAAGTGGGATGGGAACTTCCTTTCCAGCTCCCATAACAAAATTTCATCAGGCTGAGCGACACTCAGCTGTTCACAGGGAGCTTTGTATATTCTGAATGAATACAAAGGTCCTTCTGATTGGTCAAGTCAGAGATTGTGGCATCATCAACCCACCTCTCCGCTTTAGCCAATCAGAGGGAGCTTTATATTCTATCACAGAATACAAAGCTCCCTGCAAATGTCTCAGTGCTTCTCAGCTGACTCAATTTTGTTCGGGGAGCAGGACTTGAAATTCCCATCCCACTGCCAGAACACAGCACTATATACTGAATGTAGCGGAGGCTACATACAGTTTATACATTGGACAAAGCGTGTAAGCAGGTGTTTCCAGAATGTTCCCTGTGATAAATAAGTTTCAGGTTTTATTCTTATGAGTCCTGGTTACTTACTCTGCATGTTTCTGAGAAAACTGTATATGCTAATATGAGTTCATTATACTGTTAATTGTTGTTGCTCTGCTGAGCAGGTATGCCTGGAGAAGCAAGGGTTAACACTGTTGGCCAGGTTTTTCCACAGTTTTCAGGGAGTACAGCCCCCTGCAGGTCAAACATATAAAAAGGGGGTCATTTGGTCCCTAGAGGGCGCTGTTCCTGTGAAGGATGTAGCTGCCATTCCAAGGGGTATGGACCTATGCATATTTATACAACCTCAGCCAATCCCTGGGAGGAAGAATGACCAATAGGGGGCTGAGGTGTGTATAAATAGGCTGGGACCTAGAATAGCAGGGTCCTTTTCCTGGTGGAGAAGACCGAGCCTGAAGGGCTCTGGCCCTCTGGGTCACTGAGCTGAAGTTTGCAGGAGGCCATTGGAGTCCCAGCTCCAGGAGAGCTGAGGGCCCCATGTCTGAAGTTGCTGGTAGCAGTTTGGAGGAAGTCTACAGTGGATCTGACTTGGAGGCTCACAGCACAGAAGCTGCCTGATATTGGAGGAAAGCATTCAAGTACACAGGGCACAGTGAGTACAGACCTCAGAGAGATCCATGTTAACCCCTGGAGAGACTGTTCCAGATTTGCTGGTTCAGGTTTGCTCTTGCATTGGTGACCATTGAGCTGTGGATCACTTAATAATAATCTCGAGAGGGGGGCGTGGCCTGGACAGCGATGTGAGAGGACGTGAAAGACCGGAGCTCCGCTTGTGGTAATCCTTATTCCCCCATCCTGCACCAAATACGGGCTAGATTTCTGCCGATACTGTGGGAACCAGCAGCGTAGGCAAGCCGAACCATGTCTTCTCCAAAAAGAGGCACCGCTGCCTCCTCGTCCCTAGAAAAATATCGGAGGACGGAGCGGGACACGGAGGAGCAAGATGGCACCGCGCCAACAGCACATGCGGCCCCTCACACAGACCCAGCAGCAGACGGCACAGCCAAAGTACTTGAGGCTATATCGCTCTGCCAGTCCACCCTGACGACTAAAATAGAAGAAGTAAAGGTGGACATATCTTTAATCAGGCACAACATGACTAAGCTGAGGGAGCGAGTTACTGAAGCCGAGACCAGGATAGGGCGTGCGGAGGACACACTGTACCCTCTGCAGCATTCCCATGAGGATCTGCAGAGGCAGCTGCAGCAACTTGCACAGAAACATGATGACCTCGAGAACCGTTCCCGTAGGTCCAATCTGCGCTTTATTGGGCTACCTGAGGGCTCGGAGGGCACAGACCCTGCCACCTTCCTTGAGCAGCTTCTGATCACTACGTATGGTAGAGACGCCTTCTCTACCACTTTTGTGGTGGAACGGGCCCACCGCATGCCTGCACACCGCCTGCCCGAAGGAGCACCACCCCGCACCTTTATAGCGAAGCTGCTAAACTTCAGAGACCGCGACGCGGTGCTTCGATTGGCAAGGATTAAAGGTAACATCCCTTTCCAGGCCGGATTCATTTCAGCATTTCCAGATTTCTCTGCTGAGGTGCAGAAACAACGAGCACGGTTCACAGAAATCAAACGCCGCCTAAGAGCTCATCACATCAAATACGCAATGCTCTTCCCAGCTCGACTCCGCGTGGTCGGTGAGGACAGGGTGCACTTCTTCGAGGACCCTGCCCTGGCTGCGGACTGGCTAGATCAACGAGATGCCGCAAGAAATCACTCAGCCTGACCATCTCCTCGCCCTACTAACATTGTAAGTGCCTAATCTTAACCTACTAAGTCAACTTTCTACCTGAATCCACTATCTCTGATCCTCCTTTACTATACATGGCCTATCGTTTGTGCTTAGCCATTCGCGCTCTGTGTCTACAACGCCTTTGGCCCTAGGCCCACACACCATTTGTCCCCCTCCTCTCTTTATTCAACTCTGCCGGGACTCGGAGCCTACCACTATGTTCCTCCAAAGTACTGAGTGCTTGAAAACCCGCATACCTGCTCACATGGCGCGTTTAACGGATTGGTCTCACAGAGGCCCCCTTACTATCAGGGACACTACATTGCCAAGTACAAGGAACTATCTGATTCCTATTACACCCCCCAAATACCGGAGCCAGACGCACCCCTCTATTACCATCACAGCACCATGGACTCCAACCTTCTTGGTGCCAATATGATAAGATTCTATGCCACAGAGGAGCATAGGACCAGGCTTATGCGATATACCTCCGCTTAAATTGCAGAGGTCACACGTTCTCCATTGCTGATTTTACCTCCAGAACTTACTCGCACCCAAAGGGTTTTGGTTACTCCGCCACCGGCGCTGCCAAATAGGCTTCCGTCGGCGGTGATATGTTTAAAAGTGCAGCAGTTTATGTTTGATTGCTGAATGCTGTTAATGCACTGTAGCTGCACTAGTTTTGGGTTATATGCCCCAGTCAAGTTTGGGAGACTGAGGGCAGGGAGGGGGGTTGAGGGAAATGTTCGGTTTAGGAACATGTTTGATGATATCTCATGCCTTCATACGTTAGTACATAATTGTTGTCCTTCGGGAAAGGTGACAGAATTTAAAATTAATTTGTTTCTTCTTTTTGCCCATGCGGAGTGTGGTGGTATGGGAGTCCACGCAATGATCCACGTTTATCCTTCCATTATCTGTACTAAATTACTATGGCTAACATAAAATTCCTCTCCTGGAATATCCGGGGGATCCGGGATAAAATTAAACGCACTGCGATATTGAATAATCTTAAATTATACAGAGCTGACATTATAGTTCTTGTGGAAACCCACGCCACAGGTCAACTCCAACTCGCACTGAAGCGTCCCTGGATTGGTTGGGCGTTTCATGCCACCCACACTCCGTATTCTTGTGGAATTTCGATCCTAATAGCAAAAACAACCCCATTTGCAATCATTTCAGTATGTACCGACCCTCAGGGGAGATATATTTTCTTGCATTGCACACTAAATGGTATACAATACTTAATAATGGCATTTTACATTCCCCCTCCATATAAGTCCACTTTAATTAACGAGGGATTGCTATATATGGCACAACACCCCAATATCCAATGCATTTGGCTAGGGGATTTTAATATGGTTCTTAACCCCCATAAGGATAGATTACAAATACAGCAAAACACTCACTATCCCGATACCACTAGACTGGCGCGCACGCTAGCAGAATTTTCGTTAACTGATACATGGAGATACAAACACCCAGACACCAAGGCTTACTCCTGCTTTTCAGCGACACACTCCACCATGTCCCGAATTGATCTCATCTTAATATCAAACACTCTAATTCCAACACTAACTGACTCAGGTTACCACACGAGATCTCTTTCAGATCACGCTCCATGTTGGGCCACATTACAACTAGTCCCAAACACAGGTCCCCGAACCTGGCGTCTACACCCTTTTTGGCTAGCAACACTAAAAGACCAAGAGGATATCCACAGGGAGTGGCAGTATTTTTTCAACACTAATAAGAACACGGCCCCGATGGGCACGATATGGGAAACATTCAAACTCCACGCACGCGCCATTTTATCTTCCCGAATAAACAGAGTCAAGACCTCCTCCAAAGCCCTTATGCTTCAGGCCTCTGACAAACTAGACTTGATTACTAGGGAATTCCAGAACGACCCTACACAGGAAAAGGCATCTGCAATCAGGTTGCAGACCCGCCTTGTAGACCAGTTACAGTTTGAAAAAGCTAAGCAAAAACTTTTCTTTGTGCGGCAACGGGTTTTTGAGCAGGGGGAACGTGCGGGGAAATTACTGGCATAGCTTGCCCATCAAGATACAAACCCACCGATAGTAGTCACACTCTCGGGCCCCAACAATGTCACATACCCAGACCCCCCAGCGGTTGCGAAAGCTTTTCAAACATACTTTGCTGATCTATACTCATCTAAGGTACAGACTACCGCACAAGAAACCCAGGTCTTTCTCCAAGATATTCCTTTCCCCCAACTATCAGAATCCCAACTTACAGACTTAGAGGCCCCTCTAACGACGGATGAAATAGCCCTCGCCATAGCATCCCTCGCACCAGCTAAAGCACCAGGTGGGGACGGTTTACCACTTGACTTTTATGCAGCCTACTCAGAAATACTTATCCCCGAACTACTGGCACTTTAGAACTATATATTCGAGTCTGGGTCTCTTCCTGAATCCCTACGTCAGGCAGTTATTATAGTGATTCCCAAGCCAGGCAAGGACCCCCACCACATAGAATCCTATCGCCCCATCTCGCTCCTACAAGCGGATATTAAAATCCTAGCCAAAATATTGGCCACGCGTCTCAATCACAGCATTCTCTCCTTAATCCACCCGGATCAGACGGGGTTCATGCCCGGCAAAAACACGGCCATGAACCTACGGCGCTTATATATGAATATCGAAGCGGAGCACGAGAATGTGGGAGAGAGGGCGGTGGTGGCGTTGGACGCCGCAAAAGCTTTCGATTCGGTGGAATGGGGGTACATCTGGGAATGCCTCAGGGGATTCGGGTTTGGACCCAATTTCATAAAATGGGTAAAATTGTTATACTTCTCCCCCTCAGCCAGAGTGGTGGTGAACGGGTACACATCCGACTCATTTCCTTTAGGTCGGGGAACTCGACAGGGATGCCCGTTGTCTCCCCTGCTGTATGCCCTTGCGGTGGAACCTCTTGCCATCTCCCTTAGGCTAAACCCCAATGTACGAGGGCTGAACAAGGGCTCTGTGTCAGAAAAACTAAGCTTATATGCAGATGACATGTTGCTATACCTTGAAGACACCGGTCCTTCCCTCCAAAAAGTCCTCGAGATCATTGGCGAGTTTGGGAAACATTCGGGATTGAGCATGAATTGGTCCAAGTCACAGACTCTCCCCCTTGACCTCTCGCCCCCATCATCTGGTGCAGCGTCCCTCCCGTTACAAAGAGTCGCCTCTATTAAGTATCTGGGTGTAACAATTACAAGTGACCCTTCTGAATACATAGCTAATAACATTGAACCACTCTTCCCCTATCTGAAATCCCGCACACAATCCTGGGCGAGACTTCCCCTAGGGGTAATGGGGAGAATTAACTTATTTAAAATGATACTTCTACCAAAATTTCTTTATATGTTTTGGAACTCCCCAGTACTAATCCCGCTAACGTTCTTCAAAAAAATGGATCAAATTATCAACTCTTTCATATGGGGGTCTAGTAGACACAAATTGGCTTGGAATACGATTAAAAACCCTACCTCGTCGGGTGGAGCGGCCACACCAGACCTATACACCTACTATATAGCTGCACAGCTTTCACATTTTTACCATATTCATAAGACTGACGAAACTAGATACCAAGCACTAGTATGCAAAAGGCCAAATAACAACATGCACTCTCCACTACAAGTCTTATTTAGAAAAGGGAACAAGAAACAGACAAAAGCAGACCAACACTCACTGCTACTTCAACACCGTCACATATGGGAAAAGGCGATTAAAATGTTGGGCGTTGATTTTTTTCATTCACATACACCCCTCTGGCACAATCCCCTTTTAGGGGAACTGAGGTCCTTACCTGGGGCCGCCAGATGGGCAGCTAAGGGGATAGTGTTCCTTTTTCAGGTTGACACTTTATTTGGTGTGAGACACTTTCAAACACTCTGCGAAGAATTTGACCTCCCCCTTAACATGCAATTCAGCTACTTGCAACTGAAACACGTGCTTCAGACGCAATTCGCGAGTGGCTTTCCTAATTCCCAAATGATCCCAGTAGTAGATGTAATCACAGGATCCAATCCAGAAAAACTCATATCTACCCTGTACACCACGCTAAGAAATAGAGAAACTGCCAGAATAGTAAACACAGCAAGATTCAAATGGGAGGCAGACCTGGGCCAAATAGACGTCAACGACTGGGAAGATATACTAGAGAACGTACGGAAAACCTCACCTAAAATATCTGAACGCTTGACTCAATTATATATAATTCATAAGTCTTATCTCACGCCTGCCAGAATAGCCAAATTCTCCCCAAACCAAAACCAAAATCTAAACTGTCCAAGATGCCTAAGCACCCCATGCTCCTTCTTTCACCTGATCTGGTCCTGCCCAGTGATACAAGACTACTGGACACAGATTGTAAAATTCCTTCATGATCACATGGGTTCACCAATACAACTAGACCCCAGGCCGTGCCTCCTGGGCTTACTCCCAGACACCATGGCTAGGCCCATGGCTACACTTCTTAGTGAAACCCTATTTAGCGCCAGAAAATTAATCGCCAAACACTGGATGAGAACCACCTCTCCCACCGTCCAGGACTGGCTGAGAGATGTAAACACGTCCTTGCCATATAAAAAAGTGTTGTATAGCCACAGAGGATGCCCAAAAAAATACTATAAGATATGGGGTAAATGGCTAGAAAGCAAAAAACACTTGCTCCACGTGATTAATAGGTGATAGATGTAAGCCGGGGGAGGTTGACGCATTTATAGATGCAAGAACCCAACCTCGGGTAATGTCTAGCCTGTCATAATACCATAGCGCAAATGAATAATCTAGATAAAGTATCATAACTGTATATCTGTCTACACCTTCCTAAACATATAAATGCAATATCAGAAATGTATGTTTGAATACAAATAATGTCTGTCGCTTCCCTGACTAATCTATGTCATATATTTTATCTGTATGATGTGTTTGTCAACAATAAACATGTTCCTTGTTAAAAAAAAAAAAATAATAATCTCGAGAGGAGTTTCACCCCCAAGAATCAGTCATATATCTTGCACTAAATTTGGACTAGCCCAACCCGACATGCTAACCCAGTTCAACTAGCATTACAACTACAAAAAGACATGCACTGCCTGTTCATTGAGTTATGAGACTGTGGAGCTACTGTGTGTCTGGCTGCTGTGTACCTTATAGGGCTGGGGTCTCCAAACATTCTGAACAAAGGGCCGGTTTACTGTCCATCAGACTTTAGGGGGACTGGGCAGTGGGAGTAGAAAATGTCCTGGGGTCACTAGAATTAAGAGTGCCCCATGATTGTTATCAATAGGAGTAAAGAGTGCCCCATTTTTGGTATCATTGGGAATAAAGAGTGCCCCATCATTGGTATCAGTGTGAGTAAAGAGGGCCTCATATTTGGTATTAGAGAGAGCAATAGTGCCCCATTGTTGCTGTAAGTGGAAGCAATAGTGTCTCGTATCAGTGGAAGGAATAGTGCCCCAAGGGCCAGATAAGAGCAAGCAAATGGCCACAGTTTGGAGACCACTATTATAGGGAATAGAACTTGGGGCAAAACAGCCAGCCCAATGAGGGGTCTGTGCTACATCTACTAAACCATATGTATTTTCTTGCTGTCACTATACCCATCAGAGAGATATCACATGCTGTCCTTGTGATAGAAGTGAAAGTAAATCACCCCAACCGCAACACATGGCAAGGCATCCTATTCCCTCCCCACTTTGGAGAAGTCGATTCTTGTAATCCTAATTTCTAAATGGGACTGGATCTGAGCCAGTGTACTGTATATGCAGCCAGGGTTCCCTTGTTCCAACTGAGTATCAACTTGCCCCCTATGGTTTGCTATTGCTAGTAATTTTAGTTTCAAAGAGTCTATGTTTACTATATACTTACATTTGTGGTCACATTAGTCCAAAGCCGACTCCCCACTAGAAAGTATTGCAGCAACGTTTTACTTTCTGGGCTCTGTGTCAGTCGAGTGCATTTAGAGGGCAAGAGAAAAATCAAAGTAATGAGTGTATCTTCCAATTACAACCAGTCCATTTTGTGCTCAAGTGACTAATACAATCAATGGGAACCTGTCATGGTAGACATATGGAAGCAACAATAGCTAAGGTAAGGTGGTCCATTTCATAAGCTCTCATGACAGCAGTGGAACTGAAACCAAAGCTAAGCAAGCATTATGCACATTATATTTCCAGGATTTATTTGATGCAGCCGTATTACACAGCGCATTAAGCAGATCCCTTCAGATCATTCCCTCTGTGCCAAAGGAGCTCACAATACAGTATCTCTACCAAGGTCACAGAAGGGCAACTTGAGAAGATGCCAAATCTCATCACAATGATTTATGAATTGTATGTTTAGATCCAGTAAAGTACACTGAAAGCACATACTTAATAAAATGGGTGTGCAGATGTAGTTCATACATTTCAATAATGTCCCTTCAAGCAATCGGGACATTGGCATTCAAGCAATACAGGGGACAGAAGTGTCATACAACAACCACGTCTACTGATCTCACATACACCAAATGGCATACAACAGTATTTGTATCAGATGATGGACCATTATGTCCAAGTATCTCAATATACAGCACTCTCCAATAGCATTTTCCAGGCTGGCATCTAGACAGCCATGTTGGCACCATTCAGCTACCCAGAAGTGAGTCCAACTTTGCTGCTAATCCTGTTGTTCTGCAGTTGTGAGCAAATGATCAGATTACAACCATTATGATATTATGAATTGGACACAGTTGCTCACCAGTGAACAATTTTTTTGTTATACTGACAATCTAAAGACCTTTGATGGTTAATTTGGATGAGGCAGAGGCAAGGCTTTGCTGTACCCTTTCAGTCATTGACCAGCAGCAGTGGAGGAGACAACAACTGCTTGCCAATAAGGTTTGGCTATTCTTTATAAGGCATTCCCCATACAACAATCTTTCAAATGTAATGCTACTATAATTATAGGAAAAGTGTAGTGTATTTCAGTAAGTGCATAATTAGAGTAATTTTGTTGTGTTTATCCTAAAGTGTAAGTGTGCCTTTGGTACAGTTACTTATTTTCTACAGCCCCCTGCCCTCTAGCCAGACTTACAGCCCCCTGCCCTCTAGCCAGACTTAGACTGGGTTTATACTGGCAGAATCTTGTGTCACTTCTCTTGTGAAAGATCACTTTTCAGAGAGTGCTTGACAGGCAGCTGGGAAGAGATATGCCTCCTCCCCACTTGTTTTAACTCTCAAAAGGCTGAACCACTGCACACCATTACAGGGAGGTTTCAATGCAGTCCTAATCATTTGATTGTGTTGGCAGCATTATTGCCCACTAAATGCAAAAGGGGGTTTAATGTTTACTGTGGCATGTGTACACTTCGAAGCAGCGGCATGTTCTTCCTGTGAAACGACAGTTCAACCAACTGTTTTTACCACCCCTGTGACCTAGCCTTGTTACCCACCTGCCTCCGATCCAGCAAGATCTCACCAACGATGCCACACACTCTCAAAGTACTTTTCCATGTAACTTTATTATTTCATAACTTTGTTATTCAAATTTTTTATTATTATATTAAATTTAGAGGTTTGAAGACTAACCACAAGTGGGAGCTCTTAGTGGCTCAGTTCATGCTCGCTCTCTATCAACAAATGCTGAGATATCAGCTACCCTGGGAATGGATTGTTTTTTTAGTAGTCCAGTGACTATTTACTTTAAGCTCATCCTATTTACATGTATATCTTTATCCTTTAAGCTGAATTCTAGGAATACTATGACTTTATATAGCTTGTTTAGGCCAAGCTGCCCAAACAAACCATTTCCTTTACTAATCAATGTAGCAGCTATCCGCATTGTATAAACTGTATAGTATGTAGCATCAGCTATATACAGTATACAGCGCTGTGTTCCAGCAGCGGTTGGGGACTTCCTATCTCGTTCCTGGAACAAAATTAAGTGGACTAAGTGGTGCTCAGCCATTCATAGGAGGCTTTGTATTTTTAGGAATTAATACAAGGCTGATCAATCAGAATAGCTCTGGTCCATCCTTTTCATTTTGCAGGTAAAAAAAAAAATGTACATATATTTTTTATTTTTTTTTGGAGCCTGTAAATTATTGCACCAGCGATCAGCAGAATGCTGGTGCCATGCAGGTGTCTTGCAGATCTGTCAGTGTATCTGTGTGCCCGTACATCCCATATGGGCAAGCAGATACAATCTGACAGGAAGAATCAATGAACTACCATGGGGTTCCACACTGCCGTGGTACTTCTTTGAGAACTACAAGCCGATGGCCTCAAAGTATAGAGCTGTGTGAATGAATAATGCGGCTGTGTGGGCCGAGCCCCACATGGCCACATAGATTTAAAAAAAAATGACAGCTAGTACGGGGGGGTAAATTGCGAAGCGGCTGCAGCATTGGGAACATGTTACATGTTTCACCCCAAAAACGGGTGGAACATGTTCCTAAAGGTGAACTTAACCTTTAAGGCCCCATTCGCGATTGTGATTGCACTTGTGAATGGAGCAGCTAGAGATTAGATGTGGGTGATCCAGCAGGGGTTAACTGTGGGTGGAAGCTCATTGAAAGCAATGGGAGGCTGATAGCTCCCGCAGCTAATCGTGTTGGTTGCATGTTAATTGCTTGTGGAGCGATCACCTGCAAATAATGGGCCCTGGACGCAGATAGTCTGCATCCAAGGCCATCATTTGCAGGTAATCATCACATGAGCAATTACATGCAAGCGGCTGCGATTAGCTGCAGGAGCTGTCAGTATCCCATTGCTTTCCATGGGGCTACCGCGTACAGCTAATCGCCAGGAACTCCTGTTGGGTCTCCTGCATCTAATTGCCAATGGCCCCATTCACACTCGCAAATCTAAGTGATCTTAGCTCTCAGTCCCACTATGGCTTGGTGTTGGTGCTGTTCATCTTGCTGGCAGACAAGTACCAAAAATATGAAGATTCACTGGACATCTGAACTGAGGAAAACTTTTTAAAAGTGGTTCTAAAGTGAAAATGTATGCATCACCTGCATTAAAAAAAAACTTCCATTGCCTGTTTCTTTCCCTCCCCCTCTCTAAATACTTACTGGAATCCTTTCTCTGCTGCTTCAGACAGGCACAGCAGTAGTCTCTCTTCCTGCTCTCACAGGACAGACCAATAGCAGCAGGTGCCAATGGCAGTCAACTCCAGTAAGGAGGGAGCAGGGGGCGGGTCTGATGCACAAAACCTGGTTCGGGAGCGCACCAGCACGTGTGTCACCATAGCACGCAGTTTGCTATGGGGGCACACTCAAGAGAGTAGGAGCACTCAAAACTGGCAGGGGATCCCAGAAGAGAAGGTAATGTGCAATATCCTTGCAGAGAGCAGGTAAGTATGAACCTTCATTTTTTATTTTAGCTAAAAAAATATAAGCCTTTAGGCTCAGTTCGCACTGCCATGACCTGAAAGTTGCATGACTTACAGTGCGACTTTGCCAGGCCACTTGAGTGCGACCTGAAGCAACTTCAGGTAATCTTCCTGTAATGTCGGATCCAAATCACATCAATTAAAGATGGGGATCGAATTTGGAGGCGACTTCCATTAAAATCGATGGGCGCAAGTCAGATAGAAGTCACATTGAAGTAGTACAGGAACCTTTTCTAAAGTCAGAGCGATTTCAGCAGTGCTAAATAAGACAGCTCTCAATGACTAAGATGGGATTTCACGTGTCACGCAACTTGGGGTCTCACAAGTAGCATCACAAGTTGCGTCAGTGTGAAGCGGGCTTCAGTGTTGCTATAAGTTTAAACAGCAGAGGACACAGCTGTTCCCCTTCTTACTGGGCACTTAAACCCCCCTGCTGCCCAGACCAATTTTTAGCTTTCAGCACTGTCACACTTTGAATGACAATCGCACAGTCATGCTACACTGTACTCAAATGAAATTTTTATTATTTTTTTCATACAAATGGAGCTTTCTTTTGGTGGTATTTAATTACCACTTGGGTTTTTATTTTTTGCTAAACAAACAAAAAAAACAGAAATTTTTGAAAAAAAAAAAAGTTTTGTAGTTTGTTATAACATTTTGCAAACGAGTAATTTTTCTCCTTCATTGATATTCACTGATGAGGCTGCACTGATGAGCACTGATGGGCTGCACTGATGGGCACAGATAAGGCGACACTGATAGGCACAGATAAGGCGACACTGCTAGGCACTGATAAGACAGCACTGATGGGCACTGATAAGACGGCACTGATGGGTGGCACTGATGGGCACTGGTAGGTGGTATTGATAAGCAGCACTGGTGATGAGGCACTGATTGGTGGCATTTATAGGTGACACTGTGAGCACTGATAGGTGACACTGGGCACTGATGGGTGGAACTGTGGGCACTGGTAGGTGGCGCTGGTGGGCACTGGTTGGTGGTGCTGGTGGGCACGGGTAGGTGGCACAGAAACCTCTGCAGAGGCTCTCCATGATCAGGACTGATGTCCCTCTCACAGCCACCGGTTATTGGCCTTTTTTTTCCTCCACGCGCTACCAGTGTGAGGAGAAAAAATAGCCGATTACCGGCTCTGTTTACATCACATGATCAGCTGTCATTGGCTGACAGCTGATCACATGGTAAGGGGTCGGGATCGACCTGCAGGGGGGCGCGCAGGCTGCTCGAGCACGGGAGGACGTCTATGGACGCCCTCCCGGCAAGTTAGGTCCACGCTGCAGCCGTCTTTCGGCTATAGCGGGGATGGGAAGTGGTTAAAGCTTAAAGCGGATGTAAACCCTCACATATCCAGTGAAGCGAACAGCCTCTGATGATACACAGAGATGAAACACATCTCACTACATAAGTTTTACATGTATATCTGCTGTCTTCAGCTTTATATATTCTTTAGAAAGTTCAGATTGTGTCAGGAGATTTTCTCTTCCTACTTAGCACTGCAGTGAAGCCTGGGCATACAGCCAAGACAGCTGATTGGAGGAAAGGCACCCCCCCCCCTTTAAAGGTAGAGACTTTCAGCTCTGATGTTGAATCGTTTAGCCCATTGCTAATCTGTTTATAGCATCCTCCCCATCACAAAACTCAGTCTGCTTTTCTCTCCTCTGTTGGAGAACTTGTCAGATGTTCTCATGCTGATAACAGAAGTATGGGGCAGGCAGCTATGGGACTTAGGGCTTTGAAGAGTAGATAAAACGGCAGATATATGTGCCCAGCTCAAATTTCATGAATCAAGTTTACATCCACTTTGAGGTCTCATTCACACCTGAGCAATTTGTAGCTCGAAGCTCCAAAACATCTGTGCTTGTTTGCATCTGAGCATAGTGTCAGATGTGGAAGAAGTAGATGAGCTTTCTTTGAGCTACGAGCCCCAAGTGTTTTTGGTCCCAATAGACCTTAAAAGGAGAAGTCCAGCCTGAGCTCGTTTGGATGGGCTTCTCCTCTGGGTCACAGGAGTGCAATTAGTTTTGCACTCCTGTGACCCATTTTCAGCAGAGAGCGGACTGAAGTCTGCTTTCTGCTGACATCACAGGAATCAGTCAAGGTACCGCATTATCACGACAATGGAAAGCCGGGATCCAAAAGGTGCCTGGACTGACACCCATCTCAGGCTCTCAGCAAGCCACTGAGAGCCCGAGATGGTCGCTCCAACCCCTCCACAGCTCAGCGCTCCAGTGAGCATGTAGGGGCAGAGCTGAGAGATGCTGATTGACAGTCAGCAGCTCTCTACTCGGGGAGCTTTGAGAACCGAGCCATCGGCAATGTTTGATTGCTCGGTTCTCAGTGTAGAAGCACCAGGGGACAGATGCAGCAATGGACCGATACTGCATCCACCTAGGTAAGTATGATGGGGAAAAAAACCCAAACCCATACTTCTCTTTTAATTGGAGCGCCTAAAAAATGTATGAACATGAATATAGAGTGCGGTTTTCCCCCTGGAAACCAGCTTTCCATTGGATAAAAATATTTAAATGTGCTCAAGCTACAAATGTCTGCAAAAGCACCTGCAAAAAACGCAAAAGAAAATAAATAAAAACATGACCAAAGACGCTAAGCTTACAAAAGTGCTTACAAAAGTTTTTCAAAGCACACCAACCTACAAATTTATAGACATTTCTTTTAAAGTAAAACTTTAACCTCTTGGCGCCGATGGCATGCAAATAATAATAATAATAATAATATGTGGCCTTGGCGCCAAGCGGCCGCATATTTGCGTACCACATTGCAAACACAGCTGGTCCAAAAGCACACGCCCTGCACGCTCCCGACACAGTTGCCAGCAGCTAACAGAAAGCTCCCGATCACTGCTTGCAATCAGGAGCTTTTTGATCATGTGACCACTGTGACGGCGAATCACATGATCACATACCCCGCCTCCCAGCATCTGAAACCCCTTAAAGGGCTGAGGGGCACTGGCGCCAAGGGGTTAGCTTTGTATCCATTGTTACATACAATAGCTAGTCAGGTTGAAAAAAGACACAAGTATATCTAGTTCAATTGATAGATGAAATAAATAAATAGAAAACCTCCATATACACAATCCTATACCAACAATTCATCCAGAGGAACGCAAAAAACAAAACAAAAAAAAAAAACAGTAAAGCATGCTCCAATTTGCTCAAGCAGGGGGAAAAAACCTTCTTGGTCTCCCATAGGCAGTCTGATATTCCCTGGATCAACAATCTCTTGGTGATATTACCTATAAATGTTAGTATCCAGTTATGTTTTGTGCATTTAGGAATGCATCCAGCTCTTTTTTAAAACAATCTACTGAGCTGGCAAGAACTAGTTCCTGAGGGAGTCTATTTCACAGCTCTTACTGTGAAGAAGCCTTTCTGTATGTGGATGTCAAATCTCTTTTCCTCCAGACGTTAGAGTGTTTCCTTGTCCTTTGTAATAACCTGAAAGTCAATAACTCTACATCAAGTTCACTATACGGACCACTTATGTATTTATACATGTTTATCATATCCCCCCTTAATTTCCTCTTCTCAAGAGAGAATAAATTGTTCCTCTAATCTCTCCTCATAGCTGAGTTCCTCCACGCCCTTCATTAGTTTGGTTGCCCTTCTCTGCACTTTCTCCAGTTCCCCAATATATTTTTTGTGATCTGGTGCCCTGAACTGAGCTGCCTATTCTAGATGAGGTCTTACTAATAAATTGTACAGGGGTAAAATGATATCTTTTTTTCTGGGTTCTATAACTCATTTAATGCGGGACAGTACATTGAAAGCACAAGCGGTAATCCATTTTTGACATCTGCCTCATCTGCAATAGGCTGATAGTGATCTATTTCAAAGGAGGTCTTTGCCAGTAAGGGGTTAATCTCAAGTTACAAGACAGCTAAAGAGCTCACGTGTAGTTGAGCCCTAATGGAAACTGACAGAAGTCGCTAGCTATCGTTACCCTCTGAAAAAACACTCAGAGCTTCATTAAAAAACATTACACCCACACACAATCCCACCTGAGCTACTGTAACCTTTCTGTATGGCCAGAGATTGGCCAGTGTGTCAGGTTTCACTGTGCTGGAACAGAGGAAGACATCCAGGAATTAACAGTTGGTGGTAACTGATATGTGCTCAGAGCCTCCACCTTCCACATCAATTTGTGTTACATCTGTTGCTGAACGTTGCAGCCTAGGGTTAGGCTTATGACACTGACAGTCAGTGCAGTTGGGGGTGGGGGTTATCTCTGCTGATTTCTGTCCACCCCCCCTCTTTTCCATCCTGAACATCCTTACTCACTGCTACCACTGCACAAGGCCAGCACAGGAACCTACACAATCTGTCAGAGGTCACATGGCTGATGTCCCTGGAGCATGGTATAGATTCCATACAATCGATATACAGATGGAACTCAACCTAAAATAGCACTGTTTTCATGGTGCATCTCAAAGGCTGTCTTATAAATGTAATAATGTTAAAGGGACATGTTTTGACATTGTTACTGCAGGCTGCAAGTAGAGATCGGTCTCTACTGGATGTGATCACACTTTCTAGAAACAAATCACTATATCCAAAATCTTATTTTCCTTATTGTCTATTAAAGGATACAGGGATTTTAATACAGACGTCTATAAGAAGTCTAACTGAGGGGTGGGCAACAGCCACTGATAGGACCATAAAATGTGGAGGACTATCGCATGTCTGAGGTATCTGAAGAAACCAACTCCCAAATCAAGGATAGATTGAGAGAATCCCTCCTGCAAGGCATAGGAACTGCCACAATCAAGCGAAGAATGGAGAAACAACTTGATGTTCCAGGACAGAAAAACCACTGCCAAGTCAAAAGCAATTTGCTGGGTCCAGCAAAAACCTCATAGGGAAGTTTGGACATAGATATTTCAAAAGGAAAGACCAGTCAAACAAAATGAGAGAAGGTCTAAACCTTGTACAGTAAAACCTTGGTTTGCGAGCATAATTAGTTCCAGAAACATGCTTGTAATCCAAAGCACTTGTATATCAAAGCATTTTTTTAACAGGGTATAAAAGAGAAGAGAGGCACCCCCTAAGTGTTGCAATAAGTTGCTAATTGTTGTACCTTCGTTAAATCTAACCATATTGCTACACTTGGAGGCTCCTCTCTTCTTTTTTATACTCAGTTGTGACATCGCTTGTATATTAAGGCAAAATTTATAAAAACATTTTGCTTGTCTTGCAAAACGCTCTCAAACCAAGTTACTCTCAAACCAAGGTTTTACTGTACTTCTAGAAGCAGGAAAATAGGTTTTCCGTGATGAGGAAAGGCTGCCTGGTCAGGCAACCAATCTTGTATCAAGATAGCAAGAGCTCTCGCAACATAAGATCCCTTTGGATGAGCTAAAGAGCCCCATGGTAACCAGCCCTAAAGTAATTCTGAAGGGTAAGCAGAACAAAAGAGCAAAAAGAGAAGGATAGGCAGGATAAACAGGACCAAAGGAACCTCACAACCCAACTGGTGTACCAAAACTCCCTACCTGAAGGATGAGCAGAATCTTTCTGCCCAACATGTAGAGTGTACCCAAGGATTGACAAACAACACTGCACATATGCCTAATTAGTTCTGCAACACATGTTCTAGGACTCAGTCCATTGTTCTAAACTTATGCCACATCCTCTGTCAAGGAGGTAGGTGCAGGCATTTCGGATCCACTACTGGAAGAATTCACCTGATTGGGAGCAGGAACAAGGAACTTGGAAGAAGGCAAAAGCACTTCTTCAGAAAGCCACAAAACAGCCACAAAGGCTCAACTCTTTATAATCAAATTGCATGGAGGCCTCAAAACCTACACTATTCCCCACAAGGGATACATGCAGTAGGATCCTAGCATGTTTTGCCTGCTAAAAGCCCAGGGGTGGATAGGGCCATCCAGTGATTAATATTTCCTGTGAAGGGGAAAAGAGGAGCACACAAGTGCTGAACCCTCACACCTTGATGAGGTCAAGCTAAGAAGATTCAAAAGGCAAAGCCTTGTCAACAGGAGAACAAGTGTGGTCAATAGGGACAACTTCGAGTTCTGTCCATAAGAGAGTTTATAAACCTTCCCAGATAATAAGGTCCCATAGCACTCAAAATATGTTGATAAGAGTCTCAGGTACTAGAGTGCGGGAGTTGGTTCCTTCTGGGTATACTGGATGTATGCCCCAGAATCTTTAGGAGCAGTATGGGCTGAAGTCAACTGTGGCAGTGGCACTGTCCTCTGTGTGTCTCAGTGTAGACATCCTTCATCCAAACAGTGTACAGCAACCAGGCCTCAAATGAGTCCAGTCCAGCTGGGTCCAGAGGTGGCTTTCAAAGCTAGTACTGAGTAGCAGCCAATCCAAATATCTTCTGTGTATAGATCAGCTCAAGCAGCGGTATAGGAAGAGGCTCCAATAGATGTCACCTAGGAGATAGTAAACTGCAGCATAGCAGTTTGTCTTGATCAAAGACATCAAGGTTAGAAGGCTAGCAAAAGAGAAGTTAGACCAGAACTGTAGGAAAGGCACCCAAGCTTTTTAGACACTAGCAAAAAACATGCTGAGTACAAAAGGGGATATATGAGGGCTGGCTTACAACTTTTCCTGTTTATCACTGTCATTGTCCCAACCTCCTGTAGGAGCCAATATAAACTCACTGTAATTTAATTCCTGTGTCCTTCAATGGATGATAAACAAAGCAAAAAAAAAAAAGAGTCCTGGTAGAAATACCAGAGCTGCGACAGTGGGCATCCTTCTGAAAATGCTAGTTTCCTGGCCTCAGCGTAACTCAAAACTGGATCCCCATGACATAATGGAACCTATATGGTCAGTGACAATACCCAGGGAGACCCCACCCCTTTATTTCAGCTGTCATCCACCAGAACTGTCATTTGGCTGGAGTAAAGCAACTTGGCGAGATGTATGTCGTGACTGGCTTTTCTTTTCTTTTGGCAGGTGTTGGGCCTTGTGATTGACGTGGATCTGCATTGCCAGATGACATGATGGAAGCACATTGGAGCACTTTTTTTTTTTTAACAGACTTGTCAAAAATTGTGTCTGTATGTTTATTTACAGCTTACTTGGTGCCCCCCTATTTGTTAAAGGGGGCTACCAGATTCTGCTAAACCCTCCATAACCACCAGGCCAGGGTTGTGGGGAATAGGCTTTTGTCCTCATCAACATGGTGACAAGATACTTTGCCGGGGGGGGGGTCCCTTCTATGTTGGGAGCATGTAGCTGGGTATTGTTCAGGGGGAGGGGGGGTGAATGGGCCCCAGGCTACATGCTCAGATAAGAGACCAGTGTGCATTTTTTTTTTTTTTTTGGAGGGGGGCTCATGCTAAGTTTTATACCAGACCCACAGGGGGAAATGCACAATTTTTTCATAAAACTATCCCCTGCTCCTTTGAATAAATAAAGTGTTGCGCTATTATGTGAAAAACAAATATACTTATATACAATATACAAATAAATAAATGACACAGTAATAATAAGTACAATGGTGAAACAATAATAACAACAATATTGTGATATTGTGAATTGAGTGTAATGAATAAAGAATGCAACAAGAAATGTAAGGGTGCAATTAGGACGGCTAAGATAGAACATGAAAGACACATAGCGGAGGAGAGCAAAAAAAATCCCAAGAAATTCTTTAAGTATGTAAACAGTAAAAAAGGGAGGACAGACCATATTGGCCCCATAAAGAATGAGGAAGGACATCTGGTTACAAAGGATGGGGAGATGGTGAAGGTATTGAATTTATTCTTCTCCTCAGTCTTCACGAGTGAATCGGGGGGCTTCAGTAACCAAAACTGCAGTGTTTATCCTCATGACACAACACAGGAAGCACCTCTATGGTTAACAGAGGACAGAATTAAAATTAGACTTCAGAAACTTAACATTAATAAATCACTGGGACCAGATGGCTTGCATCCGAGGGTACTTAGGGAACTTAGTCAAGTGATTGCCAGACCGTTGTTCCTAATTTTTACAGATAGTCTACTGACTGGAATGGTACCAGCTGATTGGAGAAAAGCCAATGTAGCACCAATATTTAAAAAGGGCCCAAAATACATCTCTGGGAATTACAGACCAGTTAGCCTAACATCAATAGTATGTAAACTCTTGGAGGGGATGATAAGGGACTATATACAAGATTTTAGTAATAAGAACGGTATCATTAGCAGTAATCAGCATGGATTCATGAAGAATCGTTCTTGCCAAACCAATCTATTAACCTTCTATGAGGAGGTGAGTTGCCATCTAGATAAAGGAAGGCCCGTAGACGTGGTGTATCTGGATTTTGCAAAAGCGTTTGACACAGTTCCCCATAAACGTTTACTGTACAAAATAAGGTGAGTACATGGATTGAAAACTGGCTACAAGGGCGAGTTCAGAGGGTGGTGATAAATGGGGAGTACTCAGAATGGTCAGGGGTGGGTAGTGGGGTTCCCCAGGGTTCTGTGCTGGGACCAATCCTATTTAATTTGTTCATAAACGACCTGGAGGATGGGATAAACAGTTCAATCTCTGTATTTGCAGACGATACTAAGCTAAGCAGGGCAATAACTTCTCCGCAGGATGTGGAAACCTTGAAAAAAGACCTGAACAAATTAATGGGGTGGGCAACATGGCAAATGAGGTTCAATGTAGAAAAATGTAAAATAATGCATTTGGGTGGCAAAAATATGAATGCAATCTATACATTGGGGGGAGAACCTCTGGGGGAATCTAGGATGGAAAAGGACCTGGGGGTCCTAGTAGATGATAGGCTCAGCAATGGCATGCAATGCCAAGCTGCTGCTTGGCATGCATTAAAAGGGGGATCAACTCCAGAGATAAAACGATAATTCTCCCACTCTATAAGGCTCTGGTCCGGCCGCACCTGGAGTATGCTGTCCAGTTCTGGGCACCAGTCCTCAGGAAGGATGTACTGGAAATGGAGCGAGTACAAAGAAGGGCAACAAAGCTAATAAAGGGTCTGGAGGATCTTAGATATGAGGAAAGGTTGCGAGCACTGAACTTATTCTCTCTGGAGAAGAGACGCTTGAGAGGGGATATGATTTCAATTTACAAATACTGTACTGGTGACCCCACAATATGGATAAAACTTTTTGCAGAAGAGAGTTTAATAAGACTCGTGGCCACTCATTACAATTAGAATAAAAGAGGTTTAACCTTAAACTACGTAGAGGGTTCTTTACTGTAAGAGCGGCAAGGATGTGGAATTCCCTTCCACAGGCATTGGTCTCAGCAGGGAGCATTGATAGCTTCAAGAAACTATTAGATAAGCACCTGAATAACCGCAACATACAGGCATATATAATGTAATACTGACATATAATCACACACATAGGTTGGACTTGATGGACTTGTGTCTTTTTTCAACCTCACCTGCTATGTAACTATGTAACTATGTCCAAAATAGTCAGTGCTCAAAAAACACAATAAATCAATAGTAGTAATTCCTCCTTTACTTACCTTGCCGGGGATGTAAGTGAAATGGGCTAGGGACGTCACTAGTGATAATAAAACACACACTGTTTAATTTACATTGTCTCTTCTAATTCTGTATGTGGATGATGGCACTGTAATTATTTTAATAAAAAAAAATAAAAACATCCAAGTACCTTTTGCCTAATCGATATACAGCTGTCACACGACCCAGATCCTTCCCAGCCTTTCTGCAGGGAAACAGAAGCAGGAGGAGCCTCTAGTCCTCTGCTGCTGGACACATGTTCAAAAAAACAAAACAAAAAAAACAAACAGCTCTTGGAATACAGAGTATAATACAAATAAATAATATTGGTAAACTGTTTTAAATTGGCATAAAATATATATTTGAAATCAAATCTTTATTATTTTGTGGAAATAGCATGGCGTGGGAGGGTTTATGCCAGGCACAGGCTGTGTCACGCCCCTTCAGCCTGTGTCTTAGAATAAGAGGGAAGTGAAGCCACCAATAATCTACCTGTAACCCCCATTGTGTTTAGCTGGTTAGTGGGCATAGAGTAGGAGGGAGGGTGTGGGCTGGCATTTACCATTGTGTATACAACCACATGTATGACTATAGTCATGTGGGCTGCTCCGAAGTGATAGGGAGGAAAGGCACAGCATAGAAACTCACTGAAAACTGAGCATGTGCAGAGTTGCCACCACAGCTGCAAAATCCCTAGCTGAATTGGGGACAGAAAGTGGAGATAGAGAGCATCAGGATTAACCAGGTTTTTTGCAGAATACAGAAAAGGAATCCAATAGTGACTGAATGAGTATGAACAGGATGTAATACACCATTTATTGATTTTTTTTATGATGTGGGTTTAGTGACACATTAAAGATTCAATGATCCATGCACCTGCTGATGTTTAAAACCTATTGACAATGGAGGCTGTATAATTGCTGTAGTAATACTGCTATTGTACATGACATTTGGACAAAACCTTACGCTTATCCCTACGCTCCATTAGGACACAGACAGAAAAATAATTGACGGTGGTTCTAACCATCCCCTCCAAAAAAAAAACATGTTATTACTAGAGATACATTTTAACATTTGATATCAGGCCTGTCCAGTGGCGGCTGATGCTCCATCGGTCGGGGGGGGGGGGTTGGCGGCATCAGACAGAGCTGACCACGGATCCCCCCCCATCGTTCCAGCCGGAACCGTGCACCATACCCACCCCAATCCCCCCATGTCGCCGGCTTGCTGCCCCCGGACTGACATGTTGGAGGGTGCCCGCCGGCGGCAGCTTCCCCCCTCCGTCTCCTCCGTGTCCCCCTCCATACGTGGAAGGGAGTCGGGCTGTGTTTTGTGCAGTTATGTGTGCGGTGAGCTGTCATCAGCGGCTGCCATTCCCAGCTATGGGTGAATCCAGTGGCAGCTGGTGGGTTGGTCAGTCGGGCTTCCCCTGCATCTCTTCAGCATCACATCAGCCATGCGTCTCCTCTCTCCTCCTCCTTCATTCTCCCAGGCCAATTGGATCGCTTCTCCTTTTGGCCAATCGGGAAACGGGTCTCAGGACTCGCTTCCTGATTTTCCTTTTTTTGAAGCAGTGCCCTTTTTTGAAGCCTATCAGAGCCTCTGGCTCGAATCACGTGCTTAAAAAAAAAAAAAAAACCCATCCATACGTCCGCCGCCCCACATGTAGATTAGGGGGCCAGATGCATTAATGGGGGGCAGCACCCCTGCGCCCTGCATAGAGGGGAGATGGGGGGGGGGATTGTGCTGAAAGAAAGATATGTGTGGGTGGGGGATTTGGAAGGAAGGGTTTGTGCTGAGAGGGAGATTTATGCTGGGAGGGGGAGATGGAGTGGTGGGTTTGTGCTGAGAGGGGGCATTTGTGCTGGAAGGAGGTATATAGGGGGTGCAATTTGCCATATTCGACTTTGGCACTGGATGTCCTGGCACTGTGCCTATGGCCTACAAAACTGCCCTCTTGCAGCAGCCAATCTGAAACGCAATGATAGTTAGTTTTCTTCCTTAAGCAGTTTATTACCCTTCCCTGTTTTTCTTCAATAGATCTAAAGGTGGTTCTGTACTGTTTAATATACAGTTAGAATAAATTTTACAAGAATCAATCAAATCTTCTGAGAAATTGCCATAGAAATTACTCCTGAAAAAGTGGTTTTATTGCAGGCCCTGGTCCTTGCAAGTTCATGATTGCTTCAGGGCCGGTGCAAGGATTTTTGTCTATACAGTAAAACCTTGGTTTGAGAGTAACTTTTTGGACTTGATATACAAGCGATGTCTTGATATACAAGTAGCGTCATGTCACAACTGAGTATAAAAGAGAAGAGAGGCACCTCTAAGCCCCGGTTCACACAGGGGCGGCACGACTTGCAGGTCGCCTCAGCGAGGCGACCTGCAAACTACTTCCGAGGCGACTTGCAAAACGACTTCTGCATAGAAGTCTATGCAAGTCGCCCCCAAAGTAGTACAGGAACCTTTTTCTAAGTCGGAGCGACTTGCGTCGCTCCTATTAGAACGGTTCCGTAGCACAGAACGGGAGGCGACTTGTCAGGCGACTAGGTCGCCTGACAAGTCGCCCCTGTGTGAACCGGCACTAAGTGTAGCAATATGGTTACATTTAATGAAGGTACAAGGTTCATTTATGGATGGACATTTTATGGTTACACAACCTGGTCACATTGCTATAATCTTTTTATATGGACTATAACCCTTTCACGACTAAGCTTATTGTTGACATTTGGTGTTTACAAGTTAAAATCCATATTTTTTGCTAGAAAACTACTTAGAGCTCCCAAACATTATATATATATTTTTAGCAGAGACTCTAGAGAATAAAATGGTGATTATTGCAATATTTTATATCACACGGTATTTGTGCAGCGGTGTTTTAAACGCAACTTTTTGGGAAAAGGGACATTTTCATGAATTTAAAAAAAAACAAACAGTAAAGTTAGCCCAATTTTTTTGTATAATGTGAAAGATGATGTTACGCCGAGTAAATAGATACCAAACATGTCACGCTTTATAATTGCACGCACTCGTGGAATGGCTACAAATTACGGTACCTAAAAATCTCCATAGGCAACACATTAAATATTTTTTTACGGTTACCAGGTTAGAGTTACAGAGGAGGTCTGGTGCTAGAATTATTGCTCTTACTCTGACGATCGCGGCGATACCTCACATGTGTGATTTGAACACCGTTTACATATGCGGGCGCGACTTCCGTATCACTTTTATTGCTGTCACAAGGAATGTAAACATCCATTGTGACAGTAATATGTAGTGACAGGTACTCTTTATGGAGGGATCTTTATGGAGGGATATGGAGGGATCGGGGCGCCATTCACAGCTGAGTAAACGGGAAGTGACGTCATCACGTCGCTTCCGTGTTTACTATTAAGAGGCTGGAACGAAGCCGCGTACGGCTTCATTCCAGACTGTCCCTAGCCGATGGAGGAGACAGATTGGTGATCGGGAGGCCCGGTAAGAGCGGAGGTGGCGGGTGGGCCACATTGGCTGTTATCACTGGAAAGCCGATCGTCGGCTCTAAAAAACAGTACTGGGATGATGCCTGCAGCTGCGGGCATCATCCCGGTATAACCCCCGAAAGCCGAGTACGCACATCTGCGTACGCTCGGCGGGAAGGGGTTAAACCGAAGGACCTATGAATAAATGGTTGTGGAATGAATCATTTGAGGTTCCATTATTTCTTATGGGGAAATTTGCTTTGATATACAAGTGCTTTGGATTACAAGCATGTTTCTAGAACGAATTATGCTCGCAATCCAAGGTTTTACTGTATAGGCAAAGGTGCACTTTGGTGCCCCCCCCCCAACCATCCTTGCGCCATCCCCCTCCCCTCCACAATGCAACCCCCAAACCCATATGGAGGAAAACTTTTTTTGCGCTCCATTTAGCTATAGTGGCTTAGTGGCTGAAATAATAACCCCCAGCACTGATTTCCTTGGCCACAATAATAACTTGCAGTATCAATGGCCGCAATGATAACCCCCAACTATGGTGTCAGTGGCTGCAATGATAACCCTCGGCATTGGTGTCAGTGGCTGCAATAATAACCTCCTACTATGCTGTCAGTGACTGCAATAATAAGCCTCAGCATTGATATCAGTGGCCACCATAATAACCACCAGCTTTGGAGTGAATGGACACTATGATAACCCCCAAATATGGTGTCAGTGGCTGCAATAATAACCCTCGGCATTGGTGTCAGTGGCTGCAATAATAACCTCCTACTATGCTGTCAGTGACTGCAATAATAAGCCTCAGCATTGATATCAGTGGCCACCACAATAACCCTCAGCTTTGGGGTGGATGGACACAATGGTAACCCCAAACTATGGTGTCAGTGGCTGCAATGGTTTCTGTGGCCGCAAAAAATAACCCTCAGCACTAGGGTGAGTGGCAGCAATAAAAACCCCCAGCATTGTGTCATTGGCCGCCACAGTAACCCTCAGCATTGGGGTGAGCGCCAGCAAAAAACCCTCTACTATGGTGTCAGTGGCTGCAATAATAGCCACCCAGCACTGGTTTCTGTGGCCGCAATAATAAACCCCAGCATTGGTATCAGTGGCTGCCATAATAACTCTCAGGATTGGGGTGAGTGAGGCAATAATAACCCCCAACTATGGTGTCAGTGGCTGCAATAACAACCCTCAGCATTGGTGTCAGTGGCTGCAAGATTAACCCCCAATTATGGTGTCAGTGGCTGTAATATAAACCACAACTATGGTGTCAGTGGCTGCAATAATAACCCCCCAGCATTGGTTTTTGTGGCTGCAATAATAACCCCCAGCATTGGTGTCAGTGACTGGAATAATAACCCCCAGCATTGGTGTCAGTGACTGGAATAATAACCCCCAGCATTGGTGTCAGTGACTGGAATAATAACCCCCAGCATTGGTGTCAGTGCCATAATAACCCTCAGCATTGGGGTGAGTGGCAGCAATAGTAACCCCCCACTATGGTGTGTGGTGTCAGTGGCCACAATAATAACCCTCTAGTATGCCGTCAGTGGCAGCAATAATAACCCTCAGCACTGGTGTCAGTGGCTGCAATAAAAACGCCCTACTATGCTGTAAGTGGTGCAATAATAAGCCTTAGCATTGGTGTCAGTGGCCACCATAATGACCTTCAGCAATGGGGTGAATGGCAGCAATGATAACCCAACTATGGTGTCAGTGGCTGCAATAAAAAACCCCAGTACTGGTTTCTGTGGCAGCAATAATAATCCTCAGCACTGGGGTGAGTGGCAGCAATAATAACCCCCAGGATTGGTGTCATTGACCGCCACAATAACCCTCAGCATTGGGGTGAGCGGCAGCTAAAGTAACCCTCTACTATGGTGTCAGTGGCTGCAATAATAGCCACCCAGCACTGGTTTCTCTGGCCACAATAATAACCCCCAGCATTGGTGTCAGTGGCTGGAATAATAACCCCCAGCATTGGTGTCAGTGGCTGGAATAATAAATCCCAGCATTGGTGTCAGTGGCTGGAATAATAACCCCCAGCATTGGTGTCAGTGGCTGGAATAATAAATCCCAGCATTGGTGTCAGTGGCTGGAATAATAAACCCCAGCATTGGTGTCAGTGGCTGGAATAATAAACCCCAGCATTGGTGTCAGTGGCTGGAATAATAAACCCCAGCATTGGTGTCAGTGGCTGAAATAATAAACCCCAGCATTGGTGTCAATGTCTGACTAATAAACCCCAGCATTGGTATCAGTGGCTGCCATAATAACTCTCAGGATTGGAGTGAGTGGCTGTAATAATAACCCCCAACTCTAGTGTCAGTGGCTGCAATAATAACCCTCAGCATTGGTGTCAGTGGCTGCAAGATTAACCCCCAACTATGGTGTTAATGGCTGCAATAATACCCCCCCCCCAGCACTGGTTTCTGTGGCCACAATAATAACCCCCAGCATTGGTGTCAGTGGCTGCAAGATTAACCCCCAACTATGGTGTCAATGGCTGCAATAATAACCCCCCCCCAGCACTGGTTTCTGTGGCCACAATAATAACCCCCAGCATTGGTGTCAGTGGCTGCAAGATTAACCCCCAACTATGGTGTCAGTGGCTACAATAATACCCCCCCAAAGCACTGATTTCTGTGGCCGCAATAATAACCCCCCAGCATTGGTATCAGTGGCTGGAATAATAACCCCCAGCATTGGTGTCAATGGGCGGGAAAAAAAAAACAGCATTGCTGTCAATTGCTGGCATAGTAAACCCTAGCCTTGGTGTCACTGGCTGGAATTGATGTCAGTGGCTGGAATATTAACCCCCAGAATTGGTGTCAATGTCCGAATAATAAATCCTAGCATTGTTGTATTTGACTGCTATAATAACTATCAGCACTGGGGTGAGTGGCAGCAATAATAACCCCCTACTATGGTGTTAGTGGCTGCAATAATACCCCCCAGCACTGGTTTCTGTGGCCACAATATTAATCCACCGTATTGGTGTCAGTGGCCGACATAATCAACCCCAGCATTGGTGTCAGTGGACGGAATAATAAACCCCACAATTGGTGTCAGTGGCCGGAATAATAAACTCCAGCATTGGTGTCAGTGGGCGGTGTTCTATCGATTTGTACCCTCCGTTGAAAAGTGCCCACGCATGCGCAGAACGGAAGGGCACTCCAGCTGATTTCCCGATCAGCTGGAGTGACGTGACCATAGCGCATGCGCACGTCGTAGGAGGCTTTTTTCGATGGGAGATACCATTTCATGGCCACAATTGAAAGCTATGTAAAGAGTGGAGGGACACTGTAGATGTCAGATAGAGCCTCGCTGTTGCAGGGTGGTTTGTGGGTGTGTTGAAGGGCGGGTTTTGTCTGTTTTGCAACCGGCCCTTAGACACAGGCAAAACCCACTGTTCAACACACCAAAGCCACCCTGCAACACAGACAAAACTGGACCTAGAGAACACTGAAAACCCGCAGTGAGGCACAATATGACAAATAGGGTGTCCCTCCACTGTTTGTAAAGAATTCAATTGTGTTTGTCAAATGGTATCTCCCGTCGAAAAAAGCCTACTACGATGTGCGCATGCGCTATGGTGACGTCACTCCAGCTGATCGGGAAATGAAAAAGAGAGGTTTGGTCGGCGGGACTTTCAATGAGGCCAATCAATATATAGAGTAAGCATGTGGGATATAAAACATAGTATTGCTTATATGGGTTCCATGGGTTCTATAAAGATCACCATTGCATTCTCCCCTGAAGAGTTGGTATCACCCCAACGAAATGCATCGGACTTACATGGATGCATGATGTCCATACAGACAATTTTATGTTTTTTTATATTGTTTTACTCTAGATTTTCCAACACCATCCAGCCCTTCCAGTGGCCCATGTTGTGCAGGACTCGCCCTTACCCCATGATATGCCAAGTACCATGGCGTCAATATTTATATGTGGTTTTTAGCATGCCCTGCCATTCTATGTATGCTTCTTTTTTTGTGTCATTCAGTATGCTGTATATGATCTCACAAGGTATAATAAAATGTTCTTTGCTAAGACTGCTTTTTGGTATACATCTCTCATTCACAGTCCCCAAAAGCTCCCCCCCCCCTTTTTTTTTTTTTGTCGGAACCCATATAAGCAATACTGTGTTTTATATCCCACATGCTTACTCTATATATTGATTGGCCTCATTTAAAGTCCCGCCGACCGAACCTCTCTTTTTGTTCAAATTTGGGATGGAGGCCAATTACTTATGGTGCCTTGGACCACATCATTCTTTATCGCTGACTGGGAAATCAGCTGGAGTGCACTTCCATTCTGCGCATGCGCGGGCACTTTTTCGACGGAGGGCACAAATCCACAGAACACCGGAATAATAAACTCCAGCATTGGTGTCAGTGGCCAGAAGAATAATCATTAGCATTGGGGTGAGTGGCAGCAATAATAACCCCCCAACTATGTTATCAACCCAACCCCCCCTCTACATTGGTGGTCAGTGACAGTGTTATTTTACCCCCAACCGCCCCACCCCCATATTCACACTGGTGGTCAGTAGACATAGTATTTAGCATCTCCACTTTCCCCTTGCTCCTCCTTAGTTGATCACACTCCCGAGCTGCTCTCCCGAGCCCTGGGGACCGAACTTTCAGAGGCAGGTTCTGGAAGACACAGAGGATCCTGGCTCTAGCTGTAGAATGCTGGGACTTGCTCTGTACCAGGCCGACCCCTCTGCCCCCATACACAGCTTGGCGCTGTCCTTGCAAGCTGGATCGGCTGTCTACGTCACCTTACGCTGGCCCCTGCCCTGGATTGCTTCGATGTTCTTTCATATCACAGCCCCTTCTACAGCTGATAAATCCACCTTAATTGTACCATAGGTTGAGGGCTCATTCAGAAAGGCCACATTAATTTGTCATTTGGGAGGTCACAGCAAGAATCTGCAGAATCAGCGACACGGTAAAAAAGTGTCATCTTCATTAGGTTCTTTACACTGTAAACAAAACAGCAGATAACACTGCTGCTGTGCATATGGCCTCAAATCCAATCATATAAATCTCTGCCACAAGGTGTCTGCTGAAAGCCAATCTTCTCAGATTGAAGGCAGACTCCCTCTCTCTTTGTAGCTGACTGATCTGATCTCAGAAGCCATTTATCAAGGTTCTTGAATGTACTGCTGGATCTACAGTCAGTCACTAGAGTGAACATATTGAAAGGCAATAGAGTCATCAAAAATTGAACCGTGAGCATGCCAAAAATGGGAAGGTCGCAGTAACAATATTAGACTAGATAGTATTATCTCAAAAATATGCAGCGTACAGCAACTGAAAATGAAACAAAAACTGTAATAAACAAGTGAAATAACAACAATGTTACAATATATCATTAATAATGTCCAAAATAATTTGTGATAATGTCCACTACTCGCTGTAGCTCTGCCCAACATGTTTTGTCAGTATATCATCAGGGGTACAATGCTGCTGATGATGTCATACTGCCAAAACATGTTGGGCGGAGTTACAATGATCCAGGAGAGAGAGAGAGAGAGACTAACTGTGAGGGCTGCCTGCATCTGATCCATCCACATGGGTATGTGGTCTGAGTCTGTTCATTTTAACTGCAATTGTGTGTAAAAGCCATTTCTTACAGTGTAAGCTTATTACGCTGTGTCCTTGGTTGACCTGTGAGTTGATAGTTCCTGAGAAGGAAGAGTGTCAGGGCTGCGCTCAGCCCTTCCTTCTCTGAGCTGGCCGCTCAGCTGTCGGCTAATTGCCAGCTCCTATCTCTCCACAGTGACTCACCTGTTGATGATATCCTGCTCGTCAGTCCTGCCTACTTAAGCCGTCCAGTCCAGATGATCTCTGCCTTGGTCACATCTCTAGAGATGCTCTATTGTGTTCCTGTTACAGACTTGCTTGGCTGACATTCCATCTGGCTCCAGATCCTGCTTTCTGTGCTACTACGCCGTTCTCTGTCTCCCTGATGTTTTGGCTTGTCTGACTATCCGTTCCGGTTCCTGAACTCTGGCTATGTTTTGACTACGTTTACTCTGTTTACCTTTTTTATTATTATTAAACAAGTGTGATTTAACTGTACTTATGTCTCGGTCTGATTCATGGTTTCTGACACTCATGCGGTTTTCTTGTGGGAGAGTGATCCTGGGCTTGCAGCAGTGTATTGGTACACAGTGTTTGCTCATGTTTTTTTATCTACCTATTCAATGTGAGTGCACATTTTATTTGGTTTTCAATAAAAAGTTTTATCAGTGAGAACTATGAAATCTATTTTTTTTCTTTGAACCTCTGGTACACACAGCACTGCAGAGGTTAGAAGTTTATTTTTGGTGGTTGATTAACCCATGCTGTACTGAGTTTTATTTGGAAGTGGTAGAAGAGTGCCTCCATTATCTTTGGGAGTATCAAACAATGAGTTTGCCTGAATATCTATCTGTTCAAGCTTGTTTGACTTCACTTCACTATTAAATTGCTTCACTCTTAATACAGTACATTTTCAACAAAGTTTGTGGACTTTATCACATATACACCATTTTATTAGTCTTTTATTTGGACTTTATCACTGACCATTTTGGATGGTATATGGCTACATAGTTATGATTGTACTTGGTAAGCACTGGCTATTCAGCTCTTTTGTGTGGACTTCCAGTTTTGGTTTGTTGTTTACTAGCTTGTTGTTTATCGGCTTGAAAAGCATCTGATCAAACCGATCTCAATTTGATCAAATGCTTTTGAGGGCAGAGGAGATATCTGGGGTCTAACAGACCCTCGATCTCTCAGTAAAGAGGACCTGTCACAGCCCAAGGGATGTTGTTAATCTCTTGTGATAGCAATAAAGTTGATAAAAAAATTAAAGCGACAGTGTAAATAAATAAAAATAAATAAATGTAAAAAATAAATAAATAACAAAATGTAAAAAAAAATTAAAATGCCCCTGAACCCATGTGCTCACGTGCAAATGCGGATGCACACATTGGTCCTCCACACATATGTAAATACCAATCACACCACACATATGAGGTATGACCACGAATGTCAGAGCGAGAGCAATAATTCTAGCACCAAACCACCTGTGTAAGTCTAAACTGCCAACCTGTAAAGGCTTTTAAAGCATCGCCATTGGAGATTTTTAAATATCGTAGATCATTGCCATTTCACGGGTGTGTGCAATTTTAAAGCATGACATGTTAGGCATCTATTTATTTGACATAACGTCTTTTTATATTTTACCAAGCAATAGGTTATTATATTGTGTTTGTGTGCACTAAAATTCAGTTAACCACTTGCTGACTGGGCCATAGACAAATTACGTCCTCGGTCGGCAGTAGAATAACGGGGTTATGGCTTCAGCAATATGCCATAACTCCAGTATTGTTTTCTTCAGCGATTCTCTAACCAATAAAAGTGGTCCCTTTTAAAAGCAGGACAGGCTGGGTATCTATTTACTTGGCATAACATCTTTCATAAAAAAAAAAAAATTGGGTTATATATTGTGTTTTGGTTTTTTAATTCATTAAAGTGTATTTTTTCCCCAAAAATTGCTTTGAAAAACCACTGTGCAAATACCCTGTGACATAAAAAAATTGCAATGATCGCTATTTCATTCTCTAGTGTCTCTGCTAATATACATTATATATATATATATATATATATATATATATATATATATATATATATATATATATATATATATATAATGTTTGGGGGCTCTAAGTATTTTTCTAGCAAAAAAAACAGATTTTTACAGATACTGTATAAGAGAAGTGTCAGAAATGGCCCCCCGGTAGGCAAGTGGTTAAAAAGCGGAGATGCGTTTTAAAAACCACTGCACAAATTACAACAACCAACATTTTTTTTTTCTCTAGGGCCTTTGCTTTCAGAAAATATATAATGTTTGGAGGTTCTAAGTAATTAATGAAATAAATGCAGATTTTTACATGTTTTTAAGAGGTGTTAGAGTAGGCTTGGTAGTCATGGTTTAATGCAGAAAATATAAATAGCTCTTAGTATTTATAAGACGTAACATTGTGCAGTGTTGATACAAGGAGCACGTAATATTCTTAGTGGATCAGAAAATACATTTCTCCCTGTTAGAGGGAATTGGACTGTGTTTTAAAAGGTTATTTGCCTTCCTCTGGATTAACTGGCTGCAATGTGTTTTTTCTGTATGATTTAACTTTACTGACGTGTCAATTTTCTGTAACTATATATAGATCAGACAGTGAACATAAAGATACTTAAAAGTGAAATATTCACAGATCTATTTTTTTAATCATCAGAGTCGTTTTGTGACACCTGAGCTGAGGGCGGAGCTGACAACTCTGCAGAAAGCACGACACCTGAAGTGTGTATTGACAGCTCTGCTTGTGAATTTATTGATATCAATTTTCACAATAAAAGGTGTGAATCCCTATTTTCACAGAATGATAGTGTAGAAGTGAAATGTATACAGCATTTTGGGGGGGGGGGGGGGGGGATTTGACACCCTGTAGATGTGCTTTTGACAGCACAGCCCTTTTGTAGAGGAATGACTGGAATCCAATATCACTGTGCTATACACTTCCACTTTCTAAAGGCAGCCACACATTACAAGCTTGTCTTAGAATGCAATTTTATTATGTGATTTTAGTTCAAATTAAAACATTCTATTGAGACTGTAAGGCTGGCCTTACCTGTGTAGTTTTTTTTTTTTTGTTCAGCCAAACAAAATGGATAGAGAAATCTCGTACACACGATCGGATTGTTGGCCAATAAAGCCGTTTTGTCCGAAGGGCGTTGGCCCAAACTTGTCTTGCATACACACGGCCACACAGTTGTTGGCCAACAATTACGAACGTAGTGACATACTACGTTGTTTTTCAGCTCTTTAGCGCCACCCTTTGGGCTCTTTCTGCTAATTTTGTGTTAGCAGAAGTTTGGTAAGTGTTGATTTGCCCTTTTCATTTCGCACTTTTCATTTAGTTTCTGAACGGCCGTTCGTCAACCAGCCATTTTGCGATATTGGAGGAGATAATGTGTTATTTATTATTAGCTTTGGAGTTATTGCTTTGAAATTATTTTTTTGGTTGAATAATAATGGTTTGATTTGGTATAATATTTTTGGATGCATAGAATGCACTTTTTGGTTAAGTTCTATTGGCAGATAGCATGTCTAACTTTTTTTGTTTTCTTGTTTTTAATGCACAATAAAACAATCGTGGAGAATAATACTTGGCTTTGTGTTTTACTTCAAATGACAGTTTGGGAGTAGGCAGTTACATTTTAAAAAATACAATGTAAAATTGACAAGGGACACCAACATAGTTGTATCTTTGATCTTAAAAACTACAGGATTATGGTGTTGTGGTAACCTGCACCAAAAAAAAAAAGCATAATAATATTATTCTTGATATCACTAGAAAACAAAAAGCCTTTGAAAATTTGTTTGCAATAACTCCATCAGTATCACCAGCAAAGCAGCTTCATTATTATCTCATTAAAGAAGAGAATTGTGCGCTGCATTTGGAGATTTCATAATTTGCCATGTCACGAATGTTAATTCTACATTATGAATGCTAGTTTACAAGACCGACCGCTTCTGGCTGCGTGTTTGTACTTTGGACTTTTGTCCGACGGGCTTGTGTACACACACTCGGAAAAACCGACAACACATATTTGTCCGCGGAAAATTTTAAAACCTGCTAGCCAACATTTGTCCGATGGAGCATACACACGGTCGGATTTTCCACCAACAGCCTATCATCGAACATTTCCCGTCAGAAAGTCCAATCATGTGTACGAGGCTTGACAGTGGCACCTGTCGCTGACAGAATACACTGATCGGTAGCTGATTGGCTGCAGCCTCTGATGGTCTGCAAATTTCCCCTTTGACAGAAGTCAATTAAATAATCAACTTCTGTCCCTGGTGAACTGGCCAAATTTCAACCAGTGTGTAGCGCACCACACGTAGGAGCCGCAAGTGAACTGGGATCCCCACCCTGCATAGCCAGGCACACCGAATTTCCACAGTCTCCCAGAGTCAGAAAGCAGTCCAGCACTTTGTTTTTTCTATTTTATTGAGGGGATAAAACTTGTATTGGGAGTAGGGGTATTATGGGATGCCCACGACAACTTCAGGAATAACTTTCCTGTATACAGTGCCTTGACAAATTATTCATACCCCTTGAAATATTCAACATTTTGTCACGTTAAAACCAAAAACGTAAATGTATTTTATTGGGTATTTACGTGATAGACCAACACAAAGTGGCACATAATTGTGAAGTGGTAGGAAATGGTTTTCAAAATGTTTTACAAATAAATGTGAAAAGTGTGGCGTGTATTTGTATTCAGCCCCCCAAGTCAATACTTGGTATAACCACCTTTTCCTGCAATTACAGGTTCAAGTCTTTTTGGAGATGTCTCTACCAGCATTGCACATCTAGAGAGAGTGAAATGTTTGCCCATTCTTCTTTGCAAAATAGCTCAAGTTCTTATAGATTGGATGGAGAGCAGTGGATCTCTGCAGCTCCTCCAGAGTTACCTCTTGGCTGCTTCTCTGATTAATGCTCTCCTTGCCTGGCCTGTCAGTGTAGGTGGACAGCCATGTTTTGGTAGGTTGTGCCATACTCCTTTCCATTTTCGGATGATGGATTGAACAGTGGTCTGTGAGATGTTCAAAGCTTGGGATGTTTTTTTTTTTTTTTTTTTTATATAACCTAATCCTGCTTTAAACGTCTCCACAACTTTATCCCTGACCTGTCTCATGTGTTCCTTGGCCTTCATGATGCTGTTTGTTCACTAAGGTCCTCTAACAAACCTCTGAGGGCTTCACAGAACAGCTGTATTTATACCGAGATTAAATTACACACAGGTGGACACTTTTTACTAATTAGGTGACTTCTGATGGCAATTGGTTCCACTAGATTTTAGTTTAGGGGTATCAGAGTAAAGGGAGCTGAATACAAACGCACTCCACACTTTTCGGATATTTTTTTATAAACAATTTTGAAAACCATTTATCATTTTCATTCCACTTCACAATTATGTGCCACTTTGTGTTGGTCTATCACATAAAATCCCAATAAAATACATTTACGTTTTTGGTTGTAAAATGACAAGATGTGGAAAATTTCAACGGGTATGAATACTTTTTCAAGGCACTGTACAGTCTATATACACTCCCTCTCTTCATCCAGCACTAGCTTGCTTGCAGAACTTCAGCTGGAACACTGATGGTTAATCCGACAAAAGCCAGATTTTCAAGCAATAGTACCCGAGGCCCCCTTTTAGTGTGTAGCAAACAGCCTTTAGGACCCTTTCACACAGGGTATGTCCCTTTTGACAGACTTTGCATGCTCAGCAGGGATCAATCTGTTGATCTTCGCTGAGCAGGTGGATGAAAGGTCCATCTCCGCTCACCGTGCAGGGATGGACCTGTCAGAGCCCCACTGTCCACTATGGGAGATTGGATGAAAATGTCCGTTTTCATCTGATTTCATGTGCCAGACGGATGGAAAATAGGGTTTCCATCTGTCTGGATTTGGCGGACTGGATCGGATAGCGGCGGATGTCAGCAGGCATGTCACAGTTGACATCTGTCACTCCATACAGGTAAATAAAGCGTCCGATCAGGTCAGCCTGATAAACAGACAGGCGGACCTGATCGGACAGCATGTGTGAAAGGGGCCTTACATTCCTGTGGCTACTGATCCCAGCACCAGCTCTTCAGGCACTGCCAGCCCGCCTTTCACTAGACCTCCTGGCTACTTCTCCTCAATCCTCCCAGACTGACACCACAGTCCTCCCAGACTGATCACTCACCAGCCCACCCATCTAACTCCTCAGGGGATCTCCTGGAGGTGCTGACCTGCTCCTGCTGTTCTCTCCTTGCTCCCATGCCTCTAGGAAGGATATCCTCCATGTGTTGTAGAGGGTTCCTCCAGCACCCGAGCCCCAGGCCCAAGGTCACCCCCCCAGACTAGGTAGCACCATAGCCACCGACGGCCTCCATCTTCCACCTGACTGCCCTTTGCTGGCCTGACCCAAGAGTATTTATGAGGTAACCGCTCCCTGCCAGTTCATTTACTGGGGATTGGCTGGGGCCCTTATCAAAACTTCAGGCAGCTCCTCCTAAACTGCACCCTCTACTTCTGGAAGCTTCTCCGTGGTTCGAGAGAGCAGGGGGGAGTTACCAGAGATACTGCCTACTGAGTCATCCAGCCTTTCTGAGTCACTCTGCCCTGACCCAGATTCAACCCAGGCCTGGCTCTCAGCCAGACCAAATTTTCCTACACTAACATCTAACCTATTCTAGCACACTAGAGGGTGCTACAAGTGTCTGGCCAGTTTAAGAATGAGTGGTCAGTGAATTAACAAACTATGGTAAATATACTGGGATTTTTTTTTTCATACTACTAATGGTGGTAATCAGTGACTTATTATGGGACAGCAGCAATCTGACAATAACTGACACTGGGGGGGGGGGGGGGGACTGACTAACTGCCACTGACATCACCAGTGACACGAATACAGTGTCTGTATAATATGTGTGCTGATTTTACTAACAAATCTTTTTGTTTTTTATCCCTGCTTTGCAGGAATTAGAAACAGATTACTCCCTCTGTACAAAGTTTTGTGTTGATTGAAACACAGCTGATCAGCAGGTTCCGGACATGAATCATTGGCCGGGACTTGCTGAAAGACTCCCGCTGTGTACAATCGGGGGGGGGTTGGGGCGTGCATGCACGTGCCCTAATTCCAGAAGCAGGTAACGGCGTACCAGTATGGTGCTTTGCCTGTACAGGCCACCCATCTGCAGTATATTGTCCTTAAGTGGTTAAAGTGTCAATAAACCAAAATCATTATAAACTGTGAGTACATGCTTTATTACATTGTGTTATACTCACTTTGCCACTAGAGTGTTTTCAGTAGATTGCAAAAAACCTGGTTGATCCAGTTGTTCACTGTCCCTCCCTCCTTGCCTGTGTCCCCGCTGCACCTTGAGATTGTGTAGAGCAGCCATTTCCACATCTACTGAGCATGCTCCGTTTTTATGTTCCTTCTAAGCTGTTAATTTCCTCCTTTTTCTTATCTCTAAAGCCCACATGACTATAGAATCACACAAAGTGGGCGTATACACAGTGGTAAATGACAGTACCCTCCCTCCCTCCTGCTCCATGCCCTCGTATTGCTAAACACTATGGGGGGCTAGGATATAAGATGTTGATTGATGGAGGCTTCATCTCCCTGTTATGCTCAGCACATATACACCATGGACAGAGCCTGGATGGGTGTGACATAGCCTGTGATTGGCAGCACCTCCTTCAGATATCTTTACAGAGTGACCAAAGTGAAAGCCATTGTCAGTCAACTTAAGCTGTGCCTACACCATGCCATTGCAAAAAAAAAATCCTTTGAAATAGAGATTTGTAAAAAGCTTTAAAACACTTTGTTGCTATTAATTATTTTGATTCTCTACTCTGAAATACTTTTTTTAGGGCTGTTACTGATTAAAATTTTCATGTTCGATTAATCGTTTTTTTTTTAATCGATTAATCAACTAATTTCGATTAATTATAACGCACATACAGATCTAACTACTTTTAGCTGATTTAGCCCCGTTGTTATGGCAACAGCCGAAGCCGGATATAGTGGGGCATGGTTAGGACATCACACGTCAAAAACTCAGCCTCACCGTGCCCATAATCTCAGCCTTACCATGCCCATAATCACAACCTCACCGTACCCATAATCGCAGCCTTACCATGCCCATAATGCAATCTCTCCTTGCCCATAATCTCAGACTTACCATGCCCATAATTGCAGCCTCACCGTTCCCATAATGCAGTCTCACCGTTCCCATAATCCCAGCCTCACTGTGCCCATAATGCTGTCTCACCGTGCCCATAATTGCAGCCTCGCCGCGCCTATAATGATAACCTCACTGTGCCCATAATGCAGTCTCACCATGCCCATAATGCAGTCTCACCATGCCCATAATGCAGTCTCACCGCGCCCATAATCGCAGCCTCACTGTAGTCAGTGCCCGTGCCTGGATTACACAGTCTTCGGGCATCTCCCTCTGTGTGTCTTGGAGCTGAGTGTGAAAACTTTGGCCGTGCTGTGAGAAAAGTCCTGCCCTCCTCCTACATCAGCTCGTATGATAGACAGAACACTGCGTCTATCACACGAGCTGATCTAGGAGGAGGGTGGGACTTTTCTCACAGCGCGGCCAAAGTTTTCACACTCAGCTCGGAGACACACAGTGGGAGATGCCCGCAGACTGTGTATGACATATAGTGGAGGAGGAGGGAGCGGAGTGCTGCGCTGCAGCCACAGCTTGGCCCAAATCGGTCCCAGGGCAGGCAGCCTAACGATCAAAAAAATTTTGATTGATCAAAAAATTAACAATTAATCGAGAAATTAATCGTTAATTTCCGCAGCCCTACTTTTTTTAATGTCACGTGACCATTCACAGCACCAATCAGTGCTATGCAGACACAGATTCTTAGTCCACATGTCCTCTGTTGCTACAGAGCACAAATCAGTACTAGAAACCAGAGGCGTACCTACAGGGTTCGCCATTGCGACCTGGCCCCGTTCGACCCCTCTGTACAACTGGATTACAGGGTAGTGGGGGGGCTATGGCATGTAGAGGAACCAATCCATCCATGTAGCCCCTGAATGCTCGCTTCTCCTAATCTCCCGCCCACAGAAATTCAGAGGCTGCAGGAGAGAAATGGAGGGCATTGGTTCCTCTACATTCCGTTCCAACCACCTCCCTATTCCTGTCCTGCTGTCCCGGGCCCCTGTGTGCTGCTGGGTTTCCCGCGCCCACCTCCTGCTATGGGGGATCTGTCAGATTTGAAAGATCATTTACATTTATCGGCCCCTTCCTTGTCTTAATGAAGCGAGTCAGTGATCAGTTCATTTATAGATGCAGCATAGTAAACTTTGTTTACTATACTTCAGGTTATGAATAAACGGGAAGCTCTGTACAGATGTATTCCTGTCCATTCATTCAGTGCAGCTGAGGCGGGTTCTTGCACTTGGGCCCTGTAGGTTCTAGTTACGCCTCTACTAGAAACTCCTCCTTTCCCTAAGGATGGGAAAGCCCTGGGAAAGGTCATGCAACTGTAGAACAGCAATGATTAAATATGGTACTTGGATGTTTTTTTATAATAACTTAAATACATACAGTGGCGTGATCTCTATACATAACTA